>NC_140991.1:213714859-214914859 GCF_052327205.1 Somniosus microcephalus | reverse complement strand
ATCAGGGGAATTTATAATGGGGAACAAAGAAATGGCGGACCAATTAAATACATACTTTGGTTCTGTCTTCACAAAGGAGGACACAAATAACCTCCCAGAGATGTCGGGGAACATAGGGTCTAATGAGAGGGAGGAACTGAAAGAATTCAGTATTTGTAAGGAAATGGTGTTAGGGAAATTGACGGGATTGAAGGCCGATAAATCCCCAGGGCCTGATAATAATCTACATCCTAGGGTACTTAAGGAAGTGGCCCTAGAAATAGTAGATGCATTGCTGGTCATCTTCCAGAATTCGATAGACTCTGGAACAGTACCCATGGATTGGAGGTAAGCTAATGTTACCCCACTATTCAAAAAAGGTGGTAGAGAGAAAACAGGGAATTATAGACCGGTAAGCCTGACATCGGTAGTAGGGAAGATGCTGGAGTCCATTATAAAAGATGTAATAGCAGAGCACTTGGAAAACAGTGACAGGATCTGACAAAGTCAACATGGATTTACAAAAGGTAAATCGTGCTTGACCATTCTACTGGAATTTTTTGAGGATGTAACTGGTAAAATACATAAGGAAGAACCAGTGGATGTGGTGTATTTGGATTTTCAGAAGGCTTTCAATAAGGTCCCGCATAAGAGATTAGAATGTAAAGTTAAGGCACATGGGATTGGGGGCAAGGTATTAACTTGGATAGAGAACTGGTTGGCAGACAGAAAGCAAAGAGTTGGAATAAATGGGTCTTTCTCCAAGTGGCAGGCAGTGACTAGTGGGGTACCGCAGGAATCGGTCCTAGGACCCCAGCTATTCACAATATATATTAATGATCTAGACGAGGGAACTAGATGTAATATCTCCAAGTTTGCAGATGACATAAAGCTGGGTGGGCGTGTGTGCTGTGAGGAGGATGCCGAGAAACTCCAGTATGATTTTGACAGGTTGGGTGATTGGGCAGAAGCATGGCAGATGCAATATAATGTGGATAAATGTGATGTTATCCACTTTGGTGTCAAAAACAGGAAGGCAGATTATTATCTGAATGGCAATAAATTGAGAGAAGGGGAAGTGCAACGAGACCTGGGTATCCTTGTGCACCAGTTGCTGCAGGTAAGCATGCAAGTGCAGCAGGCGGTTAAGAAGGCAAATGGTACGCTGGCCTTCGTAGCGAGAGGGTTCGAATACAGGAACAAGGATGTCTTGCTGCAGTTGTACAGGGCCTTGGTGAGACCACATCTTGAGTATTGTGTACAGTTTTGGTCGCCTTATCTAAGGAAGGATGTTCTTGCCATGGAGGGAGTGCAGCGAAGATTCACCAGGCTGATACCTAGGATGGCAGGAATGACACATGAGGAGAGATTGGGTCGATTGGGCTTATACTCACTGGAGTTTAGAAGAATGAGAGGGGATCTCATTGAAACTTATAAAATTCTGACAGGACTAGACAGACTAGATGCAGGAAGGATGTTCCCGATGGCCGGGGAGTCCAGAACCAGGGGTCACAGTCTAAGGATAAGGGGTAAACCATTTAGGACAGAGATGAGAAGGAATTTTTTCATCCAGAGAGTGGTGAACCTGTGGAATTCTCCACCACAGAAGGCAGTAGAGGCCAATTCATTAAATATATTCAAGAAGGAGTTAGATATATTTCTTAAGGCTAATGGGATCAAGGGATATGGAGAGAAGGCAGGGACAGGGTACTGAATTTGGATGATCAGCCATGATCGCATTGAATTGCGGAGCAGGCTCGAGGGGCCAAATGGCCTACTCCTGCTCCTATCTTCTATGTTTCTATGTTTGTATGAGAGGTGAAGTAGATGTACTTATTAAGGATAACATAATGGCAGTAGAAAAAAGTGATGCAGATCAGCAAGACAAAATAGAATCTATATGGATAGAGATAAAAGATAATAAAGGATCAATCACACTAATAGGCATAGTCTACAGACCACCTAATAGTTGAAGGGAGGTAGAGGAAGAAATATGTAGACAAATTAGGGAAATGAGTAAAAAATATTGAATAATAATCATGGGGTAATTCAACTACCCCGATATTAATTGGACAGAAGAAGTAAGTAAAGGGGATAAGGAAATGGAGTTCCTACAATGTGTAGAGGACTCCTTTCTAACCCAATATGTAAAAAGCCCAACAAGGGAGGATTCGATATTGGATCTTGTAATGGGGAATGAACCTGAGCAGATAAGAGAAGTAAAGATAGGGGAACATATAGGCAACAGTGACCATAATATAATACGCTTTGAGATGATAATTGAGAAGGTCATAAGTCTGATGAAAACCAGGTTAATAGATTGGAGAAAAGCTGATTTTGAGGGGCTGAGAATAGAATTTGGGAAACAAAAATGGACAACAATATTGGTAAACAACAATGCAAAACAGCAATGCGAAACATTTAAAATGGTGTTCAACAGAGTGCAGGAAAAGTATATTCCGGTAAAAGGAAAGAACAAACTAAACAGCAATGAGACTCCATGGATGAATAAAGCCATAAGGGAATAATTGAGGGTAAGGAAAGAGGCATACTTTAAGTACACAGACAGCAGGGAAGTGCATGATAAAAGAGAATACAAAAAGATTAGGAGAGAAGTAAAAAAAATCAATTAGGGAGGCAAAGAAGAACTATGAAATTAAATTATCAAGGAGCATAAAACAAAATAGTAAAATATTTTATAGGCACATCAATAAAAAAGGAATGTTGGGATGGGAATAGGGCCATTAAGGGATAGTCAGGACAGTACCACAGGTAACGATAGAGAGATGGCAGAAATATTAAATAATTATTTTGCTTCAGTATTTACCAGGGAGATAGAACAGGTGGACATGACATTGGGTGATGAGATTAGTAATGAGATAAGTGCATTTAAATTTAAAAAAGGGATATATTAAATAAATTAATCAAACTCAAAGAGGATATAACCCCTGGTCCGGATGGATTGCATCCACGCATTTTAAAAGAACCTAGGGAAGAGATAGCAGAGGCATTACTATGCATATTTAATAATTTGTTAGAAACATAGAAACATAGAAGATAGGAGCAGGAGTAGGCCATTTGGCCCTTTGAGCCTGCTCCGACATTCAATGAGATCATGGCTGATCATCCAAATTCAGTACCCTGTCCCTGCCTTCTCCCCATATCCCTTGAACCCTTTAGCCTTAAGAAATATATCCAACTCTTTCTTGAATATACTTAATGAACTGGCCTCCACCGCCCTTTGTGGCAGAGAATTCCACAGGTTCACCACTCTCTGGGTGAAGAAATTCCTCCTCATTTCAGTCCTAAATGGCTTACCCCTTATCCTTAGACTATGACCCCTGGTTCTGGACTCCCCGGCCATCAGAAACATCCTTCCTGCATCTAGTCTGTCCAGGCCTGACAGAATTTTATAGGTTTCGATGAGATCCCCTCTCAATCTTCTAAACTCCAGTGAGTATAAGCCCAATCGACACAATCCCTCCTCATACGTCATTCCTGCCATCCCAGGTATCAGCCTGGTGAATCTTCGCTGCACTCCTTCCATGGCAAGAATGTCCTTCCTCAGGTAAGGCGACCAAAACTGCACACAATACTCAAGGTGTGGTCTCACCAAGGCCCTGTACAACTGCAGCAAGACATCCTTGTTCTTGTACTCGAACCCTCTTGCTACAAAGGCCAACATACCATTTGCCTTCTTAACCACCTGCTGCACCTGCATGCTTACCTTCAGCGACTGGTGCACAAGAACACCCAGGTCTCTTTGCACTTCCCCTTCTCCCAATCTATTGCCATTCAAATAATAATCTGCCTTCCTGTTTTTGACACCAAAGTGGATAACCTCACATTTATCCACATTATAGTGCATTTGCCATGCTTCTGCCCAATCACCCAACCTGTCCAAATCGTACTGGAGTTTCACGGCATCCTCCTCACAGCATACCCTCCCACCCAGCTTTGTGTCATCTGCAAATTTGGAGATATTACATCCAATTCCCTCGTCCAGATCATTAATATATATTGTGAACAGCTGGGGTCCTAGGACCGATCCTTGCGGTACCCCACTAGTCACTGCCTGCCACTCGGAAAATGACCCGTTTATTCCAACTCTTTGCTTTCTGTCCGCCAACCAGTTCTCTATCCAAGTCATACCTTGCCCCCATGTGCCTTAATTTTGCACGCTAATCTCTTATGCGGGACCTTATCGAAAGCCTTCTGAAAGTCCAAATACACCACATCCACTGGTTCTCCCTTATCTATTTTACCAGTTACATCCTCAAAAAATTCCAGTAGATTAGTCAAGCATGATTTACCTTTTGTAAATCCATGTTGACTTTGTCCGATCCAGTCAATGCTTTCCAAGTGCTCTGCTATTACATCTTTTATAATGGGCTCTAGCATTTTCCCCACTACCGATGTCAAGCTTACCGGTCTATAATTCACCGCCTTTTCTCTACCACCTTTTTTGAATAGTGGGGTAACATTAGCTACCCGCCAATCCATGGGAACTGTTCCAGAGTCTATCGAGTTCTGGAAGATGACCAGCAATGAATCTACTATTTCTAGGGCCACTTCCTTAAGTACCCTGGGATGTAGATTATCAGGCCCTGCGGATTTATCGGCCTTCAGTCCCATCAATTTTCCTAACACCATTTCCCTACAAATACTGATTTCTTTCAGTTCCACCCTTTCATCAGACCCTATGTTCCCCGGCATCTCTGGGAGGTTATTTGTGTCCTCCTTTGTGAAGACAGAACCAAAATATGTATTTAGTTGGTCAGCCATTTCTTTGTTCCCCATTATAAATTCCCCCGATTCTGACTGCAAGGGACCTACGCTTGACTTCACCACCTTTTTCTCTTCACATATCTATGAAAGCTTTTACAATCAGTTTTAATGTTGACTGCAAGCTCCCTCTCATATTCTAATTTCCCTTTCTTAATTAATCCTTTTGTCCTCCTTTGTTGAATCCTAAACTGCTCCCAATCCTCAGGATTATTGCTTTTTCTGGCCAATTTATATGCCCTCTCCTTGGACCTTATGCTATCTCTAATTTCCCTTCTTAGCCACGGTTGGGTCACCTTTTTTGTTTTATTTTTATGCCAAACTGAGATTAACAAATTCTGTAGTTCATCCATTCGGTCTTTGAATGTTTGCCATTGCCTATCCACCGTCAACCCTTTGAGTGCCATTCCCCAATCAATCCTACCCAACTCGCTCCTCAGACCATTGTAGTTTCCTTTATTTAAATTGAGGACCCTAGTCTCCGACTCAACTACTTCATTCTCCATCTTAATGAAGAATTTGATCATATTATGATCGCTCCGACCCAAGCGGCCTCATACAACAAGATTGCTAATTAATCCTTTGTCGTTACATAATGCCCAGTCTAGGATGGCCTGATCTCTGGTTGGTTCCTCGACATATTGGTCCAGGAAACCATCCCGTAAACACTCCAGGAATTCCTCCTCCACAGTATTGTTACTAATTTGGTTGGCCCAATCTATATGTAGATTAAAGTCACCCATGATGACTGCTGTGCCCTTATTGCACACTACTTTAATTTCCCTTTTAATGCCATCCCCAACCTCCGCCTTACTGTTTGGAGGTCTATAAACCACTCCCACTAACGTTTTTTTCCCCTTAGTATTTCTCAATTATACCCATACAGATTCCACCTCATCAGAGCTAATATCCATCATTACAATTGTGTTAATCCCTTCTTTAACCAGTAATGCTACCCCACCTCCCTTTCCTTTTTGCCTATCTTTCCTGAATATCAAATACCCCTGGATGTTGAGTTCCCAGTCCTGGCCTTCCTTGAGCCATGTTTCCGTAATCCCAACCAAATCGTATTTGTTTACTTCTATTTGCACAGCCAATTCATCCACCTTATTACAAATGCTCCTCGCATTAAGACACAAAGCCTTCAGGCTTGTTTTTTTAATGCTCTTAGAACTATTAGAATTATTATTTACTGTGGCCATGAAAAAGGTATAGTGCCAGAGGACTGGTGTATAGCTAACGTAATACCTGTTGCGTCTGTGTATAATAAGACACAGACTGCAGGAGAACGGTATAACAGGTGTTTACTCAACATGGCTCACATGGGAACTGATCTGTACAGATTACTACTCAGTGCTATATACAGGTGTGGTCACTGCCGGTACTGCAGTATACATGAGCTGTAAAAGATAGTTCCCCCCTTAAAGGTATATACATTGCAATTCCTCCCCTTTTAGATTAACAGTACCATAACACACATTTAACAATTAAATATCAAACTAATTACAATTAACACTTTTAACATGCAACATTAGCTGAAAATAGTCTATTTATATATTCAGTCGTTGGGGAGGCTTCCTGATCCTTTCTGGATAGCGCCTTTCCCGAGTGTCTTGCTCTTGGTGCAGAGGAGATTCTGGCCCCCTGTCGTCGGTTGGTTCATCAGCTTCCGATGCTACTGTTTCTGGGGTAGATGCGACCTGTACGTCGGGTTCATCACCAGGTACGTATGAGCGAGGCATGGGGTTGACTTGTTCCTGTGACTCTAGGATCTGGTCAGCATGGCATCTCACGATGCTCTCCCCAACGTCCACTGTGTACATTAGTGGGCCCTGCCGTGTGCATATCATTCCTGGCTGCCATTTTTGTGTTCGGTAGTCGCGGGCCAAGACTGGTTGCCCTACATTGAAGCTCCTTGTTGGCTTCTCATGGATGTGCTGGAATTGCTTACTCTCAACATCTCTTCGTACATTTGGTCTGAGCAAATCCAGGCGAGATCTTAACCTTCGGTTAAAGAACACCATGGCTGGGGCCTGGTTGGTGACTGCATGTGTCGCATCCCAGTAGGCGAACAGGAAATTGTCCACCTTGTGCTGCAGCAGAATGTTGTCATTGTACATAGCCTTTATTGCCTTCTTAAAGGTTTGTACGAACTTCTCAGCCAATCCATTTGTGGCTGGATGATACGGGGCAGATGTGTAATGCCTTACCCCATTCTTTTTCAAGAACGTCCGGAACTCTTCGGACACAAACTGTGGTCCGTTGTCGGAGCAAATCTGTTCTGGCAAGCCATTCCTGGCAAAAATGGTCCGTAGGACTGCAATAGTAATCTCCGTGGTGGTGGAGGACATTTTGATGACCTCAGGCCATATCGAGTGCGCATCCATAGCTATTAAAAACATTGAGTCCATGAATGGACCAGCAAAATCAATATGCACCCGTTGCCATGGAGATGAGGGCCACTCCCATGGGTGTAGAGCGGCCTGTGGTGGTGCATTTTGGACTTTCTGGCATCCTGAGCAGCTCTTGGTCAGGTCCTCGATTTGTTTATGGATTCCCATCCACCACACATAAGCCCTGGCTAGGCTTTTCATTTTTACCCCACCCAGATGACCCTCATGAAGCTCATTGAGCACTCTATCCCTTAACTTGGGTGGAATTACCACTCGGGATCCACACATCAAGGTCCCCCGGCACACTGACAGCTGTTCTCTCCTTGTCGAGAATGCTGGCAACAGTGAGTCGCCATGTGTTGGCCATCCCTTCACCGTCAAATCATATACCCGAGACAGTGTCGGGTCATTTCCGGTTTCCTTTTCGATACAAGCGTTAGTTACCGGTAGGTATTCAACTATAGTCGAATGGAATATTTCGACAGGATCCACTGCTGGTGCTTCCTCTGCAGTAGGCAGTGGCAGGCATGATAGCCCATCAGCATTTCCATGCTGTTTCGTGCCCTTATATTCAATCTCATAGTGGTGCGCCCCTAGAAAAAGTAACTATCTTTGTAGTCGTTGCGCAGTCATCACCGGAACGCCCTTCTTCGGATTAAAAATGGAGACAAGAGGCTGGTGACCAGTCAGCAAGGTGAATTTCTGCCCGTGCAGATAGTGATTGAACTTTTTCACTCCCCACACTAGGCTGAGGGCCTCCCTGTCAATCTGGGTGTAGTTACGCTCGGCTGAGGTTAGTGATCGTGATGCAAAGGCTATTGGCCTCTCTGAGCCGTCCGAGAATTTGTGCGCCAGCACCGCTCCAATGCCGTAGGGTGACACATCACATGCCAACTGAATTGGTAATGCCGGGTTGTAATGGGCCAATACCTCTTTCGATGTGATTAGTGTTTTGCTCTTCTGGAAAGCTCGTCTACATTCGTCACTCCACTTCCATGGCACCCCAGTTTGCAGTAGGATGTTCAGTGGGTGTAGTATTGTAGACAAATTTGGCAAGAACTTATGGTAGTAGTTTACCAGCCCGAGGAACGACCTCAGTTGTGACACATTTTCTGGTGCTGGAGCCTTGACTACTGCCTCAATCTTCTCTGGCGACTTATGTCACCCCTCTTTATTGATAACGTGGCCACAATACGAGATCTGTTTTCTAAAAAACTCGCATTTGGGGCGGTTAGCTCGGAGCCCATTTTCCTGCAATCTAGTGAGCACCTGCTCCAGGTTGGCAAGGTGATCACTGTCATTTTCGCCCGTGACCAGGATGTTGTCCAAATAACACTGGGTCCCTGGGATCCCTTGCAGGATTTGTTCTATTGCCCTCTGCCAAATAGCCGGAGCTGATGCTACCCGGAATTCCAGCCGGTTGTATTGGTAGAGACTTTTATGGGTGTTGATTGTGAGGTATTTTTTTGATGCTTCTTCTACCTCCATTTGCAGATACGCCTGGGCCAGATCAATCTTAGTGAAGCGTTTCCCTCCAGATAGCGAGGTGAAAATATCTTCAATCCGCAGAAGTGGATATTGTACGGTGTGAAGGACCGGGTTCACTGTTACCTTAAAGTCCCCACAGATGTGAACCTTCCTTGGTTCCCCAGGCGTGCTGCTCAATGACTTTTTCATCACAGGGACAATGGGTGTAGACCACTCGCTCCAGTCTACCTTGGACAGTACACCTGAACGTTCCAGAATCTCCAGCTCTGCTTCGACGGCTGGGTGGTTCGCATAAGGTACCGGTCTGGCCTTAAAAAAATTTCGGCTTGCGTTTTCTTCAATTTTAATCATCGCTGTCATGCCTTTTAGTGTTCTGAGACCTTGCTGGAACACTTCTTTCGCGTCAGTTAGGATCTTTGACAGTCGCCCAGGTGGGACGTCGTCATCCTTTTTGTCAGCCACAGTCAGTGCCTGTATGGAATGCCAATCCAGTTGTATTTTCTGGATCCATTCACGTCCCAGTAATGGTGGTCCTCCATCTTGCAATACATACAGGTGTAGTTTTGGTGTTTCCTTACCGTTATATATAACGGTCACCCTTATTTTTCCTTTGGGGTAGACTTTTTGCCCCGTGTACGTCTTCAAATTAATTTTTGTGTCTCTCAAGGGTATGTGTGAGAATAGCCGCTCGTAGTCCCGTCGGTTTATGACTGTTAGGGCTGATCCTGTGTCCAATTCCATCTTTACCTGGACTCCTGCTATCTTGAGAGTGACCCAAATGGCTCGGTGATCCTCCGTTGTGATCACATTATGTAGTTTCAGGCAACTCAGTTCCCTGCTTTCGGAGTTGTTATCACTCTTTTGTTCGTCTGAACTATTCTCCGTCATCTTATGTACCTTCTTGTGCTTTTCTTTGGTAGGTTTCTTATTGCTGGTTTTCTTTCCCGACCTGCAGACTTGTGCTATGTGTCCTACTTTTCCACACTGTCTGCACACTTTGTCTTTGAACCAGCAATCATTCTGGTCGTGTGTTGTTCTGCCGCAGTGATAGCACTTCTCTGTTCTATATGACATTTCGTTTGTGGCATATTCTTGCGCTCTCTGTTGTATCTCTGCAGTGCCCTGTGCTGCTGCTTCATATGATACCGCAATGCTGAAAGCCTTTTCCAGCGTAAGGTCCTTTTCAGATAAAAGCCGTTTCTGGGTTCCTTCACTTGAAGCCCACACACAAACTTGTCCCTTAAGGTATCTGCCAGTCCCGCTCCAAACTGGCAGTGTTTCGATAGTTTGCACAGTTCTGTTAAATAATCAGCATTGCTTTCATCCTTATGCTGGTTCCGTTTGTGAAATTTGAATCTTTCTGCTATCAGCAGCGGTGTGGGGTTTAAATGTTCCTGTAGTATCGTTACTATGCCTTCAAAACTCTTTTCCATTGGCTTCGTTGGGGTCACTAGATTTCGTAATAAACCATACGTCTTTGCACCCATTAAATTTAACAATACCGACGTTTTCTTGCCATCTGACACCTCATTTGCCTTGCAGTATACCTCTATTCATTCGACATATGTAGTCCAATCTTCGATTTCATTGTCAAATGCGGTGATACTGCCACTCTTCAGCATTTTGGTTGTGGTTTAAAATGGCATCTCCCAATGGCTTAAAATGGCGTCTCCCGCGCTTTCCTTCCTCCCCCGCTGCTGCCAATGCCGCTCCCGGCGGTTCTCGTGGCAATGGCGGTGCCCTGTAGGTTTCACGCACTTCTCCTGCGCTGCTGCCAACGCTGCTCTCGGCAGTCCTCGTGGCAATGGCGGCGCCTCGCGGGTTTCTGCGCATCTCTCTCTCCCTCTCTTCGACGCTGCTCGGCCCCTGAACACCGGCTGTGCCCTGTGCGCTCTGCCCTCTCTCTCTCTCCCCCATCGACGCTGCTCAGCCCTTTGCTGTGCCGCTCGGTTGGGCTCTAACCTGCCGCTGTCCGGGAAGGGTCTGCGCACTACCTGTTGCCAGCCCGTTTCGCTGGACCTCCTCGACTGGAAAGCCAAGCCTGGCTCTCGACAGCCTCCCCCGCAATTCTCGAGTCTCTGCTGGATGACTGGGCGGTTGCCCATGGTCGATGCCCAAGTCTCTGGCCTTGACCTCCAATCCACTGATCTCCAGGAACGAATCCCTGGGAGGTGACGCAGAGTTGCAGGTCGGTTCGAACTTGCCTTGTCACCAATGTTGTGTCTGTGTATAATAAGACACAGACTGCAGGAGAATGGTATAACAGGTGTTTACTCAACGTGGCTCACACGGGAACTGACCTGTACAGATTACTACTCAGTGCTATATAGAGGTGTTGTCACTGCCGGTACTGCAGTATACATGAGCTGTAGAAGATAGTTCCCCCCTTAAAGGTATATACATTACAATACCGATATTTAAGAAGGGGGAATAGAACATGTCCAGGGAATTATAGACCAATCAGCTTAACATCGGTGGTAGGAAAAATAATGGAATCCCTACTAAAGGAGAAAATAGAAGAACATCTAGAAACAAAAAGCATAATAATGAATAGTCAATGTGGATTTCAAAAGGGAAAGTCTTGCTTGACCAACATTATTGAATTTTTTGGAGAGGTAATAGAGAGAGTAGACAATGGTAATGTAGTAGATGTAATTTATCTGGATTTTCAAAAGGTCTTTGATAAAGGTACCCCATAATAGACATGATCAAGTCAGAAAATGAGGAGTCAGGGGACAAGTAGCAGAATGGATTGCTGGCTGGCTTCAGGACAGAAAGTAGAGAGTAGGAATAAAGGATAGCTATTCGCAGTGGTAGAAGGTCGGTAGTGGTGGTCCACAAGGATCAATGCTGGGACCACTGCTGTTCACAATTTATATTAACGATTTAGACTTTGGAATCAAAAACACAATGGCCCAGAAATTCGGGTCTCCATGGGTGAGTACGCACGGGGTACTCACCCGTAGGCCCAACGGAAGTGCCGGTTTCATGCACGCACTGCGCATGCATGGGAAACCAGAACTTCCGTTCCCTTAAAGGAAGGGGTTTAGAGGTCGAATGCTTGCACCAGAGAGGCAGCGTGTGCACCGGAGAGGCAGCGCGTGCACATGGAACGTACGTTTTTTTTTCAGGTTTTCCCGGGAGGGTAAGTCTCCAGGAGTTACACATGTGAAAAGCAGGTGCAAGGCCTGCTTTTAGCAAGGTAAGTCGTGAATTAATTAAAATTAAAACATTTTTTCCACAGGTTTATTATTTTTAAATATTTTAAAGAAAGGTAAGTTTATTTTTAGCCCCGTTAGAAAATGTAATTAATTTTTTCAAAAATTTAAATTATTGTTTAAAATAGTTATTTTATGTAATTTATAGTTATTTTAAAAATGTGATTTAAAAAAAAAAATTATTTGAAGTTTTAGTGATGTTTTGGGGCTTATAGTATTTATGGTTTTGACAGCTCTTCCTGTCAATTTTATGAATGGGCATTTCCCTGCTACCATTGGCTCTCCATGGCCCACGTGATCCCAGGGGACGTTTTGAACTAACTGCGCCCTAGGATATGCAAGCGCTGCACGCCGGCAGTTGGAGCAGGTCCAGGATCGGAATACCACGTTGGCCCACAGCACAACGGCTGGCGCATTAGGTAAGTGCAGGTCGGAGGCTTGCACCCGCGGGAAGCCTCCAACCTGAATTTCTGGGCCAATATCTAAGTTTGCGGGTGACACCAAATTGGAGGGGGGAGGTCACTTATCACTTGGAGGGTGCGAGTCTAGGTCGGGTAGAGGAACAAAGGGATCTAGAAGTACAAATACACAAATCACTAAAAGTTGTGATGCAGGTTGGCAAGGCCATAAAAAAAGCAAACAAAGCACTAGAGTTTATTTCTAGAGGGATAAAATTGAAAAGTAGGGAAGTTATGCTAAACCTGTATCGAACCTTGGTTAGACCACACTTAGAGTACTGCGTACAGTTCTGGTCGCCATATTATAAAAAGGATATAGAGGCACTGGAGAGGGTGCAGAGAAGATTTACAAGAATGATACCAGAAATGCGAGGGTATACATATCAGGAAAGGATGAACAGGCTGGGTCTCTTTTCTCTTGAAAAAAGAAGGCTGAGGGGTGACCTAATAGAGGTCTTTAAAATTATGAAAGGTTTTGATAGAGTGGATACAGAGAGAATGTTTCCACTTGTGGGGAAGAGCATAACTAGAGGCCATCAATATAAGATAACCACCAAGAAATCCAATAGGGAATTCAGAAGAAACTTCATTACCCAAAGAGTGGTGAGAATATGGAACTCGCTACCACAAGGAGTGGTTGAAGCAAATAGTATCGATGCATTTAAGGGGAGGCTAGCCAAGCATATGAGGGAGAAGGGAATAGAGGGTTATGCTGATAGAGTTAGATGAGGAAAGATAGGAGGAGACTCGTGTGGAGCATAAATGCCGGCATGGACTGGCTGGGCTGCATGGCCTGTTTCTGTGCCGTATATCCTATGTAATCCTATGTAATGTTCCTTATTCAACAGGACAGTGGCTGCGTGTTTCCTTCTGTCCAGTACCTTTTACACCACGGCCTGTAATCCAAACATTGTTCATGTGTATTCTTGGCATAGATTCCTACAATATATTCAGAAATACAGCCTATCTGAATTTATTGGATCTATTTCCCCAACCCACCACAATAATTGGCTCAATGGCTATTTTCCTACCAAAAGAGATTTCTGGCCATGTTAATCTAATGTTGCAAACTGTGAACCATTATAAATTATCTCAAATCTAAACTCGACAATACATTTACCAGTGTTTAGATGCTAACAAGATGTCAAAATCTGGAAGCTTTCCACTTACTAATAAAAGCCCCATAATTTCAATGGACTGTCATTGTTATACTCTCCCTGGTTGAAAACAGTAGTCTACTTAGGATCTGTTAATGCAGTCTGGGAATATTGGTGCAAGGGTTGCTGCTCTTTAGGTGCTGTGTCCTCCTGCTAATTCTCCACAAAGCACTGTTCCCTAGTGACATGGAATGAAAAATGACTAGAAAATAGAAATCACTTTGTTGGCAATACAAAATCATGTAGGGTGGCAAAATGCACAGAGTATTCTCCAAAGACATCTGGAGAAGATTAGCAATTGGACTAATGACTGGAAAACTGCAAATAATGAGGAGGATGTAAAAGTAATACATTTAAGTACAAAAAATATTAATTTTGATTGCAAGATGAATGGTCTTTCCTTGATGAAGGTAGAGGAGGAAAGGGATTTTAGAGTGGTTGCAGACCAGGCTTCAGAAATATCTCTACAGTGTGAGATGCTGATTAATAGTGAAAACAGAATGTTAGGGCACATTACCAGAAGCAAAGAATATGTTCAAGGAAGTTACATTTACTAATCTGTAATACATTAGAGAGACCAGACTTAGATATTCTATTAAGTTTTATTCATTGCATCTCCGAAGGGACAAAGTTGCAGAAAAGACCAACAGAGATGGCTCCTAGGGTGAGACTGTTGAACTATGAAGATAGGCTAAAGAAATCAATATTGGTTTAGAAAAAATGAGAGGAGATTTTCTCCCATTGCACTGCTCATGGTTAGTCTGAGCTCTGGAGGACAGGTGTGATGTTTAGTTGTGAACTTGTTCTCTCCCTTTAAGACCCAAGAACATGAGGGAGAAAAGAATAGAAGGATATGCTGATAGGGTTATATGAAGAGGGATGGGAAGATGCTTGTGTGGAGCATAAATGCTGGAATAGACCACTTGGGCCAAATGGCCTGTTCCTGTGCTGTAGACTGTGTAATTCTATGTAATCCCTGTAGCAAAATGGGTTTAATAGGCACATCCTGAGGTAAGATGCAGATGAATTGCTCTTGTAGGTTTCTCAAGATTGGAAGTTGTTCAGCTCCTCTCCTTGAGGAGAAGCCAAGTTATCTGGTCAGATAAACCACCAGGTGAAAGAATTGACTTTCTTTTCATAAACTTTAATTAAAGATTGTGCAGTTATGACTTGTTGGTGTTTTATACGAAACATGAGGCCTGAAGTGTGATGTGTGACACAAGACGGACACACTAGATGCAAGACTTTTAACAGATAGCCTAAGGACCATGGCCTAGATTTTCAGTAGCTTGCGCCAGCAGTTAGCGCCTTAAGAGAAGTGATTTCCGGGCGCTATGCGTGTAGCGCCCGGGCGCAGCGCAGTTTGCGCTCCGCCCCAAATTAAGTTGCCCATTAGCGCCGGCACAAAGTTTAGCGCCCGCCCGGATGCGCGCGCAGAAAATGACGTCACATCCTCGTGCAACGCCCTTTGGCCGCCCCGATTGCAAACTTCAGTCGGACCGCCCCATTGTGCGGCGGGCGGCCGGAGCGTTTGGAAAAAGGAACGCAACACAACCAGCGCGGGCCCCGGGGGGCGCTAATTAAAGGGAACGTCCTCTCCAGTATAAAGGCCATCCTTTTTTCAGAAAACAGTCTTGTGCAACGCATTTCTGGAGACACAACAAGGAGGATAGCTAACTGGTTTCAAGCAGCAAGAGCCAGGTATTTTTGGACTCAGGCAATAGCGCTGCAAGTGGCCATTTGGAAATTAGACTGTTTGCCAGGATTTGATGGGGGCTGCATGGGGTGCCAACGCGCAGCTGCAGCGCCATATCCGTAGGGCTCGCAGACGCATTGTGAGAGGGGCAGCCCTGGCTAGAGGCAGAGGGGGCTACAGGCGTCGGCCACGTAGGCCTTACCCAGTCAGGCTATACCGCCAGCAGCGCTCCTACCTAAACATGAGTGCCGCGCGATGTGTTAGAAGGCTCCGATTCCGAAAGGAGGTGATTGCAGAGATCTGCCACCTGCTTCGCCGAGATCTGCGGCCAAAGCTCAGGTGCAGGACGTCTCTGTCGGTGGAAGTGAAGGTGACGGTGGCATTGAACTTCTATGCCACCGGCTCCTTCCAATACGCTGCTGGGGACATAGCAAACATCTCCCAGTATGGCGCGCATCACTGCATCCGCCACGTGACCGAAGCACTGTTCAGAAGAAGAAGCCAATTCATCTCCTTCCCCATGGCCCTCGAGAGCCAGCATCAGCGCGCATTGGGATTTGCCAGACTCGGGGAATTCCCCTTGGTGCAGGGCGCCATTGACTGTACGCATGTGGCTTTGCGGGCCCCTCTGGAGCATGGCGAGCAGTATCGCAACAGGAAGGGCTACCATTCTCTGAATGTGCAGCTGGTATGTGACCACAAGCAGCGCATCATGGCAGTCAATGCCAGCTTCCCAGGCAGCAGCCACGATGCCTTTATCCTGCGGCAGAGTACTGTGCATGACATGTTCCAGGCACAGCCTTCCCCAAGAGGATGGCTCATCGGGGACAAAGGCTATCCTTTGTGCACCTGGCTCATGACCCCGCTTCGCGCGCCCAGGACCGCTGCTGAAGAGGCCTACAACGAGAGCCATCAAACCACCCGCAACATCATCGAGCTAACTATTGGGGTCCTCAAGCAGCGGTTCCGCTGCCTTGATCGCTCCGGAGGAGCTCTCCAGTATTCGCCGGACCGGGTCTCCCAATTTGTGGTGGTTTGCTGCATGCTACACAAACTGGCTATCCGCAGGACTCAGGCACTGCCACCTGACGTTGGACCAGCACCTCAGGAGGAGGAGCAGGAGGAGCATGAGGAGGAGGAGGAGGAGCAGGAGTACGTTCCCAGGAGGGAGCGACCAGGGCCAAGGGCCGCACGACGCCACCTTATTACACGGTACTTCTAAGCCCCCTGTCAGGGAATGGCCAGGGGCCATGAGGGAAGATGAATGCAGCCGCTCCGCAAGCCCTCAGCCGGCGAAGCCAACAAACACTAAGAAGAACAACCATGGAGACTGCATGAATAAAGATAATTTTTTATTGCACAAAAATGAAAAGCCCTTCCCACATGAATCCCCAAAAACAATAAACGGGCCCCACAAAAAGCCCAACAAACGACTCACTCGCACAAACTGGGGAGGAGCCACTCCACCTTTATTGAAACCGGGCCTCAACGTCGGCCTAACGCAAAAAATAAGCCCTCCAAAAGCACAACCATGGGCAAAATAAAGATGGCCACCGCCATATTAAAGGAAAGCTGGCCACACCCTCTACTGAGTGGCCCGCGAGGGCGAGACCTTGGCCAGCATTTTGCCTCCCCTGCCGTGCCTGCTGCTCCTTCGCAAGCTCTGCCCAGTGGCTGCTGCGAGGCTGGGGGAAGGCGCCTGAGGCTCAGATGCCCTTCCGCCAGATGCCGCTGGGGGGCGGCCTACACGGCGTTTGGGCCTCGAGGGGCCGTCTGCTGAGTGGCGCACCTGAGCCTGGCCACCATCAGCTGCAGCCGCTTGCCGTCGACGCCCCACAGGGGGAATGGCGGCGACGGATGGCGCAATGTGGGCCAGCTGGCGTCTGGGATGCGCTGGCTGGTGCTGTGGCGCGGTGGCACTCGGCCGGGCCCGCACTGCAGGATCCGCAGCAATCAGCCGACGGGCGGCTTGCTGGGATGGTCCAGCGCGGCGCCTGCCCTGGCGATGCCTGCCTGAGACAGCGCGTGTGGCAGCAGTGAGTGGCCCTGTGGTCCTGGTGTGCGCGCGCATCACATCCGCCAGGGTCTTGACGGCATCAGTCAGCATGCGGCCAGTCGCGGCAGTTGCTGCCCCGAACTCGCGCACACTGGTCGCCAGCGACTCGATGGCCTCAGGCATGCGCCCCACCACGCTCATGAGCTCCGTGTGGCGCCGGTCCGAGTCGTCGGCCATCTGATCCAGCTTCCGCACCTCCTCCGAAGTGAAGGTGTCCGGACTGGAGTCGCGACTCTCCCGCTGGGGAGGAGGGGGCCGAACTAGGGGACCCTTGCCGCATTGGTGACGGCGAGTGTGCCGAGCAGCAGCACTCCCCTCTGATCCTTCCCCCCTTTGGGGGGAAGGCCGCGGGCCACGCGCACGGCTGCTGGGTGGCTGGACGCCACTGGTCCCAAAAGCTGCATTGCCCTGCGACAGTTCCTCCAGGCACTCGTCCAGTGAGGAGGTGTCAAGCATTTCCTCCTCTCCTGCGGGACGTGACTGTTCCCCCGAAGGTCCGGCTTGCTCCTCCTCCTCCTCCTGGTCGGAGGTGCTGTCACTGGCAGCCTCAGGGTCCTGGTCGTCACCAGCTGAAAGCAGGAATGCACAAGAGTAGCTTCAGAGTGAGGAGACGGCGTCAGCGAGGGAGTTAGGACTGGTGGGATTCAGCGCATTGGTGGGACAGTGGCAAAGGAGGTAGCTCGGATGGGCCAGTGCGACGCGAGAGGGCCAAAAGGCGAGGTCCTTACCATTGCCGGGCAGTGGAGGGTCGGATACACCGCACGCTGTGGGGACAATCACACGGGCTCCCATGAGCACACACACGCGCTCCTCCAGCCGAGTGAGCTTCTGCAGCTTGGCGCGGCCACCCCTGGCACGGGCCTGGCGATTAAACGCTACTTTAGCCTGCAAGAGAAAGGACGGGCTGTAAGTGCGCAGTGAAGCCCTGATGTAGTGTGCACTGCCTCCCATGGTGGAATAGCTTGGACAGAGTGAAGCCCTGATGTAGTGTGCACTGCCTCCCATGGTGGAATAGCTTGGACAGAGTGAAGCCCTGATGTACTGTCCACTGCCTCCCATGGTGGAATAGCTTGGCCAAAGTGTAGAGTGCCGAATGGCCATTTGATGCTCATGACTGTCCCAATGCTGCTGGCTGAGGGCTGGCCAATAGGACTTTCAGGTCCCTTTGCCCATCATGTCAGGTGTACATGCAAGAATGAGGAGGAGATTGGAAAGGCTACTCACCCTCACAATCCTGGTCAGATCGTTGTATTTCTTACGGCATTGTTTGTGGGTCCTGGGGGCCTCGCCGGTGAACGTCACCCTCTGGGCGATCTGCTTCCAGGCTTTGGTGTAGTCATGGTGGGTTGGATTCCTCCCACTCTCTGGAAACAAGATCTTGCGCCTCACCTCCAGAGCTGTGACCATTATGTCCAGATCACCCTCTGAGAAGCGCAGGGCACGCTGACGGGCCTTCTCTGGCGTTGCCATGACTCCCTGGGGCTGAGCAGTAGTGTTGAGGCCTCTTTGCAAGGCTGCAGTGTGCAGGGCGTGGCAGCAGACCAATTCGTCCCTTCCCCCTTTAAGAGCTGGTCGGCACCACGGGGTCTGCTGTCAGTGCAAAAATGACCGCACCCGTGCTGCGCCCCGCCTGGGCGCTATCCCTCTGGACCGCCGGCTTAGCGCCTAAAGGTAGGAGTGCAACGCCTCTTTTAGCGCTCCACCACTCTCTTAGGGCGAAGCCACTGAATTTCCGGGAGCGGGGCGCTACTTTGGGGCGGGCGCTAACTTCGGGCGGGCGCTAAGGTTAGCGCCCCAAAACTGTCTGTACTGAAAATCTAGCCCCATATATTCCTCTATTCTTTTAACAAGAAAGTCGTAAAAAACAGCTTTTTGCTTGTTACAGTATTTTTAAACGCCAATCATTAGAGGATTGTGCAGAATTATACACTGGGGGAACACATGAAAAACAAATATTGAACTCCAAGTCAGACCTAGTTTTATTCAGCTGAATAAAAGGCAAATAGCACCACAGCACTGGCAGAAGTGAATATTTTAAAGAAGTTTTCTGATGCATTGATTGCCAGTTATCTGCAGCAGCTGGAGGTGAGGGCAGCCTGGAAATGCGGAGGGCATAAAAAGCCCACAACTTGCAGAACAATTTACACCAGGCAGCACGCCTACTGCAACAGAGTCAGCTATCCAGCATGGCAGAGGTGCAGTGTATGAATAGAACTAGTCTCAGCAGGAAAGCTGTGATTGAGGTGTGCCAACTAGTCCACGGAGATCTACAAAGATAACAGTCATCCGCACTACATTACCGGTGAAGGTCACTAATGCTTCAACTTTTATGCCGCAGAGTCCTTCACCTACAAGGGGCATCAAAGGAGTCTGATGCTTCTCCATGTACCATTTCATTAAGGAGGTAACTGAAGTCATATTTCGCTACACACCCACCTACATACACTTCAGCAGCAACCAGCAATAGCAGCAAAGGCAGCTAAAGTTTTCTCTTAAATTGCTGACTTTCCCAAACCATAGCACATCATTGACTGTGGCCATTCATGCATATCATTAATCCTACAATATGCCTAAACAAGAGGAGGTGATGACATGTCTGCACAACCCTTTTACAGAGAACAGATATGAGGCACAAGTAGAAACCTTGGGCTAGAAAAATGGATGCTGAAAGGTTCAATATGGTGTCCGGCGTGCATGCGCTCATTCTATGCCTAGCATTGCCACACAACATATTGGTTAGGATGGCCTGTCATCGCCCTGGGCACCTGCCTGAAACTGGCATTAAGTCATTGCTTATGCAAATCAGGGGCTTAATGCCTATTTCAGGCCACTTTAAGAAATGTGCTGTGCACGGTACACTCACAACTATGGGCGCATAACTCGATTTGTTTAAAAAACATAATGCATGGATTAAATGAGTCCACCACTTGGAGTACCGAAGGCAATTGTCAAGGTACAAGTAAATACTATGGCACTAGAGAGGTTACCATAATATAATAAAGTGTAGGAATTGACAAATTCCTAACTAATAACTGAGGTCGACTCAGGAGATCAATCAAACAGGTCTTTAACGTAAAATTAAACGAGTTCAAACAGTTTGATGAGATCGATACAGGAGAGCCACGAAAACAGGTCTTAACAAGATGGAGATTCCACGAGGACTGCCAGGGCAGTCACGTGGTTTGCGACGTGACGTCATCGCATTTGCCCACATTTTCCCGTGCTCTTAAAGGGGCCACGCCCTGTGCATACAAACACTATATACCAAACAAAGTCATGTCTAACACCATGGTACAGGCTTAGGCTGGTGTTAGAACATCGTTAAAGGGAATTATATACAGTTGCCCAGAGTCATTCAGTGGCTTCGCCACATGCGCCCCCCCAGAATTCGCTTTAACGGACAAAGTCAAACGGTGAGGGGGTCTGATGAGCCTGTCGGAACGACTCCTGTACTCCTGAGGTGGAGGCTGCTGGGTGGCTGGCGGTCTGGCGGGCGTTTGCGCTTGGTCCGCCGTAACGGCGATGGGTGGCCGACCTCGTCTCGGTGGTTGTGCTGTCTCGACGGGGTGGTCAAGGTCCCGATGTGGCGGCTTTAATCGATTGACTGAAATGTGGTCCGGTTTACCACCGACATCTACCTTGAAGGTTTTGTCCCCTGCTTCCAACACGTGGAAGGGACCAGTATATGGGGCCTTGAGTGGATCCCTATGAGCATCGTGGCGAATAAAGATGTATTCTGCCTTGTGAAGCTTCGTTGGAATGTGCAAACTCTGCAGCCCGTGGTGCAAAGTGGGCACCGGCGCGAAACATCTGGCCGCCTCTCGGTGACTAGTAAGCTGGCCAGACGTGGACCAAGGCTTCGTCGATTCGGGTAGGAAATCCCCTGGGACTCGCAGCGGTTGACCATACACCAGCTCCGCGGATGACGAGTGAAGGTCTTCTTTGGGGGCCGTGCGAAGGCCCAACAGAACCCACGGTAGCTTGTCTGCCCATCCAGCGTCCTGGAGGCTGGCCCTCAGGGTGGCTTTCAGTGACCGGTGGAAACATTCACAGAGACCATTCGCCTGTGGGTGGTAGGTTGTGGTGCGGTGTAATTTGACACCAAGTCCTTGGGCCACTGCACTCCAGAGTTCAGAGGAAAACTGTGGTCCCCTGTCTGAAGAAATATCAGCGGGCATTCCGAAACGGGCGACCCAGGTGGAAATGAATGCCTTGGCCACGCCCACCGAAGTAGTGGATGATAGGGGAACCGCCTCTGGCCATCTGGTGGTGCGGTCAACCATGGTCAGGACATGTGAAAAATCATGGGAGGGTGGAAGTGGACCCACCAGGTCCACATTGACATGGTCAAACCGTCGCTCCGGAACTGTGAAGGTGGCCAACGGAGCTTTGATGTGACGCTGTACTTTGGCTTTTTGGCAGACCACGCAGGTGTTGGTCCAGTCGCGGACATCCTTGTGCATGCCGTGCCATACGAATTTCGCTGACATCAGCTTCTGAGAGGCCTTCATTCCTGGGTGTGACAACCCATGTATGGCGGCGAACATTTTGCGGCGCCAGACGGCCGGTACAACAGGGCGAGGGTCCCGTACGGAGGCGTCACACAACAACATGGTACCTGCTGCATGGAACTTGACGTCGGCCAACTGGAGGCCAGTGACGGTGGTTCTGTAGGCCTAGACTTCTGGGTCCGAGGCTTGCTCCACTGCCATGAGGGCGTAATCGATGCCCAAATGAACCGTATTGATGGTCACGTGGGAGAGGCAGTCGGCCACCAGGTTGTCCTTACCGGCCACGTGCTGTATATCTGTGGTGAACTCGGATATGTAGGTCAGTTGACATTGCTGTCGGGATGACCACGGTTCGGCGGTCTTGGCCATGGCGAAGGTGAGCGGCTTATGGTTACGAAGGCGGTGAAGGGACGTCCTTCCAGGAGGAAGCGAAAATGGCGGATGGCCAGAAAAAGAGCGAGCAACTCCCGGTCAAACATGCTATACGCTCTCTCGTTTCGCCGTAGTTGATGGCTGAAGAATGCCAATGGCTGCCACGTCCCGTTCACCCACTGCTCTTGCACGGCGCCGATTGCATAGTCTGACGCATCGGTGGTGAGGGCGATGGTGGCTCCTGGCAGCGGGTGCGCCAGCATAGTTGCATTGGCCAAGGCGCTTTTGGTGTCGGCGAACGCCCGGGCCATGTCAACTGTCCAGTCTACCGTATCTTTGCCAGTCTTGCCCTTGAGAGCCTCGTACAGGGGCTGCATGAGTCATGCTGCCTTAGGCACAAAACGGTGGTAAAAGTTTACCATGCCTAGGAATTCCTGCAGGGCCTTAATGGTTTGCGGGCGTGGAAAGGAGGTCACCGCCTCTACCTTCGCTTGTAAAGGAACCGCTCCCTCTGATGTGATGCGATGCCCCAGGAAATCAATTTGTTGCAGGCCAATCTGACACTTGGCCGGGTTGATAATCAGGCCGTGTTGGCTGAGACGTCGAAAAAGGGTGCGAAGGTGACAGATGTGTTCTTCTTTAGTGGGACTGGCAATGAGAATATCGTCCAGGTAGATGAAGAGGAACTTGAGGTCCCGCAGCACGGAGTCCATCAGGCGTTGAATAGCCTGGGTGGCGGTCTTTAACCCAAACGGCATTCTTACAAACCCGAAAAGGCCGAATGGGATGATGACTGCAGTCTCCTGGACGTCTTGGGGATGAACGGGGACCTGGTGATAGCCCCGGACGAGGTCGACTTTCGAGAAGACAGTGTTCCCTGCCAAATGGACGGAGAAATCCTGGATGTGGGGGATCGGGTACCGATCAGGAGTGGTGGCGTCGTTTAGGCGTCGATAGTCGCCGCATGGCCGTCATCCGCTGCCAGGCTTCGGGACGATGTGGAGGGGTGAAGACCAGGGGCTGTTCGGCCGGCGAATAATCCCTAACCGTTCCATGGTCGCGAACTCCGCTTTTGCGACCGCCAGCTTGCCAGGTTCCAGGCGCTGGGCCCGCGCGTAGACCGGGGGGCCATTGGTGGTGATGTGGTGTTCCACACCATGTTTCATGGCTGTGGAGGAGAACGTGGGTCTGGTCAGGTCGGGGAATTCGGCGAGCAGGCGAGCGAACTCATCCGGAGCCGGAAAAGCACAGGCGACGGTGCACGACGTAGTGTTACGGCGGTAACAAGGGATAGAATGAAAAGTTGCCGCATTGATCAACCGCCGGTTCCTCACGTCAACCAAGAGGCTGTTGGCGCACCGGAAATCTGCGCCGAGAATGGGTTGCGAAACCTTGGCTGTCACAAACTCCCGAAACACAACTGCACCCGCCGTCTGCCGAAGGTCCGAATCGCTCCACCATTGGCCGCTTCAAGGGCAAGGCCGTGAATCCTGGTCTGCACATCGAGGGCTGACGCAGGTAAAATGCTGCACTGCGCCCCGGTGTCGCACAGAAAATGACGACCAGAGAGCGTATCGGTGATAAACAGCAACTTGCCCGCATTGCCGATTGCCATCGCAGCCACGGGGCGCCCGTTAGACCCGTTCCTCGGTGGTCGTAGTTGTTTTTTTTTGGGGGGGAAGCTGCAGGGAGGGCGGCCACGTCTCGCTTTCGCGCCGAACTGCGCATCGTAGAAACACAGCCCAGCAGGCTGACGAGCTGGGGCAGCGTCTGCGGGGGATGCGCACCTCGCGGCGGCGCAGTACTGCTGAGTAACCGTGAAAATTTTGTCCACCTCTGCCGCGAGTGCTGCGCAGTCCTCAACTTCGGATCTGGCCAGGGCGGCCTGCACCTGTTCCGGTAGCTGGCTAAGGAATATTTCACGGAATAGGAAGCAGTCCGGTTCGGAGCCAAGGAGTGTGAGCATTTGGCTCATTAACTCTGAAGGCTTGGAGTCCCCGAGCCCGGGCATAGCGAGCAATCAACGGGCATGCTCCGCTTTAGTGAGCCCGAAAACTTGCAGCAACCGCGCCTTGAGGGTTTCATACTTGCGCTCCATTGGAGGGTTCTCGAGGAGGCTGATGATCCGCGAGGCGGTAGAGCTGTCGAGTGTGGAGACAACATAGAGATATTTGGTCTGATCCGCAGCGATGTCCCTCAAGGCGAATTGGGCCTCGACCTGAATGAACCACGAGGTCGCTTGCTGCTCCCAGAACTGCGGTAGCTTCAGCGAAACGGCATTGGCCTCCATGCTGTGTCCTTTTTGTGAAAAACGTTCACAAAAAACGGGGTCACCAATGTAGGAATTGACGAATTCCTAACTAATAACTGAGGTCGACTCAGGAGATCAATCAAACAGGTCTTTAATGAAAAACGAAACGAGTTCAAACAGTTTGATGAGATCGATACAGGAGAGCCACGAAAACAGGTCTTAACAAGATGGAGATTCCACGAGGACTGCCAGGGCAGTCACATGGTTTGCGACGTGACGTCATCGCGTTTGCCCGCATTTTACCGCGCTCTTAAAGGGGCCACGCCCCGTGCATACAAACACTATATACCAAACACAGTAATGTCTAACACAATGGTACAGGCCTAGGCTGGTGTTAGGACATCGTTAAAGGGAATTATGTACAGTTGCCCAGAGTCATTCAGTGGCTCCGCCACAAAAGAATGATTATTATTGACACCGAAGAACAGGAATGTTCACTAACTTTCAAGCAGGGAGTTGCTAAAGGGCTCCTCTCACAGACCTACCATAAAGCAACTCCATGTGCTTAATTTCAATGTTAGCAGATGTACTACACATATATAAAAAGAGAACACCAACAGAATTCCAAAAGCATTAAATCATGAACACAACAGTTTTTAGTTACACTGAGTAGGGATGAATTTCCCGGGGTTTAACCAATCTCCCGGGGTAACTTCAGCAGAAAATTGACAAAAGCCCTAAGGAAGTAGCATAAACAAATATTTTTAGCTAAAATTGAAACAGTAAATGCTGGTAACACTCAACAGATCAGGCAGCATCTTTGGAGAGAGGAACAAAGTTAACGTTTCAGGTTGATGACCTTTCATCAGATGCTTTTAGCTGTTTATGCCATTTCTCTGGGGGTTCCACTGATCTCGCGATGGAGAGCCCCTGCAGAAATTCCAGGCAAATATGTTTACAACTTTTTGAACTTGACTGTTAACCTTTGTTTCCAAAATCTAGTTATCCAAAGGCTGGTTGTGAAACAGTTAGTACAAGGTTCACCAGCCATACACTGCACTCTCTCCACACAACTGCCAAAAGAATGACAGGGACACCTCCATAACTCCGCTATAGCCTCCCAGCAGCAGTAAGCTCCATAACTCTTGATGCTGCTCAGCATCCTTTTCAACCCAAGTCAGGAGAGTCTGAGACTAGTGCAATCAGTAACATCTGGGCACCCAATCTCAAACACCTCCTGATTGAGATGAAGGACCAACAAGTTAGCCCAGTTGCATGGAAAACTATGGAGCCATTTGCTACTGGGAGCCCTTTTGTCCTCCTGGTCCACAAGGAACCTTACAAAAAATGTTTAAAACTTACTTTACTAGGCCTCTTCTGGCCCTGATTCCTGTTCCCGGCAGGTGTGGCTGCTGCTGGGAGGCTATAGCGGAGTTATCACAGAATCACAGAGACCCCACAGTGCAGATAGAGGCCATTTCGGCCCATCGAGCCTGCACCGACACATATCCCACCCGATCCCTGTAACCCCTACACCAACACATATCCCACCCTATCCCCGTAACCCCACGTATTTAATCCCCCTAACACTAAGGGTCAATTTATCATAGCCAATCAACCTAACCTGCACATCTTTGGACTGTGGGAGGAAACCGGAGCACCCGGAGAAAGCCCACGCAAACACGGGGAGAATGTGCAAACTCCACACAGACAGTCACCCAAGGCCGGGTTCGAACCCGGGTCCCTGGCGCTGTGAGGCAACAGTGCTAACCACTATGCCACCATGCTGTTATGGAGGCGTCCCTGTCATTCTCTTGGCAGTTGTGTGGAGAGAGTGCAGTGTATGGCTGGTGAGCCTTGTACTAACTGTTTCACAACCAGCCTTTGGATAACTAGATTTTGGAAGCAACGGTTAACAGTCATCGGAGCCCAATCTGCATATTTAAAATCAATCCTGCAGGCTTTGGGTGGATGGCCTTACCACTTGCGGTCGCCTGTAGTTAAAATTGCAGTTGGTCAGGTCGGGTGGGAAAGGAGTGGGTAAGTCCCCACTCCATTTCACCTGCTCCCCCCACCTGCTCCCCGCCAGGTCCGGAATAGGCTCAAAGGGCTCAATGGCCTATTCCTGTTCCTATGTTACTATGGGTTGGGTGGGGGGGTGTAAAATTACCACACTACTTTGTAGAGCCAGATCTCCAATCATCCACTTGGTTGAATAAGGTATATCATACAGTTAAAGCACAAGAAGGAAACTAGGGGCGGAAATACATGTATTATGCACCCACTAAAAATGGCATTTTCATTGTAAAATGTTATACTTTTTCACATTATGAAATGCTTTATCTCATTCCTTCAGGTGTCCTTCTGCAGTCTTTCCCACTTCTTCAGGTCTCTTTATGAAGTACGCATTTGCCGTGTGAGCAGTACATTTAGCTTCTCTCATGTACATATTGTTCTCTGCAGGGAGTTCATTCAATAAACTTGCAGCAAAGTTTACAGGTTACACGACTGGTCAATCATCTCATGTGAGTAATCAATAAAATCAAAAGATCCTTCTATTTGCTAATCATCACAAAGTATGATGTGGTGAAGAGGAAAATCTACTGGGAAACAGTAAGATATACAGGGGACAGACTGGGAAACAGTGGGATATAGAGGGGACACACTGGGTAACAGTGGGATATAGAGGGGACAGACTGGTTAACAGTAGGACATAGAGGGGACATAGTGGGAAACAGTGGGATCTGGAGGGAACACGCTGGGGAAAATGGCACATAGAGGGGACACACTGGGAAGCAGTGGCATAAAGAGGGGACAGGCTGGGGAACAATGGGATATAGAGGGAACAAACTGGGGAACAATGGGATATAAAGGGAACATACTGGGGAACAGTGGGCTATATAGGGGACACATTTAGGAACAATGGGATATAGAGGAGACACATTGGGAAACAGTGGGATATAGAGAGGAGTGACTGGGAAACAGTGGGATATAGATGGGACAGACTGGGGAACAATGGGATATGGAGAGGACACACTGGGGAACAATGGGATATAGAGGGGACAGACTGGGGAACAGTGGGATATGGAGGGGACAGATTGGGCAACAGTGGGATATGGAGGGAATAAACTGGAAAACAGTTGGATATAGAGGGGAAACACTGGGAAACAGTGGGATATAAAGAGAACAGACTGGGGAACAGTGGGATATATAGGGGACACATTGGGAAACAATGGGATATAGAGGGGACACACTGGGAAGCAGTGGGATATAGAGGGGACACACTGGAAAAGAGTGGGATATATAGGGGACACACTGGGGAACAAAGGGATATAAAGGTGACAGACTGGGAAACACTGGGATGTAGAGGGGAGAGACTGGGTAACAATGGGGTATAGAGGGGACAGAATGGGAAAGAGTGGGATATATACAGGGGACAGACTAATTAACAGTGGGATATAGAGGGGACACACTGGGAAAAAGTGGGATATAGAGGGGACAAACTGGGAAAGAGTGGGTTATGGAGGGGACAGACTGGGAAACAGTGGGATATAAAGAGGACAGACTGGGAAACAGTGGGATATAGTGGAGACAGACTAGGGAACAATGGGATATGGAGGGGACAGACTGGGAAACAATCGGAGATTGCAGCAACACACTGGGAAACACTGGGATATAGAGGGGACAGACTGGGAAACAGTGGGATATGGAGGAGACAGACTGGGGAACAGTGGGATATAAAGGGGACCCACTGGGAAACAGTGGGAAATGGAGGCAACACACTGGGAAACAGGTGGATATAGAGGGGACAGACTGGGAAACAGTGGGTTATAGAGGGGACAGACTAGGGAACAATGGAATATGGAGGGGACACAGTGGGGAACATTGGGATATAGAGGGGACACATTGGGGAACAATGGGATATAGAGGGGACAGATTGGGCAACAGTTGGATATGGAAGGAATAAACTGGGAAACAGTGGGAAATAGAGGGGAAACACTGGGAAACAGTGGCATATAAAGGGAACAGACTGGGGAACAATGGGATATATAGGGGACACATTGGGAAACAATGGGACATAGAGGGGACTCACTGGGAAACTGGGATAAGGAGGGGAAATGCTGGGAAGCAGTGGGATAAAGAGGGGACAGACTGGGAAAGAGTGGGATATAGAGGGGACAGACTGGGTAACAGTGCGATATATAGGGGACACACTGGGGAACAATGGGCTATAGAGGGGACACACTGGGAAACAGTGGGATATAGAGGGGCCAGACTGGGAAACAGTGGGTTATAGAGGGGACAGACTGGGAAACAGTGGGATATGGAGGCGACACACTGGGAATGAGTGGGATATAGAGAGGACAGACTGGGAAGCAGTGGGATATAGAGGGGTCAGACTGGGGAACAGTGGGATATAGAGGGGACAGACTGGGAAACAGTGGGATTTAAAGGGGACAGAATGGATAACAGTGGGATATAGAGGGGATAGTCTGGGAAACAGTGAGATATAGAGGACACAGACTGGGGATCAGTGGGATATGGAGGGAATAAACTGGGAAACAGTGGGATATAGTGGGGAAACACTGGGAAACAGTGGCATATAAAGGGAATAGACTGGGGAACAGTGGGATATATAGGGGACACATTGGGAAACAATGGGACATAGAGGGGACTCACTGGGAATCATTGGGATATGGAGGGGACATGCTGGGAAGCAGTGGGATATAGAGGGGACAGACTGGGGAACAATTGGATATGGAGGGGACACACTGGGGAACAATGGGATATAGAGAGGACAAACTGGGGATCAGTGGGATTTGGAGCAGACAGATTGAGCAAAAGTGGGATATGGAGGGAATAAATTGGGAAACAGTTGGATATAGAGGGGAAACACTGGGAAACAGTGCAATATAAAGGGAACAGGCTGGGGAACAGTGGGATATATAGGGGACACACTGATAAACAATGAGACATAGGGGGGACACACTGGGAAACAGTGGGATATGGAGGGGACACACTGTGAAGCAGTGGGATATAGATGGGAAAGACTGGGAAAGAGTGGGATATACAGGGAACGCACTGGGGAACAATGCGATATAGAGGGGACAGACTGGGAAACACTGGGATATAGAGGGGGCAGATTGGCTAACAATGGGATACAGAGGGGACAGAATGGGAAAAAGTGGGATATGGAGGGGACAGACGAGTTAACAGTGGGATATAGAGGGGAAACACTGGGAAAAAGTGGGATATAGAGGGGACATCTGGGAAACAGTAGGTTATGGAGGGGACATACTGGGAAACAGTGGGATACAAAGAGGACAGACTGGGAAACAGTGGCATATAGAGGAGACAGACTAGGGAACAATGGGATATGGAGGGGACACACTGGGGAACAATGGGATATAGAGAGGACAAACTGGGGATCAGTGGGATTTGGAGCAGACAGATTGGGCAAAAGTGGGATATGGAGGGAATAAATTGGGAAACAGTTGGATATAGAGGGGAAACACTGGGAAACAGTGCGATATAAAGGGAACAGACTGGGGAACATTGGGATATATAGGGGACACATTGATAAACAATGAGACATAGAGGGGACACACTGGGAAACAGTGGGATATGGAGGGGACATGCTGGGAAGCAGTGGGATATAGATGGGAAAGACTGGGAAAGAGTGGGATATACAGGGAACACACTGGGGAGCAATGCGATATAGAGGGGACAGACTGGGAAACACTGGGATATAGAGGGGGCAGACTGGCTAACAATGGGATACAGAGGGGACAGAATGGGAATGAGTGGGATATGGAGGTGACAGACGAGTTAACAGTGGGATATAGAGGGGAAACACTGGGAAAAAGTGGGATATAGAGGGGTCCTCTGGGAAACAGTGGGTTATGGAGGGGACATACTGGGAAACAGTGGGATACAAAGAGGACAGACTGGGAAACAGTGGCATATAGAGGAGACAGACTAGGGAACAATGGGATATGGAGGGGACACACAGGGGAACAATGGGATATGGAGTGGACACACTGGGGTACATTGGGATATAGAGGGGACAGACTGGGAAACACTGGGATATAGAGGAGACAGACTGGGTAACAATGGGATATGGAGGAGACAGACTGGGGAACAGTGGGATACAAAGGAGACACAATTGGAAACATTGGGAAATGGAGGCAACACACTGGGAAACAGTGGGATATAGAGGGGACAGACTGGAAAACAGTGGGTTATAGAGGGGACAGACTGGGAATCAGTGGGATGTAGAGGAGACAGACCAGGGAACAATGGGATAAGGAGGGGACACACTGGGGAACAATGGGATATGGAGAGGACACACTGGGAAAGAGTGGGATATAGAGAGGACAGACTGGGAAACAGTGGGATATAGAGGGGAAACACTGGGAAACGGTGGCATATAAAGGGAACAGACTGGGGAACAGTGGGATATATTGGGGACACATTGGTAAACAATGGGACATAGAGGGGACTCACTGGGAAACAGTGGGATATGGAGGGGACATGCTGGGATGCACTGGGATATAGAGGGGACAGACTGGGTAACAATGGGATATGGAGGGGACACACTGGGGAACAAATGGGATATAGAGGGGACAGACTGGGGAACAGTGGGATAAGGAGGGAACAGATTGGGCAACAGTGGGATATGGAGGGAATAAACTGGGAAACAGTTGGATATAGAGGGGAAACACTGGGAAACAGTGGGATATAAAGGTAACAGACTGGGGAACAGTGGGATATAGTGGGGACAGACTGGGAAACACTGGGATATAGAGGGGACAGACTGGGTAACAATGGGATATAGAGGGGACAGAATGGGAAGGAGTAGGTTATGGAGGGGACAGACTAGTTAACAGTTGGATATAGAGGGGACACACTGGGAAAAAGTGGGATATAGAGGGGACAGATGGGGAAACAGTGGGAATATAGAGGGGGCAGATGGGGAAACAATGGGATATAGAGGGGACACACTGGCAAATAGTGAGAAATGGAGGCAACACACTGGGAAACAGTGGGATATAGAGGGGACAGACTGGGAAACAGTGGCTTATAGAGGAGAAAGACTGGGAAACAGTGGGATATAGAGGAGACAGACTAGGGAACAATGGGATATGGAGGGGACACACTGGGGAACAATGGGAAATGGAGGGGACAGACTAGTTAACAGTGGGATATAGGGCGGACATACTGGGAAAAAGTGGTATATAGAGGAGACAGACTAGGGAATAATGGGATATGGAGGGGACAGACTGGGAAACAGTGGGATATAGAGGGGACAGATGGGGAAACAGTGGGATATAGTGGGGACAGACTGTGAAACTATGGGAGATTGAGGTGACACACTGGGAAACACTGGGATATAGAGGGGGCAGACTGGGAAACACTGGGATATAGAGGGGACAGACTGAGTAACAATGGGATATGGAGGAGACAGACTGGGGTACAGTGGGATACAAAGGGGACACAATGGGAAACAGTGGGAAATGGAGGCAACACACTGGGAAACAATGGGATATAGAGGGGACAGACTGGGAAACAGTGGGTTATAGAGGTGACAGACTGGGAATCAGTGGGATGTAGAGGAGACAGACTAGGGAACAATGGGATAAGGAGGGGACACACTGGGAAGCAGTGGGATATATAGGGGACAGACTGGGAAAGAGTGGGATATAGAGGGGACAGACTGGGTAACAGTGGGATATAGAGGGGACAGACTAGTTAACAATGGGATAAAGAGCGGACACACTGGGAAAAAGTGGGATTTAGAGGGGACAGACTGGGAAAAAGTGGGTTATGGAAGGGACAGACTGGAAAGCAGTGGGATATAAAGAGGACAGACTGGGAAACATTGGGATATAGAGGAGACAGACTAGGGAACAATGGGATATGGAGGGGACAGACTGGGAAACAGTGGGATATAGAGGGGACAGATGGGGAAACAGTAGGATATAGAGGGGACAGGCTGGGAATCTAAGGGGTATAGAGGGGACAAACTGGGAAACAGTGGGATATGGAGGTGAAACACTGGAAAACGGTGGCATATAAAGGGAACAGACTGGGGAACAGTGGGATATACTGGGGACATATTGGGAAACAATGGGACATAGAGAGGCCTCACTGGGAAACAGTGGGATATGGAGGGTGTGGTAAACCACTGTTTGTATTCCACTGTGTACATGCCTGGACATGCCTCGGCTGACTCCTCCCACAAGTCCTAGTATAAAGGTGACTGCTCCCCAGCCCCCTTTGTATTCTGGACCGGTCGACCACTCAAGGCAGACCTTCATTCTTTTGTTAATAAAAGCCTTTAGTTACTCTCTTAACTCTCAGTCTTTTATGAGTAATTGATAGCGCATCAATTTTATTAACAAATTTTTATAATGGAGAAGATGCTCACACCAGCATGCCTGGACTTAGATCATCGGGAGGCGGACTCATCCACCAAGTTTACTCACTGGCTTAAGTGTTTTGAAAAATTCCTGACCGCCTCTGCAGCAATCAAATCGGACGAGTACAAACTGGATGTCCTGACCTCCAAAGTGAACCACCGAGTGTACTCGGTCATCCAAGACGCGACCTCGTATGCGGACGCTATCAAGCTCCTCAAGGACAAGTACACGCGCCCAGTGAACGAAGTGTACGCCAGGCACCTTCTGGGGAGTCGTAAACAACAACCTGGGGAATCGACCGTGGAATACCTTCAGGCACTGTCTGTGCTTGGCCGGGCCTGTGGTTGTAAGGATGTAAAGGCCGCCGTGTACACAGAGGAACTTATCCGGGACACTTTTGTAGCGGGCCACAGATCCAATTACACCTGACAGCGACTGTTGGAGCAGAGTGACCTCGACCTCAACAAGGCCTCTGAACTCGCACTATCACTGGATGCAGCCTACCGGGGCATGGATGCCTACTCCTCTGCACCGTGGACACCGCGGGGAATGACAGCCTGGGACACGGTAGGACCGCCTCATAGCGCCGTGCCACCCCAGCCACACCCCAGCAACGGCCCAACTACCGCAGCAGTGTCCCAAGGCCATACAGCAGTGCCCCAAGGCCAGAAATGCTACTTCTGTGGCCAGGCAAAACACCCCAGAGCGCGCTGCCCGGCGAAAAACGCGATCTGCTCGGGCTGCGGGAAGAAGGGACACTACGCTAATGTCTGCAGGGCCAAAGCCACCCCGAACCCCAGCAGTGCCGCGTGTGGGCCATGCGAGCCGCCATCTTGGGCCACCCCGGCCATGTGCGAACCACCGGTACAGCAGCCATTTTGGACGCCTCCAGCCACATGGGGATCATGGACGCCGCCATCTTGGACGACAGCCAGAATGCAGCAGGCCCCCAACACCGCCTCATCTGATACCCGCAGCGACACACCGACCCCTACGCTGGCATCCGTTACACTGGACCAAGCGAGACCGCACCAGCTGGCCAGCTCCACAATGGACATTAAGGTAAATGGCCACGATACAATCTGCCTTTTTGACTCTGGGAGCACGGAGAGCTTCATCCACCCCGACACGGTGCGGCGTTGCTCTCTCCCAGTCCTGCCTGCGCACCAGCGGATTTCTATGGCCTCCGAGTCCCAGTCGGCGGACATCGGCGGCTACTGCGTAGTGACACTCGTAGTAGACGGGACCGTGTACGATCATTTTAAACTTCTGGTCCTGCCCGACCTCTGCGCTGCCGTCCTGCTGGGGTTAGATTTTCAGTGCCACCTTAAAAGTGTTACGATGGCGTACGGTGGACCCCTACCCCCACTCACAGTCCGCAGCCAGCAGCTCCCAAATTGCCCACCGCGCACCAGGTGCAACCTCTCCACACTCAGAGTCACCCCCCCCCCACTGTTTGCTAACCTCACCCCCGACTGTAAGCCCATTGCCACAAAGAGCAGGCGATACAGTGCCGGGGACAGGGTTTTCATTAAAACCGAAGTGGAGTGGCTCCTGAAGGAAGGGATTATTGAGGGCAGCACCAGCCCCTGGCGAGCCCAGGTTGTGGCCGTTAAGACCGGCGAGAAGCAACGCCTGGTCATCGACTACAGCCAGACAATAAATCGCTACACCCTGCTGGACGCCTACCCACTCCCCCGCATAGCTGATATGGTCAACCAGATCGCGCAGTACCGCGTCTTCTCGACCATTGACCTGAAATCAGCGTACCACCAGCTCCCTATCCGCCCTGAGGACCGCCAGTATACTGCCTTTGAGGCAAACGGCCGCCTCTATCACTTCCTTAGGGTTCCCTTTGGCGTCACCAAAGGGGTCTCCGTCTTCCAAAGGGAGATGGACCGGATGATAGATCAAAATGCGTTGCAGGCCACTTTCCCATATCTGGACAATGTGACCATCTGCGGCCGTGACTTGCAGGACCATGACGCAAACCTCGAAAAATTCCTCCGCACCGCCCAACTCCTGAACCTGACATATAACAAGGAGAAGTGCATATTCCGCACAAACCGCCTCGCCATCCTTGGCTGTGTTGTGGAACACGGAGTCATCGGCCCCGACCCCGACCGGATACGTCCCCTTATGGAACTCCCACTGCCTCACTGCCTCAAGGCCCTGAAGAGGTGCCTAGGGTTTTTCTCCTATTATGCCCAGTGGGTCCCCTACTATGCGGACAAGGCCCATCCGCTGATCAAGACCACCTCTTTTCCCTTGACGGCAGAGGCCCGCTTAGCCTTCCACCGTATCAAGGAAGACATTGCCAAAGCCACCATGCATGCAGTGGACGAATCCATCCCCTTCCAGGTGGAAAGCGACGCGTCCGACTTTGCCCTGGCCGCTACCCTCAATCAGGCGGGGAGACCCGTGGCCTTCTTTTCACGAACCCTCCAAGGCCCGGAGACCAGACACTCTGCTGTTGAGAAGGAGGCCCAGGCGATTGTGGAGGCTGTGCGTCATTGGAGGCACTACCTGGCCGGAAAATGATTTACCCTGCTCACTGACCAACGTTCAGTTGCTTTCATGTTTAACAAGAAGCAGAGGGGCAAAATCAAAAATGACAAGATCTTGAGGTGGAGAATCAAACTTTCCACCTACAATTACGAGATCTTGTACCGGCCCGGGAAGCTCAATGAACCCCCGGATGCGCTATCGCGTGGCACCTGCGCCAGCGCGCAGATCGATAGACTGCGGGCCCTCCACAATGACCTCTGCCACCCGGGGGTCACCAGGTTCTTCCACTTCATCAAGGCCCGCAACCTGCCTTACTCTATTGAGGAGGTCAGGACCATGACCAGGAACTGCCAAGTCTGCGCTGAGTGCAAACCGCACTTTTATAGACCAGACAGGGCCCACCTGATAAAAGCCACTCGCCCCTTCGAGCGCCTGAGCGTTGATTTTAAAGGGCCTCTCCCCTCCTCCGACCGCAATGTGTACTTCCTCAATATTATTGATGAGTACTCCCGTTTCCCGTTCGCCATCCCCTGCCCGGACATGACCAGTGCCACGGTCATTAAATGTCTGAACGACCTCTTCACCCTGTTCGGTTTCCCCAGCTATATCCATAGCGACCGGGGCTCATCGTTTATGAGCGACGAACTCCGTCAGTACCTGTTAACTAGGGGTATTGCCACAAGCAGGACCACCAGTTACAACCCCCGGGGGAACGGACAGGTGGAAAGAGAAAATGCGACAGTTTGGAAGGCCGCCCTGCTAGCCTTAAAGTCTAGGGGCCTCCCAACCTCCCGCTGGCAGGATGTGCTCCCCGATGCGCTCCACTCTATTCGGTCACTGCTCTGCACTGCCACTAACGCCACCCCTCATGAGAAAATGTTTGTCTTCCCAAGGAAGTCCACATCGGGGACATCGCTACCGCCATGGCTGACGTCCCCAGGGCCGGTCCTACTGAGAAGGCACGTGAGGACCCATAAAATGGACCCCCTGGTCGAGAGGGTCGACCTCCTCCACGCCAACCCCCAGTATGCTTACATTGCATACCCGGACGGGCGGGAGGACACAGTCTCCATAAGAGACCTTGCACCCTCGGGGGCCGCAGTAACCCACTACTCACTACCACCCCCCCCCCACGATCCGATATCCAGCCCCAGCAGACGGCAGGCCTGGGCCCAGCGACCTGCTCGACATCTACGAGGACGACACGCCTGTGCCACAGCCTACGCGGGACTCGACGCCGGAAGCTCCACTACCCCTGCCGTCGCCACGCCGATCACAGCGGCAGACAAGACCTCCGGAGAGACTCCAATACACTAACTTTTAATACACTTCACCCCGCCGGACTCAATTTTAAACAAGGGGTGAATGTGGTAAAGCACTGTTTGTATTCCACTGTGTACATGCCTGGACATGCCTCGGCTGACTCCTCCCACAAGTCCTAGTATAAAGGTGACTGCTCCCCAGCCCCCTTTGTATTCTGGACCGGTAGACCACTCGAGGCAGACCTTCATTCTTTTGTTAATAAAAGCCTTTTATTACTCTTTTAACTCTCAGTCTTTTATGAGTAATTGATAGCGCACCAGAGGGGACATGCTGGGATGCAGTGGGATATAGAGGGGACAGACTGGGGAACAATGGGATATGAAGGGGACACACTGGGGAACAATGGGATATAGAGGGGACAGACTGGGAAAGAGTAGGATATGGAGGGGACAGACTAGTTAAAAGTGGGATATAGAGGGGACACACTGGGAAAAAGTGGGATATAGAGGGGAAACAGTGGGAAACAGTGGGATATAAAGGGAGCAGACTGGGGAACAGTGGGATATAGAGGGGACAGACTGGGAAAAACTGGAATATAGAGGGGACAGACTGGGTAACAATGGGATATAGAGGGGACAGAATGGGAAAGAGTAGGATATGGAGGGGACAGACTAGTTAACAGTGGGATATAGATGGGACACACTGGGAAAAAGTGGGATATAGAGGGGACAGATGGGGAAACAGTGGGATATAGAGGGGACAGATGGGGAAACAGTGGGATATAGAGGGGACACACTGGGAAACAGTGGGAAATGGAGACAACACACTGGGAAACAATGGGATATAGAGGGGACAGACTGGGAAACATTGGGTTATAGAGGGGAAAGGCTGGGAAAGAGTGGGATATAGAGGAGACAGACTAGGGAACAATGGGATATGGAGGGGACACACTGGGAAACAATGGGATATGGTGGGGACACACAGGGGAACAATGGGATATGGAGGGGATACACTGGGGTACATTGGTATATAGAGGGGACACACTGGGGAACAATGGGATTTAGAGGGGACAGACTGGGGATCAGTGGGATATGGAGGGGACAGATTGGGCAACAGTGGGATATGGAGGGAACAGACTGGGGAACAGTGGGATATATAGGGGACACCTTGGGAAACAATGGGACATAGAGGGGACTCAGTAGGAAACAGTGGGATATGGAGGGGACATGTTGGGAAGCAGTGTGATATAGAGGGTACAGACTGGGAAAGAGTGGGATATAGAGGGGACAGACTGGGTAACAGTGGGATATGTAGGGGACACACTGGTGATCAATGGGATAATGAGGGGACAGACTGGGAAACACTGGGATATAGAGGGGACAGACTGGGTAATAATGGGATATAGAGGGGACAGACTGGGAAAGAGTGGGATATAGAGGGGACAGACTAGTTAACAGTGGGATATAGAACGGCCATACTGGGAAAAAGTGGGATATAGAGGGGATAGACTAGGGAACAATGGGATATGGAGGGGACAGACTGGGAAACAGTGGGATATAGAGGGGACAGATGGGGAAACAGTGGGATATAGTGGGGACAGACTGTGAAAATATGGGAGATTGAGGCGACACACTGGGAAGCACTGGGTTATAGAGGGGACAGACTGGGAAACACTGGGATATAGAGGGGAAAGACTGGGTAACAATGGGATATGGAGGAGACAGACTGGGGAACAGTGGGATACAAAGGGGACACAATGGGAAACAGTGGGAAATGGAGGCAACACACTGGAAAACAGTGGGATATAGAGGGGACAGACTGGGAAACAGTGGGTTATAGAGGGGACAGACTGGGAATCAGTGGGATGTAGAGGAGACAGACTAGGGAACAATGGGATAAGGAGGGGACACACTGGGGAACAATGGGATATGGAGGGGACACACATGGAAAGAGTGGGATATAGAGAGGACAGACTGGGAAGCAGTGGGATATATAGGGGACAGACTGGGAAAGAGTGGGATATAGAGGGGACAGACTGGGTAACAGTGGGATATATAAGGGACACACTGGGGAACAATGGGATATAGCGGGGTCAGCCTGGGAAAGAGTGGGATATAGAGGGGACAGACTAGTTAACAATGGGATATAGAGCGGACACACTGGGAAAAAGTGGGACTTAGAGGGGACAGACTGGGAAAAAGTGGGTTATGGAAGGGACAGACTGGGAAGTAGTGGGATATAAAGAGGACAGACTGGGAAACAGTGGGATATAGAGGAGACAGATTAGGGAACAATGGGATATGGAGGGGACAGACTGGGAAACAGTGGGATATAGAGGGGACAGATGGGGAAACAGTAGGATATAGAGGGGACAGACTGGGAATCTAAGGGATATAGAGGGGACAAACTGGGAAACAGTGGGATATAGAGGTGAAACACTGGGAAACGGTGGCATATAAAGGGAACAGACTGGGGAACAGTGGGATATATTGGTGACACATTGGGAAACAAAGGGACATAGAGGGGACTCACTGGGAAACAGTGGGATATGGAGGGGACATGCTGGGATGCAGTGGGATACAGAGGGGACAGACTGGGGAACAATGGGATATGGAGGGGACACACTGGGGAACAATGGGCTATAGAGGGGACAGACTGGGAAAGAGTAGGATATGGAGGGGACAGACTAGTTAACAGTGGGATATAGAGGGGACACACTGGGAAAAAGTGGGATATAGATGGGAAACAGTGGGAAACAGTGGGATATAAAGGGAGCAGACTGGGGAACAGTGGGATATAGAGGGGACAGACTGGGAAAAACTGGGAAATAGAGGGGACACACTGGGTAACAATGGGATATAGAGGGGACAGAATGGGAAAGAGTAGGATATGGAGGGGACAGACTAGTTAACAGTGGGATATAGACGGGACACACTGGGAAAAAATGGGATATAGAGGGGACAGATGGGGAAACAGTGGGATATAGAGGGGACAGATGGGGTAACAGTGGGATATAGAGGGGACACACTGGGACGCAGTGGGAAATGGAGGCAACACACTGGGAAACAATGGGATATAGAGGGGACAGACTGGCAAACAGTGGGTTACAGAGGAGAAAGGCTGGGAAACAGTGGGATATAGAGGAGACAGATTGGGAACAATGGGATATGGAGGGGACACACAGGGGAACAATGGGATATGGAGGGGATACACTGGGGTACATTGGTATATAGAGGGGACACACTGGGGAACAATGGGATTTAGAGGGGACAGACTGGGGATCAGTGGGATATGGAGGGGACAGATTGGGCAACAGTGGGATATGGAGGGAACAGACTGGGGAACAGTGGGATATATAGGGGACACCTTGGGAAACAATGGGACATAGAGGGGACTCACTGGGAAACAGTGGGATATGGAGGGGACATGCTGGGAAGCAGTGTGATATAGAGGGTACAGACTGGGAAAGAGTGGGATATAGAGGGGACAGACTGGGTAACAGTGGGATATATAGGGGACACACTGGTGATCAATGGGATATCGAGGGGACAGACTGGGAAACACTGGGATATAGAGGGGACAGACTGGGTAATAATGGGATATAGAGGGGACAGACTGGGAAAGAGTGGGATATAGAGGGGACAGAATAGTTAACAGTGGGATATAGAATGGCCATACTGGGAAAAAGTGGGATATGGAGGGGATAGACTGGGAAACAGTGGGTTATGGAAGGGACAGACTGGGAAACAGTGGGATATAAAGAGGACAGACTGGGAAACAGTGGGGTATAGAGGAGACAGACTAGGGAACAATGGGATATGCAGGGGACAGACTGGGAAACAGTGGGATATAGAGGGGACAGATGGGGAAACAGTGGGATATAGAGGGGACAGACTGGGAAACTATGGGAGATTGAGGTGACACCCTGGAAACACTGGGATATAGAGGGGGCAGACTGGGAAATACTGGGATATAGAGGGGACAGACTGGGTAACAATGGGATATATAGGGGACACACTGGGAACCAATGGGATTAGGAGGGGACAGACTGGTTAACAGTGGGTTATAGAGGGGCAGACTGGGAAACTGGGATATGGAAGAGACAGACTGGGGAACAGTGGGATTTAAAGGGGACACACTGGGAAACAGTGGGAAATGGAAGCAACACACTGGGAAACAGTGGGATATAGAGGGGCCAGACTGGGAAACAATGAGTTATATAGGGGACAGACTGGGATACAGTGGGATATAGAGGAGACACACTAGGGAACAATGGGATATGGAGGGGACACACTGGGAAACAGAAGGAAATGGAGGCAACACACTGGGAAACAGTGGGATATATAAGGGCCACACTGTGAAACAATGGGATATAGAGGGGACAGACTGGGGATCAGTGGAATATGGAGGAGACAGACTGGGGAACAATGGCATAAGGAGTGGACACACTGGGAATCAGTGGGATATAGAGTGGACAGATGGGGAAACAGTGGGATATAGAGGAGACAGACTGTGAAACAATGGAATATAGAGAGAACAGACTGGGAAAGAATGGGTATAGAGGGGACAGGAAGGGAAAGACTTGGATATAGAGGCAAAAGACTGGGAAACATTGGGATATAGACGGGACCAACTGGGAAACAGTGGGATATAGAGGGGACAGACTGGGGAACAGTGGGCTATATAGGGGACAGACTGGGTAACAGTGGGATATAAAGGGAACAAAATGGGGAACAGTGGGATATAGAGGGGCACACTGGGAAACAGTGGGATATAAAGGGAACAGACTGGGGAACAGTGGGATATATAGGGGACACACTGGGAAACAATGGGACATAGAGGGGACACACTTGGAAACACTGGAATATGGAGGGTACACACTGGGAAACAGTGGGATATGGAGGGGACCGACTGGGAAACAGTGTGATATAGAGGGGACAGACTGGAGAACAGTGGGATATATAGGGGACACACAGGGGAACAATGGGATATAGAGGGGACAGACTGGGTAACAGTGGGATACAGTGGGAACAAATTGGGTAACAGTGGGATATGGAGGGAACAAACTTGGAAACAGTGGGATATAGAGGGGACAGACTGGGAAACAATGGAATATAGACCGGACAGACTGGGAAAATTGTATATAGAGAGGACAGACTGGGAAACAATGGGTATAGAGGGGACAGACTGGGAAACACTGGGATATAGAGGCGACGGACTGGGAAACAGTAGGATATAGAGGTGACAGACTGGGAAACTGTGGGATATAGATGGGACAGACTGGCTAAGAGTGGGATATATAGGGGACACACTGGGGAAGAATAGGATATAGGGGGCAGACTGGCAAACAGTGTGATATAGAGGGGACAGACTGGGGATCAATGGGATATGGGGGGGACACACTGGGGAACAAGGGGATATGGAGGGTACACACTGGGAAACATTGGGATATAGAGGCGACAGACTGGGGAACAGTCGGAGAAATTGGGGACACACTGGGGAACAATGGGATATAGAGGGGACAGACTGGGTAACAGTGGGATAGAGAGGGGACAGATTGGGTAACAGTGGGATATGGAGGGAACAAAGTGGGATACAGTGGAATATGGAGGGGTCACACTGGGAAACAGTGGGATATAAAGGCAACAGACTGGGGAACAGTGGGATATAGAAGGGACAGACAGGGAAACAGTGGGTTATAAATTAAACAGACCAGGTAACAGTGGGACATGGAGGGAACACAATGGGAAACAGTGGGATAGAGAGGGGACATACTGGGAAACAGTGGGATATAAAGGGAACATACTGAGGAACAGCAGGATATATATGGGTTACATTGGGGAACAATGGGATATAGAGGGGGCTCACTGGGAAACAGTGGGATATAAAGGCAACAGACTGGGGAACAGTGGCATATATAGGGGTCACACTGAGAAACACTGGGATATGGAGGGGACAGACTGGGTAACAGTGGGATATAGAGGGGACAGACTGGGTAACAGTGGGAATGGAGGGAACACAATGGGAAACAGTGGGATAGAGAGGGGACATACTGGGAAACAGTGGGATATAAAGGGAACATACAGTGGGATATATAGGCGTCACATTGGTGAACAATGGGATATAGAGGGGACAAACTGGGAAACAGTGGGATATGGAGGGGACCGACTGGGGAGCAGTTCGATTGATAGGGGACACACTGTGGAACAATGGGATATATAGGGGACAGACTAGGAAACAAAGGGATATAGAGGGGGCAGACAGGGAACAATGGAATATAGAGGGGACAGACTGGGATAAAATGGTATATAGAGAGGACAGACTGGGAAACAATGGGTATGGAGGGGACAGACTGGGAAACATTGGGTTATAGAGGCGACAGACTGGGAAACAGTGGGATATAGAGGCGACAGACTGGGAAACTGTGGGATATAGATGGGACAGACTGGGAAACACTGAGATAGAGAAGAGACAGACTGGGAAACAGTGGGATATAGGGGGGACAGACTGGGATGAGTGGGATACAGAGGGGACAGACTGGCTAACAGTGGGATATAGAGGGGACACACTGGGAAACAGTTTGATATAGAGGGGACAGACTGGGGATCAATGGAATATAGAGGGGACAGACTGGGTAACAGTGGGACATGGAGGGAACACAATGGGAAAGAGTGGGATAGAGAGGGGACATACTGGGAAACAGTGGGATATAAAGGGAACATACTGTGGAACAGTGGGATATATAGGGGTCACATTGGTGAACAATGGGATATAGAGGGGACAAACTGGGAAACAGTGGGATATGGAGGGGACCGACTGGGGAACAGTTCGATTGATAGGGGGCACACTGTGGAACAATGGGATATAGAGGGGACAGACTAGGAAAAAAACGGATAGTGGGTGGACAGACTGGGAAACAATGGGATATAGAGGGGGCAGACAGGGGAACAATGGAATATAAAGGGGACAGACTGGGAAAAAATGGTATATAGAGAGGACAGCCTGGGAAACAATGGTATATAGAGGGGAGAGACTCAGAAAAACTGCGATATAGAGGGGACAGACTGGGGAACAGTAGGATATATAGGGGACACACTGGGGAACAATGGGATATAGAGGGGACAGACTGGGTAACAGTGGGATATAGAGGGGACAGTTTGGGTAACAGTGGGATATGGAGGGAAGAAACTGGGAAACAATGGGATATGGAGGGAACACACTGGGAATCAGTGGGATATAGAGGGGACAGATTGGGGAACAGTGGGATATATAAGGGACACACTGGGGAACAATGGGATATAGATGGGAAAGACTGGGTAACAGTGGGATATAGAGGGGACAGGCTGGGGAACACTGGGATATAGACGGGACCAACTGGGAAACAGTGGGATATAGAGGGGACAGACTGGGGAACAGTGGGCTATATAGGGGACAGACTGGGTAACAGTGGGATATAAAGGGAACAAAATGGGGAACAGTGGGATATAGAGGGGCACACTGGGAAACAGTGGGATATAAAGGGAACAGACTGGGGAACAGTGGGATATATAGGGGACACACTGGGAAACAATGGGACATAGAGGGGACACACTTGGAAACACTGGAATATGGAGGGTACACACTGGGAAACAGTGGGATATGGAGGGGACCGACTGGGAAACAGTGTGATATAGAGGGGACAGACTGGAGAACAGTGGGATATATAGGGGACACACAGGGGAACAATGGGATATAGAGGGGACAGACTGGGTAACAGTGGGATACAGTGGGAACAAATTGGGTAACAGTGGGATATGGAGGGAACAAACTTGGAAACAGTGGGATATAGAGGGGACAGACTGGGAAACAATGGAATATAGACCGGACAGACTGGGAAAATTGTATATAGAGAGGACAGACTGGGAAACAATGGGTATAGAGGGGACAGACTGGGAAACACTGGGATATAGAGGCGACGGACTGGGAAACAGTAGGATATAGAGGTGACAGACTGGGAAACTGTGGGATATAGATGGGACAGACTGGCTAAGAGTGGGATATATAGGGGACACACTGGGGAAGAATAGGATATAGGGGGCAGACTGGCAAACAGTGTGATATAGAGGGGACAGACTGGGGATCAATGGGATATGGGGGGGACACACTGGGGAACAAGGGGATATGGAGGGTACACACTGGGAAACATTGGGATATAGAGGCGACAGACTGGGGAACAGTCGGAGAAATTGGGGACACACTGGGGAACAATGGGATATAGAGGGGACAGACTGGGTAACAGTGGGATAGAGAGGGGACAGATTGGGTAACAGTGGGATATGGAGGGAACAAAGTGGGATACAGTGGAATATGGAGGGGTCACACTGGGAAACAGTGGGATATAAAGGCAACAGACTGGGGAACAGTGGGATATAGAAGGGACAGACAGGGAAACAGTGGGTTATAAATTAAACAGACCAGGTAACAGTGGGACATGGAGGGAACACAATGGGAAACAGTGGGATAGAGAGGGGACATACTGGGAAACAGTGGGATATAAAGGGAACATACTGAGGAACAGCAGGATATATATGGGTTACATTGGGGAACAATGGGATATAGAGGGGGCTCACTGGGAAACAGTGGGATATAAAGGCAACAGACTGGGGAACAGTGGCATATATAGGGGTCACACTGAGAAACACTGGGATATGGAGGGGACAGACTGGGTAACAGTGGGATATAGAGGGGACAGACTGGGTAACAGTGGGACATGGAGGGAACACAATGGGAAACAGTGGGATAGAGAGGGGACATACTGGGAAACAGTGGGATATAAAGGGAACATACAGTGGGATATATAGGCGTCACATTGGTGAACAATGGGATATAGAGGGGACAAACTGGGAAACAGTGGGATATGGAGGGGACCGACTGGGGAGCAGTTCGATTGATAGGGGACACACTGTGGAACAATGGGATATATAGGGGACAGACTAGGAAACAAAGGGATATAGAGGGGGCAGACAGGGAACAATGGAATATAGAGGGGACAGACTGGGATAAAATGGTATATAGAGAGGACAGACTGGGAAACAATGGGTATGGAGGGGACAGACTGGGAAACATTGGGTTATAGAGGCGACAGACTGGGAAACAGTGGGATATAGAGGCGACAGACTGGGAAACTGTGGGATATAGATGGGACAGACTGGGAAACACTGAGATAGAGAAGAGACAGACTGGGAAACAGTGGGATATAGGGGGGACAGACTGGGATGAGTGGGATACAGAGGGGACAGACTGGCTAACAGTGGGATATAGAGGGGACACACTGGGAAACAGTTTGATATAGAGGGGACAGACTGGGGATCAATGGAATATAGAGGGGACAGACTGGGTAACAGTGGGACATGGAGGGAACACAATGGGAAAGAGTGGGATAGAGAGGGGACATACTGGGAAACAGTGGGATATAAAGGGAACATACTGTGGAACAGTGGGATATATAGGGGTCACATTGGTGAACAATGGGATATAGAGGGGACAAACTGGGAAACAGTGGGATATGGAGGGGACCGACTGGGGAACAGTTCGATTGATAGGGGGCACACTGTGGAACAATGGGATATAGAGGGGACAGACTAGGAAAAAAACGGATAGTGGGTGGACAGACTGGGAAACAATGGGATATAGAGGGGGCAGACAGGGGAACAATGGAATATAAAGGGGACAGACTGGGAAAAAATGGTATATAGAGAGGACAGCCTGGGAAACAATGGTATATAGAGGGGAGAGACTCAGAAAAACTGCGATATAGAGGGGACAGACTGGGGAACAGTAGGATATATAGGGGACACACTGGGGAACAATGGGATATAGAGGGGACAGACTGGGTAACAGTGGGATATAGAGGGGACAGTTTGGGTAACAGTGGGATATGGAGGGAAGAAACTGGGAAACAATGGGATATGGAGGGAACACACTGGGAATCAGTGGGATATAGAGGGGACAGATTGGGGAACAGTGGGATATATAAGGGACACACTGGGGAACAATGGGATATAGATGGGAAAGACTGGGTAACAGTGGGATATAGAGGGGACAGGCTGGGGAACACTGGGATATATAAGGGACACACTGGTAAACATGGGATATAGAGGGCACAGACTGGGGAACAGTGGGATATAGAGGGGACAGATGGGGAAACAGTGGGATATAGAGGGGACAGACTGGGTAACAGTGGGACATGGAGGGAACACAATGGGAAAAAGTGGGATAGAGAGGGGACATACTGGGAAACAGTGGGATATAAAGGGGACATACTGTGGAACAATGGGATATATAGGGGTCACAATGGTGAACAATGGGATAAAGAGGGGACAAACTGGGAAACAGTGGGATATGGAGGGTACCGACTGGGGAACAGTTCGATTGATAGGGGACACACTGTGGAACAATGGGATATAGAGGGGACAGACTAGGAAACAAACGGATAGAGGGAGGACAGACTGGGAAACAATGGGATATAGAGGAGGCAGAGAGGGGAACAATGGAATATAAAGGGGACAGTCTGGGGAAAAATGGTATATAGAGAGGACAGACTGGGAAACAATGGTATATAGAGGGGAGAGACTCAAAAAAACTGGGATATAGAGGGGACAGACTGGGGAACAGTAGAATATATAGGGGACACACTGGGGAGCAATGGGATACAGAGGGGACAGACTGGGTAACAGTGGGATATAGAGGGGACAGTTTGGGTAACAGTGGGATATGGAGGGAAGAAACTGGGAATCAGTGGGATATGGAGGGAACGCACTGGGAATCAGTGGGATATAGAGGGGACAGATTGGGGAACAGTGGGATATATAAGGGACACACTGGTAAACATGGGATATAGAGGGCACAGACGTGGAAACAGTGGGATATAGAGAGTACAGACTGGGAAACAGAGGGATATAGAGGGGACAGACTGGGAATCAGTGGGTTATAGAGAGGACAGACTGGGGAACAGTGGGATATAAAGGGGCAGATGGGGAAACAGTGGGATATAGAGGGGACAGACTGGGTAACAGTGGGATATGGAGGGAACACAATGGGAAACAGTGGAATTGAGAGGGGACATACTGGGAAGCAGTGGGATATAAAGGGAACATACTGTGGAACAGTGGGTTATATAGGTGTCACATTGGGGAACAATGGGATATGGAGGGGACACACTGGGAAACAGTGGGATATAAAGGCAGCAGACTGGGGAACAGTGGGATATATAGGGGACACACTGGGAAACACTGGGATATGGATGGGACAGACTGAATAACATTGGGATATAGAGGGGTCAGACTGGGTAACAGTGGGAGATGGAGGGAACTTAATGTGGAACATTGGGATAGAGAGGGGACATACTGGGAGAGAGTGGGATATAAAGGGAACATACTGTGGACCAGTGGGATATATAGGGGTCACATTGGGGAAAAATGGGATATAGAGGGGACAAACTGGGAAACAATGGGATATTGAGGGGACCGACTGGGGAACAGTTCAATTGATAGCGGACACACTGTGGAACAATGGGATATAGAGGGGACAGACTGGGGAACAGTAGGATATATAGGGGATACCCTGGGGAACAATGGGATAGAGAGGGGACAGACTGGGTAACAGTGGGATATGGAGGGAAGAAACTGGGAAACAGTGGGATATAAAGGGGACAGTTTGGGTAACAGTGGGATATAAAGGGAACAGACAAGGGAAGAGTGGGATATAGAGGTGACACACTGGGGAACAATGGGATATTGAGGGGGCAGACTGGGAAACAGTGGGATATAGAGTGGACACACTGCGAAACAATGGGATAAAGTGTGGACAGACTGGGAAACAGTGGGATATAGAGGGGACCGACTGGGAAAAAGTGGGATACAGTGAGCTCAGACTGGGAAACAGTGGGATATAGAGGAGACAGACTAGGGAACAATAGGATGTGGAGGGGAACACTGGGGGGCAATGGGATATGGAGGGGACACACTGGGATGCAATGGGATATAGAGGGGACAGATTGGGTAACAGTGGGATATGGAGGGAACAAACTGGGATATAGAAGTGACAGACTGCGAAACAGTAGGATATAGAGGCGACACACTGGGAAACAGTGGGATATAGAGGGGACAGATTGGGTAACAGTGGGATATGGAGGGAACAAACTGGGAAAAAGTGGGATATAGAGGAGACACACTGGGAAACAGTGGTATATAATGGGAACAGACTGGGGAGTAATGGGATATATAGAGGGCACAATGGGACATTGAGGAGACACACTGGGAAACACTGGGATATGGAGGGGACAGATTGTGGAACAGTGGGATATATAGGGGACAGACTGGGGAACAATGGCAAATGGAGGGGACACACTGGGAAACAGTGGGATATAGAGGGGACAAACTGGGAAACAATGGATATAGATGGGACAGACTGGGAAACACTGGGATATGGAGGGGACAGGCTGGGAAACAGTGGGATATAGACGGGACAGACTGGCTAACATTGGGATATATAGGGGACACACTGGGGAACAATGGGATATAGAGGGGCCAGTCTGGGAAATACTGATATAGAGGTGACAGACTGGGAAACAGTGGGATATTGAGGGGAGAGACTGGGAAAGAGTGGAATATAGAGGGGACTGACTGGCTAACAGTGGGAAATAGAGAGGACACACTGGGAATCAGTGGGCTATAGAGGGGACAGACTGGGGAACCATTGGATATGCGGGGAACACACTGGGGAGCAATGGATATTGAGGGGACACATTAGGATACACAGATATAGATGGGACCGATTAGGAAACAGTGGGATATAGAGGGGACAGCCTGGGAAACAGTGGGATATAGGGGGGACAGACTGGGAAACAGTGGGATATAAAGGGAACAGAATGGGGAACAGTGGGATATATAGGGGACAGACTGGGGAACAATGGGATATGCGGGGAACACACTGGGGAGCAATAGATATGGAGGGGACACACTAGGATACACGGATATAGAGGGGACCGACTGGGAAACAGTGGGATATAGAGGGGACAGACTGGGAAACAGTGGAATATAAAGGGAACAGAATGGGGAACAGTGGGATATATAGGGGACACACTGGGGAACAATGGCATATAAAGGGAACAGACGGGGAAACAGTGTGATATAGAGAGGACAGATTGGGAAACACTTGGATATAGAGGCGACAGACTGGGAAACAGTGGGATATAGAGGGGACAGATGGGGGAACAGTGGGATATATAGGGGGCACAGAGGGGAACAATGGGATATAAAGGGGACAGACTGGGTAACAGTGGGATATAGTGGGGACAAATTAGGGAAAAGTGGGATAGGGATGGAACACTGGGAAACAGTGGGATATAGAGGGGACAGACTTGGGTACTGTGGGATATAGAGGGGAGAGACTGGGAAACAGTGGGATATAGAGTGGACCGGCTGGGAAACAGTGTGATACAGAGTTGACAGACTGGGGAACCGTGGGATATAGAGGGGACAGACTTGGGAACAGTGGGATATATAGTGGACACACTGGTGAATAATGGGTTATAGAGGGGACAAACATGGAAACACTGGGATATAGAGGGGATAGACTGGGGAACAGTGGAATATATAGGGGAAACACTGGGGATTAATGGCATATGGAGGGGACGTACTGGGAAACAGTGGGATATTGAGGGGACAGACTGGGAAACACTGGGATATAGAGGCGACAGGCTGGGAAAAATTGGGATATAGAGGCGACAGACTGGGGAACAGTAGGAGAATTTGGGGACACACTGGGGAACAATGGGATATAGAGGGGACAGACTGGGTAACAGTGGGATAGAGAGGGGACAGATTGGGTATCAGTGGGATATGGAGGGAACAAAGTGGGATACAGTGGAATATGGAGGGGTCACATTGGGAAAAATTGGGATATAAAGGCAACAGACTGGGGAACAGTGGGATATAGAGGGGACAGACAGGGAAACTGGGTTATAGATTAAACAGACCGGATAACAGTGGGATATGGAGGGAACACAATGGGAAACAGTGGGATAGAGAGGGGACATACTGGGAAACAGTGGGATATAAAGGGAACATACTGAGGAACAGCGGGATATATATGGGTCACATTGGGGAACAATGGGATATAGAGGGGGCTCACTGGGAAACAGTGGGATATAAAGGCAACAGACTGGGGAACAGTGGCATATATAGGGGTCACACTGGGAAACACTGGGATATGGAGGGGACAGACTGGGTAACAGTGGGATATAGAGGGGACAGACTGGGTAACAGTGGGACATGGAGGGAACACAATGGGAAACAGTGGGATAGAGAGGGGACATACTGGGAAACAGTGTGATATAAAGGGAACATACAGTGGGATATATAGGGGTCACATTGGTGAACAATGGGATATAGAGGGGACAAACTGGGAAACAGTGGGATATGGAGGGGACCGACTGGGGAACAGTTCGATTGATAGGGGACACACTGTGGAGCAATGGGATATATAGGGGACAGACTAGGAAACAAAGGGATATAGAGGGGGCAGACAGGGAACAATGGAATATAGAGGGGACAGACTGGGAGAAACTGGTATATAGAGAGGACAGACTGGGAAACAATGGGTATAGAGGGGACAGACTGGGAAACACTGGGTTTTAGAGGCGACAGACTGGGAAACAGTGGGATATAGAGGTGACAGACCTGGAAACTGTGGGATATAGATGGGACAGACTGGGAAACACTGAGATAGAGAAGAGACAGACTGGGAAACAGTGGGATATAGAAGGGACAGACTGGGAAAGAGTGGGATACAGAGAGGACAGACTGGCTAACAGTGGGACATCGAGGGGACACACTGGGAAGCAGTGTGAAATAGAGGGGACAGACTGGGGATCAATGGGATATGGGGGGACACACTGGGGAACAAAGGGATATGGAGGGGACACACTGGGAAACATTGGGATTTAGAGGGGACAGACTGGGTAACAGTGGGACATGGAGGGAACACAATGGGAAACAGTGGGTTAGAGAGGGGACATACTGGGAAACAGTGGGATATAAAGGGAACATACTGTGGAAAAGTGGGATATATAGGGGTCACATTGGTGAACAATGGGATATAGAGGGGACAAACTGGGAAACAATGGGATATGGAGGGGACCGACTGGGGAACAGTTCGATTGATAGGGGACACACTGTGGAACAATGGGATATAGTGGGGACAGACTAGGAAACAAACGGATATAGGGAGGACAGAATGGGAAACAATGGGATATAGAGGGGACAGACAGGGGAACAATGGAATATAAAGGGGACAGACTGGGAAAAAATGGTATATAGAGAGGACAGACTGGGAAACAATGGTATATAGAGGGGAGAGACGCAGAAAAACTGGGATATAGAGGGGACAAACTGGGGAACAGTAGGATATATAGTGGACACACTGGGGAACAATGGGATATAGAGGGGACAGACTGGGTAACAGAGGGATATAGAGGGGACAGTTTGGGTAACAGTGGGATATGGAGGGAAGAAACTGGGAATCAGTGGGATATGGAGGGAACACACTGGGAATCAGTGGGATATAGAGGGGACAGATTGGGGAACAGTGGGATATATAAGGGACACACTGGGGAACAATGGGATATAGATGGGAAAGACTGGGTAACAGTGGGATATAGAGGGGACAGACTGGGGAACACTGGGATATATAAGGGACACACTGGTAAGCATGGGATATAGAGGGCACAGACGTGGAAACAGTGGGATATAGAGAGGACAGACTGGGGAACAGTGGGATATAGAGGGGACAGATGGGGAAACAGTGGGATATAGAGGGGACAGACTGGGTAACAGTGGGATATGGAGGGAACACAATGGAAACAGTGGAATTGAGAGGGGACATACTGGGAAACAGTGGGATATAAAGGGAACATACTGTGGAACAGTGGGTTATATCGGGGTCACATTGGGGAACAATGGGATATAGAGGGGACACACTGGGGAACAGTGGGATATAAAGGCAGCAGACTGGGGAACAGTGGGATATATAGGGGACACACTGGGAAACACCAGGATATGGATGGGACAGACTGAGTAACAGTGGAATATAGAGGGGTCAGACTGGGTAACAGTGGGAGATGGAGGGAACTTAATGGGAAACATAGGGATAGTGAGGGGACATACAGGGAAACAGTGGGATATAAAGGGAACATACTGTGGAACAGTGGGATATATAGGGGTCACATTGGGGAAAAATGGGATATAGAGGGGACAAACTGGGAAGCAATGGGATATGGAGGGGACCGACCGGGGTACAGTTCGATTGATAGGGGACACACTGTGGAACAATGGGATATAGAGGGGACAGACTGGGGAACAGTAGGATATATAGGGGATACACTGGGGAACAATGGGATAGAGAGGGGACAGACTGGGTAACAGTGGGATATGGAGGGAAGAAACTGGGAAACAGTGGGATATAGAGGGGACAGTTTGGGTAACAGTGGGATATAGAGGGAACAGACAAGGGAAGAGTGGGATATAGAGGTGACACACTGGGGAACAATGGGATATTGAGGGGGCGGACTGGGAAACAGTGGGATATAGAGTGGACACACTGCGAAACAATGGGATAAAGTGTGGACAGACTGGGAAGCAGTGGGATATAGAGGGGACCGACTTGGAAACAGTGGGATATAGTGAGCTCAGACTGGGGAACAGTGGGATATAGAGGAGACAGACTAGGGAACAATAGGATGTGGAGGGGAACACTGGGCTATGGAGGGGACACACTGGGATGTAGAGGGGACAGACTGGGGAGCAGTGGGATATAGAGGGGACATACTGGTAAAACGTGGGATATAGAGGGGACAGATTGGGTAACAGTAATAATAATTATAATTCCACTTTATTGTCATTGCACAAGTACATGAACAACGAAATGTGATCTTGCAAGCTCCCATGACTGGGAGAAGCAAAGCCGCTGTGTCGGTGCGCGCCGCCGTTCCATTTGCACCATTCCGCCTATCCGACAATCTTCAGCCCACCACCCGGGCCTGCTCACCAGCCGCTCCTCCTGTGACGTTCTCACCAACTGCCCCTCCTCGGGATTCCTTCCGTGACCTTTTGCACCTGGTCTTCCCTGATGGTCACCCCTCCAGGTACTAATGAGGCCTGGATCTGCTTAGCTTCCAAGCATTTGCCAGTGACCCTGTCCCTAGTCCCACGAACAGGGCTATGGAGGGATATGGAGGGAACAAACTGGGATATAGAAGTGACAGACTGCGAAACAGTGGGATATAAAGGCGACACAATGGGAAACAGCGGGATATAGAGGGGACAGATTGGGTAACAGTGGGATATGGAGGGAACAAACTGGGAAAAAGTGGGATATAGAGGAGACACACTGGGAAACAGTGGTATATAATGGGAACAGACTGGGGAGTAATGGGATATATAGGGGACAGAATGGGACATTGAGTGGACACACTGGGAAACATTGGGATATGGAGGGGACAGATTGTGGAACAGTGGGATATATAGGGGACAGACTGGGGAACAATGGCAATTGGAGGGGACACACTGGGAAACAGTGGGATATAGAGGGGACAAACTGGGAAACAATGGATATAGATGGGACAGACTGGGAAACACTGGGATATGGAGGGGACAGATTGGGAAACAGTGGGATATAGACGGGACAGACTGGGAAAGAGTGGGATATAGAGGGGACTGACTGGCTAACAGTGGGAAATAGAGTGGACACACTGGGAATCAGTGGGCTATAGAGGGGACAGACTGGGGAACCATTGGATATGCGGGGAACACACTGGGGAGCATAGGTATGGAGGGGACACATTAGGATACACAGATATAGATGGGACCGACTGGGAAACAGTGGGATATAGAGGGGACAGACTGGGAAACAGTGGGATATAAAGGGAACAGAATGGGGAACAGTGGGATATATAGGGGACAGACTGGGGAACAATGGGATATGTGGGGAACACACTGGGGAGCAATGGATATGGAGGGGACACACTAGGATACACGGATATAGAGGGGACCGACTGGGAAACAGTGGGATATAGAGGGGACAGACTGGGAAACAGTGGGATATAAAGGGAACAGACGGGGAAACAGTGTGATATAGAGAGGACAGACTGGGAAACACTTGGATGTAGAGGTGACAGACTGGGAAACAGTGGGATATAGAGGGGACAGATGGGGGAACAGTGGGACATATAGGGGGCACAGAGGGGAACAATGGGATATAGAGGGGACAGACTGGGTAACAGTGGGATATAGTGGGGACAAATTGGGGAAAAGTGGGATAGGGATGGAACACTGGGGAACAGTGGGATATAGAGGGGACAGACTGGGGTACTGTGGGATATAGAGGGGAGAGACTGGGAAACAGTGGGATATAGAGTGGACCGACTGGGAAACAGTGTGATACAGAGTTGACAGACTGGGGAACCGTGGGATATAGAGGGGACAGAGTTGGGAACAGTGGGATATCTAGTGGACACACTGGTGAATAATGGGATATAGAGGGGACAAACATTGATACTGTGGGATATAGAGGGGATAGACTGGGGAACAGTGGAATATAAAGGGGACAGATTGGGGATATGGAGGGGACAGATTGGGTAACAGTGGGATATGGATGGAACAAACTGGGAAACAATGGGATATAGAGGGGACAGACTGGGAAACACTGGGATATAGAGGTGACAGAGTGGGAAACACTGGGATATAGAGGTGACAGACTGGGAAACAGTGGGATATAGAGGGGACAGACTGGGAAACAGTGGGATATAGAGCGGACAGACTGGCTAACAGTGTGATATAGAGGGGACACACTGGGAAACAGTGTAATATAGAGGGGACAGACTGGGGAACAATGGGATATGAGGGGACACACTGGGGATCAATGGGATATGGAGCGGACACACTGGGAAACAATGGGATATAGAGTGGACCAACTGGGAAACAGTGGGATATCGAGGGGACTGAGTGGGGAACATTGGAATATATAGGGGACAGACTGGGGCACAATTAGATATAAAATGAACAGACTGGGGAACAGTGGGATATTGAGGGGACATATTGGGAAACAGTGGGATATAGAGGGGACAGATTGGGAAGCAGTGGGATATAGAGGGGTAACACTGGGAAACAGTGGGATATAGAGTGGACAGACTGGCTAGCAGTGGGATATAGAGGGGACACACTGGGATACAGTGGGATATAGAGGGGACAGACTGGAGAACAATGGGATATGGGGGGGATACACTGGGGAACAATGGGATATGGAGGCTTCACTCTGGGAAACAGTGGGATATAGAGGGGACTGACTGGGAAACAGTGGGATATAGAGGGGACAGACTGGGAAGCAGTGGGTTATAGAGGGGACAGACTGGGAAACAGTGGGATATAGAGTGGACAGACTGGCTAGCAGTGGGATATAGAGGGGACACACTGGGAAACAGTTGGATATAGGGGGGACAGACTTGGGAACAATGGAATATGGGGGGGACACACTGGGGAACAATGGGATATGGAGGCTTCACACTGGGAAACAGTGGGATATAGAGGGGACTGACTGGGAAACAGTGGGATATAGAGGGGACAGACTGGGGAACAATGGCATACGGAGTGTAAACATTGGGAAACCATGGGATATAGAGGGGACAGATGGGGAAGCAGTGGCATATAAAGGGTACAGACTGGGAAACAATGGAATATAGAGGTGACAGACTGGGAAGAAATGGTATATAGAGTGGACAGACTGGGAAACAATGGGTACAGAGGGGACAGACTGGGAAACACTGGGATATAGAAGGGACAGACAGGGGAACAGTGGGATATAGAGGGTACAGACTGGGAAACAGTGGGATATAGATTGGACAGACTGGGGACCATTGGGATATAGAGGGGACAGACTGGGAAACAGTGGGATATAGAGGGGACAGACTGGGGGACAATGGGATATGTTGGGGACACACTGGGGAACAATGAGATATGGAGGGGACACACTGTGAAACAGTGGGATATAGAGGGGACTGACTGGAAATCCGTGGGATATAGAGGGGACACACTGGGGAACAATGGGATATGGGGGGGACAGACTGGGGAACAGTGGGATATAGAGGGGACAGATGGGGAAACTGTGGGATATAGAGGCGACAGAGTGGGAAGCAATGGAATATAGAGGGGGTAGAGTGGGAAGAAATGGTATATAGAGAGGACAGACTGGGAAACAATGGGTATAGAGGGAACAGACTTGGAAACACTGGGATATAGAGGTGACAGACTGGGAAACAGTGGGATATAGAGCGGACAGACTGGGAAACAGTGGGATATAGAGATGACAGTCTGGCTAACAGTGGGATATAGAGGGGACACACTGGGAAACCGTGGGATATAGAGGGGATGATTGGGGAACACTGGGATATGGGGGGAACACATTGGGGAACAATGGAATATGGAGGGGACACACTGAGAGCCAGTGGGATATAGAGGGGACTGACTGCGAAACAGTGGGATATAGAGTGGACAGACTGGGGAACAGTGGGATATGTAGGGTCACACTGGGGAACAATGGGATATAGAGGGTACAGACTGGGTAACAGTGTGTTATAGAGGGGACAGATTGGGTAACAGTGGGATATGGAGGGAACAAACTGGGAAACAGTGGGATATGGAGGGCACACACTTGGAAACAGTGGGATATAATGGGAACAGACTGGGGAACAGCGGGATATATCGGGGGCACACTGGGAAACAATGGGACACAGATGGGACACAGTGGGAAACACTGGGATATGGAAGGGTCAGACTGGGGAACATTGTGATATATAGGGAACACACTGCAGAACAATGGCATATGGAGGGGACACACTGGGAAACAGTGGGATATAGAGGGGACAGACGGGAAAACAGTGGGATATAAAGGGGACACACTGGGTAACAGTGGAATATAGAGAGGACAGACTAGGAAACAATGGGATATAGACGGGACAGACTTGGAAACAGTGGGATATAGAGGGGACAGTCTGGGTAACAGTGGGATATGGAGTGGGCACACTGGGGAACAATGGTATATGGAGCGGACAAACTGCAAAACAATGGGGGAGAAATTCGGTTGGCAGCGCCTCCAATTAACGCCTAAAGAGGCCGAGAAGTGGGGCGGTAGCCAATTTTCGGCCGGGCGCAGTGAACCCAGCGCCTCCTCCCATATTGTGTGGGCAATTTGCACCGGCGCTAATCCTTAGCGCTCTATCGCGGGCGCAGGCAGATCATGATGTCATTTCAGTGTGTAAAGCCTTTTGGGCGCCCCAGACCGGAAATTCAGTGTTGCGCCCCTCCGTTCTGCCTGGCACTAATAAGGACTGCTTACCTGGAACGTTCCGCAGTCGCTCTCGGGCTAGGGGGGCGCTCTTTAAAGGGGACTGCACTGGTATAAAAGCAGCAGCCATTTTGGGAGCACAACTTCCTCGAGACTTTCACAGAGTTGCTGAGCTGCACTCTGAGAGCCATTCACCAGTGAGCCAGCGCTGGCCAGAGGAACTTCAGCCTACTAACCATCACATTGCAGCTGGTGAGCATTTACAATGTTTACAATTTCTTGTGCGTTATTACTATGGGGGCTGCATTGGAGGGGAACGTCCTGCTACTGAACCATTTGGAAAGGGCACAGGGACGCAGCGAGAGAAGGCCAGGAATGGCCAGACGGAGGAGGGCCAACAGACGTCACCACTCCAGACCTTACGCTGCCAGGGTTTTCCGACAGCAGTTCTGTTACTTGAACATGTCAGAGGAGCAGTGTCTTAGAAGGCTGCGCTTCAGATAGGAGGTGGTGACTGAGCTGCGCCATCTGCTTCAGCCAGATCTGCAGCCTCAGATAAGGTGCAGGACCTCTCTGTCGGCGGCTGTCAAGATGACTGTTGCCCTGAATTTCTATGCGAGCGGCTCCTTCCAGGCCGCAACTGGGGACATCGCTAACATATCGCAGTTTGCGGTGCATTGCTGCATCCGTCAAGTAACAGATGCCCTATTTAAAAGGAGGCGGCAGTACATCTCCTTCCCTATGACACTGGAGAAGCAGTGGGAGCGTGCAGAGGGATTCGCAGCTATAGCGGACTTCCCCATGGTGCAGGGCGCCATTGACTGCATGCACGTGGCTTTGCGGGTGCCTGTTTTGAATCCGGAGGAGTTCCGCAACCGCAAGGGGTTCCATTCCTTGAATGTTCAGCTGGTCTGTGACCACCGACAGCTGATCCTCGCAGTCAATGTGCAGTTCCCTGGCAGCAGCCACGATGCCTTCATCCTGCGCCAGACTTCAGTTGCAGACCTAGTTGAGGCCCCGGCTCACCCAGGAGGCTGGCTTCTCGGTGACAAGGGCTATCCTCTGTGCCCATGGCTGATGATGCCGCTCCGTTCGCCCAGCACTCCTGCTGAAGAGCGCTTCAATGCGAGCCATCAGGCAACGAGGAACATTGTGGAGCACACAATTGGTGTGCTGAAGCAGCGGTTCCGCTTTCTCGACCATTCCGGAGGCACCTTGCAGTATTCACCAGAGCGAGTCTCCCACTTCGTCGTAGTCTGTTGCATGCTGCATAACCTCGCCATCCTACGCACCCAGCCAATGCCACCAGCCATTGAAGCACCAGCAGAGGAGGAGGAGGAGGAGGAGGAGGCGGAGGAGGACCAAGACGGGAGGGAGGTACAAACTGGAAGGGCCGTCTGTCAGAGGCTGATAACAAGCCGCTTCTAGGCCCCTCTGACGGAATGCTTGATGCCATTCGATGAGGAGGAACGGAACCGTCCGGATAACCCAAAGCCTATGAAGGGCAGTGAATGTAAATTTCAGACAGGGCCAATGTAAATAAAAAAAGTTGTTTATTTTGCGAAATGTGCGTCCTTCCAACATGACAAAGCAATGGCTACAGAAAGCAAAACTAACACACTATCACTTAAGTGACTCGCACACCCAGGAGACTATCCAAAACATTACTAACATTCAGACCAGCATCCACGGCCTTGATTTCTACAAAAAAGACGTCTCAGCTGCACCTTCTACTCTTTCCCCCTTGATAGTGATGTGGCGTACCGATCACAGAAAGGACACAATCCGCTTTTTGGTCCGTAGACTATAAATCAGGCGTCATGCCTTTAAGAAGGATCACACCTTTAAGAAACTCGATCTGCAACATAGTTAAGCCCAGAGCGGGGGAGGAGCAGTCGAAGCTGGGGACTGATGAAAAGCAGTCAGACTTGGTGTAAGCTCTGACGCCATTTTTGTGTTCAACATGTGGTCTCAACAATTAAACCTTTTCTGTTGAACCTCTCCGAGTTCAGTATATTTTGTTAGGAGTACGTAGACTCCTACATTGGTGACCCCAACGCTCAGGACGACTCCTAAGCGTAACCATGGCTGACACAAACACAGTTTCTGTGAAGCTGCCGGAGTTCTGGGAGAACCTAGCCACCGCCTGGTTCCTTCAAGCCAAATCGCAATTCCGACTCCGCGGCATCACCGCCGATGCAATGATGTACGACTACCTCCTCGCCTCCCTGGGCAGCTCCACAATCACGAAAGTCTGGACAACACTACAAAACCCTTTGGAGGAAGGCAAGTACGCACATCTCAAGGCCGCGCTCCTTAAAAAATTCACAGCCTCCCAATTCGTGCGCAACTGTCACCTCCTCGACCTCCCGGGCCTCGGTGACTCCACGCCGTCAGACTTGCTCTCACACATGCTTGCTCTGACCGACAAGAAACCGCCCGGCTCCCTCTTCCGCACGCTCTTTATCCGCGAACTACCACCCAGCATCCGCCCGGCGATCGTGGCGTCCAGCCTCACGGACCTCGAGGACCTGCCCGACGAAGCCGATAAGCTCCTGTCCGCCGGCTCCAACCACGCCGTCACCCCCGACCTGGCCTCCGCAGCATCAGCGCGCGCTCCACCCTCTATCTCGCGGCCACACAGCTCGGCCACAAGGCCCCCCAGGCCCCCACGTCCCCCAAGCCCTCCGACCCAGGGCTACTGCTGCTTCCATACCCGGTTCGGCGCACGGGCATGCCGCTGCAGCCATCCCTGCACGTTTCCAACCGCCCCCGCACCGGCCTACACGATGGCCGTGGGGCAAGCAGGCGCGCTGCTGTACGTTACGGACAGCGCCTCCGGACGCCGTTTCCTATGCGACACGGGCGCGCAGCGCAGCATCATCCCCGCGTCCGCCCTCGAGATCCAGCGAGGCAGCCGCAGCCCTGCGCTGGCTGCCGCCAACGGCACCGACATCCGGACGTACGGCACCCGCACCGTCACCATCGACCTCGCAGGCCGCCGCTACCACTGGGAGTTTATCACCGCCAAGGTGCTCTCCCCGCTCCTCGGTGCGGATTTCCTGTGCGCCCACGGCCTGTTGTTCGACATGCCTCGGCACCGCCTCGTGGACATGAACACCATGTCACCTATCCCAGGCGCCATGGCACCCCCCAACCCGCCGAAATGGCGTGGCTGTGCCGCGCCCGCTCAACGGACGACTACTCAGCACTCCTGGCTGAGTTCCCAGCCCTCACCAACCCGACCTTCTCCACGAAAGTTGCTAAGCATGGGGTAGAACACTTCATCCCCACCACAGGCCCACCGGTGTATGCCCACGCCCGCAGGCTGGACCCGGCCAAGCTGGAGATCGCGCGGGCCGAGTTCGCCACAATGGAACAGCTCGGCGTCATCCACCGCTCCAACAGCCCCTGGGCTTCCCCACTCCACATCGTCACCAAACCCGACGGGGGATGGCACCCCTGCGGGGACTACCGGCGCCTAAACAACGCCACCACGCCGGATCGGTACCCCATACCGCACATTCAAGACTTCTCGGCTAGACTGGCTGGCCGCTCAGTCTTCTCCAAAGTCGACCTGGTGCGTGGTTACCATCAGGTGCCAGTCCACCCCACGGACGTCCCCAAGACGGCCATAATCACCCCTTTTGGGCTATTCGAGTTCCTCCGAATGCCCTTCGGCCTCAAAAACGCGGCCCAGGCCTTCCAGCGGCTCATGGACTCAGTCCTCCGGGACCTGAAGTTCCTCTTTGTCTACCTGGATGACATCCTGGTAGCTAATTCCTCCAAGCAGGAACACATCGAGCACCTCTGCACCCTGTTCCAGCGGCTCAGTGAGCACGGGCTCTTCATCAGCCCAGCCAAGTGCCAATTCGGCCTCAGCAGGATCGAATTCCTCGGCCACCACATCACGCAGGACGGAGCCATTCCCCTGCCCGCCAAGGTGCAAGCCGTCCAGCAGTTCCCCCGGCCTACCACCATCAAAGGCCTCCAGGAGTTCTTGGGGATGATCAACTTTTACAACCGCTTCATTCCCGGAGCGGCCTCCCTCATGCGGCCCTTATATGAAGCCCTCCGGGGTAAGAAAGACAGAATGGCGATCGAGTGGTCGGCGGACATGTTGACCGCTTTCGACTCGAACAAAAAGGCGCTCGCCGACGCCACCATGCTCGCTCACCCACAGCCCAATGCCAGGGTGGCCCTCACCACGGACGCCTCCGACCACGCGGTCGGCGCCGTGTACGAACAGTGGGTCGACGGGGTCTGGCAACCGCTGGCCTTTTACAGCCGCTAACTGCGCCCCCCGGAGGCCAAATACAGTGCCTTTGACCGCGACCTCCTCGCACTGTACCTGGCAGTCCGCCATTTTAGATTTCTTCTGGAGGGCCGCCCCTTCACCGCGTTTGTCGACCACAAACCCCTGACATTCGCGATGGCAAAATCTGCGGACCCGTGGTCAGCCAGGCAACAACGCCAGCTCGCCGCGGTGTCCAAATTCACCACTGACATCCGGCACATCTCTGATCGAGACAACGTGGTGGCCGACTGCCTATCCCGCCCCGCCGTCCACGGCACCCACCTGGCAGTGGACTATGCTCAACTGGCAGTGGAGCAACGCACTGAACCCGATCTGCTCTCCGCGCCCACAACCCTCCCAGGGCTGCGACTGACCGATGTCGCCTGCGGCCCGTCCGCCGTCACAGTCAAATGCGACACCTCCTTGGCGCAACCCCGCCCCGTAGTCCCGGCACCCTGGCGAAAACGGGTGTTCGACGTCGTCCACGGCCTCTCACACCCCGGCACCCGCGCGTCCATTAGACTGGTGGCCAACCGATTTGTCTGGCGCGGCCTGCGCAAAGATGTGCGCATCTGGTCCAGATCCTGCATAGCTTGCCAGCATGCCAAAATCCACCAGCACATCAAAGCCCCACTCGAGGAGTTCACCGTGCCAGAAAGAAGGTTTGGCCATGTCCACATCGACCTCGTCGGCCCCCTGCCGCCATCACAAGGTCACACGCACCTGCTGACAATCGTGGACCGTACCACCCGCTGGCCCGAGGCCATTCCACTGACGTCCACCACCACCGCCGACATCGCGAGGGCGTTCATCGGGACCTGGGTCGCTCAGTTCGGCGTCCCCTCCGACATGACGTCGGATAGAGGCCCGCAGCTCACCTCTGATCTGTGGGCCACCATCGCCCGAAACCTCGGGGTGGCCGTTCACCGCACCACGGCTTACCACCCCCAAGCCAACGGACTGTGCGAGCGATTCCACAGGTCCATGAAGGCGTCCCTCCGCGCCAGCCTCGAGGCCGAGGCCTGGATCGACCGCCTCCCGTGGGTGCTACTTGGCCTACGCTCCGCGGTCAAGGAAGACCTGCAAGCCTCGGCGGCGGAACTCGTGTACGGCCAGCCACTGCGCGTACCCGGAGAGTTCCTGCCCACCGCCACGACCCCCTGGTCGGCTGACCAGCAACGCCGCGCTTTCGCCAACCGAGCACAACAGTTCACTCTGGTACCCACCGGCCAGCACGGCGAACCAGCAACCCGCGTACCACCTAGCCTGCACATGGCCAAATTTGTTTTTGTACGCCATGATGCCAACCGAGGACCTCTACGGCCCCCATACGACGGACCCTACAAGGTACTCCAGACGGGGAACAAGTTCTTCCTCCTCCAAGTGGGCGGCAGAACTGACAAGGTGTCGGTCAACCGGCTCAAGCTGGCGCACCTAGAGCCCGACGAACCCGTTCAAGTGGGCCAACCCCCACTGCGGGGCAGACCGCCTAAGAGCCCGACGCATCCGACCGCCCCGCTCCCGACACCAACCGCCAAGAGCCTTTCCGGCCGTGCCATCAACCCGCCACGCTGGTTCGTACACTCCCTACTAGCGGATTCTGGGGGGAGCTGTGTGGCGTACCGATCACAGAAAGGACACAATCTGCTTTTTGGTCCGTAGACTATAAATCAGGCGTCATGCCTTTAAGAAGGATCACACCTTTAAGAAACTCGATCTGCAACATAGTTAAGCCCAGGGCGAGGGAGGAGCAGTCGAAGCTGGGGACTGATGAAAAGCAGTCAGACTTGGTGTAAGCTCTGACGCCATTTTTGTGTGCAACATGTGGTCTCAACAATTAAACCTTTTCTGTTGAACCTCTCCGAGTTCAGTATATTTTGTTAGGAGTACGTAGACTCCTACAGTGATCTACTTCTCTTGCGAGATTGGCCCCTTCCCTCCCTGCAGCTCCTCCGTAATGGGACCTCAGTGGCTGCATCAAGGCTGGGGGAGGCCTGCTGGCTGTCGGAAAGCGCAGATGCCCCTGAGGGACATCCTGGACGACCTCTGGCCTTGGAGGGCCCGGATGCTGACTGCTCCAACTGGGAATAGGTGGAAGCAGTCTGTCCTGCAGGTGGTGGCAGCTGCAGTGGAGACGTGCCAGCGGTGGCATCAGGAATGCTGACATCCTGAGAGCGGACAGCAGCTCCCTGGTCGAACGACACACTGGCACTCTGACGAGGCAGCACCGCAGCATGCGCACCAATCGGCTGGTCCACAGATTGAGGCCCTGCTGTGGTGCTGCAAGGGCCCCGGGTAATCCCGCCTGATCCAGCGAGGGTGGCAGCAGTCATTGGTCACGTGGCCTCAATATGCGTCTGCATAAGACCAGTGAGTGACTGCATGGCAGCACTCAGCACTGGCGTGGCAGGTGCCAGTGCTTCGGTGAAGCCCTGGACAGTCCTTTCCAGTGCTTCGCTGAAGGCCGGGACAGTCCTTTCCACTGCTTCGGTCAAGCCCTGGACAGTCCTTTCCAGTGCTGCCCCGAAGCCGTGGACAGTCCTTTCCAGTGATGCCCCGAAGTCCTGGACAGTCCTTTCCAGTGCTGCCCCAAAGTCCTGCGCACTCTTTGCCTGTGCTGCCCCGAAGTCCTGCGCACTCTTTGCCTGTGCTGCCCCGAATTCCTGCGCACTCCCAGCATGTGCTGCCCCGAGGTCCTGCGCACTCCTTGCCTGTGCTGCCCTGAAGTCTTGGACACTCCTTGCCAGTGTCTCGATGGATTCAGGCATCCTTGCCACTGCAGCCATGAGCTCAGTGTGCCTGAGCCGAGCCTGGGCGCTCATTTGTGCGGGGGAATGCACCTCTTCTGCGTTCTGTGCAGCAGCACTCGCGGCCTGACTCGTTCTCCGGGGAGACGGCCCTCGAGCTTCCCTACCCCCCTTGCGTTGCTGCAGCCCGCTGGTTCCTGGAACTGCTTCCTCCTCAGAGCAATCCCCCCCGCTCCCCTCCAGGGAAGTAGTCTCCCCAGTCTGCAGAGGGGCTAGCTCGCCTGAGGGTGGCAGGGATGGTCCAGCTTCCTCCTGCTAGTCGCCTCCGGAGTCAGTGGCAGTGGCAGCTTGAGGGCCCGGCTCCCGAGCTGGTGATGCAGCATCTGAAAGCAGGGAGGTTGAAGAGTGGATTTAGCGAAAGGACAGGTGGCAGCAAGGGATGCATGAGTGCTGTAATGCTCTGACATGGGTCCAGAATGAAAAAGCATGCTGGTGGGGGGAAGAAGTGGAAGGAGATAGTTCAAAAAGGTGATGACCTTACCATCGCTGTGCACAATGGGGTCGGCAGCTCCAGTGGTGACAGGACCAGTCATCCGGCCTCCAACAGCCTGGTGGACTCGTTCCTCCAGGTCCGTCAGTGTCTGCAGGTGAGGAGGGCCTCCTCTGGTGCGAAGCTGCTCCCTCCAGTTCCAGGCCAGCTTGGCCTGCAGGAGAAAGGACGGGAAGTGATGAAACATGCTGACCTGAGCTGACATCACATGCCCCCATGTTAGATTAGCCCTTCCATTATGCATTGAGCTGACATCACATGCCCCCCATGGTAGATTAGCCCTTCCATTATGCATTGAGCTGAATGTGCATGTGTGTTTCCAAAAAGGGCCATGGGTGCTGGCTGACAGAAGGCCATTGGGGCTTCGCGCACCCTCTGGCCATAATGTCAGGTGCAGATAGAGGGATGAAGAAGATGGCGAAAAAAGCACTCACCCTAACGACCCGAGTGAGGTCGTTGAACTTCTTCCTGCATTGCACAGGAGTCCTGGCAACCATGCTGGCTGAGGTGACTCTTTGACAAACTTCCCTCCAAGCCCTGCGTTACTAGCTCTGATGAGGCCTACTGCCATTGTCGGGGTACAGCACAGCTCGCCGGTGCTCCACTTTGCCAACCAAAGCATCCAATGCCCCATCGGTAAAGCGCTCTGCTCTCTGCCTCACCCTCTCCATATGTTCAAAGTTTGGAATGCCACAGAAAGCACCGCGCCAATTTTGAGGCCTATAAGGCACAGAGTGTGGCTGCTGCTCCTAATTGACCCGCTCCTTTAAGAGCTGGCCGGCGCTAGCATGTCTCGGGTAATCGATTATTGACAGCACCTGCACTGCACCCGGCTGCCGACATATTGAGTAGCGACGCCGGGATAGCGCCTTAAGACTCCCGTGCAGCGCCTGAATCAACGCCGCAATCACCTTTAGGGGTGCAGCAACCCAATATCACTCGAGGGGGCGATAAGTGGCACCTGGCGAAAAAATTTGCGCAGCGCCAATTCTAACGCCCCAAACGGGGCTATACCCAATTTCTCGCCCAATGGGTTATAGAGGGGACACAGTGGGAAACTGGGATATGGAGGGGACAGACTGGGGAGCAGTGGGATATATAGGGGACACACTGGGGAACAATGGGATATGGAGGGGACACACTGGGAAACAGTGGAATATAGAAGGGACAGACTGGGAAAGAGTGGGATATAAAGGGGACAAACTGGGTAACAGTGGGATAGAGAGATGACAGACTGGGAAACAATTGGATATAGAGGGGACAGATTGGGAAACAGTGGGATATAGAGTGGACAGTCTGAGTAATAGTGGGATATGGAGGGGACATATTGGGGAGCAAAGGGGTATAGAGGGGGCGCACTGGGAAATAGAGGTGTATAGAGGGGACACACTGAGAAACATTGGGATATAAAGGGGGCAGACTGGGTAACAGTAGGATATAGAGGGTACAGACGGTGAAACAGTGGGATATAGAGGGGACAGACTGGGTAACAGTGGGATATAGAGGGGACAGACTGGGTAACAGTGGGATATGGAGGGAACACACTGGGAAACAGTGGGATATAGAGGGGACAGACAGGGAAACAATGGGATATAGAGAGGACAGACTGGGAAACAATGGGATATAGAGGGGACAGACTGGGAAACAATGGGATATAGAGAGGACTAACTGGAAAAGGGTGGGATATAGATGGGTCAGGCTGGGTAATAGTGGAATATGGCGGGGACACAATGGGGAACAATGGGATATAGTGGGGATAGACTGGGAAACAGTGGGATATAGAGGGGACAGACTGGGTAACAGTGGCATATAGAGGGGACAGACTGGTTAACAGTGGGATATGGAGGGAAAACACTGGGAAACAATGGGATATAGAGGGGACATACTTGGAAATAGTGGGATATAAAGGGAACAGACTGGGGAACAGTGGGGTTGATAGGGGACACACTGGGGAACAAAGGGATATAGAGGGGACAGATTGGGAAACAATGGGATATAGAGAGGACAGACTGGGAAACAATGGGATATAGAGGGGACAGACTGGGAAAAAGTGGGATATAGAGGTGACAGACTGGGGAATAGTGGGATATATAGGGGACACACTGGGGAACAATGTGATATAGAGGGGACAGATTGGGTAACAGTGGGATATGGAGGGAACAAACTGGGAAACAGTGGGAAATAGAGGGGACACACTGGGAAACAGTGGGATATAGAAGGGAGAGATTGGGAAACAGTGGGATATAAAGGGGACACACTGGGGAACAATGGGATATGGAGGGGACACATTTGGAAACATTGTGATATAGAGGGGACAGACTGGGGAACAACGGGATATGGAGGGAACAGACTGGGAAACAGTGGGATATAGAGGGGACAATCTGGGAAACAGTGTGATATAGAGGGGACAGACTGGATAACAGTGGGATATAGAGAGGACTCACTGGGAAACAGTGGGATATAGAGGGCACAGACTGCAAAACAATGGGAGATAGAGGGGACAGACTGCGGAACAATGGGATATGGAGGGGAGGCACTGGAAAACAGAGGGATATGGAGGGGATAAACTGGGAAACAATGGGATATAGAGGGGCACGCTGGGAAACAGTGGGATGTAGATGGGACATACTGGGGAACATTGGGATAAGGAGGGGACACACTGGGGAACAATGAGATATGGAGGGGACACACTGGGAAACAACAGGATATAGAGGGGACAGACTGGGAAAGAGTGGCATATGGAGGTGACAGACTGGGGTACAGTGGGATATATAAGGGACAGGCTGGGAAACAGTGGGATATAGAGAGGACAGACTGGGAAACTGTGGGATATGGAGGTGACACACAGGGAAATAGTGGGATATAGAGGGGACAAACTGTGAAACAGTGGGATATGGAGGGGACAAACTGGGAAACAATGGGATATAGAGGGGACACACTGGGAAACAATGGATGTAGAGGGGACATCCTCGAAAACAGTGGGATATGGAGGCAACAGACTGTGGTACAGTTGAATATATAAGGGACAGACTGGGAAAAACTGGGATATAGAGGGAACTGACTGGGTAACAATGGGATATGGAGGAGACACACTGGGAAACAGCAGGATATAGAGGGGAGACACTGGGAATCAGTGGGATATATAGGGGACAGATTGGGAAAGAGTGGGATATATAGGGGACAGATTGGGTAACAGTGGGATATAAAGGGAACTGAATGGGGAAGATTGTGATATATATGGGACACACTGGGAAACAATGGGATATAGAAGGGACACACTGGGAAACAGTGTGATATGGAGGGGACAGACTGGTAACAGTGAGATATAATGGGGACTCACAGGGAAACAGAAGGATAATGAGGGGACATCCTGGGAAACAGTGGGATATGGAGGCAACAGACTGGGGTACTGTGGGATATAAAAGGCACAGACTGGGAAACAGTGGGATATGGAGGGAACACACTGGGGAACAACGGGATATAGAGGGGACACACTGGGGAACAATGTGATATAGAGGGGACACAGTGGGAAAAAGTGGGATATGGAGGGGACAGACTGGGGAACTGTGGGATATGGAGGGATCACACTGGGGAACAACGGGATATAGAGGGAACACACTGGGAATCAGTGGTATATAGAGGGGACAGATTGGGTAACAGTGGGATATAATGGGAACAGAATGGGGAACAGTGTCACATATATGGGACACACTGGGAAACAATGGGATATAGAAGGGACACACTAGCAAACAGTGGGATATAGAGGCAACAAACTGGCAAACAGTGGGATATGGAGGGGACAGACTGGGGAATAATGGGATATGGAGGGGACACACTGGGGAACAGTGAGATATGGAGGGGACACACTGGGAAGCAGCGGGATATAGAGGTTGCAGACTGGGAAAGAGTGGGATATAGAAGGGACAGACTGAGTAACAGTGGGATATAGAGAGGACATCCTGGGAAACAGTGGGATATGGAGGAAACAGACTGGGGTACAGTGGCATATATAAGGGACAGACTGGGAAACAGTGGGATAAAGAGGGGACAGACTGGGAAACAGTGGGATATAGAGGGGAAAGACTGGGAAACAGTGGGATATAGAGGGGACAGACTTGGGTACAGTGGGATATAGAGGGGACAGATTGGGTAATAGTGGGATATGGAGGGATCACACTGGGGAACAACAGGATATAGAGGGGACACACTGGATACTGTGGGATATAGAGGGGACAGATTGGGTAACAGTGCGATATGGAGGGAACAAACTGGGAAGCAGTGGTATATAAAGGAAACAGACTGGGGTACAGTGGGGTATATAGGGGACATACTGGGAAACAATGGGATATAAAGGGAACAGACTGGGGTACAGTGGGATATATAGGGGACACACTGGGAAACAGTGGGATATAAAGGGAACAGACTGGGGTACAGTGGTATATAAAGGGGACACACTGGGAAACAGTGGGATGTCGAGGGGACGGACTGGGGAACAGTGTGTTATAAACGGGACACCGTGGTGAAACAACAGGATATAGAGGGGGCACAGTGGGAAAAAGTGGGAAATGGAGGGGACAGACTGGGGAACAGTGGGATATAAAGTGGACAGACTGGGTAACAATGGGATATGGAGGCAACACACTGGGAAACAATGGGTATAGAGGGGACAGACTGGGAAACATGGGGATATAGAGGGGACACACTGGGAAAAAGTGGGATATAAAGGGAACATACTGGGGAACAGTGGGATATATAGAGGACACACTGGGGAACAATGGGATATTGAGGGGACACACTGGGAAATAGTGGGATATAATTGGGTCAGACTGGGAAACCGTGGGATATAGAGGAGACGGACTGGGAAACAGAGAGATATAGAGAGGACAGATTGGGAAACAGTTCAATATAGAGGGGACAGACTGGGAAACAGTGGGATATGGAGGGGCCACACTGGTTAACAGTGGGATATGCAGGGGACAGACTGGGAAAGAGTGGGATATATAGGGGACACACTGGGGAACAATGGGATATAGAGGGGACAGACTGGGAAACAATGGGATTTAGAGAGGACTGACTGGGAAGAAGTGGGATATAGGGTGGACAGACTGGGAAACATTGGGATAAAGAGGGGACAGACTGGGGAATATTGGAATATGGAGGGGACACACTGGGGAACAATGGGATATGGAGGGGTCACACTGGGGAAAAAGGGAATATGGAGGAGACACACGGAGCCAGTGGGATACAGAGAGGACTGACTGGGAAACAGTGCGATATAAAGGGGACAGACTAGGGAACAGTGAGCTATATATGGGACACACTGGGAAACAGTGGTATATAGAGGGGACAGATTGGGAAACAATGGGATATAGGGGGGACAGACTGGGTCACAGTGGGATATAGAGGGGACAGACTGGGACACCGTGGGATAAAGTGGGGACAGACTGAGAAACAGTTGGATTTAGAGGGGATATACTGGGAAACATTGGGATATGCAGGGAGCACACTGGGAAAGAGTGGGATATAGAGGGGACAGATTAGTTACCAGTGGGATATAGAGTGGACAGACTGGAAAATAGTGGGATATAGTGGGGACAGACTAGGAAAGAGTGGGATATAGAGCGGACACACTGGGGAACAATGGGATATGGAGGGAACACACTGGGAAACAGTGGGCTGTAGAGGGAACAGACTGCGAAACAGTGGGATATAGAGGGGACAGATTGGGTAACAGTGGGATATGGAGGGACAGACTGGGAAACCGTGCTATATAAAGGGAACAGACTGGGGTACAGTGGAATATATAGGGGACACACTGGAAACTGGGATATGGAGGGTACAGACTGGGGAACAGTGGGATATAGAGGGGACACACTGGGAAACAGTGGGATGTGGAGGCAATAGACTGGGGAACAGTGGGATGTATAAGGGACAGAGTGGGTAACAGTAAGATATAGAGGGGACAGACTGGTTAACAATGTGATATGGAGGGGACACACTGGGAAACAGCGGGATATAGAGTGGACAGACTGGGAATGAGTGGGATATAGAGATGACACACTGGGGAGCAATGGGATATAGAGGGGACACACAGGGAAACAGTGGGATCTGGAGGCAATAGGCTGGGAACAGTGGGATTTATAAGGGACAGGCTGGGTAACAGTGGGATAGAGAGGGGACAGACTGGGTAACAGTGGGATATAGAGAAGACAGACTGGGAAACAGTGGGATATAGAGGGGACAGACTGGTTAACAGTGGGATATAGAGGGGACAGTCTGGGAAACAGTGGGATATAGAGGGGACAGACTGGGTAACAGTGGGATATAGAGGTGACTCACTGGGAAACAATGGGATATAGAGGAGACAGATTGGGTAAAAGTGGGATATAGAGGTGACTCACAGGTAAAAAGAGGGATATAAAGGGAACATACTGGGGAGCAGTGGGATAAATAGGGGACACACTGGGGAACAATGGGATATAGAGGGAACACACTGGGAAATAGTGGGATATAGAGGGGTCAGACTGGGAAACAATGGGATATAGAGGGGACAGACTGGGAAACAGTGGGATATAAAGGGAACATACTGGGGAACAGTGGGATAAATAGGGGACACACTGGGGAACAATGGGATATAGAGGGGGCATAATGGGAAATAGTGGGATATAGAGGGGTCAGACTGGGAAACAATGGGATATAGAGGGGACACAGTGGGAAAAAGTGGGATATGGAGGGTACAGACGGGGGAACAGTGGGATATATAGGGGACAGACAGGGAAACAGTGAAATATAGAGGGGACAGACTGGGGAACAGTGGGATATATAGGGGACAGACAGGGAAACAGTGAAATATAGAGGGGACAGACTGGGGAACAGTGGGATATAGAGGGGACAGACTGTGAAACAGTGGGATATAGAAGGGACAGACTGGGAAACAGTGGGAGATAGGGAGGACAGATTGGGAAACAATTCAATATAGAGGGGACAGACTGGGAAACAACGGGTTATGGAGGGGACAGACTGGGAAAGAGTGGGATATAGAGGGGACAGACTGGGAAACAATGGGATATAGAGGGGCCAGACTGGGGAACAATGGGATATGGAGGGAACACACTGGGGAACAGTGGGATATAGAGGCAACAAACTGGGAAACAGTGGGATATAGAGGGGACTGATTGGGTAACAGTGGGATATAAAGGGAACTGAATGGGGAAGATTGTGATATATATGTGGGACACACTGGGAAACAATGGGATATAGAAGGGACACACTGGGAAACAGTGGGATTTGGAGGTGGCAGACTGGGGAACAATGGGATATTGATTGGGCACACTGGTGAACAGTGTGATATGGAGGGGACAGACTGGTAACAGTGAGATATAATGGGGACAGTGTGGGACACAGTGTGATATAAAGGGGACAGACTGGGAAACAGTGGGATATAAAGGGGACTCACAGGGAAACAGAGGGATAATGAGGGGACATCCTGGGAAACAGTGGGATATGGAGGCAACAGACTGGGGTACAGTGGGATATAAAAGGCACAGACTGGGAAACAGTGGGATATGGAGGGAACACACTGGGGAACAACGGGATATAGAGGGGACACACTGGGGAACAATGTGATATAGAGGGGACACAGTGGGAAAAAGTGGGATATGGAGGGGACAGACTGGGGAACTGTGGGATATAAAGGGGACTGACTGGGTAACAATGGGATATGGAGTGGACACACTGGGAATCAGCGGGATATAGAGGGGACAGACTTGGAAAGAGTGGGATATAGAGATGACACACTGGGGAGCAATAGGATATAAAGGGGACACACTGGGAACAGTGTGCTTTGGAGGTGACACACTGGGAAACAGTGGGATGTAAAGGGAACAGAATGGGAAACAGTGGGATATAGAAGAGCCTCACTGGGAAACAGTGGGATATAGAGGGGACACACTGAGAATCAGTGGGATATAGAGGGGGCAGATTGGGTAACAGTGGGCTATGGAGGGAACAAACTGTGAAACAGTGGGATATGGAGGGGACACTTTGGGGGACAATGGGATATTGATGGGACACACTGGGCAATAGTGGTATGTAGATGCGACACATAGGGAAACATTGAGATATAGAGGGGACAGGCTCAGGAACAATGGGTTATGGAGGGAACACACGGGGTAATAGTGGGACATAGAGGCATCATACTGGGAAACAGTGGGATATAAAAGGAACATTCTAGGAAACAGTGGGATATACAGTGGACAGACTGGGAAAAAGTGGTATACAGAGATGACAGACTGGGGAAAAGTGGGATATAGAGGAGACAGATTGGGAAACAGTGGGATATAGAGGGGACAGACTGGGAAACAGTGGGATATAGAGAGGACAGATTGGGTAACAGTGGGATATGGAGGGATCACGCTGGGGAACAACGGGATATAGAGGGAACACACTGGGAATCAGTGGTATATAGAGGGGACAGATTGGGTAACAGTGGGATATAATGGGAACAGAATGGGCAACAGTGTCACATATATGGGACACACTGGGAAGCAATGGGATATAGAAGGGACACACTTGCAAACAGTGGGATATAGAGGCAACAAACTGGCAAACAGTGGGATATGGAGGGGACAGACTGGGGAATAATGGGATATGGAGGGGACACACTGGGGAACAGTGGGATATGGAGGGGACACACTGGGAAGCAGCAGGATATAGAGGGGGCAGACTGGGAAAGAGTGGGATATAGAAGGGACAGACTGAGTAACAGTGGGATATAGAGAGGACATCCTGGGAAACAGTGGGATATGGAGGAAACAGACTGGGGTACAGTGGCATATATAAGGGACAGACTGGGAAACAGTGGGATAAAGAGGGGACAGACTGGGAAACAGTGGGATATAGAGGGGAAAGACTGGGAAACAGTGGGATATAGAGGGGACAGACTTGGGTACAGTGGGATATATAAGGGACAGACTGGGTAACATTGGGATATATAAGGGATAGACTGGGAAACAGTGGGATTTAGAGGGGACAGACTGGGAAACAGTGGGATATAGAGGGGACAGATTGGGTCATAGTGGGATATGGAGGGATCACACTGGGGAACAACAGGATATAGAGGGGACACACTGGATACTGTGGGATATAGAGGAGACAGATTGGGTAACAGTGCGATATGGAGGGAACAAACTGGGAAGCAGTGGTATATAAAGGAAACAGACTGGGGTACAGTGGGATATATAGGGGACATACTGGGAAACAATGGGATATAAAGGGAACAGACTGGGGTACAGTGGGATAAATAGGGGACACACTGGGAAACAATGGTATATAAAGGGGACACACTGGGAAACAGTGGGATGTCGAGGGGACGGACTGGGGAACAGTGTGTTATAAACGGGACACCGTGGTGAAACAACAGGATATAGAGGGGGCACAGTGGGAAAAAGTGGGAAATGGAGGGGACAGACTGGGGAACAGTGGGATATAAAGCGGACAGACTGGGTAACAATGGGATATGGAGGCAACACACTGGGAAACAACGGGTATAGAGGGGACAGACTGGGAAACATGGGGATATAGAGGGGACACACTGGGAAAAAGTGGGATATAAAGGGAACATATTGGGGAACAGTGGGATATATAGAGGACACACTGGGGAACAATGGGATATTGAGGGGACACACTGGGAAATAGTGGGATATAATTGGGTCAGACTGGGAAACCGTGGGATATAGAGGAGGTGGACTGGGAAACAGAGAGATATAGAGAGGACAGATTGGGAAACAGTTCAATATAGAGGGGACAGACTGGGAAACAGTGGGATATGGAGGGGCCACACTGGTTAACAGTGGGATATGCAGGGGACAGACTAGGAAAGAGTGGGATAATTAGGGGACACACTGGGGAACAATGGGATATAGAGGGGACAGACTGGGAAACAATGGGATTTAGAGAGGACCGACTGGGAAAAAGTGGGATATAGAGTGGACAGACTGGGAAACATTGGGATAAAGAGGGGACAGACTGGGGAATATTGGAATATGGAGGGGACACACTGGGGAACAATGGGATATGGAGGGGTCACACTGGGGAAAAAGGGAATATGGAGGAGACACACGGAGCCAGTGGGATACAGAGAGGACTGACTGGGAAACAGTGCGATATAAAGGGGACAGACTGGGGAACAGTGAGCTATATAGGGGACACACTGGGAAACAGTGGTATATAGAGGGGACAGATTGGGAAACAATGGGATATAGGGGGGACAGACTGGGTCACAGTGGGATATAGAGGGGACAGATTGGGAAACCGTGGGATAAAGTGGGGACAGACTGAGAAACAGTTGGATTTAGAGGGGATATACTGGGAAACATTGGGATATGCAGGGAGCACACTGGGAAAGAGTGGGATATAGAGGGGACAGATTAGTTACCAGTGGGATATAGTGGACAGACTGGGAAAAAGTGGGATATAGTGGGGACAGACTAGGAAAGAGTGGGATATAGAGCGGACACACTGGGGAACAATGGGATATGGAGGGAACACACTGGGAAACAGTGGGATGTAGAGGGGACAGACTGGGAAACAGTGGGATATAGAGGGGACACACTGGGAAACAACAGGATATAGAGGGGAGGCTGGGAAAAAGTGGGATATAAACGAGACTGACTGGGTAACAATGGGATATGGAGGGGACAAACTGGGAAACAGCGGGATATAGAGGGGACAGACTGGGAAACAGTGGGATATAGAGGGGACATACTGGGAAACAATGGGATATAGAGGGAACAGACTGGGGTACAGTCAGATACATAGGGACACACTGGGAAACAGCGGGATATAGAGGGGACAGTCTGGGAAAGAGAGGGATATAGAGGCGACAGACTGGGTAACAGTGAGATATAATGGGGACAGAGTGGGACACAGTGGGAGATAGAGGGGACAGACCTGGTAACTGTGGGATATAGAGGGGACTCACAGGGAAACAGAGGGATATAGAGGGGACAGACTGGGAAAGAGTGGGACATAGAGTGGACAGACTGGGGTACAAGCGGAAATATAAGGGACAGACTGGGTAACATTGGGAAATATAAGGAACAGACTGGGAAACATTGGGCTGTAGAGGGGACAGACTGCGAAACAGTGGGATATAGAGGGGACAGATTGGGTAACAGTGGGATATGGAGGGACAGACTGGGAAACCGTGCTATATAAAGGGAACAGACTGGGGTACAGTGGAATATATAGGGGACACACTGGAAACTGGGATATGGAGGGTACAGACTGGGGAACAGTGGGATATAGAGGGGACACACTGGGAAACAGTGGGATGTGGAGGCAATAGACTGGGGAACAGTGGGATGTATAAGGGACAGACTGGGTAACAGTAGGATATAGAGGGGGCAGACTGGGTAACAATGGGATATGGAGGGGACACACTGGGAAACAGCGGGATATAGAGTGGACAGACTGGGAATGAGTGGGATATAGAGATGACACACTGGGGAGCAATGGGATATAGAGGGGACACACAGGGAAACAGTGGGATATGGAGGCAATAGACTGGGAACAGTGGGATTTATAAGGGACAGGCTGGGTAACAGTGGGATAGAGAGGGGACAGACTGGGTAACAGTGGGATATAGAGGAGACAGACTGGGAAACAGTGGGATATAGAGGGGACAGACTGGTTAACAGTGGGATATAGAGGGGACAGTCTGGAAAACAGTGGGATATAGAGGGGACAGACTGGGTAACAGTGGAATATAGAGGTGACTCACTGGGAAACAATGGGATATAGAGGAGACAGATTGGGTAAAAGTGGGATATAGAGGAGACTCACAGGTAAAAAGAGGGATATAAAGGGAACATACTGGGGAGCAGTGGGATAAATAGGGGACACACTGGGGAACAGTGGGATATAGAGGGGACACACTGGAAAATAGTGGGATATAGAGGGGTCAGACTGGGAAACAATGGGATATAGAGGGGACAGACTGGGAAACAGTGGGATATAAAGGGAACATACTGGGGAACAGTGGGATAAATAGGGGACACACTGGGGAACAATGGGATATAGAGGGGGCATAATGGGAAATAGTGGGATATAGAGGGGTCAGACTGGGAAACAATGGGATATAGAGGGGACACAGTGGGAAAAAGTGGGATATGGAGGGTACAGACGGGGGAACAGTGGGATATATAGGGGACAGACAGGGAAACAGTGAAATATAGAGGGGACAGACTGGGGAACAGTGGGATATATAGGGGACAGACAGGGAAACAGTGAAATATAGAGGGGACAGACTGGGGAACAGTGGGATATAGAGTGGACAGACTGTGAAACAGTGGGATATAGAAGGGACAGACTGGGAAACAGTGGGAGATAGAGAGGACAGATTGGGAAACAATTCAATATAGAGGGGACAGCCTGGGAAACAGTGGGTTATGGAGGGGACAGACTGGGAAAGAGTGGGATATAGAGGGGACAGACTGGGAAACAATGGGATATAGAGGGGCCAGACTGGGAAACAGTGGGAGATAGAGAGGACAGATTGGGAAACAATTCAATATAGAGGGGACAGACTGGGAATAATGGTATATGCAGGGGACAGACTGGGAAAGAGTGGGATATATACGGGACACACTGGGGAACAATGGGATATAGAGGGGACAGACTGGGAACCAATAGAATTTAGAGAGGACAGACTGGGAAAAAGTGGGATATAGAGTGGACAGACTGAGAAACAGTGGGATATAGAGGGGGTAGACTGGGGAACATTGGAATATGGAGGGGACACACTGGGGCACATTGCGATATGGAGGGGACACACTGGGGAAAAAGGGAACATGGAGGTGACACACTGGGAGCCAGTGGGATAAAGAGGGGACAGATTGTGAAACAGTGGAATATAGAGGGGTCAGACTGGGTCAGAGTGGGATATAGAGGGGACAGACTGAGAAACCGTGGGATATAGTGGGTACAGACTGGGATACAATGGGATTTCGAAGGGAAATACTGGGAAACATTGGGATATGGATGGATTCACTGGGAAACAGTGGGATATAGAGGGGACAGACTGGGAAATAATGGGATATACAGAGGACAGACTGAGTAACAGTGGGATATATAGGGGACATAGTGGGAAAAAGTGGGATATGGAGGCAACAGACTGGGAAACAGTGAAATGTAAAGGGGACAGACTGGGGAACAGTGGGATATAGAGGGGACAGACTGGGAAACAGTGGGATATAGAGGGGACAGACTAGGAAACAGAGGGTTATAGAGAGGACAGACTGGGAAACAATTCAATATAGAGGGGACAGACTGGGAATCAGTGGGATATGGATGGGGCACACTGGGGAACAATGGGATATGCAGGGGACAGACTGGGAAAGAGTGGGATATATAGGGGACACACTGGGGAACAAGGCGATATAGAGGGGACAGACTGGGAACCAATGGGATTTAGAGAGGACAGACTGGGAAAAAGTGGGATATAGAGTGGAGAGACTGGGAAACAGTGGGATATACAGGTGGTAGACTGGGATCATTGGAATATGGAGGGGGCACACTGGGGCACAATGGGATATGGAGGGGACACACTGGGGAAACAGGGAGTATGTAGGCAACACACTGGGAGCCAGTGGGATATAGAGGGGACAGATTGGGAAACACTGGATTATTGAGGGGACAGACTGGGTCACAGTGGGATATAGAGGGGACAGACTGGGAAACCGTGGGATATAGTGGGGACAGACTGGGAAACAATGGGATTTAGAGGGGAAATACTAGGAAACATTGGGATATGGAGGGAACACACTGGGAAACAGTGGTATATAGAGGGGACAGACTAGGTACCAGTGGGACATAGAGTGGACAGACTGGGAAACAGTGGGATATAGTGGGGCCAGACTAGGAAACAGCAGGATATAGAGGGGACAGACACAGAAACAGTGTGATATAAAGGGGACAGACTGGGTAACAGTGGGATATAGAGGGGACTCACAGGGAAACAGAGGGATATAGAGGGGACATCCTGGGAAACAGTGGGATATGGAGGCAACAGACTGGGGTACAGTGGGATATATAAGGGACAGACTGGGAAACAGTGGGATATAGAGGGGACATACAGGGAAACACTGGGATATAGAGGGGACAGACTGGGAAACAGTGGGATATAGAGGGAACAGATTGGGTAACAGTGGGATATGGAGGGATCACAATGGGGAACAACAGGAAATAGAGGGGACACACTGGAATCTGTGGGATATAGAGGGGACAGATTGGGTAACAGTGGGATATGGAGGGAACAAACTGGGAAACAGTGGTATATAAAGGGAACAGACTGGGGTACAGTGGGATATATAGGGGACATACTGGGAAACAATGGGATATAAAGTGAACAGACTGGGGTACAGTGGGATATAGAGGGGACACACTGGGAAACAGTGGGATGTTGAGGGGATGGACTGGGGAAAAGTGGGTTATATAGGGGACACAGTGGGAATCAGTGGGATATGGAGGGGACAGACTGGGGAACAGTGGAATATAGAGGGGACACACTGGGAAACAGTGGGATATGGAGGCAATAGACTGGGGAACAGAGGGATGTATAAGGGACAGACTGCGAAACAGTGGGATATAGAGGGGACATACAGGGAAACAGTGGGTTATAGAGGGGACAGACTGGGAAACAGTGGAATATAGAGGGGACAGACTGGGGTACAATGGGATATATAAGGGACAGACTGGGTAACATTGGCATATATAAGGGACAGACTGGGAAACAGTGGGATGTAGAGGGGACAGACTGGGAAACAGTGGGATATAGAGGGGACAGATTGGGTAACAGTGGGATATGGAGGGAACAAACTGGGAAACAGTGGTATATAAAGGGAACAGACTGGGGTACAGTGGGATATATAGGGGACATACTGACAAACAATGGAATATAAAGGGAACAGACTGGGGTACAGTGGGATATAGAGGGGACACACTGGGAAACAGTGGGATGTTGAGGGGACAGACTGGGGAACAGTGGGTTATATAGGGGCCACAGTGGGAAACAGTGGGATATGGAGGGGACAGACTGGGGAACAGTGGGATATAGAGGGGACACACTGGGAAACAGTGGGATATGGAGGCAATAGACTGGGGAACAGTGGGATATATAAGGGACAGACTGGGTAACAGTGGGATATAGAGGGGACAGACTGGGTAACAATGGGATATGGAGGGGACACACAGGGAAACAGCAGGATATAGAGGGGACAGACTGGGAATGATTGGGATATAGAGATGACACACTGGGGAGCAATGGGATATAGAGGGGACACACTGGGAAACACTGGGATATGGAGGCAATAGGCTGGGGAACAGTGGGATGTATAAGGGACAGACTGGGAAACAGTGGGATATAGAGGGGACATACAGGGAAACAGCGGGATATAGAGGGGACAGACTGGGAAACAGTGGGATATATAGGGGACAGACTGGTGTACAATGGGATATATAAGGGACAGACTGGGTAACATTGGCATATATAAGGGACAGACTGGGAAACAGTGGGATGTAGAGAGGACAGACTGGGAAACAGTGGGATATAGAGGGGACAGATTTGGTAACAGTGGGATGTGCAGGGATCACACTGGGGAACAACAGGATAAAGAGGGAACACACTGGGAAACATTGGGATATGGAGGCATTAGACTGGGGAACAGTGGGATGTATAAGGGACAGACTGGGTAACAGTGGGATATAGAGGGGACAGACTGGGTAACAATGGGATATGGAGGGGACACACTGGGAAACAGCGGGATATAGAGGGGACAGAATGGGAAACAGTGGGATATAGAGGGGACAGACTGGGAAACAGTGGGATAAAGAGGGGACATTCTGGGAAACAGTGGGATATAGAGGGGACAGACTGGCTAACAGTGGGATATAGAGGGAACTCACTGGGAAACAGTGGGATATAAAGGGGTCAGACTGGGGAACAATGGGATATAGAGGGGACACACTGGGAAACAATGGGATATAGAGGGTACAGATTGGGTAACAGTGCGATATAGAGGAGACTCACAGGGAAAAAGAGGGATATAGAGGTGACACAGTGGGAAACAGTGGGATATGGAGACAACAGACTGGGAAACAGTGGGATATAGAGGGGCAGACTGGGAAACAGCAGGATATAGAGGGGACAGACTTGGAAACAGTGGGATATAAGTGGGACTGATTGGGAAACAGCGGGATATAGAGGGGACAGAATGGGAATGAGTGGGATATAGAGATGACACACTGGGGAGCAATGGGATATTGAGGGGTCACACTGGGAAACAGTGGGATATGGAGGCAATAGACTGGGGAACAGTGGGATGTATAAGGGACAGACTGGGAAACAGTGAGATATAGAGGGGACATACAGGGAATCAGTGGGATATAGAGGGGACAGACTGGGAAACAGTGGGCTATAGAGGGGTCAGACTAGGGTACAATGGGTTATATAAGGGGCAGACTGGGAAACCGTGGGATGTAGAGGGAACAAACTGGGAAACTGTGGTATATAAAGGGAACAGACTGGGGTACAGTGGGATATATAAGGGACATACTGGGAAAGAATGGGATATAAAGGGAACCAACTGGGGTACAGTGGGATATACAGGGGACAGACCGGGAAACAGTGGGATTTTGAGGGGACGGATTGGGGAACAGTGGGTTATATAGGGGACACAGTGGGAAACAGTGAGATATGGAGGGGACAGACTGGGGAACAGTGGGATATAGAGTGGACAGACTGGGAAACAGTGGGATATGAAGGCAATAGACTGGGGAACAGTGGGATGTATAAGGGACAGACTGGGTAACAGTGGGCTATAGAGGGGACAGACTGGGTAACAATGGGATATGGAGGGGACACACTGGGAAACAGCGGGATATAGAGGGGACAGACTGGGAATGAGTGGGATATAGAGATGACACACTGGGAAACAGTGGGATATAGAGGGGACAGACTGGGAATCAGTTGGATATAGAGGGGACAGACTGGGGTACAATGAGATATATAAGGGACAGACTGGGTAACATTGGGATATATAAGGGACAGACTGGGAAACAGTGGGATGTAGAGGGGAAATACTAGGAAACATTGGGATATGGAGGGAACACACTGGGAAACAGTGGGATATAGAGGGGACAGACTGGTAAAAAGTGGGATATAGAGCGGACAGCCTGGGAAAGAGTGGGATGTAGAGGGGACACACTGGGGAACAATGGGATATGGAGGGGACACACTGGGAAACAGAGGGATATAGAGGGAACATACTGGAGAACAGTGGGTTATGGAGGGACACAGTGTGAAAAAGTGATATATGGAGGGGACAGACGGGGAAACAGTGGGATATATAGGGGACACACTGGGGAACAATGGGATATAGAGGGGACACAGTGTGAAAAAGTGCTTTATGGAGGGGACAGACTTGGAAACAGTGGGATGTAGAGGGGACAGACTGGGGAACAGTGGGATATAGAGGGGACAGACTGGGAAACAGTGGGATACAGAGTGGACAGACTGGGAAACAGTGGGATATAAACGAGACAGACTGGGAAACAGTGGCATATAGAGGGGACAGACTGGGTAACAGTGGGATATAGAGGGGACAGACTGGGAAAAAGTGGGATATAAATGGAACAGAATGGGGAACAGTGGAATATATATGGGACACACTGGGAAACAATGGGATATAGAGGGAACACACTGGGAAACAGTGGGATATGGAGGGGAAAGACTGGGGACAGTGGGTTATATAGGGGACACACTGGGAAACAACGGGATATGGAGGGGAAAAACTGGGAAACAATGTGATATAGAGGGGACACACTGGGAAACAATGGGATGTAGATGGGACAGACTGGGAAACAGTGGGATATAGAGGGGACAGATTGGGTAACAGTGGGATATGGAGGGATCACACTGGGGAACAACAGGATAAAGAGGGAACACACTGGGAAACATTGGGATATGGAGGCATTAGACTGGGGAACAGTGGGATGTATAAGGGACAGACTGGGTAACAGTGGGATATAGAGGGGACAGACTGGGTAACAATGGGATATCGAGGGGACACACTGGGAAACGGCGGGATATAGAGGGGACAGACTGGGAATGAGTGGGATATAGAGATGACACACTGGGGAGCAATGGGATATAGAGGAGACAGACTGGGAAACAGTGGGATATAGAGGGGACAGGCTGGGAAACAGTGGGATAAAGATGGGACATTCTGGGAAACAGTGGGATATAGAGGGGACAGACTGGCTATCAGTGGGATATAGAGGGAACTCACTGGGAAACAGTGGGATATAGAGGGGTCAGTTTGGGGAACAATGGGATATAGAGGGGACACACTGGGAAACAATGGGATATAGAGGGTACAGATTGGGTAACAGTGCGATATAGAGGAGACTCACAGGGAAAAGGAGGGATATAGAGGTGACACAGTGGGAAACAGTGGGATATGGAGGCAACAGACTGGGAAACAGTGGGATATAGAGGGGCAGGCTGGGAAACAGCAGGATATAGAGGGGACTGACTTGGAAACAGTGGGGATTTAGAGCAGACAGACTGGGAAACATTGGGATATAGAGGGGACAGACTGGGAACAGTGGGATATGGAGGGAGCACACTGGCGAACAAGGGGATATAGAGGGGACACATTGGGATACAGTGGGATATAGAGTGGACAGACTGGGAAAAGTGGGATATAGAGTGGACAGACTTGGAAACAGTGGGATGTAGAGGGAACAGACTGGGGAACAATGGGATATGGAGGGGACAGACTGGGGAACAGTGGAATATATAAGGGACAGACTGGGAAACAGTGGGATATAGATGGGACAGACTGGGAAACAGGGGGATATAGAGCGGACAGACTGGGAAACAGTGGGATATAAAATGGACAGACTAGGTAACAGTGGGATATAGAGATGACAGACTGGGAAACAGTTGGACATAAAGGGGATAGACTGGGATAGAGTGGGATATAGAGGGGACAGAATGTGGAACAGTGTGATATGGAGGGAACACACTGGGGAACAAGGGGATATAGAGGGGACACACTGGGAAACAGTGGGATATAGAGTGGACAGACTGGGAAACACTGGGATATAGAGGGATCAGATTGGGAAACAGTGGGGTATAGAGCGGAGAGACTAGGTAACAGTGGGATATAGAGTGGACAGAATGGGAAGCAGTGGGATATAGCGGGGACAGACTGGGAAACAGTGGGATATAGAGGGGACACACGGGGGAACAATGGGAAATGGAGGGAACACACTGGGGAAAATGTGATATAGATGGGACAGATTGGGTAACAGTGGGATATAAAGGGAACAGAATGGGAACAGTGGGATATATAGCGGACACACTGGTAAAGAATGGGATATAAAGGGTGCAGTCTGGAGAACAGTGGGATATGGAGGGGACACACTGCAAAACAGTGGGATATTGAGGGGACACATTGGGAAACTGTGGGATATGGACGGGACAGACTTGGGTCAGTGGGTTATATAGGGTACACACTGGAAAACAATGGGATATGGAGGGGACAGACTGGGGAACATTGGTATATGGAGGGGACACATTGGGAAACAGTGGGACATAGAGGTTACAGACTGTGAAAGAGTGGGATATAAAGGGGACTCACAGGGAAACAGAGGGATATAAAGGAGACATACTGGGAAATAGTGGGATATGGAGGGGACAGACTGGGAAACAGTGGGATATAGAGGGGTCAGACTGGGAAACAGTGGGATATAGAGGGGACAGTCTGGGAAACAGTGGGATATAAAATGGACAGACTGGGTAACAGTGGGATATAGAGATGACAGACTGGGAAACAATTGGATATAGAGGGGATAGACTGGGATACAGTGGGATATAGAAGGGATAGAGTGTGGAACAGTGAGATATGGAGGGAGCACACTGGGGAACAAGGGGATATAGGGGGGAGACACTGGGAAACAGTGGGATATAGAGGGGACAGGCTGGGAAAAACTGGGATACGGTGGTGACAGTCTGGGAAATGGTGGGATATAGAGAGGACAGACTGGTAAACAATTCAATATGGAGGGGACAGACTGGGAAACAGTGGGATATATAGGGGCACACTGGGGAACAATGGGATATAGAGGGGACAGATTGGGAAACAATGGGTTTTAGAGAGAACAGGCTGGGAAACAGTGGGATATAGTGGTGACAGACTGGGAAACAGTGGGATATAGAGGGGACAGACTGGGGAACGTTGGAATATGGAGGGGACACACTGGGGAACAATGGGATATGGAGGGGACACACTGGGAAACCGTGGAATATAGCGTGGACACATTGGGGAACAATGGGATATGGAGGGGACAGATTGGGAAACAGTGGGATATAGTGGGGACAGACTGGTTCACTGTGGGTTATAGAGGGGACAGAGTGGGAAACCGTGGGATATAGAGGGGACAGACTGGGAAACATTGGGATATGGAGGGAACACACTGGGAAACAGTGGGATATAGAGGGGACAGACTGGGGAACAATGGAATATGGAGGGGACAAGCTGGGGAACAATGGGATATGGAGGGGAAACACTGTGAAACAGCGAGATATAGAAGGGAAAGACTGGGAAAGAGTGGGATATAGAGGTGACAGCTTGGTAACAGTGAGATATAATGGGGGCAGACTGGGAAAGAGTGGGATATAGAGGGTGCAGACTGTGTAACAGTGGGATATAGAGGGGACTCACAGGGAAACAGGGATATAGATGGGTCAGACTGCGTAACAATGGGATATGGAGGGAACACACTGGGAAACAGTGGGATATAGAGGGGACAGACAGGGAAACAGTGGGATATAAAATGGACAGACTGGGTAACAGTGGGATATAAAAAGGACAGACTGGGGAACAGTGGGATATGGAGGTGGCAGACTGGGAAACATTGGGATATGGAGGGGACACACTGGAAAACACTGGGATATAGAGGGGACAGACTGGGAAACAGTGGGTATAGAGGGGACACACTGGGAATCAATGGGATATTGATGGGACAAACTGGGAAACAATGGGATATAGAGGGGACACACTGGGAAACAGTGGGATGTAGAGTGCCAGACTGGGGAACAATGGGATATGGAAGGGACAGACTGGGAAACAATGGGATATGGAGGGGACACACTGGGAAACAGCAGGATATAGAGTGGACAGACTGGGAAAGAGTGGGATATGGAGGCAACAGACAGGGGAACAGTGGGATATATAAGGGACAGACTGGGAAACAGTGGGATAAAAATGGGACAGACTGGGAAACAGTGGGATATAGAGGGGACAGACTGGGAAACAGTGGGATACAGAGATGACAGACTGGGAAATAATTGGATATAGAGGGGATAGACAGGGATAAAGTGGGATATAGAGGGAACAGACTGTGGAACAGTGAGATATGGAGGGAGCACACTGGGGAACAAGGGGATATATAGGGGACACACTGGGAAACAGTGGGATATAGAGGGGACAGACTGGGAAATGGTGGGATGTAGAGAGAACAGACTGGGAAACAGTGGGACATAGTGGTGACAGACTGGGAAACAGTGGGATATAGAGGGGACAGACTGGGAAACAGTGGGATATAAAATGGACAGACTGGGTAACAGTGGGATATAGAGAGGACAGACTGGGGAACAGTGGGATATGGAGGTGGCAGACTGGGTAACAGTGGGATATGGAGCAGACAGACTGGGAAACAATGGGATATGGAGGGGACACACTGGGAAACAATGGGATATAGAGGGGACACACAGGGATTCAGTGCGATGTAGAGGGGACAGACTGGGAAACACTGGGTTATAGTGTGGACAGAATGGGAAACAGTGGTTTATAGGGGGAACAGACTGGGAAACAATTGGATATAGAGGGACAGACTGGGAAACAATGTGATATATAGGGGATACACAGGGAAACAATGGGATATAGAGGGGACAGATTGGGTAACAGTGGGATATAAAGGGAACAGAATGGGGAACAGTGGGATATATATGGGACACACTGGGAAACAATGGGATATGGAGGGGACAAACTGGGAAACAATGGGATACAGAGGGGATACACAGGGAAACAATGGGATGTAGAGGTGACAGACTGGGTAACAGTGAGATATAATGGGGACAGACTGTGAATCAGTGGGATATAGAGGGGCACACTGGGGAACAAGGGGATATGCCGGGGACACACTGGGAAAGAGTGGGATATATAGGGGACACACTGGGGAACAATGGGATATAGAGGAGACAGACTGGGAAACAATGGGATTTAGAGAAGACAGACTGGGAAACAGTGGGATATAGAGGGGAGAGACTCGGGAACATTGGAGTATGGCAGAGACACACTGGGGAACAATGGGATATGGAGGGAACACACTGGGGGAAAAGGGAATATTGAGGCGACACATTGGGAGCCAGTGGGAGATAGAGGGGCACACTGGGAAGCAGTGCGATGTAGAGGGGACAGACTGGGAAACAGTGGGTATAGAGTGGGCAGACTGGGAAAGAGTGGGATATAAAGGGGGCAGACTGGGAAACAATGGGTATAGAGGGGAGAGACTGGGAAACAGTGGGATATAGAGGGGACAGACTGGGAAACATTGCATTGTAGAGGGGACAGACTGGGAAATAGTGGGATATAGAGGGGACAGACTGGGAAACAGTGGGATGTAGAGGGGAAAGACTGGGAAACATTGGGATAGAGAGTGGACAGTCTGGGAAACAGTAGGATATAGAGGGGGCAGACTGGGAAACAGTGGGATATAGAGGGGACAGACTGGGAAACAACGGGATATGGAGGGGACCGACTGGTTAACAGTGGGATAAAGAGTGGACACACTGGGAAACAGTGAGGTATGGAGGGAACAGACTGGGGAACAGTGGGATATATAGGGGACTCACTGGGAAACAATGGGATATGCCGGGGACACACAGGGAAAGAGTGGGATATATAGGGGCACACTGGGGAACAATGGGATATAGAGGGGACAGACTGGGAAACAATGGGATTTAGAGATGACAGACTGGGAAACAGTGGGATATAGAGGGGACACACGGGGGAACAATGGGAAATGGAGGGAACACACTGGGGAAAATATGATATAGATGGGGACAGATTGGGTAACAGTGGGATATAAAGGGAACAGAATGGGAACAGTGGGATATATAGTGGACACACTGGAAAGAATGGGATATAAAGGGTGCAGTCTGGAGAACAGTGGGATATGGAGGGGATACACTGCAAAACAATGGGAAATAGAGGGGACACATTGGGAAACTGTGGGATATGGAGGGACAGACTTGGGTCAGTGGGTTATATAGGGGAAACACTGGAAAACAATGGGATATGGATGGGACAGACTGGGGAACAATGGTATATGGAGGGGACACACTGGGAAACAGTGGGATATAGAGTGGACAGACTGTGAAAGAGTGGGATATGGAGGGGACTCACAGGGAAACAGGGGGATATAAAGGAGACATACTGGGAAAAAGTGGGATATGGAGGGGACAGACTGGGAAACAGTGGGATATAGAGGGGTCAGACTGGGAAACAGTGGGATATAGAGGGGACAGACTGGGAAACAGTGGGATTTAAAATGGACAGACTGGCTAACAGTGGGATATAGAGATGACAGACTGGGAAACAATTGGATATAGAGGGGATAGACTGGGATACAGTGGGATATAGAAGGGACAGAGTGTGGAACAGTGAGATATGGAGGGAGCACACTGGGGAACAAGGGGATATAGAGGGGAGACACTGGGAAACAGTGGGTTATAGAGGGGACAGGCTGGGAAAAACTGGGATACGGTGGTGACAGTCTGGGAAATGGTGGGATATAGAGAGGACAGACTGGTAAACAATTCAATATGGAGGGGACAGACTGGGAAACAGTGGGATATATAGGGGCACACTGGGGAACAATGGGATATAGAGGCGACAGATTGGGAAACAATGGGTTATAGAGAGAACAGACTGGGAAACAGTGGGATATAGTGGTGACAGACTGGGAAACAGTGGGATATAGGGGGGACAGACTGGGGAACGTTGGAATATGGAGGGGACATACTGGGGAACAATGGGATATGGAGGGGGCACACTGGGAAACCGGGGAATATAGCGTGGACACATTGGGGAACAATGCGATATGGAGGGGACAGATTGGGAAACAGTGGGATATATTGGGGACAGACTGGTTCACAGTGGGTTATAGAGGGGACAGACTGGGAAACCGTGGGATATAGAGGGGACAGACTGGGAAACATTGGGATATGGAGGGAACACACTGGGAGACAGTGGGATATAGAGGGGACAGACTGGGGAACAATGGAATATGGAGGGGACAAGCTGGGGAACAATGGGATATGGAGGGGAAACACTGTGAAACAGCGAGATATAGAGGGGAAAGACTGGGAAAGAGTGGGATATAGAGGCGACAGCTTGGTAACAGTGAGATAAAATGGGGACAGACTGGGAAAGAGTGGGATATAGAGGGTGCAGACTGGGAAACAGTGGGATATAGAGGGGACAGACTGGGACACAGTGGGATATAGAGGGGACAGGCTGGGTAACAGTGGGATATAGAGGGGACTCACAGGGAAACAGGGATATAGAGGGGTCAGACTGCGTAACAATGGGATATGGAGGGAACACACTGGGAAACAGTGGGATATAGAGGGGACAGACTGGGAAACAGTGGGATATAAAATGGACAGACTGGGTAACAGTGGGATATAGAGAGGACAGACTGGGGAAGAGTGGGATATGGAGGTGGCAGACTGGGAAACATTGGAAAATGGAGGGGACACACTGGGAAACACTGGGATATAGAGGGGAAAGGCTGGGAAACAGTGGGTATAGAGGGGACACACTGGGAATCAATGGGATATTGATGGGACAAACTGGGAAACAATGGGATATAGAGGGGACACACTGGGAAACAATGGGATGTAGAGGGCCAGACTGGGGAACAATGGGATATGGAAGGGACAGACTGGGGAACAATGGGATATGGAGGGGACACACTGGGAAACAGCAGGATATAGAGTGGACAGACTGGGTAAGAGTGGGATATGGAGGCAACAGACAGGGGAACAGTGGGATATATAAGGGACAGACTGGGAAACAGTGGGATAAAAATGGGACAGACTGGGAAACAGTGGGATATAGAGGGGACAGACTGGGAAACAGTTGGATATAGAGATGACAGACTGGGAAACAATTGGATATAGAGGGGATAGACAGGGATACAGTGTGATATAAAGGGGACAGACTGTGGAACAGTGAGGTATGGAGGGAGCACACTGGGGAACAAGGGGATATATAGGGGACACACTGGGAAACTGGGATATAGAGGGGACAGACTGGGAAATGGTGGGATGTAGAGAGAACAGACTGGGAAAGAGTGGGATATAGTGGTGACAGACTGGGAAAGAGTGGGATACAGCGGGGACAGACTGGGAAACAGTGGGATATAGAGGGGCACACTGGGGAACAAGGGGATATGCCGGGGACACACTGGGAAAGAGTGGGATATATAGGGGTCACACTGGGGAACAATGGGATATAGAGGGGACAGACTGGGAAACAATGGGATTTAGAGAAGACAGACTGGAAAACAGTGGGATGTAGAGGGGAGAGACTCAGGAACATTGGAGTATGGCAGAGACACACTGGAGAACAATGGAATATGGAGGGAACACACTGGGGAAAAAGGGAATATGGAGGCGACACACTGGGAGCCAGTGGGATATAGAGGGGACACACTGGGAAACAGTGCGATGTAGAGGGGACAGACTGGGAAACAGTGGGATATAGAGGGGACAGACTGGGACACAGTGGGATATAGAAGGGACAGACTGGGTAACAGTGGGATATAGAGGGGACTCACAGGGAAACAGGGATATAGCGGGGTCAGACTGCGTAACAATGGGATATGGAGGGAACACACTGGGAAACAGTGGGATATAGAGGGGACAGACTGGGAAACAGTGGGATATAAAATGGACAGACTGGGTAACAGTGGGATATAGAGAGGACAGACTGGGGAAGAGTGGGATATGGAGGTGGCAGACTGGGAAACATTGGGAAATGGAGGGGACACACTGGGAAACATTGGGATATAGAGGGGACAGGCTGGGAAACAATGGGTATAGAGGGGACACACTGGGAATCAATGGGATATTGATGGGACACACTGTGAAACAGTGGGATGTAGAGGGCCAGACTGGGGAACAATGGGATATGGAAGGGACAGACTGGGGAACAATGGGATATGGAGGGGACACACTGGGAAACAGCAGGATATAGAGTGGACAGACTGGGAAAGAGTGGGATATGGAGGCAACAGACAGGGGAACAGTGGGATATATAAGGGACAGACTGGGAAACAGTGGGATAAAATGGGACAGACTGGGAATCAGTGGGCTTTAGAGGGGACAGCCTGGGAAACAGTTGGATATAGAGATGACAGACTGGGAAACAATTGGATATAGAGGGGATAGACAGGGATACAGTGTGATATAAAGGGGACAGACTGTGGAACAGTGAGATATGGAGGGACCACACTGGGGAACAAGGGGATATATAGTGGACACACTGGGGAACTGGGATATAGAGGGGACAGACTGGGAAATGGTGGGATGTAGAGAGAACAGACTGGGAAAGAGTGGGATATAGTGGTGACAGACTGGGAAACAGTGGGATATAGAGGGGACAGACTGGGAAACAGTGGGATATAAAATGGACAGACTGGGTAACTGTGGGATATAGAGAGGAAAGACTGGGGAACAGTGGGATATGGAGGTGGCAGACTGGGAAGCATTGCAATATGAAGGGGACACACTGGGGAACAGTGGGATATATAGGGAACACACTGGGGAACAATGGGATATAGAGGGGACACACTGGGTAACAGTGGGATATGGAGCAGGCAGACTGGGAAACAATGGGATATGGAGGGGACACACTGGGAAACAATGGGATATAGAGGGGACACACTGGGATTCAGTGCGATGTAGAGGGGACAGACTGGGAAACACTGGGTGATAGTGTGGACAGACTGGGAAACAGTGGTTTATAGGGGGAACAGACTGGGAAACAATTGGATATAGAGGGACATACTGGGAAACAATGGGTTATATAGGGGATACACAGGGAAACAATGGGATATAGAGTGGACAGATTGGGTAACAGTGGGATATAAAGGGAACAGAATGGGGAACAGTGGGATATATATGGGACACACTGGGAAACAATGGGATATGGAGGGGACAAACCGGGAAACAATGGGATACAGAGGGGATACACAGGGAAACAATGGGATGTAGAGGCGACAGATTGGTTAACAGTGAGATATAATGGGGACAGACTGTGAAACAGTGGGATAGAGAGGGGCACACTGGGGAACAAGGGGTTATGCCGGGGACACACTGGGAAAGAGTGGGATATATAGGGGTCACACTGGGGAACAATGGGATATAGAGGGGACAGACTGGGAAACAATGGGATTTAGAGAAGACAGACTGGAAAACAGTGGGATATAGAGGGGAGAGACTCGGGAACATTGCAGTATGGCAGAGACACACTGGGGAACAATGGGATATGGAGGGAACACACTGGGGAAAAAGGGAGTATGGAGGCGTCACACTGGGAGCCAGTGGGATGTAGAGGGGACACACTGGGAAACAGTGCGATGTAGAGGGGACAGACTGGGAAACAGTGGGTATAGAGTGGGCAGACTGGGAAACAGTGGGATACTGAGGGGACAGACTGGGAAACAATGGGTATAGAGGGGACAGACTGGGAAACAGTGGGATATAGAGGGGACAGACTGGGAAACATTGCATTGTAGACGGGACAGACTGGGAAATAGTGGGATATAGAGGGGCCAGACTGGGAAACAGTGGGATGTAGAGGGGAAAGACTGGGAAACATTGGGATAGAGAGTGGACAGTCTGGGAAACAGTGGGATATAGAGGGGGCAGACTGGGAAACAGTGGGATATAGAGGGGACAGACTGGGAAACAACGGGATATAGAGGGGACCGACTGGTTAACAGTGGGATAAAGAGTGGACACACTGGGAAACAGTGAGGTATGGAGGGAACAGACTGGGGAACAGTAGGATATATAGGGGACTCACTGGGAAACAATGGTATATGCCGGGGACACACTGGGAAAGAGGGGGATATATAGGGGCACACTGGGGAACAATGGGATATAGAGGGGTCAGACTGGGAAACAATGGGATTTAGAGATGACAGATTGGGAAACAGTGGGATATAGAGGGGAGAGACTCAGGAACATTGGACTATTGCAGGGACACACTAGGGAACAATGAAATATGGAGGGAACACACTGGGGAAAAAGGGAATATGGAGGCGACACACTGGGAACCAATGGGATATAGAGGGGAGGCACTGGGAAACAGTGCGATGTAGAGGGGACAGACTGGGAAACAGTGGGTATAGAGGGGACAGACTGGGAAACAATGGGATATAGAGGGGACAGAATGGGAAACATGGGGATATAGAGTGGGCACACTGGGAAACAGCAGGTTAGAAAGTGGACAGTCTGGGAAACAGTGGGGTATAGAGGGGACAGATTGGGAAACATTGAGATATGGAGGGAACAGACTGGTGAACAGTGGGATCTATAGGGGACACACTGGGAAACAATGGGACATTGAGCGTATATACTGGAAAACAGTGAGATATGGAGCGGACAGACTGGGGAACAATGGGATATAGAGGCGACAAACTGGGAATCAGTGGGATATAGAGGGGACAGATTGGGGAACAATGGGATATAGAGGGGACAGACTGGGAAACATTGCATTGTAGACGGGACAGACTGGGAAATAGTGGGATATAGAGCGGCCAGACTGGGAAACAGTGGGATGTAGAGGGGAAAGACTGGGAAACATTGGGATAGAGAGTGGACAGTCTGGGAAACAGTGGGATATAGAGGGGGCAGACTGGGAAACAGTGGGATATAGAGGGGACAGACTGGGAAACAACGGGATATAGAGGGGACCGACTGGTTAACAGTGGGATAAAGAGTGGACACACTGGGAAACAGTGAGGTATGGAGGGAACAGACTGGGGAACAGTAGGATATATAGGGGGCTCACTGGGAAACAATGGTATATGCCGGGGACACACTGGGAAAGAGGGGGATATATAGGGGCACACTGGGGAACAATGGGATATAGATGGGTCAGACTGGGAAACAATGGGATTTGGAGATGACAGATTGGGAAACAGTGGGATATAGAGGGGAGAGACTCAGGAACATTGGACTATTGCAGGGACACACTAGGGAACAATGAAATATGGAGGGAACACACTGGGGAAAAAGGGAATATGGAGGCGACACACTGGGAACCAATGGGATATAGAGGGGAGGCACTGGGAAACAGTGCGATGTAGAGGGGACAGACTGGGAAACAGTGGGTATAGAGGGGACAGACTGGGAAACAATGGGATATAGAGGGGACAGAATGGGAAACATGGGGATATAGAGGGGGCACACTGGGAAACAGCAGGTTAGAAAGTGGACAGTCTGGGAAACAGTGGGGTATAGAGGGGACAGACTGGGAAACAGTGAGATATGGAGGGAACAGACTGGTGAACAGTGGGATCTATAGGGGACACACTGGGAAACAATGGGACTTTGAGCGTATATACTGGAAAACAGTGAGATATGGAGCGGACAGACTGGGGAACAATGGGATATAGAGGCGACAAACTGGGAATCAGTGGGATATAGAGGGGACAGATTGGGGAACAATGGGATATAGAGGGGACAGACTGGGAAACATTGCATTGTAGACGGGACAGACTGGGAAATAGTGGGATATAGAGGGGACAGACTGGGAAACAGTGGGATGTAGAGGGGAAAGACTGGGAAACATTGGGATAGAGAGTGGACAGTCTGGGAAACAGTGGGATATAGAGGGGGCAGACTGGGAAACAGTGGGATATAGAGGGGACAGACTGGGAAACAACGGGATATAGAGGGGACCGACTGGTTAACAGTGGGATAAAGAGTGGACACACTGGGAAACAGTGAGGTATGGAGGGAACAGACTGGGGAACAGTAGGATATATAGGGGGCTCACTGGGAAACAATGGTATATGCCGGGGACACACTGGGAAAGAGGGGGATATATAGGGGCACACTGGGGAACAATGGGATATAGAGGGGTCAGACTGGGAAACAATGGGATTTAGAGATGACAGATTGGGAAACAGTGGGATATAGAGGGGAGAGACTCAGGAACATTGGACTATTGCAGGGACACACTAGGGAACAATGAAATATGGAGGGAACACACTGGGGAAAAAGGGAATATGGAGGCAACACACTGGGAACCAATGGGATATAGAGGGGAGGCACTGGGAAACAGTGCGATGTAGAGGGGACAGACTGGGAAACAGTGGGTATAGAGGGGACAGACTGGGAAACAATGGGATATAGAGGGGACAGAATGGGAAACATGGGGATATAGAGGGGGCACACTGGGAAACAGCAGGTTAGAAAGTGGACAGTCTGGGAAACAGTGGGGTATAGAGGGGACAGACTGGGAAACAGTGAGATATGGAGGGAACAGACTGGTGAACAGTGGGATCTATAGGGGACACACTGGGAAACAATGGGACATTGAGCGTATATACTGGAAAACAGTGAGATATGGAGCGGACAGACTGGGGAACAATGGGATATAGAGGCGACAATCTGGGAATCAGTGGGATATAGAGGGGACAGATTGGGGAACAATGGGATATAGAGGGGACAGACTGGGAAACAGTGGTATATAGAGGGGACAGATTGGGAATCAGTGGGATATAGAGCGGACAGACTGGGAAACAGTGGGATATAGAGGGGACAGATTGGGAAACAGTGGGATATAAAGGGAACAGAATGTGGAACAGTGGGATATGTATGCGACACATTGGGAAACAATGGGATATGGAGAGGACAAACCGGGAAAAAATTGGATATAGAGGGGACACACTGGGAAACAGTGGGATGTAGAGGGGCCAGACTGGGGAACAATGGGATATGGAGGGGACACACTGGGAAACAGTGGCATGTAGAGGGGACAGACTGTGAAACAGTGGGATATAGAGGGGACACACTGGGAAACATTGGGATATAGAGGGGACAGACTGGGAACAGTGGGATATGGAGGGAGCACACTGGCGAACAAGTGGATATAGAGGGGATACACTGGGATACAGTGGGATATAGAGGGGACAGACTGCAAAACATTGGGATAGAGAGTGGACATTCTGGGAAACAGTGGGATATAGAGGGGACAAACTGTGAAACAGTGGGATATAGAGGGGCACACTGTGGAACAAGGGAATATGCCGGGGACACACTGGTAAAGAGTGGGATATAGAGGGGACACACTGGGGAACAATGGGATGTAGAGGGGACAGACTGGGAAACAACGGGATTTAGAGATGACAGACTGGGAAACAGTGGGATATAGAGGGGAGAGACTCAGGAACATTGGACTATTGCAGGGACACACTAGGGAACAATGAAATATGGAGGGAACACACTGGGGTAAAAGGGAATATGGAGGCAACACACTGGGAACCAATGGGATATAGAGGGGAGGCACTGGGAAACAGTGCGATGTAGAGGGGACAGACTGGGAAACAGTGGGTATAGAGGGGACAGACTGGGAAACAATGGGATATAGAGGGGACAGAATGGGAAACATGGGGATATAGAGGGGGCACACTGGGAAACAGCAGGTTAGAAAGTGGACAGTCTGGGAAACAGTGGGGTATAGAGGGGACAGACTGGGAAACAGTGAGATATGGAGGGAACAGACTGGTGAACAGTGGGATCTATAGGGGACACACTGGGAAACAATGGGACATTGAGCGTATATACTGGAAAACAGTGAGATATGGAGCGGACAGACTGGGGAACAATGGGATATAGAGGCGACAATCTGGGAATCAGTGGGATATAGAGGGGACAGATTGGGGAACAATGGGATATAGAGGGGACAGACTGGGAAACAGTGGGATATAGAGGGGACAGATTGGGAATCAGTGGGATATAGAGCGGACAGACTGGGAAACAGTGGGATATAGAGGGGACAGATTGGGAAACAGTGGGATATAAAGGGAACAGAATGTGGAACAGTGGGATATGTATGCGACACATTGGGAAACAATGGGATATGGAGAGGACAAACCGGGAAAAAATTGGATATAGAGGGGACACACTGGGAAACAGTGGGATGTAGAGGGGACAGACTGGGGAACAATGGGATATGGAGGGGACACACTGGGAAACAGTGGCATGTAGAGGGGACAGACTGTGAAACAGTAGGGTATAGAGGGGACACACTGGGAAACATTGGGATATAGAGGGGACAGATTGGGAACAGTGGGATCTATAGGGGACACACTGGGAAACAATGGGACATTGAGCGTATATACTGGAAAACAGTGAGATATGGAGCGGACAGACTGGGGAACAATGGGATATAGAGGCGACAAACTGGGAATCAGTGGGATATAGAGGGGACAGATTGGGGAACAATGGGATATAGAGGGGACAGACAAGGAAACATTGCATTGTAGACGGGACAGACTGGGAAATAGTGGGATATAGAGGGGCCAGACTGGGAAACAGTGGGATGTAGAGGGGAAAGACTGGGAAACATTGGGATAGAGAGTGGACAGTCTGGGAAACAGTGGGATATAGAGGGGGCAGACTGGGAAACAGTGGGATATAGAGGGGACAGACTGGGAAACAACGGGATATAGAGGGGACCGACTGGTTAACAGTGGGATAAAGAGTGGACACACTGGGAAACAGTGAGGTATGGAGGGAACAGACTGGGGAACAGTAGGATATATAGGGGGCTCACTGGGAAACAATGGTATATGCCGGGGACACACTGGGAAAGAGGGGGATATATAGGGGCACACTGGGGAACAATGGGATATAGAGGGGTCAGACTGGGAAACAATGGGATTTGGAGATGACAGATTGGGAAACAGTGGGATATAGAGGGGAGAGACTCAGGAACATTGGACTATTGCAGGGACACACTAGGGAACAATGAAATATGGAGGGAACACACTGGGGAAAAAGGGAATATGGAGGCGACACACTGGGAACCAATGGGATATAGAGGGGAGGCACTGGGAAACAGTGCGATGTAGAGGGGACAGACTGGGAAACAGTGGGTATAGAGGGGACAGACTGGGAAACAATGGGATATAGAGGGGACAGAATGGGAAACATGGGGATATAGAGGGGGCACACTGGGAAACAGCAGGTTAGAAAGTGGACAATCTGGGAAACAGTGGGGTATAGAGGGGACAGACTGGGAAACAGTGAGATATGGAGGGAACAGACTGGTGAACAGTGGGATCTATAGGGGACACACTGGGAAACAATGAGACATTGAGCGTATATACTGGAAAACAGTGAGATATGGAGCGGACAGACTGGGGAACAATGGGATATAGAGGCGACAAACTGGGAATCAGTGGGATATAGAGGGGACAGATTGGGGAACAATGGGATATAGAGGGGACAGACTGGGAAACATTGCATTGTAGACGGGACAGACTGGGAAATAGTGGGATATAGAGGGGACAGACTGGGAAACAGTGGGATGTAGAGGGGAAAGACTGGGAAACATTGGGATAGAGAGTGGACAGTCTGGGAAACAGTGGGATATAGAGGGGGCAGACTGGGAAACAGTGGGATATAGAGGGGACAGACTGGGAAACAACGGGATATAGAGGGGACCGACTGGTTAACAGTGGGATAAAGAGTGGACACACTGGGAAACAGTGAGGTATGGAGGGAACAGACTGGGGAACAGTAGGATATATAGGGGGCTCACTGGGAAACAACGGTATATGCCGGGGACACACTGGGAAAGAGGGGGATATATAGGGGCACACTGGGGAACAATGGGATATAGAGGGGTCAGACTGGGAAACAATGGGATTTAGAGATGACAGATTGGGAAACAGTGGGATATAGAGGGGAGAGACTCAGGAACATTGGACTATTGCAGGGACACACTAGGGAACAATGAAATATGGAGGGAACACACTGGGGAAAAAGGGAATATGGAGGCAACACACTGGGAACCAATGGGATATAGAGGGGAGGCACTGGGAAACAGTGCGATGTAGAGGGGACAGACTGGGAAACAGTGGGTATAGAGGGGACAGACTGGGAAACAATGGGATATAGAGGGGACAGAATGGGAAACATGGGGATATAGAGGGGGCACACTGGGAAACAGCAGGTTAGAAAGTGGACAGTCTGGGAAACAGTGGGGTATAGAGGGGACAGACTGGGAAACAGTGAGATATGGAGGGAACAGACTGGTGAACAGTGGGATCTATAGGGGACACACTGGGAAACAATGGGACATTGAGCGTATATACTGGAAAACAGTGAGATATGGAGCGGACAGACTGGGGAACAATGGGATATAGAGGCGACAATCTGGGAATCAGTGGGATATAGAGGGGACAGATTGGGGAACAATGGGATATAGAGGGGACAGACTGGGAAACCGTGGGATATAGAGGGGACAGATTGGGAATCAGTGGGATATAGAGCGGACAGACTGGGAAACAGTGGGATATAGAGGGGACAGATTGGGAAACAGTGGGATATAAAGGGAACAGAATGTGGAACAGTGGGATATGTATGCGACACATTGGGAAACAATGGGATATGGAGAGGACAAACCGGGAAAAAATTGGATATAGAGGGGACACACTGGGAAACAGTGGGATGTAAAGGGGACAGACTGGGGAACAATGGGATATGGAGGGGACACACTGGGAAACAGTGGCATGTAGAGGGGACAGACTGTGAAACAGTGGGATATAGAGGGGACACACTGGGAAACATTGGGATATAGAGGGGACAGACTGGGAACAGTGGGATATGGAGGGAGCACACTGGCGAACAAGGGGATATAGAGGGGATACACTGGGATACAGTGGGATATAGAGGGGACAGACTGCAAAACATTGGGATAGAGAGTGGACATTCTGGGAAACAGTGGGATATAGAGGGGACAGACTGTGAAACAGTGGGATATAGAGGGGCACACTGTGGAACATGGGAATATGCCGGGGACACACTGGTAAAGAGTGGGATATAGAGGGGACACACTGGGGAACAATGGGATGTAGAGGGGACAGACTGGGAAACAACGGGATTTAGAGATGACAGACTGGGAAACAGTGGGATATAGAGGGGAGAGACTCAGGAACATTGGACTATTGCAGGGACACACTAGGGAACAATGAAATATGGAGGGAACACACTGGGGAAAAAGGGAATATGGAGGCAACACACTGGGAACCAATGGGATATAGAGGGGAGGCACTGGGAAACAGTGCGATGTAGAGGGGACAGACTGGGAAACAGTGGGTATAGAGGGGACAGACTGGGAAACAATGGGATATAGAGGGGACAGAATGGAAAACATGGGGATATAGAGGGGGCACACTGGGAAACAGCAGGTTAGAAAGTGGACAGTCTGGGAAACAGTGGGGTATAGAGGGGACAGACTGGGAAACAGTGAGATATGGAGGGAACAGACTGGTGAACAGTGGGATCTATAGGGGACACACTGGGAAACAATGGGACATTGAGCGTATATACTGGAAAACAGTGAGATATGGAGCGGACAGACTGGGGAACAATGGGATATAGAGGCGACAATCTGGGAATCAGTGGGATATAGAGGGGACAGATTGGGGAACAATGGGATATAGAGGGGACAGACTGGGAAACAGTGGGATATAGAGGGGACAGATTGGGAATCAGTGGGATATAGAGCGGACAGACTGGGAAACAGTGGGATATAGAGGGGACAGATTGGGAAACAGTGGGATATAAAGGGAACAGAATGTGGAACAGTGGGATATGTATGCGACACATTGGGAAACAATGGGATATGGAGAGGACAAACCGGGAATAAATTGGATATAGAGGGGACACACTGGGAAACAGTGGGATGTAGAGGGGACAGACTGGGGAACAATGGGATATGGAGGGGACACACTGGGAAACAGTGGCATGTAGAGGGGACAGACTGTTAAACAGTGGGATATAGAGGGGACACACTGGGAAACATTGGGATATAGAGGGGACAGACTGGGAACAGTGGGATCTATAGGGGACACACTGGGAAACAATGGGACATTGAGCGTATATACTGGAAAACAGTGAGATATGGAGCGGACAGACTGGGGAACAATGGGATATAGAGGCGACAAACTGGGAATCAGTGGGATATAGAGGGGACAGATTGGGGAACAATGGGATATAGAGGGGACAGACTGGGAAACATTGCATTGTAGACGGGACAGACTGGGAAATAGTGGGATATAGAGGGGCCAGACTGGGAAACAGTGGGATGTAGAGGGGAAAGACTGGGAAACATTGGGATAGAGAGTGGACAGTCTGGGAAACAGTAGGATATAGAGGGGGCAGACTGGGAAACAGTGGGATATAGAGGGGACAGACTGGGAAACAACGGGATATAGAGGGGACCGACTGGTTAACAGTGGGATAAAGAGTGGACACACTGGGAAACAGTGAGGTATGGAGGGAACAGACTGGGGAACAGTAGGATATATAGGGGGCTCACTGGGAAACAATGGTATATGCCGGGGACACACTGGGAAAGAGGGGGATATATAGGGGCACACTGGGGAACAATGGGATATAGAGGGGTCAGACTGGGAAACAATGGGATTTGGAGATGACAGATTGGGAAACAGTGGGATATAGAGGGGAGAGACTCAGGAACATTGGACTATTGCAGAGACACACTAGGGAACAATGAAATATGGAGGGAACACACTGGGGAAAAAGGGAATATGGAGGTGACACACTGGGAACCAATGGGATATAGAGGGGAGGCACTGGGAAACAGTGCGATGTAGAGGGGACAGACTGGGAAACAGTGGGTATAGAGGGGACAGACTGGGAAACAATGGGATATAGAGGGGACAGAATGGGAAACATGGGGATATAGAGGGGGCACACTGGGAAACAGCAGGTTAGAAAGTGGACAGTCTGGGAAACAGTGGGGTATAGAGGGGACAGACTGGGAAACAGTGAGATATGGAGGGAACAGACTGGTGAACAGTGGGATCTATAGGGGACACACTGGGAAACAATGGGACTTTGAGCGTATATACTGGAAAACAGTGAGATATGGAGCGGACAGACTGGGGAACAATGGGATATAGAGGCGACAAACTGGGAATCAGTGGGATATAGAGGGGACAGATTGGGGAACAATGGGATATAGAGGGGACAGACTGGGAAACATTGCATTGTAGACGGGACAGACTGGGAAATAGTGGGATATAGAGGGGACAGACTGGGAAACAGTGGGATGTAGAGGGGAAAGACTGGGAAACATTGGGATAGAGAGTGGACAGTCTGGGAAACAGTGGGATATAGAGGGGGCAGACTGGGAAACAGTGGGATATAGAGGGGACAGACTGGGAAACAACGGGATATAGAGGGGACCGACTGGTTAACAGTGGGATAAAGAGTGGACACACTGGGAAACAGTGAGGTATGGAGGGAACAGACTGGGGAACAGTAGGATATATAGGGGGCTCACTGGGAAACAATGGTATATGCCGGGGACACACTGGGAAAGAGGGGGATATATAGGGGCACACTGGGGAACAATGGGATATAGAGGGGTCAGACTGGGAAACAATGGGATTTAGAGATGACAGATTGGGAAACAGTGGGATATAGAGGGGAGAGACTCAGGAACATTGGACTATTGCAGGGACACACTAGGGAACAATGAAATATGGAGGGAACACACTGGGGAAAAAGGGAATATGGAGGCAACACACTGGGAACCAATGGGATATAGAGGGGAGGCACTGGGAAACAGTGCGATGTAGAGGGTACAGACTGGGAAACAGTGGGTATAGAGGGGACAGACTGGGAAACAATGGGATATAGAGGGGACAGAATGGGAAACATGGGGATATAGAGGGGGCACACTGGGAAACAGCAGGTTAGAAAGTGGACAGTCTGGGAAACAGTGGGGTATAGAGGGGACAGACTGGGAAACAGTGAGATATGGAGGGAACAGACTGGTGAACAGTGGGATCTATAGGGGACACACTGGGAAACAATGGGACATTGAGCTTATATACTGGAAAACAGTGAGATATGGAGCGGACAGACTGGGGAACAATGGGATATAGAGGCGACAATCTGGGAATCAGTGGGATATAGAGGGGACAGATTGGGGAACAATGGGATATAGAGGGGACAGACTGGGAAACAGTGGGATATAGAGGGGACAGATTGGGAATCAGTGGGATATAGAGCGGACAGACTGGGAAACAGTGGGATATAGAGGGGACAGATTGGGAAACAGTGGGATATAAAGGGAACAGAATGTGGAACAGTGGGATATGTATGCGACACATTGGGAAACAATGGGATATGGAGAGGACAAACCGGGAAAAAATTGGATATAGAGGGGACACACTGGGAAACAGTGGGATGTAGAGGGGACAGACTGGGGAACAATGGGATATGGAGGGGACACACTGGGAAACAGTGCCATGTAGAGGGGACAGACTGTGAAACAGTGGGATATAGAGGGGACACACTGGGAAACATTGGGATATAGAGGGGACAGACTGGGAACAGTGGGTATAGAGGGGACAGACTGGGAAACAATGGGATATAGAGGGGACAGAATGGGAAACATGGGGATATAGAGGGGGCACACTGGGAAACAGCAGGTTAGAAAGTGGACAGTCTGGGAAACAGTGGGGTATAGAGGGGACAGACTGGGAAACAGTGAGATATGGAGGGAACAGACTGGTGAACAGTGGGATCTATAGGGGACACACTGGGAAACAATGGGACTTTGAGCGTATATACTGGAAAACAGTGAGATATGGAGCGGACAGACTGGGGAACAATGGGATATAGAGGCGACAAACTGGGAATCAGTGGGATATAGAGGGGACAGATTGGGGAACAATGGGATATAGAGGGGACAGACTGGGAAACATTGCATTGTAGACGGGACAGACTGGGAAATAGTGGGATATAGAGGGGACAGACTGGGAAACAGTGGGATGTAGAGGGGAAAGACTGGGAAACATTGGGATAGAGAGTGGACAGTCTGGGAAACAGTGGGATATAGAGGGGGCAGACTGGGAAACAGTGGGATATAGAGGGGACAGACTGGGAAACAACGGGATATAGAGGGGACCGACTGGTTAACAGTGGGATAAAGAGTGGACACACTGGGAAACAGTGAGGTATGGAGGGAACAGACTGGGGAACAGTAGGATATATAGGGGGCTCACTGGGAAACAATGGTATATGCCGGGGACACACTGGGAAAGAGGGGGATATATAGGGGCACACTGGGGAACAATGGGATATAGAGGGGTCAGACTGGGAAACAATGGGATTTAGAGATGACAGATTGGGAAACAGTGGGATATAGAGGGGAGAGACTCAGGAACATTGGACTATTGCAGGGACACACTAGGGAACAATGAAATATGGAGGGAACACACTGGGGAAAAAGGGAATATGGAGGCAACACACTGGGAACCAATGGGATATAGAGGGGAGGCACTGGGAAACAGTGCGATGTAGAGGGGACAGACTGGGAAACAGTGGGTATAGAGGGGACAGACTGGGAAACAATGGGATATAGAGGGGACAGAATGGGAAACATGGGGATATAGAGGGGGCACACTGGGAAACAGCAGGTTAGAAAGTGGACAGTCTGGGAAACAGTGGGGTATAGAGGGGACAGACTGGGAAACAGTGAGATATGGAGGGAACAGACTGGTGAACAGTGGGATCTATAGGGGACACACTGGGAAACAATGGGACATTGAGCGTATATACTGGAAAACAGTGAGATATGGAGCGGACAGACTGGGGAACAATGGGATATAGAGGCGACAATCTGGGAATCAGTGGGATATAGAGGGGACAGATTGGGGAACAATGGGATATAGAGGGGACAGACTGGGAAACAGTGGGATATAGAGGGGACAGATTGGGAATCAGTGGGATATAGAGCGGACAGACTGGGAAACAGTGGGATATAGAGGGGACAGATTGGGAAACAGTGGGATATAAAGGGAACAGAATGTGGAACAGTGGGATATGTTTGCGACACATTGGGAAACAATGGGATATGGAGAGGACAAACCGGGAAAAAATTGGATATAGAGGGGACACACTGGGAAACAGTGGGATGTAGAGGGGACAGACTGGGGAACAATGGGATATGGAGGGGACACACTGGGAAACAGTGGCATGTAGAGGGGACAGACTGTGAAACAGTGGGATATAGAGGGGACACACTGGGAAACATTGGGATATAGAGGGGACAGACTGGGAACAGTGGGATATGGAGGGAGCACACTGGCGAACAAGGGGATATAGAGGGGATACACTGGGATACAGCGGGATATAGAGGGGACAGACTGCAAAACATTGGGATAGAGAGTGGACATTCTGGGAAACAGTGGGATATAGAGGGGACAGACTGTGAAACAGTGGGATATAGAGGGGCACACTGTGGAACAAGGGAATATGCCGGGGACACACTGGTAAAGAGTGGGATATAGAGGGGACAGACTGGGGAACAATGGGATGTAGAGGGGACAGACTGGGAAACAACGGGATTTAGAGATGACAGACTGGGAAACAGTGGGATATAGAGGGGAGAGACTGGGAAACAATGGGATATAGAGGGGACCGACTGGTTAACAGTGGGATAAAGTGTGGACAGACTGGGAAACAGTGAGGTATGGAGGGAACAGACTGGGGAACAATGGGATATATAGGGGACACACTGGGAAACAATGGGGTATGCCGGGGACACACTGGGAAAGAGTGGGATATATAGGGGCACACTGGGGAACAATGGGATATAGAGGGGACAGACTGGGAAACAATGGGATTTAGAGAAGACAGACTGGGAAACAGTGGGATATAGAGGGGAGAGACTCAGGAACATTGGACTATGGCAGGGACACACTGGGGAACAATGGGATATGGAGGGAACACACTGGGGAAAAAGGGAATATGGAGGCGACACACTGGGAACCAGTGGGATATAGAGGGGAGACACTGGGAAACAGTGCGATGTACAGGGAACAGACTGGGAAACAGTGGGTATAGAGGGGACAGACTGGGAAACAATGGGATATAGAGGGGACAGACTGGGAAACATGGGGATATAGAGGGGGCACACTGGGAAACAGCAGGATAGAGAGTGGACAGACTGGGAAACAGTGGGATATAGAGGGGACAGATTGGGAAACAGTGGGATATAAAGGGAACAGATTGGGGAACAGTGGGATATATATGCGACACATTGGGAAACAATGGGATATGGAGAGGACAAACTGGGAAAAAATGGGATATAGAGGGGACACACTGGGAAACAGAGGGATGTAGAGGGGACAGACTGGGAAACATTGGGATAGAGAATGGACAGTCTGGGAAACAGTGGGATATAGAGGGGACAGACTGTGAAACAGTGGGATATAGAGGGGACACACTGGGGAACAAGGGGATATGCCGGGGACACACTGGGAAAGAATGGGATATATAGGGGACACACTGGGGAAAAATGGGATATAGAGGTTACAGACTGGGAAACAATGGGATTTAGAGATGACAGACTGGGAAACAGTGGGATAAAGAGGGGAGAGACTCGGGAACATTGGTGTACGGCAGAGAGACACTGGGGAACAATGGGATATGGAGGGAATACACTGGGGGAAAAGGGAATATGGAGGCGTCACACTGCGAGCCAGTGGGATATAGAGGGGACACACTGGGAAACAGTGCGATGTAGAGGGGACAGACTGGGAAGCAGTGGGTATAGAGTGGGCAGACTGGGAAACAGTGGGATATAGAGGGGACAGACTGGGAAACAATGGGTATAGAGGGGACAGACTGGGAAACAGTGGGGTATAGAGGGGACAGATTGGGTAACATTGCGTTGTAGAGGGGACAGACTGGGAAATAGTGGGAACAGACTGGGAAACAGTGGGATGTAGAGGGGAAGGACTGGGAAACATTGGGATAGAGAGTGGACAGTCTGGGAAACAGTGGGATTTAGTGGGGGCAGACTGGGAAACGGGATATAGAGGGGACACACTGGGAAACAATGGGATATAGAGGGGACCGACTCGTTAACAGTGGGATAAAGAGTGGACACACTGGGAAACAGTGAGGTATGGAGGGAACAGACTGGTGAACAGAGGGATATATAGTGGACACACTGGGAAACAATGGGATATGCCGGGGACACACTGGGAAAGAGTGGGATATATAGGGGCACACTGGGGAACAATGGGATATAGAGGGGACAGACTGGGGAACAATGGGATTAGAGATGACAGACTGGGAAACAATGGGATATAGAGGGGACAGACTGGGAAACATTGCGATGTAGAGGGGACAGACTGGGAAACAATGGGTATAGAGGGGACAGACTGGGAAACAATGGGATATAGAGGAGAAAGACTGGGAAACATGGGGATATAGAGGGGGCACACTGGGAAACAGCAGGATAGAGAGTGGACAGTCTGGGAAACAGTGGGATATAGAGGGGACAGACTGGGAAACAGTGAGATATGGCGGGAACAGACTGGGGAACAGTGGGATCTATAGGGGACACACTGGGAACCAATGGGACATAGAGCGTATATACTGGAAAACAGTGAAATATGAGCAGACAGACTGGGGAACAGTGGGATATAGAGGCGACAAACTGGGAATCAGTGGGATATAGAGGGGACAGATTGGGGAACAATGGGATATTGAGGGGACAGACTGGGAAACAGTAGGATATAGAGGGGACAGACTGGGAAACAATGGGATATAGAGGGGACCGACTGTTAACAGTGGGATAAAGAGTGGACACACTGGGAAACAGTGAGGTATGGAGGGAACAGACTGTGGAACAGTGGGATATATAGGGGTCACACTGGGAAACAATGGGATATGCCGGGGACACACTGGGAAGGAGTGGGATATATAGGGGCACACTGGGGAACAATGGGATATAGAGGGGACAGAGTGGGAAACAATGGGATTTAGAGAAGACAGACTGGGAAACAGTGGGATATAGAGGGGAGAGACTCAGGAACATTGGACTATGGCAGGGACACACTGGGGAACAATGGGATATGGAGGGAACACACTGTGGAAAAAGGGAATATGGAGGCGACATACTGGGAAACAGTGGGATTATAGAGGGGAGACACTGGGAAACAGTGCGATGTACAGGGGACAGACTGGGAAACAGTGGGTATAGAGGGGACAGACTGGGAAACAATGGGATATAGAGGGGACAGACTGGGAAACATGGGGATATAGGGGGGCACACTGGGAAACAGCAGGATAGAGAGTGGACAGCCTGGGAAACAGTGGGATATAGAGGGGGACAGACTTGGAAAAAGTGAGATATGGAGGGAACAGCCTGGGAAACAGTGGGATCTATAGGGGACACACTGGGAAACAATGGGACATAGAGCGTAATATACTGGAAAACAGTGAGATATGGAGCGGACAGACTGGGGAACAGTAGGATATAAAGGCAACAAACTGGGAATCAGTGGGATATAGAGGGGACAGATTTGGGAACAATGGGATATAGAGGGGACAGACTGGGAAACAGTGGGATATAGAGGGGACAGACTGGGAATCAGTGGGATATGGAGGGGACAGACTGGGAAACAGTGGGATATAGAGGGGGACAGATTGGGAAACAGTGGGATATAAAGGGAACAGAATGGGGAACAGTGGGATATATATGCGACACATTGGGAAACAATGGGATATGGAGAGGACAAACTGGGAAAAAATGGGATATAGAGGGGACACACTGGGAAACAGAGGGATGTAGAGGGGACAGACTGGGAAACATTGGGATAGAGAGTGGACAGTCTGGGAAACAGTGGGATATAGAGGGGACAGACTGTGAAACAGTGGGATATAGAGGGGACACACTGGGGAACAAGGGGATATGCCGGGGGACACACAGGGAAAGCGTAGGATATATAGGGGACACACTGGGGGAACAATGGGATATAGAGTTGACAGACTGGGAAACAATGCGATTTAGAGATGACAGACTGGGAAACAGTGGGATATAGAGGGGAGAGACTCGGGAACATTGGAGTATGGCAGAGAGACACTTGGGAACAATGGGATATGGAGGGAACACACTGGGGGAAAAGGGAATATGGAGGCGACACACTGCGAGCCAGTGGGTTATAGAGGGGACACACTGGGAAACAGTGGGATATAGAGGGGACAGACTGGGAAACAATGGGTATAGAGGGGACAGACTGGGAAACAGTGGGATATAGAGGGGACAGACTGGGAAACATTGCGTTGTAGAGGGGACAGACTGGGAAATAGTGGGAACAGACTGGGAAACAGTGGGATGTAGAGGGGAAAGACTGGGAAACATTGGGATAGAGAGTGGACAGTCCGGGAAACAGTGGGATATAGAGGGGGCATACTGGGAAACGGGATATAGAGGGCACAGACTGGGAAACAACGGGATATAGAGGGGACCGACTGGTTAACAGTGGGATAAAGAGTGGACACACTGGGAAACAGTGAGGTATGGAGGGAACAGACTGGTGAACAGAGGGATATATAGGGGACAGACTGGGAAATAATGGGATATGCCGGGACACACTGGGAAAGAGACGGATATATAGGGGCACACTGGGGAACAATGGGATATAGAGGGGACAGACTGGGGAACAATGGGATTTAGAGATGACAGACTGGGAAACAGTGGGATATAGAGGGGAGAGACTCAGGAACATTGGACTATGGCAGGGACACACTGGGGAACAATGGGATATGGAGGGAACACACTGGGGAAAAAGGGAATATGGAGGCGACACACTGGGAGCCAGTGGGATATAGAGGGGAGACACTGGGAAACAGTGCGATGTAGAGGGGCCAGACTAGGAAACAGTGGGTATAGAGGGGACAGACTGGGAAACAATGGGATATAGAGGGGACAGACTGGGAAACATGGGGAGATAGAGGGGGCACACTGGGAAACAGCAGGATAGAGAGTGGACAGCCTGGTAAACAGTGGGGTATAGAGGGGACAGACTGGGAAACAGTGAGATATGGCGGGAACAGACTGGGGAACAGTGGGATCTATAGGGGACACACTGGGGAACAACGTGATATAGAGGTGACAGACTGGGAAACAATGGGATTTAGAGAGGACAGACTGGGAAACATTGGGATATAGAGGGGACAGACTGGGAACAGTGGGTTATGGAGGGAGCACACTGGCGAACAAGGGGATAAAGAGGGGACACACTGGGATACAGTGGGATATAGAGGGGACAGACTGGGAAACAGTGGGATATAGAGGGGAGAGACTCGGGAACATTGGAGTATGGCAGAGACACACTGGGGAACAATGGGATATGGAGGGAACACACTGGGGAAAAAGGGAATATGGAGGCGACACACTGGGAGCGAGTGGGATATAGAGGGGACACACTGGGAAACAGTGCGATGTAGAGGGGACAGACTGGGAAACAGTGGCTATAGAGTGGGCAGACTGTGAAGCAGTGGGATATAGAGGGGACAGACAGGGAAACAATGGGTATAGAGGGGACAGACTGGGAAACAGTGGGATATAGAGGGGACAGACTGGGAAACACTGCGTTGTAGAGGGGACAGACTGGGAAATAGGGGGATATAGAGGGGACAGACTGGGAAACAGTGGGATGTCGAGGGGAGAGACTGGGAAACATTGGGATAGAGAGGGGGCAGATTGGGAAACAGTGGGATATGGAGGGAACAGACAGGGGAAGAGTGGGATATATAGGGGACACACTGGGAAACAATGGGATATGCCGGGGACACACTGGGAAAGAGTGGGATATATAGGGGCACACTGGGGAACAAAGGGATATAAAGGGGACAGACTGGGGAACAATGGGATTTTGGAATGACAGACTGGGAGACAGTGGGATATAGAGGGGAGAGACTCAGGAACATTGGACTATGGCAGGGACACACTGGGGAGCAATGGGATATGGAGGGAACACACTGGGGAAAAGGGAATATGGAGGCGACACTCTGGGAGCCAGTGGGATATAGAGGGGAGACACTGGGAAACAGTGCGATGTAGAGGGGACAGACTGGGAAACAGTGGGTATAGAGGGGACAGACTGGGAAACAATGGGATATAGTGGGGACAGACTGGGAAACATGGGGATATAGAGCGGCACACTGGGAAACAGCAGGATAGAGAGTGGACAGTCTGGGAAACAGTGGGATATAGAGGGGACAGACTGGGAAACAGTGAGATATGGAGGGAACAGACTGGGGAACAGTGCGATCTATAGGGGACACACTGGGAAACAATGGGACATAGAGCATTTATACTGGAAAACAGTAAGATATGGAGCGGACAGACTGGGGAACAGTGGGATATAGAGGCGACAAACTGGGAATCAGTGGGATATAGAGGGGACAGATTGGGGAACAATGGGATGTAGAGGGGACAGACTGGGAAACAGTGGGATATAGAGGGGACAGATTGGGAATCAGTGGGATATAGAGGGGACAGACTGGGATACAGTAGGATATAGAGGGGACAGATTGGGAAAGAGTGGGATATAAAGGGAACAGCATGGGGAACAGTGGGATATATATGCGACACACGGGGAAACAATGGGATATGGAGTGGACAAACTGGGAAAAAATGGGATATAGAGGGGACACACTGGGAAACAGTGCGATGTAGAGGGGACAGACTGGGAAACAGTGGCTATAGAGTGGGCAGACTGGGAAACAGTGGGATATAGAGGGGACAGACTGGGAATCATTGCGTTGTAGAGGGGACAGACTGGGAAACAGTGGGATGTCGAGGGGAAAGACTGGGAAACATTGGGATAGAGAGGGGGCAGATTGGGAAACAGTGGGATATGGAGGGAACAGACTGGGGAGGATTGGGATATATAGGGGACACACTGGGAAACAATGGGATATGCCGGGGACACACTGGGAAAGAGTGGGATATATAGGGGCACACTGGGGAACAAAGGGATATAGAGGGGACAGACTGGGGAACAATGGGATTTTGGAATGACAGACTGGGAGACAGTGGGATATAGAGGGGAGAGACTCAGGAACATTGGACTATGGCAGGGACACACTGGGGAGCAATGGGATATGGAGGGAACACACTGGGGAAAAGGGAATATGGAGGCGACACACTGGGAGCCAGTGGGATATAGAGGGTAGACACTGGGAAACAATGGGATATAGCGGGGACAGACTGGGAAACATGGGGATATAGAGCGGGCACACTGGGAAACAGCAGGATAGAGAGTGTACAGTCTGGGAAACAGTGAGATATAGAGGGGACAGACTGGAAAACAGTGAGATATGGAGGGAACAGACTGGGGAACAGTGGGATCTATAGGGGACACACTGGGAAACAATGGGACATAGAGCGTTTATACTGGATAACAGTGAGATATGGGGCAGACAGACTGGGGAACAGTGGGATATAGAGGCGACAAACTGGGAATCAGTCGGATATAGAGGGGACAGATTGGGGAACAATGGAATGTAGAGGGGACAGACTGGGAAACAGTGGGATATAGAGGGGACAGATTGGGAATCAGTGGGATATAGAGGGGACAGACTGGGAAACAGTGGGATATAGAGGGGACAGATTGGGAAACAGTGGGATATAAAGGGAACAGCATGGGGAACAGTGGGATATATATGCGACACATTGGGAAACAATGGGATATGGAGAGGACAAACTGGGAAAAAATGGGATATAGAGGGGACACACTGGGAAACAGTGGGATGTAGAGGGGACAGACTGGGGAACAATGGGTTATGGAGTGGACACACTGGGAAACAGAGGGATATAGGGGGCACAAACTGGGATAAAGTGGAATATGGAGGCAACAGACTGGGGAACAGTGGGATATATAAGGGGCACACTGGGAACAGCGGGATATAGAGGTGATAGACTGGGAAACAATGGGATTTAGAGAGGACAGACTGGGAAACATTGGATATAGAGGGGATAGTCTGGGAACAGTGGGATATGGAGGGAGCACACTGGCGAACAGGGGGATATAGAGGGGACACACTGGGATACAGTGGGATATAGAGGGGACAGACTGGGAAACAGTGGGATATAGAGTGGACAGACTTGGAAACAGTGGGATGTAGAGGGGACAGACAGGGAAACATTGGGATAGAGAGTGCACAGTCTGGGAAACAGTGGGATATAGAGGGGACAGACTGTGAAACCTAGGGATATATAGGGGGCACACTGGGGAACAATGGGATATAGAGTGGACAGACTGGGAAGCAATGGGATTTAGAGATGACAGACTGGGAAACAGTGGGATATAAAGGGGAGAGACTCAGGAACATTGGAGTATGGCAGAGACACACTGGGGAACAATGGGATATGGAGGGAACACACTGGGGAAAAAGGGAATATGGAGGTGACACACTGGGAGCCAGTGGGATATAGAGGGGACACACTGGGAAACAGTGCGATGTAGAGGGGACAGACAGGGAAACAGTGGGTATAGAGTGGGTAGACTGGGAAACGGTGGGATATAGAGGGGACATACAGGGAAACAATGGGTATAGAGGGGACAGACTGGGAAAAAGTGGGATATAGAGGGGACAAACTGGGAAACATTGCGTTGTAGAGGGGATAGACTGGGAAATAGTGGGATATAGAGGGGACAGACTGGGAAACAGTGGGATGTAGAGGGGAAAGACTGGGAAACATTGGGATAGAGAGTGGACAGTCTGGGAAACAGTGGGATATAGAGGGGGCAGACTGGGAAACAGTGGGATATAGAGGGGACAGACTGGGAAACAACGGGATATGCCGTGGACACACTGGGAAAGAGTGGGATATATAGGGGCACACTGGGGAACAATGGGATATAGAGGGGACAGACTGGGAATCAATGGGATTTAGAGATGACAGATGGGGAAACAGTGGGATATAGAGGGGAGAGACTCAGGAACATTGGACTATGGCAGGGACACACTGGGGAACAATGGGATATGGAGGGAACACACTGGGGAAAAAGTGAATATGGAGGGGACACACTGGGAGCCAGTGGGAAATAGAGGGAGACACTGGGAAACATTGCGATGTAGAGGGGACAGACTGGGAAACAGTGGGTATAGAGGGGACAGACTGGGAAACAATGGGATATAGAGGGGACAGACTGGGAAACATGGGCATATAGAGGGGGCACACTGGGAAACAGCAGGATAGAGATTGGACAGTCTGGGAAACAGTGGGATATAGAGGGGACAGACTGGGAAACAGTGAGATATGGAGGGAACAGACTGGGGAGCAGTGGGATCTATAGGGGACACACTGGGAAACAATGGGACATAGAGCGTATATACTGGAAAACAGTGAGATATGGAGCGGACAGACTGGGGAACAGTGGGATATAGAGGCGACAAACTGGGAATCAGTGGGTTATAGAGGGGACAGATTGGGGAACAATGAGATATTGAGGGGACAGACTGGGAAACAGTGGGATATAAAGGGAACAGAATGGGGAACAGTGGGATATATATGCGACACATTGGGAAACAATGTGATATGGAGAGGACAAACTGGGAAAAAATGGGATATAGAGGGGACACACTGGGAAACAGTGGGATGTAGAGGGGACAGACTGGGGAACAATGGGATATGGAGGTGACACACTGGGAAACAGAGGGATATAGGGGGCACAAACTGGGAAAAAGTGGGATATGGAGGCAACAGTCTGGGGAACAGTGGGATATATAGGGGGCACACTGGGGAAGAACGGGATATACAGGTGACAGACTGGGAAACAATGGGATTTAGAGAGGACAGACTGGGAACAGTGGGATATGGAGGGAGCACACTGGCGAACAAGGGGATATAGAGGGGACACACTGGGATACAGTGGGATATAGAGGGGACAGACTGGGAAACAGTGGGATATAGAGTGGACAGACTTGGAAACAGTGGGATGTAGAGGGGACAGACTGGGAAACACTGGGATAGAGAGTGGACAGTCTGGGAAGCAGTGGGATATAGAGGGGACAGATTGTGAAACAATGGTATATAGAGGGGACACACTGGGGAACAAGGGGATATGCCGGGGACACACTGGGAAAGAGTGGGATATATAGGGGACACACTGGGAAACAATGGGATATAGAGGGGTCAGACTGGGAAACAATGGGATTTAGAGATGACAGACTGGGAAACAGTGGGATATAGAGGGGAGAGACTCGGGAACACTGGTGTATGGCAGAGACACACTGGGGAACAATGGGATATGGAGGGAACACACTGGGGCAAAAGGAAATATGGAGGTGACACACTGGGAGCCAGTGGGATATAGAGGGGAGACACTGGGAAACAGTGCGATGTAGAGGGGACAGACTGGGAAACAGTGTGTATAGAGTGGGCAGACTGGGAAACCGTGGGATATAAAGGGGACAGACTGGGAAACAATGGGTATATAGGGGACAGACTGGGAAACAGAGGGATATAGAGGGGACAGACTGGGAAACATTGCATTGTAGAGGGGACAGACTGGGAAATAGTGGGATATAGAGGGGACAGACTGGGAAACAGTGGGATGTAGAGGGGAAAGGCTGCGAAACATTGGGATAGAGAGTGGCCAGTCTGGGAAACAGTGGGATATAAAGGGGGCAGAATGGGAAACAGTGGGATATAGAGGGGACAGACTGGGAAACAACGGGATATAGAGGGGACCGACTGGTTAACAGTGGGATAAAGAGTGGACACACTGGGAAACAGTGAGGTATGGAGGGAACAGACTGGGGAGCAGTGGGGTATATAGGGGACACACTGGGAAACAATGGGATATGCAGGGGACACACTGGGAAAGATTGGGATATATAGGGGCACACTGGGGAACAATGGGATATAGAGGGGACAGACTGGGAAACAATGGGATTTAGAGATGACAGACTTTGAAGCAGTGGGATATATAGGGGAGAGCCTCAGGAACATTGGACTATGGCAGGGACACACTGGGGAACAATGGGATATGGAGGGAACACACTGGGGAAAAAGGGAATATGGAGGCAACACACTGGGAGCCAGTGGGATATAGAGGGGAGGCACTGGGAAACAGTGCAATGCAGAGGGGACAGACTGGGAAACAGTGGGTATAGAGGGGACAGACTGGGAAACAATGGGATATAGAGGGGACAGACTGGGAAACATGGGGATATAGAGGGGGCACACTGGGAAACAGCAGGATAGAGAGTGGACTGTCTGTGAAACGGTGGGATATAGAGGGGACAGACTGGGAAACAGTGAGATATGGAGGGAACAGACTTGCGAACAGTGAGATCTATAGGGGACACACTGGGAAACAAAGGGTCAAAGAGCGTATATACTGGAAAACAGTGAGATATGGAGCGGAAAGACTGGGGAACAGTGGGATATAGAGGCGACAAACTGGGAATCAGTGGGATTTACAGGGGACAGATTGGGGAACAATGGGATATAGAGTGGACAGACTGGGAAACAGTGGGAAATAGAGGGGACAAATTGGGAATCAGTGGGATATAGAGGGGACAGACTGGGAAACAGTGGGATATAGAGGGGTCAGATTGGGAAACAGTGGGATATAAAGGGAACAGAATGGGGAACAGTGGGATATATATGCGACACATTGGGAAACAATGGAATATGGAGAGGACAAACTGGGAAAAACTGGGATAGAGAGGGGACACACTGGGAAACAGTGGGATGTATAGGGGACAGACTGGGGAACAATGGGATATGGAGGGGACACACTGGGAAACAGAGGGATATAGGGGGCACAAACTTCGAAAAAGTGTGATATGGAGGCAACAGACTGGGGAACAGTGGGATATATAGGGGGCACACTGGGGAACAACGGGATATAGAGGTGACAGACTGGGAAACAATGGGATTTAGAGATGACAGACTGGGAAGCAGTGGGATATAGAGGGGAGAGACTCAGGAACATTGGACTATGGCAGGGACACACTGGGGAACAATGGGATATGGAGGGAACACACTGGGGAAAAAGGGAATATGGAGGCGACACACTGGGAGCCAGTGGGATATAGAGGGGACACACTGGGAAACAGTGCGATGTAGAGGGGACAGACTGGGAAACAGTGGGTATAGAGTGGGCAGACTGGGAAACAGTGGGATATAGAGGGGACCGACTGGGAAACAATGGCTATAGAGGGGACAGACTGGGAAACAGTGGGATATAGAGGGGACAGACTGGGAAACATTGCGTTGTAGAGGGCACAGACTGGGAAATAGTGGGATATAGAGGGGACAGACTGGGAAACATTGGGATAGAGAGTGGCCAGTCTGGGAAACAGTGGGTTATAGAGGGGGCAGACTGGGAAACAGTGGGATTGTAGAGGGGACAGATTGGGAAACAACGGGATATAGAGGGGACCGACTGGTTAACAGTGGGATAAAGAGTGGACACACTGGGAAACAGTGAGGTATGGAGGGAACAATCTGGGGAACAGTGGGATATATAGGGGACACACTGGGAAACAATGGGAAATGCCGGGGACACACTGGGAAAGAGTGGGATATATAGGGGCACACTGGGGAACAATGGGATATAGAGGGGACAGACTGGGAAACAATGGGATTTAGAGATGACAGACTGGGAAGCAGTGGGATATAGAGGGGAAAGACTCAGGAACATTGGACTATGGCAGGGACACACTGGGGAACAATGGGATATGGAGGGAACCCACTGGGGAAAAAGGGAATATGGAGGCGACACACAGGGAGCCAGTGGGATATAGAGGGGAGACACTGGGAAACAGTGCGATGTAGAGGGGACAGACTATGAAACAGTGGGTATAGAGGGGACAGACTGGGAAACAATGGGATATAGAGGGGACAGACTGGGAAACATGGGGATATCGAGGGGGCACACTGGGAAACAGCAGGATAGAGAGTGGACAGTCTGGGAAACAGTGGGATATAGAGGGGACAGACTGGGAAACAGTGAGATATGGAGGGAACAGACTGGGGAGCAGTGGGATCTATAGGGGACACACTGGGAAACAATGGGACAAAGAGCGTATATACTGGAAAACAGTGAGATATGGAGCGGACAGATTGGGGAACAGTGGGATATAGAGGCGACAAACTGGGAATCAGTGGGATACAGAGGGGACAGATTGGGGAACAATGGGATATAGAGGGGACAGACTGGGAAACAGTGGGATATAGAGGGGACAGATTGGGAAACAGTGGGATATAAAGGGAACAGAATGGGGAACAGTGGGATATATATGCGACACATTGGGAAACAATGGGATATGGAGAGGACAAACTGGGAAAAACTGGGATATAGAGGGGACACCCTGGGAAACAGTGGGATGTAGAGGGGACAGAGTGGGGAACAATGGGATATGGAGGGGACACACTGGGAAACAGAGGGATATAGGGGGCACAAACTGGGAAAAAGTGGGATATGGAGGCAACAGACTGGGGAACAGTGGGATATATAGGGGGCACACTGGGGATCAACGGGATATAGAGGTGACAGACTGGGAAACAATGGGATTTAGAGAGGACAGACAGGGAAACATTGGGATATAGAGGGGACAGACTGGGAACAGTGGGCTATCGAGGGAGCACACTGGCGAACAAGGGGATATAGAGGGGACACACTGGGATACAGTTTGATATAGAGGGGACAGACTGGGAAACAGTGGAATATAGAGTGGACAGACTTGGAAACAGTGGGATGTAGAGGGGACAGACTGGGAAGCATTGGGATAGAGAGTGGACAGTCTGGGAAACAGTGGGGTATAGAGGGGACAGACTGTGAAACAGTGGGATATAGAGGGGACACACTGGGGAACAAGGGGATATGCCGGGGACACACTGGGAAAGAGTGGGGTATATAGGGGACACACTGGGGAACAATGGGATATAGAGGGGACAGACTGGGAAACAATGGGATTTAGAGATGACAGACTGGGAAACAGTGGGATATAGAGGGGAGAGACTCAGGAACATTGGACTATGGCAGGGACACACTGGGGAGCAATGGGATATGGAGGGAACACACTGGGGAAAAAGGGAATATGGAGGCGACACACTGGGAGCCAGTGGGATATAGAGGGGAGACAGTGGGAAACAGTGCGATGTAGAGGGGACAGACTGGGAAACAGTTGGTATAGGGGGGACAGACTGGGAAACAATGGGATATAGAGGGGACAGACTGGGAAACATGGGGATAAAGAGGGGGCACACTGGGAAACAGCAGGATAGAGAGTGGACAGTCTGGGAAACAGTGGGATATAGAGGGGACAGACTGGGAAACAGTGAGATATGGAGGGAACAGACTGGGGAACAGTGGGATCTATAGGGGACACACTGGGAAACAATGGGACATAGAGCGTATATACTGGAAAAAAGTGAGATATGGAGCGGACAGACTGGGGAACAGTGGGATATAGGGGCGACAAACTGGGAATCAGTGGGATATAGAGGGGACAGATTGGGGAACAATGGGATATAGAGGGGACAGACTGGGAAACAGTGGGATATAGAGGGGACAGATTGGGAATCAGTGGGGTATAGAGGGGACAGACTGGGAAAGAGTGGGATATAGAGGGGACAGATTGGGTAACAGTGGGATATAAAGGGAACAGAATGGGGAACAGTGGGACATATATGCGACTCATTGGGAAACAATGGGACATGGAGAGGACAAACTGGGAAAAAATGGGATATAGAGGGGCACACTGGGAAACAGTGGGATTTAGAGGGGACAGACTGGGGAACAATGGGATATGGAGGGGACACACTGGGAAACAGAGGGATATAGGGGGCTCAAACTGGGAAAAAGTGAGATATGGAGGCAACAGACTGGGGAACAGTGGGATATATAGGGGCACACTGGGGAACAATGGGATATAGAGGTGACACACTGGGAAACAATGGGATATAGAGGGGACAGACTGGGAAACAGTGGGATATAGAGTGGACAGACTTGGAAACACTGGGATGTAGAGGGGACAGACTGGGAAACATTGGGATAGAGAGTGGACAGTCTGGGAAACAGTGGGATATAGAGGGGACAGATTGGGTGTCAGTGGGATATGGAGACAACAGACTGGGGAACAGTTGGATATATAAGTGACAGACTGCGAAACAGTGGGATATAGAGGGGACTCACAGGGAAACAGAGGGATATAGAGGGCAAACACTGGGAAAAAGTGGGATATGGAGACAACAGACTGGGGAAAAGTGGGATATATAAGTGGCATTCTGGGAAACAGTGGGATTTAGAGGGGACAGACTGGGAAACAGTGGGATATACAGCGTATACACTGGGAAACAGTGGGATATGGAGGGGACACACTGGGAATCAGTGGGATATAGAGGGGACAGATTGGTTAACAGTGGGAGATAAAGGGAACAGAATGGGGAACAGTGGGATATATATGCGACACATTGGGAAACAATGGGTTACGGAGAGGACAAACTGGGAAAAAATGGGATATAGAGGGGACACACTGGGAAACAGTGGAATGTAGAGGGGACAGACTGGGGAACAATGGGATATGGAGGGAACACACTGGGGAAAAAGGAAATATGGAGGCGACACACTGGGAGCCAGTGGGATATAGAGGGGAGACACTGGGAAACAGTGCGATGTAGAGGGGACAGACTGGGAAACAGTGTGTATAGAGTGGGCAGACTGGGAAACCGTGGGATATAGAGGGGACAGACTGGGAAACAATGGGTATATCGGGGACAGACTGGGAAACAGAGGGATATAGAGGGGACAGACTGGGAAACATTGCATTGTAGAGGGGACAGACTGGGAAATAGTGTGATATAGAGGGGACAGACTGGGAAACAGTGGGATGTAGAGGGGAAAGGCTGCAAAACATTGGGATAGAGAGTGGCCAGTCTGGGAAACAGTGGGATATAAAGGGGGCAGAATGGGAAACAGTGGGATATAGAGGGGACAGACTGGGAAACAACGGGATATAGAGGGGACCGACTGGTTAACAGTGGGATAAAGAGTGGACACACTGGGAAACAGTGAGGTATGGAGGGAACAGACTGGGGAGCAGTGGGGTATATAGGGGACACACTGGGAAACAATGGGATATGCAGGGGACACACTGGGAAAGATTGGGATATATAGGGGCACACTGGGGAACAATGGGATATAGAGGGGACAGACTGGGAAACAATGGGATTTAGAGATGACAGACTTTGAAGCAGTGGGATATATAGGGGAGAGCCTCAGGAACATTGGACTATGGCAGGGACACACTGGGGAACAATGGGATATGGAGGGAACACACTGGGGAAAAAGGGAATATGGAGGCAACACACTGGGAGCCAGTGGGATATAGAGGGGAGGCACTGGGAAACAGTGCAATGTAGAGGGGACAGACTGAGAAACAGTGGGTATAGAGGGGACAGACTGGGAAACAATGGGATATAGAGGGGACAGACTGGGAAACATGGGGATATAGAGGGGGCACACTGGGAAACAGCAGGATAGAGAGTGGACTGTCTGTGAAACGGTGGGATATAGAGGGGACAGACTGGGAAACAGTGAGATATGGAGGGAACAGACTTGCGAACAGTGAGATCTATAGGGGACACACTGGGAAACAAAGGGTCAAAGAGCGTATATACTGGAAAACAGTGAGATATGGAGCGGACAGACTGGGGAACAGTGGGATATAGAGGCGACAAACTGGGAATCAGTGGGATTTACAGGGGACAGATTGGGGAACAATGGGATATAGAGTGGACAGACTGGGAAACAGTGGGAAATAGAGGGGACAAATTGGGAATCAGTGGGATATAGAGGGGACAGACTGGGAAACAGTGGGATATAAAGGGAACAGAATGGGGAACAGTGGGATATATATGCGACACATTGGGAAACAATGGAATATGGAGAGGACAAACTGGGAAAAACTGGGATATAGAGGGGACACACTGGGAAACAGTGGGATGTATAGGGGACAGACTGGGGAACAATGCGATATGGAGGGGACACACTGGGAAACAGAGGGATATAGGGGGCACAAACTTTGAAAAAGTGTGATATGGAGGCAACAGACTGGGGAAAAGTGGGATATATAGGGGGCACACTGGGGAACAACGGGATATAGAGGTGACAGACTGGGAAACAATGGGATTTAGAGATGACAGACTGGGAAGCAGTGGGATATAGAGGGGAGAGACTCAGGAACATTGGACTATGGCAGGGACACACTGGGGAACAATGGGATATGGAGGGAACACACTGGAGAAAAAGGGAATATGGAGGCGACACACTGGGAGCCAGTGGGATATAGAGGGGACACACTGGGAAACAGTGCGATGTAAAGGGGACAGACTGGGAAACAGTGGGTATAGAGTGGGCAGACTGGGAAACAGTGGGATATAGAGGGGACCGACTGGGAAACAATGGGTATAGAGGGGACAGACTGGGAAACAGTGGGATATAGAGGGGACAGACTGGGAAACATTGCGTTGTAGAGGGCACAGACTGGGAAATAGTGGGATATAGAGGGGACAGACTGGGAAACAGTGGGATGTAGAGGGGAAAGACTGGGAAACATTGGGATAGAGAGTGGCCAGTCTGGGAAACAGTGGGTTATAGAGGGGGCAGACTGGGAAACAGTGGGATTGTAGAGGGGACAGACTGGGAAACAACGGGATATAGAGGGGACTGACTGGTTAACAGTGGGATAAAGAGTGGACACACTGGGAAACAGTGAGGTATGGAGGGAACAATCTGGGGAACAGTGGGATATATAGGGGACACACTGGGAAACAATGGGAAATGCCGGGGACACACTGGGAAAGAGTGGGATATATAGGGGCACACTGGGGAACAATGGGATATAGAGGGGACAGACTGGGAAACAATGGGATTTAGAGATGACAGACTGGGAAGCAGTGGGATATAGAGGGGAAAGACTCAGGAACATTGGACTATGGCAGGGACACACTGGGGAACAATGGGATATGGAGGGAACCCACTGGGGAAAAAGGGAATATGGAGGCGACACACAGGGAGCCAGTGGGATATAGAGGGGAGACACTGGGAAACAGTGCAATGTAGAGGGGACAGACTATGAAACAGTGGGTATAGAGGGGACAGACTGGGAAACAATGGGATATAGAGGGGACAGACTGGGAAACATGGGGATATCGAGGGGGCACACTGGGAAACAGCAGGATAGAGAGTGGATAGTCTGGGAAACAGTGGGATATAGAGGGGACAGACTGGGAAACAGTGAGATATGGAGGGAACAGACTGGGGAACAGTGGGATCTATAGGGGACACACTGGGAAACAATGGGACAAAGAGCGTATATACTGGAAAACAGTGAGATATGGAGCGGACAGATTGGGGAACACTGGGATATAGAGGCGACAAACTGGGAATCAGTGGGATACAGAGGGGACAGATTGGGGAACAATGGGATATAGAGGGGACAGACTGGGAAACAGTGGGATATAGAGGGGACAGATTGGGAAACAGTGGGATATAAAGGGAACAGAATGGGGAACAGTGGGATATATATGCGACACATTGGGAAACAATGGGATATGGAGAGGACAAACTGGGAAAAACTGGGATATAGAGGGGACACCCTGGGAAACAGTGGGATGTAGAGGGGACAGACTGGGGAACAATGGGAGATGGAGGGGACACACTGGGAAACAGAGGGATATAGGGGGCACAAACTGGGAAAAAGTGGGATATGGAGGCAACAGACTGGGGAACAGTGGGATATATAGGGGGCACACTGGGGATCAACGGGATATAGAGGTGACAGACTGGGAAACAATGGGATTTAGAGAGGACAGACTGGGAAACATTGGGATATAGAGGGGACAGACTGGGAACAGTGGGCTATCGAGGGAGCACACTGGCGAACAAGGGGATATAGAGCGGACACACTGGGATACAGTTTGATATAGAGGGGACAGACTGGGAAACAGTGGGATATAGAGTGGACAGACTTGGAAACAGTGGGATGTAGAGGGGACAGACTGGGAAGCATTGGGATAGAGAGTGGACAGTCTGGGAAACAGTGGGGTATAGAGGGGACAGACTGTGAAACAGTGGGATATAGAGGGGACACACTGGGGAACAAGGGGATATGCCAGGGACACACTGGGAAAGAGTGGGGTATATAGGGGACACACTGGGGAACAATGGGATATAGAGGGGACAGACTGGGAAACAATGGGATTTAGAGATGACAGACTGGGAAACAGTGGGATATAGAGGGGAGAGACTCAGGAACATTGGACTATGGCAGGGACACACTGGGGAGCAATGGGATATGGAGGGAACACACTGGGGAAAAAGGGAATATGGAGGCGACACACTGGGAGCCAGTGGGATATAGAGGGGAGACAGTGGGAAACAGTGCGATGTAGAGGGGACAGACTGGGAAACAGTTGGTATAGGGGGGACAGACTGGGAAACAATGGGATATAGAGGGGACAGACTGGGAAACATGGGGATAAAGAGGGGGCACACTGGGAAACAGCAGGATAGAGAGTGGACAGTCTGGGAAACAGTGGGATATAGAGGGGACAGACTGGGAAACAGTGAGATATGGAGGGAACAGACTGGGGAACAGTGGGATCTATAGGGGACACACTGGGAAACAATGGGACATAGAGCGTATATACTGGAAAAAAGTGAGATATGGAGCGGACAGACTGGGGAACAGTGGGATATAGGGGCGACAAACTGGGAATCAGTGGGATATAGAGGGGACAGATTGGGGAACAATGGGATATAGAGGGGACAGACTGGGAAACAGTGGGATATAGAGGGGACAGATTGGGAATCAGTGGGGTATAGAGGGGACAGACTGGGAAAGAGTGGGATATAGAGGGGACAGATTGGGTAACAGTGGGATATAAAGGGAACAGAATGGGGAACAGTGGGACATATATGCGACTCATTGGGAAACAATGGGACATGGAGAGGACAAACTGGGAAAAAATGGGATATAGAGGGGCACACTGGGAAACAGTGGGATGTAGAGGGGACAGACTGTGGAACAATGGGATATGGAGGGGACACACTGGGAAACAGAGGGATATGGGGGGCTCAAACTGGGAAAAAGTGAGATATGGAGGCAACAGACTGGGGAACAGTGGGATATATAGGGGCACACTGGGGAACAATGGGATATCGAGGTGACAGACTGGGAAACAATGGGATTTAGAGAGGACAGACTGGGAAACATTGGGATATAGAGGGGACAGACTGGGAAGAGTGGGATATGGAGGGAGCACACTGGCAAACAAGGGGATATAGAGGGGACACACTGGGATACAATGGGATATAGAGGGGACAGACTGGGAAACAGTGGGATATAGAGTGGACAGACTTGGAAACACTGGGATGTAGAGGGGACAGACTGGGAAACATTGGGATAGAGAGTGGACAGTCTGGGAAACAGTGGGATATAGAGGGGACAGATTGGGTGTCAGTGGGATATGGAGACAACAGACTGGGGAACAGTTGGATATATAAGTGACAGACTGCGAAACAGTGGGATATAGAGGGGACTCACAGGGAAACAGAGGGATATAGAGGGCAAACACTGGGAAAAAGTGGGATATGGAGACAACAGACTGGGGAACAGTGGGATATATAAGTGGCATTCTGGGAAACAGTGGGATTTAGAGGGGACAGACTGGGAAACAGTGGGATATACAGCGTATACACTGGGAAACAGTGGGATATGGAGGGGACACACTGGGAATCAGTGGGATATAGAGGGGACAGATTGGTTAACAGTGGGAGATAAAGGGAACAGAATGGGGAACAGTGGGATATATATGCGACACATTGGGAAACAATGGGATACGGAGAGGACAAACTGGGAAAAAATGGGATATAGAGGGGACACACTGGGAAACAGTGGAACGTAGAGGGGACAGACTGGGGAACAATGGGATATGGAGGGAACACACTGGGGAAAAAGGAAATATGGAGGCGACACACTGGGAGCCAGTGGGATATAGAGGGGAGACACTGGGAAACAGTGCGATGTAGAGGGGACAGACTGGGAAACAGTGTGTATAGAGTGGGCAGACTGGGAAACCGTGGGATATAGAGGGGACAGACTGGGAAACAATGGGTATATAGGGGACAGACTGGGAAACAGAGGGATATAGAGGGGACAGACTGGGAAACATTGCATTGTAGAGGGGACAGACTGGGAAATAGTGGGATATAGAGGGGACAGACTGGGAAACAGTGGGATGTAGAGGGGAAAGTCTGCAAAACATTGTGATAGAGAGTGGCCAGTCTGGGAAACAGTGGGATATAAAGGGGGCAGAATGGGAAACAGTTGGATATAGAGGGGACAGACTGGGAAACAACGGGATATAGAGGGGACCGACTGGTTAACAGTGGGATAAAGAGTGGACACACTGGGAAACAGTGAGGTATGGGGGGAACAGACTGGGGAGCAGTGGGGTATATAGGGGACACACTGGGAAACAATGGGATATGCAGGGGACACACTGGGAAAGATTGGGATATATAGGGGCACACTGGGGAACAATGGGATATAGAGGGGCTCAAACTGGGAAACAATGGGATTTAGAGATGACAGACTTTGAAGCAGTGGGATATATAGGGGAGAGCCTCAGGAACATTGGACTATGGCAGGGACACACTGGGGAACAATGGGATATGGAGGGAACACACTGGGGAAAAAGGGAATATGGAGGCAACACACTGGGAGCCAGTGGGATATAGAGGGGAGGCACTGGGAAACAGTGCAATGTAGAGGGGACAGACTGGGAAACAGTGGGTATAGAGGGGACAGACTGGGAAACAATGGGATATAGAGGGGACAGACTGGGAAACATGGGGATATAGAGGGGGCACACTGGGAAACAGCAGGATAGAGAGTGGACTGTCTGTGAAATGGTGGGATATCGAGGGGACAGACTGGGAAACAGTGAGATATGGAGGGAACAGACTTGCGAACAGTGAGATCTATAGGGGACACACTGGGAAACAAAGGGTCAAAGAGCGTATATACTGGAAAACAGTGAGATATGGAGCGGACAGACTGGGGAACAGTGGGATATAAAGGCGACAAACTGGGAATCAGTGGGATTTACAGGGGACAGATTGGGGAACAATGGGATATAGAGTGGACAGACTGGGAAACAGTGGGAAATAGAGGGGACAAATTGGGAATCAGTGGGATATAGAGGGGACAGACTGGGAAACAGTGGGATATAGAGGGGTCAGATTGGGAAACAGTGGGATATAAAGGGAACAGAATGGGGAACAGTGGGATATATATGCGACACATTGGGAAACAATGGAATATGGAGAGGACAAACTGGGAAAAACTGGGATAGAGAGGGGACACACTGGGAAACAGTGGGATGTATAGGGGACAGACTGGGGAACAATGCGATATGGAGGGGACACACTGGGAAACAGAGGGATATAGGGGGCACAAACTTTGAAAAAGTGTGATATGGAGGCAACAGACTGGGGAAAAGTGGGATATATAGGGGGCACACTGGGGAACAACGGGATATAGAGGTGACAGACTGGGAAACAATGGGATTTAGAGATGACAGACTGGGAAGCAGTGGGATATAGAGGGGAGAGACTCAGGAACATTGGACTATGGCAGGGACACACTGGGGAACAATGGGATATGGAGGGAACACACTGGAGAAAAAGGGAATATGGAGGCGACACACTGGGAGCCAGTGGGATATAGAGGGGACACACTGGGAAACAGTGCGATGTAAAGGGGACAGACTGGGAAACAGTGGGTATAGAGTGGGCAGACTGGGAAACAGTGGGATATAGAGGGGACCGACTGGGAAACAATGGGTATAGAGGGGACAGACTGGGAAACAGTGGGATATAGAGGGGACAGACTGGGAAACATTGCGTTGTAGAGGGCACAGACTGGGAAATAGTGGGATATAGAGGGGACAGACTGGGAAACAGTGGGATGTAGAGGGGAAAGACTGGGAAACATTGGGATAGAGAGTGGCCAGTCTGGGAAACAGTGGGTTATAGAGGGGGCAGACTGGGAAACAGTGGGATTGTAGAGGGGACAGACTGGGAAACAACGGGATATAGAGGGGACTGACTGGTTAACAGTGGGATAAAGAGTGGACACACTGGGAAACAGTGAGGTATGGAGGGAACAATCTGGGGAACAGTGGGATATATAGGGGACACACTGGGAAACAATGGGAAATGCCGGGGACACACTGGGAAAGAGTGGGATATATAGGGGCACACTGGGGAACAATGGGATATAGAGGGGACAGACTGGGAAACAATGGGATTTAGAGATGACAGACTGGGAAGCAGTGGGATATAGAGGGGAAAGACTCAGGAACATTGGACTATGGCAGGGACACACTGGGGAACAATGGGATATGGAGGGAACCCACTGGGGAAAAAGGGAATATGGAGGCGACACACAGGGAGCCAGTGGGATATAGAGGGGAGACACTGGGAAACAGTGCAATGTAGAGGGGACAGACTATGAAACAGTGGGTATAGAGGGGACAGACTGGGAAACAATGGGATATAGAGGGGACAGACTGGGAAACATGGGGATATCGAGGGGGCACACTGGGAAACAGCAGGATAGAGAGTGGATAGTCTGGGAAACAGTGGGATATAGAGGGGACAGACTGGGAAACAGTGAGATATGGAGGGAACAGACTGGGGAACAGTGGGATCTATAGGGGACACACTGGGAAACAATGGGACAAAGAGCGTATATACTGGAAAACAGTGAGATATGGAGCGGACAGATTGGGGAACACTGGGATATAGAGGCGACAAACTGGGAATCAGTGGGATACAGAGGGGACAGATTGGGGAACAATGGGATATAGAGGGGACAGACTGGGAAACAGTGGGATATAGAGGGGACAGATTGGGAAACAGTGGGATATAAAGGGAACAGAATGGGGAACAGTGGGATATATATGCGACACATTGGGAAACAATGGGATATGGAGAGGACAAACTGGGAAAAACTGGGATATAGAGGGGACACCCTGGGAAACAGTGGGATGTAGAGGGGACAGACTGGGGAACAATGGGAGATGGAGGGGACACACTGGGAAACAGAGGGATATAGGGGGCACAAACTGGGAAAAAGTGGGATATGGAGGCAACAGACTGGGGAACAGTGGGATATATAGGGGGCACACTGGGGATCAACGGGATATAGAGGTGACAGACTGGGAAACAATGGGATTTAGAGAGGACAGACTGGGAAACATTGGGATATAGAGGGGACAGACTGGGAACAGTGGGCTATCGAGGGAGCACACTGGCGAACAAGGGGATATAGAGCGGACACACTGGGATACAGTTTGATATAGAGGGGACAGACTGGGAAACAGTGGGATATAGAGTGGACAGACTTGGAAACAGTGGGATGTAGAGGGGACAGACTGGGAAGCATTGGGATAGAGAGTGGACAGTCTGGGAAACAGTGGGGTATAGAGGGGACAGACTGTGAAACAGTGGGATATAGAGGGGACACACTGGGGAACAAGGGGATATGCCAGGGACACACTGGGAAAGAGTGGGGTATATAGGGGACACACTGGGGAACAATGGGATATAGAGGGGACAGACTGGGAAACAATGGGATTTAGAGATGACAGACTGGGAAACAGTGGGATATAGAGGGGAGAGACTCAGGAACATTGGACTATGGCAGGGACACACTGGGGAGCAATGGGATATGGAGGGAACACACTGGGGAAAAAGGGAATATGGAGGCGACACACTGGGAGCCAGTGGGATATAGAGGGGAGACAGTGGGAAACAGTGCGATGTAGAGGGGACAGACTGGGAAACAGTTGGTATAGGGGGGACAGACTGGGAAACAATGGGATATAGAGGGGACAGACTGGGAAACATGGGGATAAAGAGGGGGCACACTGGGAAACAGCAGGATAGAGAGTGGACAGTCTGGGAAACAGTGGGATATAGAGGGGACAGACTGGGAAACAGTGAGATATGGAGGGAACAGACTGGGGAACAGTGGGATCTATAGGGGACACACTGGGAAACAATGGGACATAGAGCGTATATACTGGAAAAAAGTGAGATATGGAGCGGACAGACTGGGGAACAGTGGGATATAGGGGCGACAAACTGGGAATCAGTGGGATATAGAGGGGACAGATTGGGGAACAATGGGATATAGAGGGGACAGACTGGGAAACAGTGGGATATAGAGGGGACAGATTGGGAATCAGTGGGGTATAGAGGGGACAGACTGGGAAAGAGTGGGATATAGAGGGGACAGATTGGGTAACAGTGGGATATAAAGGGAACAGAATGGGGAACAGTGGGACATATATGCGACTCATTGGGAAACAATGGGACATGGAGAGGACAAACTGGGAAAAAATGGGATATAGAGGGGCACACTGGGAAACAGTGGGATGTAGAGGGGACAGACTGTGGAACAATGGGATATGGAGTGGACACACTGGGAAACAGAGGGATATGGGGGGCTCAAACTGGGAAAAAGTGAGATATGGAGGCAACAGACTGGGGAACAGTGGGATATATAGGGGCACACTGGGGAACAATGGGATATCGAGGTGACAGACTGGGAAACAATGGGATTTAGAGAGGACAGACTGGGAAACATTGGGATATAGAGGGGACAGACTGGGAAGAGTGGGATATGGAGGGAGCACACTGGCAAACAAGGGGATATAGAGGGGACACACTGGGATACAATGGGATATAGAGGGGACAGACTGGGAAACAGTGGGATATAGAGTGGACAGACTTGGAAACACTGGGATGTAGAGGGGACAGACTGGGAAACATTGGGATAGAGAGTGGACAGTCTGGGAAACAGTGGGATATAGAGGGGACAGATTGGGTGTCAGTGGGATATGGAGACAACAGACTGGGGAACAGTTGGATATATAAGTGACAGACTGCGAAACAGTGGGATATAGAGGGGACTCACAGGGAAACAGAGGGATATAGAGGGCAAACACTGGGAAAAAGTGGGATATGGAGACAACAGACTGGGGAACAGTGGGATATATAAGTGGCATTCTGGGAAACAGTGGGATTTAGAGGGGACAGACTGGGAAACAGTGGGATATACAGCGTATACACTGGGAAACAGTGGGATATGGAGGGGACACACTGGGAATCAGTGGGATATAGAGGGGACAGATTGGTTAACAGTGGGAGATAAAGGGAACAGAATGGGGAACAGTGGGATATATATGCGACACATTGGGAAACAATGGGATACGGAGAGGACAAACTGGGAAAAAATGGGATATAGAGGGGACACACTGGGAAACAGTGGAACGTAGAGGGGACAGACTGGGGAACAATGGGATATGGAGGGAACACACTGGGGAAAAAGGAAATATGGAGGCGACACACTGGGAGCCAGTGGGATATAGAGGGGAGACACTGGGAAACAGTGCGATGTAGAGGGGACAGACTGGGAAACAGTGTGTATAGAGTGGGCAGACTGGGAAACCGTGGGATATAGAGGGGACAGACTGGGAAACAATGGGTATATAGGGGACAGACTGGGAAACAGAGGGATATAGAGGGGACAGACTGGGAAACATTGCATTGTAGAGGGGACAGACTGGGAAATAGTGGGATATAGAGGGGACAGACTGGGAAACAGTGGGATGTAGAGGGGAAAGTCTGCAAAACATTGTGATAGAGAGTGGCCAGTCTGGGAAACAGTGGGATATAAAGGGGGCAGAATGGGAAACAGTTGGATATAGAGGGGACAGACTGGGAAACAACGGGATATAGAGGGGACCGACTGGTTAACAGTGGGATAAAGAGTGGACACACTGGGAAACAGTGAGGTATGGGGGGAACAGACTGGGGAGCAGTGGGGTATATAGGGGACACACTGGGAAACAATGGGATATGCAGGGGACACACTGGGAAAGATTGGGATATATAGGGGCACACTGGGGAACAATGGGATATAGAGGGGCTCAAACTGGGAAACAATGGGATTTAGAGATGACAGACTTTGAAGCAGTGGGATATATAGGGGAGAGCCTCAGGAACATTGGACTATGGCAGGGACACACTGGGGAACAATGGGATATGGAGGGAACACACTGGGGAAAAAGGGAATATGGAGGCAACACACTGGGAGCCAGTGGGATATAGAGGGGAGGCACTGGGAAACAGTGCAATGTAGAGGGGACAGACTGGGAAACAGTGGGTATAGAGGGGACAGACTGGGAAACAATGGGATATAGAGGGGACAGACTGGGAAACATGGGGATATAGAGGGGGCACACTGGGAAACAGCAGGATAGAGAGTGGACTGTCTGTGAAATGGTGGGATATCGAGGGGACAGACTGGGAAACAGTGAGATATGGAGGGAACAGACTTGCGAACAGTGAGATCTATAGGGGACACACTGGGAAACAAAGGGTCAAAGAGCGTATATACTGGAAAACAGTGAGATATGGAGCGGACAGACTGGGGAACAGTGGGATATAAAGGCGACAAACTGGGAATCAGTGGGATTTACAGGGGACAGATTGGGGAACAATGGGATATAGAGTGGACAGACTGGGAAACAGTGGGAAATAGAGGGGACAAATTGGGAATCAGTGGGATATAGAGGGGACAGACTGGGAAACAGTGGGATATAGAGGGGTCAGATTGGGAAACAGTGGGATATAAAGGGAACAGAATGGGGAACAGTGGGATATATATGCGACACATTGGGAAACAATGGAATATGGAGAGGACAAACTGGGAAAAACTGGGATAGAGAGGGGACACACTGGGAAACAGTGGGATGTATAGGGGACAGACTGGGGAACAATGCGATATGGAGGGGACACACTGGGAAACAGAGGGATATAGGGGGCACAAACTTCGAAAAAGTGTGATATGGAGGCAACAGACTGGGGAACAGTGGGATATATAGGGGGCACACTGGGGAACAACGGGATATAGAGGTGACAGACTGGGAAACAATGGGATTTAGAGATGACAGACTGGGAAGCAGTGGGATATAGAGGGGAGAGACTCAGGAACATTGGACTATGGCAGGGACACACTGGGGAACAATGGGATATGGAGGGAACACACTGGAGAAAAAGGGAATATGGAGGCGACACACTGGGAGCCAGTGGGATATAGAGGGGACACACTGGGAAACAGTGCGATGTAGAGGGGACAGACTGGGAAACAGTGGGTATAGAGTGGGCAGACTGGGAAACAGTGGGATATAGAGGGGACCGACTGGGAAACAATGGGTATAGAGGGGACAGACTGGGAAACAGTGGGATATAGAGGGGACAGAATGGGAAACATTGCGTTGTAGAGGGCACAGACTGGGAAATAGTGGGATATAGAGGGGACAGACTGGGAAACAGTGGGATGTAGAGGGGAAAGACTGGGAAACATTGGGATAGAGAGTGGCCAGTCTGGGAAACAGTGGGTTATAGAGGGGGCAGACTGGGAAACAGTGGGATTGTAGAGGGGACAGACTGGGAAACAACGGGATATAGAGGGGACCGACTGGTTAACAGTGGGATAAAGAGTGGACACACTGGGAAACAGTGAGGTATGGAGGGAACAATCTGGGGAACAGTGGGATATATAGGGGACACACTGGGAAACAATGGGAAATGCCGGGGACACACTGGGAAAGAGTGGGATATATAGGGGCACACTGGGGAACAATGGGATATAGAGGGGACAGACTGGGAAACAATGGGATTTAGAGATGACAGACTGGGAAGCAGTGGGATATAGAGGGGAAAGACTCAGGAACATTGGACTATGGCAGGGACACACTGGGGAACAATGGGATATGGAGGGAACCCACTGGGGAAAAAGGGAATATGGAGGCGACACACAGGGAGCCAGTGGGATATAGAGGGGAGACACTGGGAAACAGTGCGATGTAGAGGGGACAGACTATGAAACAGTGGGTATAGAGGGGACAGACTGGGAAACAATGGGATATAGAGGGGACAGACTGGGAAACATGGGGATATCGAGGGGGCACACTGGGAAACAGCAGGATAGAGAGTGGACAGTCTGGGAAACAGTGGGATATAGAGGGGACAGACTGGTAAACAGTGAGATATGGAGGGAACAGACTGGGGAACAGTGGGATCTATAGGGGACACACTGGGAAACAATGGGACAAAGAGCGTATATACTGGAAAACAGTGAGATATGGAGCGGACAGATTGGGGAACAGTGGGATATAGAGGCGACAAACTGGGAATCAGTGGGATACAGAGGGGACAGATTGGGGAACAATGGGATATAGAGGGGACAGACTGGGAAACAGTGGGATATAGAGGGGACAGATTGGGAAACAGTGGGATATAAAGGGAACAGAATGGGGAACAGTGGGATATATATGCGACACATTGGGAAACAATGGGATATGGAGAGGACAAACTGGGAAAAACTGGGATATAGAGGGGACACCCTGGGAAACAGTGGGATGTAGAGGGGACAGACTGGGGAACAATGGGATATGGACGGGACACACTGGGAAACAGAGGGATATAGGGGGCACAAACTGGGAAAAAGTGGGATATGGACGCAACAGACTGGGGAACAGTGGGATATATAGGGGGCACACTGGGGATCAACGGGATATAGAGGTGACAGACTGGGAAACAATGGGATTTAGAGAGGACAGACTGGGAAACATTGGGATATAGAGGCGACAGACTGGGAACAGTGGGCTATCGAGGGAGCACACTGGCGAACAAGGGGATATAGAGGGGACACACTGGGATACAGTTTGATATAGAGGGGCACACTGGGAAACAGTGGGATGTAGAGGGGACAGACTGGGGAACAATGGGATATGGAGGGGACACACTGGGAAACAGAGGGATATAGGGGGCTCAAACTGGGAAAAGGTGAGATATGGAGGCAACAGACTGGGGAACAGTGGGATATATAGGGGCACACTGGGGAACAATGGGATATAGAGGTGACAGACTGGGAAACAATGGGATTTAGAGAGGACAGACTGGGAAACATTGGGATATAGAGGGGACAGACTGGGAAGAGTGGGATATGGAGGGAGCACACTGGCAAACAAGGGGATATAGAGGGGACACACTGGGATACAATGGGATATAGAGGGGACAGACTGGGAAACAGTGGGATATAGAGTGGACAGACTTGGAAACACTGGGATGTAGAGGGGACAGACTGGGAAACATTGGGATAGAGAGTGGACAGTCTGGGAAACAGTGGGATATAGAGGGGACAGATTGGGTGTCAGTGGGATATGGAGACAACAGACTGGGGAACAGTTGGATATATAAGTGACAGACTGCGAAACAGTGGGATATAGAGGGGACTCACAGGGAAACAGAGGGATATAGAGGGCAAACACTGGGAAAAAGTGGGATATGGAGACAACAGACTGGGGAACAGTGGGATATATAAGTGGCATTCTGGGAAACAGTGGGATTTAGAGGGGACAGACTGGGAAACAGTGGGATATACAGCGTATACACTGGGAAACAGTGGGATATGGAGGGGACACACTGGGAATCAGTGGGATATAGAGGGGACAGATTGGTTAACAGTGGGAGATAAAGGGAACAGAATGGGGAACAGTGGCATATATATGGGACACACTGGGAAACAATGGGATATAGAGGGAATACAGTGGGAAACAGTGGGATATAGAGGGGACAGACTGGGAAACAGTGGGATATAAAATGGACAGATTAGGTAACAGTGGGATATAGAGATGACAGACTGGGAATCAATTGGACATAAAGGGGATAGACTGGGATACAGTGGGATATAGAGGGGACAGACTGTGGAGCAGTGAGATATGGAGGGAACACACTGGGGAACAAGGGAATATAGAGGGGACACACTGGTAAACAGTGGGATATAGAGCAGACAGACTGCGTAACAGTGGGATGTAGAGGGGACAGACTGGGAAACATTGGATATAGATGGGACAGACTGGGAAACATTGGGATATCGAGGGGACACACTGGGAAACACTGGGATATAGACGGGACAGACTGTGGAACAGTCAGATATGGAGGGAGCACAATGGGGAACAAGGGGATATAAAGGGGACACACTGGATAACAGTGGGATATAGAGGAGACAGACTGGGAAACAGTGGGATATAGAGCGGACAGACTGTGAAACAGTGGGATATAGAGGAGACAGACTGGGAAACAATTCAAAATGGAAGGGACAGACTGGGAAACAGTGGGATATATAGGAGGCACACTGGGGAACAATGGGATATAGAGGGGACAGACTGGGAAACAATGGGATTTAGAGAGAACAGACTGGGAAAGAGTGGGATATAGAGGGGACAGACTGGGAAACAAAGGGATATAGAGGGTACAGACTGGGACACAGTGGGATATAAAGGGGACAGACTGGGGAACAATGGGAAATGGAGGGAACACACTGGGGAAAAATGTGATATAGATGGGACAGATTGGGTAACAGTGGGATATAAAGGGAACAGAATGGGGAACAGTGGGATATATAGGCGACACACTGGGAAAGAATGGGATATAAAGGTTGCAGACTGGAGAACAGTGGGATATGGAGGGGACACACTGCAAAACAGAGGGATATAGAGGGGATACATTGGGAAACTGTGGGATATGGAGGGGACAGACTTGGGTCAGTGGGTTATATAGGGGACACACTGGGAAACACTGGGATATAGAGGGGACTCACAGGGAAACAGGGATATAGAGGGGTCAGACTGGTTAACAATGGGATATGGAGGGAACACACTGGGAAACAGTGGGATATAGAGGGGACAGACTGGGAAACAGTGCAATATAAAATGGACAGATTGGGTAACAGTGGGATATAGTGATGACAGACTGGGAAACAATTGGATATAGAGGGTATAGACTGGGAAACAGTGGGATATAGAGGGGATAGACTGGGTAACAGTGAGATATAGAGGGGACAGACTGGGAAACAGTGGTATAGAGGTGGCAGACTGGGAAACATTGGGATATGGAGGGGACACACTGGGAAACACTGGGATATAGAGGGGACACACTGGGATAGTGTGGGATATGGAGGGGACAGAATGGGAAACAGTGGGATATAGCGGGGGCAGATTGGGTAACAGTGGGATATAGAGGGGACTCATAGGGTAACAGAGGGATATAGAGGGCACACACTGGGAAAAGTGGGATATGGAGACAACAGACTGGGGAAGAGTGGGATATATAAGTGACAGATTGGGAAATAGTGGGATATAAAGGGGACAGACTGGGAAACAGTGGGATATAGAGGGGACAGACTGGGAAACAGTGGGATATATAGGGACACACTGAGAAACAATGGGACATAGAGCGTATACACTGGGAAACAGTGGGATATGGAGGCGATACACTGGGGAAAATGGGATATAGAGAGGACACACTGGGAAACAGTGGGATGTAGAGGGAACAGACTGGGGTACAATGGGATATGGAGGGGACAGACTGGGAAACAGTGGGATATAGAGGGGACAGACTCGATAACAATGGGATATAGAGGGAACACACTGGGAAACAGCGGGATATATATGGAACACGCAGGGAAACAATGGGATATGGAGGACACACACAGAGAAATAGTGGGATATGGAGGGAACATCCTGGGAAACAGTGGGATCTGGACGGGTCAGATTGGGAAAATGTGATCGAGGGGAGAGACTAGGTAACAGTGGGATATAGAGTGGACAGACTGGGAAGCAGTGGGATATAGTGGGGACAGACTTGGAAACAGTGGGATATAGAGGGGACACACTGGGGAACAATGGGATATGGAGAGAACACACTGGGATAAAATGTGATATAGATGGGACAGATTGGGTAACAGTGGGATATAAAGGGAACAGAATTGGAAACAGTGGGATATATAGGGGACACACTGGGAAAGAATGAGATGTAAAGGGAGAAGACTGGAAAACAGTGGGATATGGAGGGGACACACTGGGAAACAGTGGGATAAAGAGAGGACACACTGGGAAACAGTGGGATTAGAGGGGACAGACTGGGAAACATTGGATATAGATGGGACAGACTGGGAAACATTGGGATAACGAGGGGACACACTGGGAAACACTGGGATATAGACGGGACAGACTGTGGAACAGTCAGATGTGGAGGGAGCACAATGGGGAACAAGGGGATATAAAGGGGACACACTGGAAAACAATGGGATATAGAGGAGACAGACTGGGAAACAGTGGGATATAGAGCGGACAGACTGTGAAACAGTGGGATATAGAGGAGACAGACTGGGAAACAGTGGGATATAGAGGGGACAGACTGGGAAACAATTCAAAATGGAGGGGACAGACTGGGAAACAGTGGGATATAAAGGAGGCACACTGGGGAACAATGGGATATAGAGGGGACAGACTGGGAAACAATGGGATTTAGAGAGAACAGACTGGGAAAGAGTGGGATATAGAGGGGACAGACTGGGAAACAAAGGGATATAGAGGGTACAGACTGGGACACAGTGGGATATAAAGGGGACAGACTGTGGAACAATGGGAAATGGAGGGAACACACTGGGGAAAAATGTGATATAGATGGGACAGATTGGGTAACAGTGGGCTATGAAGGGAACAGAATGGGGAACAGTGGGATATATAGGCGACACACTGGGGATGAATGGGATATAAAGTTTGCAGACTGGAGAACAGTGGGATGTGGAGGGGACGCATTGCAAAACAGTGGGATATAGAGGGGACACATTGGGAAACTGTGGGATATGGAGGGGACAGACTTGTGTCAGTGGGTTATATAGGGGACACACTGGGAAACACTGGGATATAGAGGGGACTCACAGGGAAACAGGGATACAGAGGGGTCAGACTGGGTAACAATGGGATATGGAGGGTACACACTGGGAAACAGTGGGATTTAGAGGGGACAGACTGGGAAACAGTGGGATATAAAATGGACAGACTGGGAAACAGTGGGATATAGTGATGACAGACTGGGAAACAATTGGATATAGAGGGGATAGACTGGGAAACAGTGGGATATAGAGGGGATAGACTGGGTAACAGTGAGATATAGAGGGGACAGACTGGGAAACAGTGGTATAGAGGTGGCAGACTGGGAAACATTGGGATATGGAGGGGACACACTGGGAAACACTGGGAAATAGAGGGGACACACTGGGATATTGTGGGATATGGAGGGGACAGAATGGGAAACAGTGGGATATAGCGGGGACAGATTGGGTAACAGTGGGATATAGAGGGGACTCACAGGGAAACAGAGGGATATAGAGGGCACACACTGGGAAAAAGTGGGATATGGAGACAACAGACTGGGGAAGAGTGGGATATATAAGTGACAGACTGGGAAACAGTGGGATATATAGGGGACAGACTGGGAAACAGTGGGATATAGAGGGGACAGACTGGGAAACAGTGGGATATATAGGGGACACACTGAGAAACAATGGGACATAGAGCGTATACACTGGGAAACAGTGGGATATGGAGGGGATACACTGGGAAAAATGGGATATAGAGAGGACACACTGGGAAACAGTGGGATTTAGAGGGAACAGACTGGGGAACAATGGGATATGGAGGGGACAGACTGGGAAACAGTGGGATATAGAGGGGACAGACTCGATAACAATGGGATATAGAGGGAACACACTGGGAAACAGCGGGATACATATGGAAAATGCAGGGAAACAATGGGATATGGAGGACACACACAGAGAAATAGTGGGATATGGAGGGGACACACTGGGAAACAGTGGGATCTGGACGGGTCAGATTGGGAAACAGTGATAGAGGGGAGAGACTAGGTAACAGTGGGATATAGAGTGGACAGACTGGGAAGCAGTGGGATATAGTGGGGACAGACTTGGAAACAGTGGGATATAGAGGGGACACACTGGGGAACAATGGGATATGGAGGGAACACACTGGGATAAAATGCGATATAGATGGGACAGATTGGGTAACAGTGGGATATAACGGGAACAGAATGGGGAACAGTGGGGTATATAGGGGACACACTGGGAAAGAATGAGATGTAAAGGGAGAAGACTGGAAAACAGTGGGATATGGAGGGGACACACTGGGAAACAGTGGGATAAAGAGAGGACACACTGGGAAACAGTGGGATGTAGAGGGGACAGACTGGGGAACAATGGGATATGGAGGGGACAGACTGGGAAACAGTGGGTTATAGATGGGACAGACTCGACAACAATGGGATATGGAGGGAACACACTGGGAAATAGTGGGATATGGAGGGGACAAACTGGGAATCAGTGGGATACAGAGAGGACACACTGGGAAACAGTGGGATGTAGAGGGGACAGACTGGGGAACAATGGGATATGGAGGGGACAGACTGGGAAACAGTGGGATATAGATGGGACAGACTCGACAACAATGGGATATAGAGGGAACACACTGGGAAACCGTGGGATATATATGGGACACACAGGTTAACAATGGGATATGGAGGGCACACACAGGGAAATATTGGCATATGGAGGGGACAGACTGGGAAACACTGGGATATAGAGTGATCAGATTGGGAAACAGTGGGATATAGAGCGGAGAGACTAGGTAAGTGTGGGATATAGAGTGGACATATTGGGAAGCAGTGGGATATAGTGGGGACAGACTGGGAAACAGTGGGATATAGAGGGGACTCACTGGAGCACACCGGGAAATGGAGGGAACACACTGGGGAAAAATGTGATATAGATGGGACAGATTGGGTAACAGTGGGATATAAGGGGAACAGAATGGGGAACAGTGGGATATATAGGGGACACACTGGGAAAGAATTGGATATAAAGGGAGCAGACTGGAGAACAGTGGGATATGGAGGGGACACACAGCGAAACAGCGGGATATAGAGGGGACACATTGGGAAACTGTGGGATATGGAGGGGACAGACTCGGGACAGTGGGTTATATAGGGGACACACTGGGAAACAATGGGATATTGAGGGGACAAACTGGGAAACAATGGGATATAGAGAGGACACACTGGGAAACTGGGATGTAGAGGGGACAGACTGGGGAACAATGGGATATGGAGGGGACAGACTGGGGAACAATGGGATATGGAGGGGACACGCCGGGAAACAGTGGGATATAGAGGGGACAGACTGGGAAAGACGGGATATGGAGGGGACTCACAGGGAAACAGAGGGATATAGAGGAGACATACTGGGAAACAGTGGGATATGGAGGCAACAGACTGGGGAACAGTGGGATATATAATGGACAGACTAGGAAACAGTGGGATATAGATGGGACAGACTGGGAAAGAGTGAGATATAGAGGGGACAGACTGGGAAACAGTGGGATATAGAGGGGACAGACTGGGAAACAATAGGATATAAAATGGACAGACTGGGTATCAGTGGGATATAGAGATGACAGACTGGTAAACAATTGGATTTAGAGGGGATAGACTGGGATACAGAGGGATATAGAAGGGACAAACTGTGGAACAGTGAGATATGGAGGGAGCACACTGGGGAACAAGGGGATATAGAGGGGAGATACTGGGAAACAGTGGGATATAGAGGGGAGAGGCTGGGAAACAGTGGGATACGGTGGTGACAGTCTGGGAAATGGTGGGATATAGAGAGGACGGATGGTAAACAATACAATATTGAGGGGGCAGACTGGGAAATAGTGGGATATATAGGGGCACACTGGGAAACAATGGGATATAGAGGGGACAGACTGGGAAACAATGGGATTTAGAGAGAACAGACTGGGAAACAGTGGGATATTGAGGTGACAGACTGGGAAACAGAGGGATGTAGAGAGGACAGACTGGGGAACGTAGGAATATGGAGGGGACACACTGGGGAACAATGGGATATGGAGGGGACACACTGGGAAAACTTGGGATATAGAGTGGACACACTGGGGAACAATGGGATATGGAGGGGACAGATTGGGAAACAGTGGGATATAGAGGGAACAGACTGGGAAACAGTGGGATATAGAGGGGACAGGCTGGTTCACAGTGGGTTATAGAGGGGACAGACTGGGAAACAGTGGGATATAGAGTGTACAGACTGGGAAACAGTGGGATATAGAGGGGATAGACTGGGACACTGTGGGATATAGAGGGGACAGACCGGGTAACAGTGGGATATAGAGGGGACTCGCAGGGAAACAGGGATATAGAGGGCTCAGACTGGGCAACAATGGGATATGGAGGGAACACAGTGGGAAGCAGTGGGATATAGAGGGGACAGACTGGGAAACAGTGGGATATAAAATGGACAGACTGGGTAGCAGTGGGATATAGAGAGGACAGACTGGGGAGCAGTGTGATATGGAGGGAGCACACTGGGGAACAAGGGGATATAGAGTGGACACACTGGGAAACTGTGGGATATAGTAGGGACAGACTGGTAAACAGTGGATATAGACGTGGCAGACTGGGAAACATTGGGATATGGAGGGGACACACTTGGGAAACCCTGGGATATAGAGGGGACAGACTGGGATACAATGGGTATAGAGGGGACACACTGGGAAGCAATGGGATATTGAGGGGACAATCTGGGAAACAATGGGATATAGAGGGGACTCTCAGGGAAACAGTGGGATGTAGAGGGGACAGACTGGGGTACAATGGGATATGGATGGGACAGACTGGGGAACAATGGGATATGGAGGGGACACACTGGGAAACAGCGGGATACAGAGTGAACAGACTGGGAAAGAGTGGGATATAGAGGCAACAGAAGCCCGAGGCCCGAGACCAGCATCGGACCTAGGAGTGAGCAGCGAGGTCAGGAGGAGGATCTATAACCCGGCATAAAAACCAGCGGCAGCGACCAGAGGCCCGAGACCACCATCGGACCTAGGAGTGAGCAGCGAGGTCAGGAGGAGGAGCTATAACCCGGCATATAAACCAGCGGCAGCGACCAGAGGCCCGGGACCAGCATCGGACCTAGGAGTGAGCAGCGAGGTCAGGAGGAGGAGCTATAACCCAGCATAAAAACCAGCGGCAGCGACCAGAGGCCCGAGACCAGCATCGGACCTAGGAGTGAGCAGCGAGGTCAGGAGGAGGAGCTATAACCCGGCATAAAAACCAGCGGCAGCGACCAGAGGCCTGAGACCAGCATCGGACCTAGGAGTGAGCAGCGAGGTCAGGAGGAGGAGCTATAACCCGGCATAAAAACCAGCGGCAGCGACCAGGTGCCCGAGACCAGCATCGGACCTAGGAGTGAGCAGCGAGGTCAGGAGGAGGAGCTATAACCCGGCATAAAAACCAGCGGCAGCGACCAGAGGCCCGAGACCAGCATCAGGCCTAGGAGTGAGCAGCGACGTCAGGAGGAGGAGCTATAACCCGGCATAAAAACCAGCGGCAGCGACCAGAGGCCCGAGACCAGCATCGGACCTAGGAGTGAGCAGCGAGGTCAGGAGGAGGAGCTATAACCCGGCATAAAAACCAGCGGCAGCGACCAGAGGCGTACCAAATCAACAGCAGAGGGGAGAGGTAAAAAATAATCCAAGAGTGACGTCACCAGGAAGCAGGTAAGTGATTGGTTGGATTGGTTGGAGAGTATTTCTTCTTTTTATTACAAGCTTAAATTCGGCGGTTTTTTTCTAGGGTCTGTGCTGTAAGGGAGACAGTTGGTTAACCATTAAACTGGTGTAATTTAGAGGGATTGATTTAATTTAAATCCAATTAATTAAATAAAATTTTTTTATAATTAATTACATAGAATGGAGCAGATGATGTGTTACTGTTGCGAGATGTGGGAGCCGGTAGACCCCATTGAGGCTAACGGTGATTACATCTGTGACAAGTGTCTGCTGCTACAGGATCTCCAGCTCCGTGTTGATGAGCTGGAGTCTGAGCTTCAGATACTGCGACACATCAGGGAGGGGGAGAAGTACCTGGACTCTGTGTATCAGGAGGTGGTCACACCTATGAAGTTAATTAATTCAGATGTAGCCCATGGTCAGGGACTGGACGGTGTGACCACGAGTGAGGCAGGTACGGGGATCCAGAAGGTAGTGTTGGAGGAGCCGCAGCCCTTGCTCTTGTCCAACAGGTTCGAGCTTCTTACTCCCTGTGGAGACGGAAGCAGGGGCTGCAGGGAGGATGAGCAACCTGGCCACAGCACCGTGGAGAGGGGGGCCATTCAAGAGGGGGGAGTAAATAGAAATGTTGTAGTGGTAGGGGATAGTATTATTAGGGGGATAGATAGAGTTCTCTGCAGCCAAGAGCGAGAGTCCCGTAGGCTGTGTTGCCTACCCGGTGCCAGGGTTAAGAACATCTCCTCTGGGCTGGACAGAAACTTGGAGTGGGAGGGGGAGGATCCAGTTGTCGTGGTCCATGTTGCTACCAACAGCATAGATAGGACAAGGAAGGAGGTTCTGCTGAGGGAGTTTGAGCAGCTAGGGGCCAAATTAAAAAGCAGAACCACAAGGGTAATAATCTCTGGATTATTACCTGAGCCACGAGCGAATTTGGTTAGGACAAATAAAATAAGAGAGTTAAATGCGTGGCTCAAAGACTGGTGTGGGAGAAATGGGTTTTGCTTCCTGGGACACTGGCACCAGTACTGGGACAGGAGGGAGCTGTTCCGTTGGGACGGGCTTCACTTGGCCAGTGCTGGGACTAGAGTCCTGGCGGATCATATAACTAGGGCTGTAGAGAGGGCTTTAAACTAACTAGTGGGGGGGAGGTTCCTAGAGAGCAAATAATACAAATGACAACAGAGAAGGTCATAGACTTAGGTAGCAGTGGGGAAATTAAAAACCAGAGCATGTCAGGAAGGGGTAGAAGGTGTGGAGTAAAAGGTAAAGTAATAAAAAGGGCAATAGCAGGAACTAAGTGTCACAAAACATATTTGAAAGTTCTCTATCTGAATGCACGTAGCATTCGTAACAAAATAGACGAGTTAAAGGCACAAATAGCTACATATGGGTATGATCTTGTGGCCATTACAGAAACATGGCTGCAGGGTGACAATGCCTGGGAATTAAACATACCAGGTTATTTAACAATCAGGAAGGACAGGCAGGAAGGAAGGGGAGGTGGGGTGGCTATGTTAATAAAGGAAGGAATCACTGTAATACAGAGAAATGATATTGGGTCAAAGGATCAGGATAATGAAACAGTTTGGGTGGAGATAAGGAATAATAAGGTGAAAAAAACACTAGTGGGTGTAGTATATAGGCCTCCGAACAGTTGCAACTCGGTTGGACGGAGTATCAATCAGGAAATAGTTGAGGCTTGTAATAAGGGAACATCTATAATTATGGGGGATTTTAACTATCATATAAATTGGACGAATCAAATTGGGCAGGGCTGCCTTGAGGATGAGTTCATTGAGTGTATTAGGGATGGGTTTCTTGAGCAGTATGTAACTGAACCAACCAGGGGGCAGGCAACCTTAGATCTGGTCCTGTGTAACGAGACAGGATTAATTAAAAATGTCCTAGTAAAGGATCCCCTTGGAATGAGTGACCATAACATGGTTGAATTCCATATTCAGTTAGAGGGTGAGGAGGCTGTATCTCAAACAAGCGTGCTAAGCTTGAATAAAGGAGACTATGAAGGTATGAGAGCGGAATTGAGCAAAGTGGATTGGGAAAATAGGTTAAAGGATAAGACGATACATGATCAGTGGTGTACATTTAAGGAGTTATTTTACAAATTCCAAAAAAAGTATATTCCACTGAGAAAAAAAGGGTGTAAAAGAAAAGACAGCCATCCGTGGCTAAGTAAAGAAATTAAGGATAGTATTCGACTAAAAACAAGGGCATATAAGGTAGCCAAATCTAGTGGGAGGATAGAGGATTGGGAAAACTTTAAAAGACAGCAAAAATAACAAAAAGATTGATTAAGAAAGGGAAGATAGATTATGAAAGTAAATTAGCAAAAAATATAAAGACAGATAGTAAGAGTTTTATAGTTATATAAAAAGAAAAAGGGTGGCTAAAGTAAATGTTGGTCCCTTAGAGGATGAGACCGGGAAATTAAAGGTGGGAAATATGGAGATGGCAAAAACACTGAATGAATATTTTGTATCAGTCTTTACAGTAGAGGACACCAAGAATATCCCAACACTTGACAAGCAGGGGGCTATAGGGGGGGAGGAGCTAAATACGATCAAAATCACTAAGGAAGTAGTACTTGGTAAAATAATGGGACTCAAGGCGGATAAATCACCTGGACCTGATGGCTTACATCCCAGGGTTTTGAGGGAAGTGGCGGTAGGGATTGTGGATGCATTGGTAATAATCTTCCAAAACTCCCTGGACTCAGCAAAGGTCCCGGCAGACTGGAAAACTGCTAATGTAACACCCTTATTTAAAAAGGGCAGTAGACAGAAGGCTGGAAACTATAGACCGGTTAGCCTAACATCTGTGGTAGGTAAAATTTTGGAGTCCATTATTAAGGAGATAGTAACAGGACATTTGGATAATCATAATTTAATAAGACAAAGTCAGCATGGTTTTATGAAGGGGAAGTCATGTTTGACAAATTTGCTGGAGTTCTTTGAGGAAGTAACATATAGGGTGGATAAAGGTGAACCAGTGGACGTAGTGTATTTAGACTTCCAAAAGGCATTTGACAAGGTGCCACACAAAAGATTATTGCTTAAGATAAAAAATCACTGGATTGGGTGTAATATTCTGGCATGGATAGAGGATTGGCTATCTAACAGAAGGCAGAGAGTTGGGATAAATGGTTCATATTCAGACTGGCAATCAGTAACCAGTGGTGTTCCGCAGGGGTCAGTGCTGGGTCCCCAACTCTTTACAATCTATATTAACGATTTGGAGGAGGGGACCGAGTGTAACACATCAAAGTTTGCAGATGATACTAAGATGGGAGGGAAAGTAGTGAGTGAGGAGGACATAAAAAACCTGCAAGGGGACATAGACAGGCTAAGTAAGTGGGCAGAGATTTGGCAGATGGAATACAATACTGGAAAGTGTGAGGTTATGCACTTTGGCAGGAAAAATCGTAGAGCAAGTTATTATCTTAATGGCAAGAAACTTGAAAGTACTGAAGTACAAAGGGATCTGGGGGTCCTGGTGCACGAAACTCAAAAGGTTAGTATGCAGGTGCAGCAAGTGATTAAGAAGGCCAATGGAATGTTGGCTTTCATTGGTAGGGGGATAGTATATAAAAATAGGGAGGTATTGCTTCAGTTGTACAAGGTATTGGTGAGACCGCACCTGGAATACTGCATACAGTTTTGGTGTCCATACTTAAGAAAGGACATACTTGCTCTCGAGTCAGTGCAAAGAAGGTTCACTCGATTAATCCCGGGGATGAGGGGATGGACATATGAGGAGAGGTTGAGTAGATTGGGACTCTACTCATTGGAGTTCAGAAGAATGAGAGGCGATCTTATTGAAACATATAAGATTATGAAGGGGTTGGATCGGGTGGATGCAGGGAGGATGTTCCAGATGATGGGTGAAACTAGAACTAGGGGGCTAGTCTTAGAATAAGGGGCTGCTCTTTCAAAACTGAGATGAGGAGGAACTACTTCACTCAGAGGGTGGTAGGTCCATGGAATATGCTGCCCCAAAAAGCTATTGAAGCTACATCATTACATAAATTTAAAACAGAAATAGACAGTTTCCTAGTAGAAAAGGGAATTAAGGGTTACGGGGAGCGGGCAGGAATTTGGACATGAGTCTAGGTTCGGATAGGTCATGGCCCTGTGGGTAGCGGAGCGGGCCCAGGGGCCGTGTAGCCTGATCCTGCTCCTGTTTTCGTGTGTCTAATGCTGTTAGATTCAGGAGATAGTCCTGTCATAGTGGATTGGCAGTTAGGATCAGATCAGCCATGATCTTATTGAATGGTGGAGCAGGCTCGAGGGGCCAATTGGCCTACTCCTGCTCCTATTTCTTATGTTCTTATGTTCTTATGTAACAGACTGGGGAACAGTGGGATATATAAGGGACAGACTGGGAAACAGTGGGATATAGATGGGACAGACTGGGAAACAGTGGGATATAGAGGGGACAGACTGGGAAACAGTGGGATATAGAGATGACAAACTGGGAAACAATTGGATATAGAGGGGATAGACAGGGGTACAGTGGGATATAGAGGGGACAGACTGTGGAACAGTGAGATATGGAGGGAGCACACTGGGGAACAAGGGGATATAGAGGGGACAGACTGGGAAACAGTGGGATTTATAGAGAACAGACTGGAAAACAGTGGGATATAAAATGGACAGACTGGGTAACAGTGGGATATAGTGATGAAAGTCTGGGAAACAATTGGATATAGAGCGGATAGACTGGGAAACAGTGGGATATAGAGGGGATAGACTGGGTAACAGTGAGATATAGAGGGGACAGACTGGGAAACAGTGGATATCGATGTGGCAGACTGGGAAACATTGGGATATGGAGGGGACACACTGGGAAACACTGGGATATAGAGGGGACACACTGGGATAGAGTGGGATATGGAGGGGACAGAATGGGAAACAGTGGGATATAGAGGGGACAGATTGGGTAACAGTGGGATATAGAGGGGACTAACAGGGAAACAGAGGGATATAGAGGGCACACACTGGGAAAAAGTGGGATATGGAGACAACAGACTGGGGAACAGTGGGATATATAAGTGACAGACTGTGAAACAGTGGGATATATAGGGGACAGACTGGGAAACAGTGGGATATAGAGCGGACAGACTGGGAAACAGTGGTATATATTGGGGACTCACTGAGAAACAATGGGACATAGAGCGTATAAACTGGGAAACAGTGGCATATGGAGGGGACACACTGGGAATCAGTGGGATATAGAGAGGACAGATTGGTTAACAGCAGTATATAAAGGGAACAGAATGGGGAACAGTGGGATATATATGGGACACACTGGGAAACCATGGGATACAGAGGGAATACACTGGGAAACAGTGGGATATGGAGGGGATACACTGGGAAAAATGGGATATAGAGAGGACACACTGGGAAACAGTGGGATGTAGAGGGAACAGACTGGGGAACAATGGGATATGGAGGGGACAGACTGGGAAACAGTGGGATATATATGGGACACACAAGGAAACAATGGTATATGGAGGACACACACAGAGAAATAGTGGGATATGGAGGGGACACACTGGGAAACAGTGGGATTTGGAGGGGTCAGATTGGGAAACAGTGGGATATAGAGGGGAGAGAATAGGTAAAAGTGGGATATAGAGTGGACAGACTGGGAAGCAGTGGGATATAGTGGGGACAGACTTGGCAACAGTGGGATATAGAGGGGACACACTGGGGAACAATGGGATATGGAGGGAACACACTGGGAAAAAATGTGATATAGATGGATCAGATTGGGTAACAGTGGGATATAAAGGGAACAGAATGGGGAACAGTGGGATATATAGGGGACACACTGGGAAAGAATGAGATATAAAGGCAGAAGACTGGAAAACAGTGGGATATGGAGGGGATACTCTGGGAAACAGTGGGATATAGAGGGGACACACTGGGAAACAGCGGGATATAGAGTGGACAGACTGGGAAAGAGTGGGAGTTAGAGGCAACAGACTGCTTAACAGTGAGATATAATGGGGACAGACTGGGAAACAGTGGGATATAGAGGGGACAGACTGGGAAACAGTGGGATATAGAGGGGACAGACTGGGAAACATTGGGATATAAAATGGACAGACTAGGTAACAGTGGGATATAGAGATGACAGCCTGGGAAACAGTTGGATATAGAGGGGATAGACTGGGATACAGCGGGATATAGAGGGGACAGACTGTGGAACAGTGAGATATGGAGGGAGCACACTCTGGAACAAGAGGATATAGAGGGGACAGACTGGGAAAGAGTGGGATATAGGGGGGACAGACTGGGAAACAGAGGGATATAGAGGGCACACACTGGGAAAAAGTGGGATATGGAGACAACAGACTGGGGAACAGTGGGATATAGAGGAGACAGTCTGGGAAACAGTGGGATATATAGGGGACACACATGAGAAACAAAGGGACATAGAGCGTATACACTGGGAAATAGTGGGATATGGAGGGGTCAAACTGGGAATCAGTGGGATATAGAGAGGACACACTGGGAAACAGTGGGATGTAGAGGGGTCAGACTGGGGAACAATGGGATATGGAGGGGCCAGACTGGGAAACAGTAGGATATAGATGGGACAGACTCGATGACACTGGGATATAGAGGGTACACACTGGGAAACAGTGGGATATATATGGGACACGCAGGGAAACAATGGGATATAGAGGGAACACACTGGGAAACAGTGGGATATATATGGGACAAGCAGTGAAACAATGGGATATGGAGGACACACACAGAGAAACATTGGTATATGGAGGGGACACACTGGGAAAGACTGGGATATAGAGGGATCAGATTGGGAAACAGTGGGATATAGAGGGGGGAGACTAGCTAACAGAGGGATATAGAGTGGACCTACTGGGAAGCAGTGGGATATAGAGGGGACACACTGGGAAAGAATGGGATAAAAAAAGGTAGCAGACTGGAGAACAGTGGGATATGGAGGGGACACACTGCAAAACAGTGGGATATAGAGGGGACACATTGAGAAACTGTGGGATATGAAGGGGACAGACTCGGGAAAGTGGGTTATATAGAGAACACACTGGGAAACAATGGGATATTGAGGGGACAAACTGGGAAACAATGGGATATAGAGGGGACACACTGGGAAACAGCGGGATGTAGAGGGGACAGACTGTGGAACAATGGGATATGGAGGGGACAGACTGGGGAACAATGGGATATGGAGGGGACACAATGGGAAACAGCGGGATATAGAGGGGACAGACTGGGAAAGGGTGGGATATGGAGGGGACTCACAGGGAAACAGAGGGATATAGAGGAGACATACTGGGAAACAATGGGATATGGAGGCAACAGACTGTGGAACAGTGGGATATATAAGGGACAGACTGGGAAACAGTGGGATATAGATGGGACAGACTGGCAAACAGTGGGATATAGAGGGGACAGACTGGGAAACAGTGGGATATAGAGGGGACAGACTGCGAAACAGTGGGATGTAGAGGGGACAGACTGGGAAACATTGGGATATAGATGGCACAGACTGGCAAACATTGGGATATAGATGGGACAGACTGGGAAACACTGGGATATAGACGGGACAGACTGTGGAACAGTCAGATATGGAGGGAGCACACTGGGAAACAGTGGGATATAGAGGGGACAGACTGGGAAACAATTAAATATAGAGGGGACAGACTGGGAAACAATGGGATATAGAGGGGACACACTGGGGAACAATGGGATATGGAGGGGACACACTGGGAAACAGTGGGATATAGAGTGGACAGACTGGGAAACAGTGGGATATAGAGTGGACAGACAGGGAAAGAGTGGGATATAGAGGGGACAGACTGGGAAGCAGTGGGATATAGAGGGGACTCACAGGGAAACAGGGATATAGAGGGGTCAGACTGGGTAACAATGTGATATGGAGGGAACACACTGGGAAACAGTGGGATATAGAGGGGACAAACTGGGAAAGAGTGGGATATAAAATGGACAGACTGGGTAACAGTGGGATATAGTGATGACAGACAGGGAAACAATTGGATATAGAGGGGATAGACTGGGAAACAGTGGGATATAGAGTGGATAGAATGGGTAACAGTGAGTTATAGAGGGGACAGACTGGGGAAAAGTGGGCTATGGAGGGAGCACACTGTGGAACAAGGAGATATAGAGTGGACACACTGGTAAACTGCAGGATATAGTGGGGCAGACTGGGAAATAGTGGATATAGAGGTGGTAGACTGGGAAACATTGGGATATGGAGGAGGCACACTGGGAAACACTGGGATATAGAGTGGACAGACTGGGAAACAATGGGTATAGAGGGGGAAGACTGGGAAACAGTGGGGTATAGTTGGGACAGACTGGGTAACATTGTGTTATAGAGGGGACAGACTGGGAAACAGTGGGATATAGAGGGGACAGACTGTGAAACAGTGGGATGTAGAGGGGTCAGACTGGGAAACATTGGGATATAGATGGGACAGACTGGGAAACAGTGGGATATAGAGGGGACAGACTGGGAAACAGTGGGATATAAAATGGACAGACTGGGTAACAGTGGGATATAGGGATGACAGACTGGGAAACAATTGGATATAGAGGGGATAGACTGGGAAACATTGGGATATAGAAGGGACAGACTGTGGAACAGTGAGACATGGAGGGAGCAGACTGGGAAACAGTGGGATATAGAGGGGACAGCCTGCGAAACAGTGGGATGTAGAGGGGACAGACTGGGAAATATTAGGATAGAGTGTGGACAATCTGGGAAACAGTGTGATATAGAGTGGACAGACAGGAAAACAGTGGGATATAGAGGGGACAGACTGGGAAACAGTGGGATATAGAGGGGACACTCTGAGAAACAGTGGGATATAGAGGGAACAGACTGGGAAAAAGTGGGATATGGTGGTGACAGTCTGGGAAATGGTGGGATATAGAGAGGACAGACTGGGAATCAATTCAATATGGAGGGGACAGACTGGGAAACAGCGGGATATATAGGGGGCACACTGGGGAACAATGGGATTTAGAGGGGACGGACTGGGAAACAATGGGATTTAGAGAGGACAGACTGGGAAACAGTGGGATATAGAGGTACCAAACTGGGAAACAGTGGGATATAGAGGGGACAGACTGGGAACGTTGGAATATGGAGGGGACACTCTGGGGCACAATGGGATATGGAGGGGACACATTGGGAAACAGTGGGATATAGAGGGGACAGACTGCTTCACAGTGGGTTATAGATGGGACAGACTGGGAAACAGTGGGATATAGTGCGGACTGACTGGGAAACCATGGGATATAGAGGGGACAGACTGGGAAACATTGGGATATGAAGGGAACACACTGGGAAACAGTGGGATATAGAGGGGACAGACTAGGTAACAGTGGGATATAGAGTGGACAGACTGCGAAACAGTGGGATGTAGAGGGGACAGACTGGGAAACATTGGGATATAGATGGCACAGACTGGCAAACATTGGGATATAGATGGGACAGACTGGGAAACACTGGGATATAGACGGGACAGACTGTGGAACAGTCAGATATGGAGGGAGCACACTGGGAAACAGTGGGATATAGAGGGGACAGACTGGGAAACAATTAAATATAGAGGGGACAAACTGGGAAACAATGGGATATAGAGGGGACACACTGGGGAACAATGGGATATGGAGGGGACACACTGGGAAACAGTGGGATATAGAGTGGACAGACTGGGAAACAGTGGGATATAGAGTGGACAGACAGGGAAAGAGTGGGATATAGAGGGGACAGACTGGGAAGCAGTGGGATATAGAGGGGACTCACAGGGAAACAGGGATATAGAGGGGTCAGACTGGGTAACAATGGGATATGGAGGGAACACACTGGGAAACAGTGGGATATAGAGGGGACAAACTGGGAAAGAGTGGGATATAAAATGGACAGACTGGGTAACAGTGGGATATAGTGATGACAGACAGGGAAACAATTGGATATAGAGGGGATAGACTGGGAAACAGTGGGATATAGAGTGGATAGAATGGGTAACAGTGAGTTATAGAGGGGACAGACTGGGGAAAAGTGGGCTATGGAGGGAGCACACTGTGGAACAAGGAGATATAGAGTGGACACACTGGTAAACTGCAGGATATAGTGGGGCAGACTGGGAAATAGTGGATATAGAGGTGGCAGACTGGGAAACATTGGGATATGGAGGAGGCACACTGGGAAACACTGGGATATAGAGTGGACAGACTGGGAAACAATGGGTATAGAGGGGGAAGACTGGGAAACAGTGGGGTATAGTTGGGACAGACTGGGTAACATTGTGTTATAGAGGGGACAGACTGGGAAACAGTGGGATATAGAGGGGACAGACTGTGAAACAGTGGGATGTAGAGGGGTCAGACTGGGAAACATTGGGATATAGATGGGACAGACTGGGAAACAGTGGGATATAGAGGGGACAGACTGGGACACAGTGGGATATAAAATGGACAGACTGGGTAACAGTGGGATATAGGGATGACAGACTGGGAAACAATTGGATATAGAGGGGATAGACTGGGAAACATTGGGATATAGAAGGGACAGACTGTGGAACAGTGAGATATGGAGGGAGCAGACTGGGAAACAGTGGGATATAGAGGGGACAGCCTGCGAAACAGTGGGATGTAGAGGGGACAGACTGGGAAATATTAGGATAGAGTGTGGACAATCTGGGAAACAGTGTGATATAGAGTGGACAGACTGGAAAACAGTGGGATATAGAGGGGACAGACTGGGAAACAGTGGGATATAGAGGGGACACTCTGAGAAACAGTGGGATATAGAGGGAACAGACTGGGAAAAAGTGGGATATGGTGGTGACAGTCTGGGAAATGGTGGGATATAGAGAGGACAGACTGGGAATCAATTCAATATGGAGGGGACAGACTGGGAAACAGCGGGATATATAGGGGGCACACTGGGGAACAATGGGATTTAGAGGGGACGGACTGGGAAACAATGGGATTTAGAGAGGACAGACTGGGAAACAGTGGGATATAGAGGTACCAAACTGGGAAACAGTGGGATATAGAGGGGACAGACTGGGAACGTTGGAATATGGAGGGGACACTCTGGGGCACAATGGGATATGGAGGGGACACATTGGGAAACAGTGGGATATAGAGGGGACAGACTGCTTCACAGTGGGTTATAGATGGGACAGACTGGGAAACAGTGGGATATAGTGCGGACTGACTGGGAAACCATGGGATATAGAGGGGACAGACTGGGAAACATTGGGATATGAAGGGAACACACTGGGAAACAGTGGGATATAGAGGGGACAGACTAGGTAACAGTGGGATATAGAGTGGACAGACTGGGAAGCAGTGGGATATAGTGGAGACAGACTGGGAAACCGTGGGATATAGAGGGGACAGACTGGGAAACATTGGGATATGGAGTGAACACACTTGGAAACAGTGGGATATAGAGGGGACAGACTAGGTAACAGTGGGATATAGAGTAGACAGACTGGGAAGCAGTGGGATATAGTGGAGACAGACTGGGAAACAGTGGGATATATAGGGGACATACTGGGAAACTGTGGGATATGGTGGGGACAGACTGGGGACAGTGGGTTATATAGGGGACACACTGGTGACCTATGGGATATTGAGGGGACAAACTGGGAAACAATGGGATATAGAGCGGACACACTGGGAAACAGTGGGATGTAGAGAGGACAGACTGGGGAGCAATGGGATATGGAGGGGACAAGCTGGGAAACAGTGGGATATAGAGGGGACAGACTGCTTCACAGTGGGTTATAGATGGGACAGACTGGGATACAGTGGGATATAGTGCGGACTGACTGGGAAACCATGGGATATAGAGGGGCAGACTGGGATAACATTGGGATATGAAGGGAACACACTGGGAAACAGTGGGATATAGGGATGATAGATTGGGAAACAATTGGATATAGAGGGGATAGACTGGGAAACATTGGGATATAGGGGGGACAGACTGTGGAACAGTGAGATATGGAGGGAGCAGACTGGGAAACAGTGGGATATAGAGGGGACAGACTGCGAAACAGTGGGATGTAGAGGGGACAGACTGGGAAATATTGGGATAGAGTGTGGACAATCTGGGAAACAGTGTGATATAGAGTGGACAGACTGGAAAACAGTGGGATATAGAGGGGACAGACTGGGAAAAAGTGAGATATGAAGGGAACAGACTGGGGAACAGTGGGATAAAGCGTGGACACACTGGGAAACAGTGAGATATGAAGGGAACAGACTGGGGAACAGTGGGATATATAGGGGACACACTGGGAAACAATGGTACATAGAGCGTATACACTGGGAAACAGTGGGATATGGAGGGGACAGACTGGGGAACAGTGGAATATGTGGGCAGCACACTGGGGAACAACGGGATATAGAAGGAACACACTGGCAATCAGTGGGATGTAGAGGGGATAGATTGGGTATAAAGGGAAGAGAATGGGGAACAGTGGGATATATATGGGACATAACTGGGAAACAATGGGATATAGAGTGAACACACTGGGAAACAGTGGGAGATGGAGCGGGCAAACTGGGGACAGTAGGTTATATAGGGGACACACTGGGAAACAATGGGAAATGGATGGGACAAACTGGGGACAAATGGGATATGGAGGGGACACACGGGGAAACAGCGGGATATAGATTGTACAGACTTGGAAAGAGTGGGATATATACCCAACAGACTGAGGAACAGTGGGATATATAAGGGACAGACTGGGAAACAGTGGGATATAGATGGGACAGACTGGGAAACAGTGGGATATAGAGGGGACAGACTGGGAAACAGTGGGATATAGAGGGGACACACTGAGAAACAGTGCGATATAGAGGGAACAGACTGGGAAAAAGTGGGATATGGTGGTGACAGTCTGGGAAATGGTGGGATATAGAGAGGACAGACTGGGAATCAATTCAATATGGAGGGGACAGACTGGGAAACAGCGGGATATATAGGGGGCACACTGGGGAACAATGGGATTTAGAGGGGACGGACTGTGAAACAATGGGATTTAGAGAGGACAGACTGGGAAACAGTGGGATATAGAGGTACCAGACTGGGAAACAGTGGGATATAGAGGGGACAAACTGCTTCACAGTGGGTTATAGATGGGACAGACTGGGAAACAGTGGGATATAGTGCGGACTGACTGGGAAACCGTGGGATATAGAGGGGACAGACTGGGAAACATTGGGATATGAAAGGAACACACTGGGAAACAGTGGGATATAGAGGGGACAGACTAGGTAACAGTGGGATATAGAGTGGACAGACTGGGAAGCAGTGGGATATAGTGGAGACAGACTGGGAAACCGTGGGATATAGAGGGGACAGACTGGGAAACATTGGGATATGGAGTGAACACACTGGGAATCAGTGGGATATAGAGGGGACAGACTAGGTAACAGTGGGATATAGAGTAGACAAGACTGGGAAGCAGTGGGATATAGTGGAGACAGACTGGGAAACAGTGGGATATATATGGGACATACTGGGAAACCGTGGGATATGGTGGGGACAGACTGGGGACAGTGGGTTATATAGGGGACACACTGGTGACCTATGGGATATTGAGGGGACAAACTGGGAAACAATGGGATATAGAGCGGACACACTGGGAAACAGTGGGATGTAGAGAGGATAGACTGGGGAACAATGGGATATGGAGGGGACAAGCTGGGGAATAGTGGGATATGGAGGGGAACACTGGGGAACAGCGAGATATAGAGGGGACAGACTGGGAAAGAGTGGGATATAGAGGTGACAGAGTGGGAAACAGTGGGATATAGAGGGGACAGGCTGTGAAACAGTGGGATATAGAGGGGACAGGCTGGGTAACAGTGGGATATAGAGGGGACTCACAAGGAAACAAAGGGATGTAGAGGGGGCACACTGGGAAACAGTGGGATATGGAGGCAACAGACTGGGGAATAGTGGGATGTACAAGGGACAGACTGGGAAAGAGTGGGATATAGAGGGGACAGACTGGGTAACAATGGGATATACAGGGGACTCACAGGGAAACAGGGATATAGAGGGGCCAGACTGGGGATCAACGGGATATGGAGGGAACACACTGGGAAACAGTGGGATATAGAGGGGACAGACTGGGAAACAGTGGATATAGAGCGGATAGACTGGGAAACAGTGGGATACGGAGGGGACACACTGGGAAACACTGGGATATAGAGGGGACCCACAGGGATACAGTGGGATATAGAGGGGACAGACTAGGAAACATTGGGATACAGAGTGGACAGTTTGGGAAACAGTGGGATATAGAGGGGACAGACTTGGAAACAGTGGAGTATAGAGGGGACAGACTGGGAAACAGTGGGATGTGGAGGGGACAGACTGGGAAACAGTGGGATGTAGAGGGGACAGACTGGGAAACATTGGGATAGAGAGTGGACAGTCTAGGAAACAGTGGGATATATAGGGGACAGACTGGGAAACAGTGGGATTTAGAGGGGACTCACAGTGAAACAGGGATATAGAGGGGTCAGACTGGGGAACAATGGGGTATGGAGGTAACACACTGGGAAACAGTGTGATATAGAGGGGACAGACTGGGAAACAGTGGGATATAAAATGGGCAGGCTGGTTAAGAGTGGGATATAGAGGGGGCACACTGGGAAACAGCAGGATATAGAGGGGACCGACTGGTTAACAGTGGGATAAAGACTGGACACACTGGGAAACAGTGAGATATGGAGGGAACAGACTGGGGAACAGTGGGATATATAGGGGACACACTGGGAAACAGTGGGATATGGAGGGGACATACTGGGGAAAAGTGGGATATGCGGGGAGCACACTGGAGAACAACGGGATATAGAGGGGACACACTAGGAATCAGTGGGATATAGAGGGGACAGATTGGGTAACAGTGGGATATAAAGGGAGCAGAATGGGGAACAGTGGGATATATATGAGACATAACTGGGAAACAATGGGATATAGAGGGAACACACTGGGAAACAGTGGGATATGGAGGTGACAGACTCGGGACAGTGGGCTATATAGGGGACACACTGGGGAACAATGGGATATGGAGGGGACAAACTGGGGGAAAATGGGATATAGAATGGACACACTGGGAAACAGTGGGATATAGAGGGGACAGACTGGGTAATAGTGGGAAACAGAGGGATATAGAGGGGACACATTGGGAAACAATGGGATATGGAGCCAAAAGACTGGGGAACAGTGGGATATATAAGGGACAGACAGGGGAAAATGGGATATAGAGGGGACAGACTGGGAAACAGTGGGATATAAAGGGGATAGACTGGGAAACAGTGGGACATAGAGGTGACAGACTGGGGAACAGTGGGATATATATGGGGCACACTGGGAAACAATGGGAAATAAAGGGAACACACTGGGAAACAGTGTGATATGCAGGGGACAGACTGGGGACAGTGGGTTAGATAGGGGACACACTGGGGAACAATGGGATATGGAGGGTACAGACTTGGAAACAGTGTGTTATAGAGGGTACACACTGGGGAACAATGGGATATAAAGGGAACAGACTGGGAAACAGTGGGATATGGAGGGGACACACGGAGAAACAGAGGGATATAGAGGGGACACACTGGGAAACAGTGGGAAATGGAGGCAACAGACTGGGGAACAGTGGGATATATAAGGGACAGACTGGGAAACAGTGGGATATAGAGGGGACTGACTGGGAAACAGTGGGATATAGAGGGGTCATTCAGTTAAACAGTGGGATATAGAGGGGACTCACTGGGAAACAGTAGGATATAGCAGGGACAGACTGGGGATCAATGGGATATGGAGGGGACAGACTGGGGAACAGTGGGTTATAGAGGGGACAGAGTGGGAATCAGTGGGACATAGAGGGGGCAGACTGAAAAACAGTGGGATATAGAGGGAACAGACTGGGAATCAGTGGGATATAGGGGGGACAGACTGGGAATCAGTGGGATATAGAGGGAACAGACTGGGAATCAGTGGGATATAGAGGGGACAGAGTGGGAATCAGTGGGATATAGAGGGGGCAGACTGAAAAACAGTGGGATATAGAGGGAACAGACTGGGAATCAGTGGGATATAGAGGGGACAGACTGGGAATCAGTGGGATAAAGAGTGGACTCACTGGGAAACAGTGAGATATGGAGGAAACAGACTGGGGAACAGTGGGATATATAGGGGACACACTGGGAAACAATGGGATATAGAGCGTATACACTGGGAAACAGTGGCATATGGAGGGGACATACTGGGGAACAGTGGGATATGGGGGGAAGCACACTGGGGAACAACGGGATATAGAGGGGACACACTGGGAATCAGTGGGATATAGAGGGGACTCACTTGGAAACAGTGGGATGTAGAGGGGACAGACTGGGAAACATTGGGATAGAGAGTGGACAATCTGGGATACAGTGGGATATCGAGGGGACAGACTGTGAAACAGTGGGATATAAAGGAGGCAGACTGGGAAACAGTGGGGTATAGAGGGGACAGACTGGGAAACAGTGCGATGTGGAGGGGACAGACTGGGAAACAGTTGGATGTAGAGGGGACAGACTGGGAAACATTGGGATAGAGAGTGGACAGTCTAGGAAACAGTGGGATATAGATGGGACAGACTGGGAAACAATGGGATTTAGAGGGGACTCACAGGGAAACAGAGATATAGAGGGGTCAGACTGGGGAACAATGTGATATGGAGGGAACACACTGGGAACAGTGGGATATAGAGGGGCAGACTGGAAAACAGTGGGATATAAAATGGACAGGCTGGGTAAAAATGGGATATAGAGGGGGCACACTGGGAAACAGCGGGATATAGAGGGGACCGACTGGTTAACAGTGGGATAAAGAGTGGACACACTGGGAAACAGTGAGATATGGAGGGAACAGACTGGGTTAGAGTGGGATATATAGGGGACACACTGGGAAACAATGGGATATAGAGCGTATACACTGGGAAACAGTGGGATATGGAGGGGACATACTGGGGAACAGTGGGATATGGGGCGAGCACACTGGGGAACAATGGGATATAGATGGGACACACTGGGAATCAGTGGGATATGGAGGGGACAGATTGGGTAACAGTGGGATATAAAGGGAACAGAATGGGGAACAGTGGGATATATATGGGACATGACTGGGAAAAAATGGGATATAGATTGAACACACTGGGAAACAGTGGGATATGGAGGGGACAGACTGGGGACAGTAGGTTATATAGGGGACACACTGGGGAACAATGGGATATGGAGGGGACAGACAGGGGACAGTGGGTTATATAGGGGACACACTGGGGAACAATGGGATATGGAGGGGACAGACTGGGAAACAATGGGTTATATAGTGGACACACTGGGAAACAGTGGGACATGGAGGGGACAGACTGGGGAACAGTGGGATACGGTGGTGACAGTCTGGGAAATGGTGGGATATAGAGAGGATAGACTGGCAAACATTGGGATACAGAGTGGACAGTCTGGGGAACAGTGGGATATAAAGGGAACAGAATGGGCAACAGTGGGATATATATGGGGCACACTGGGAAACAATGGGATATATAGGGAACACACTGGGAAACAATGGGATATGCAGGGGACAGACTGGGAAACAGTGTGTTATAGAGGGGACACACTGGGGAACAATGGGATATAGAGGGAACAGACTGGGAAACAGTGGGATATGGAGGGGACACACAGGGAAACAGAGGGATATAGAGGGGACACACTGGGAAACAGTGGGAAATGGAGGCAACAGACTGGGGAACAGTGGGATATATGAGGGACAGACTGGGAAACAGTGGGGTATAGGGGGGTGATGCACTATCAACAACACCGAAGACTATGAGTTGAACTTATACGAAGTAGGCTTTTATTGACTAAGAACTGGAGCATGCCTCTGCTAGTGGATCCATCCTAAGAGCTCCCGGGGGAAGGGTGGTGAGTCACCTTTATACCCGGGCTTAGGGGTGGAGCCAGGGGCGGAGACATGCCCGGACCTGTACAGAGTTAACAGTGGTTTACCACACAGACATGTACAGAGTTAGCAGTGGTTTACCACATTCACCCCTCGTTTAAAAAAGAGTCCGGCAGGGTGAAGTGTTTCAAATGTTCGTATACGAAAGTCTCTCCGGGGGTCTTGTCTGCCGTAATGATTTTCGTGGTGCCGGTTGCGGCGGTTCTTTGCCCGCGGCCGCTTCTCACGTGGGACGGAGCACTGACGTGTCGTCCTCTCAGGGTAGGGATGGCACCGGCATGTCGTCAGTTCGTGGTAGACACCCCGGTGGTGCGTCGTGGGTAGTGGTGGTGGGTGGAGGTAGTGGATGGTGATCGATGGTGTTTCGGGTGGTACCTGAGGGTGCGAGGTCTTGACTTGAGACTTTGTCCTCCCGCCCGTCAGGATACGCCACGTAGGCGTACTGTGGGTTGGCGTGGCGGAGGTGAACCTTTTCGACCAGGGGGTCCGTCTTATGGCTCCTCACTTGTTTCCTGAGCAGGACGGGTCCCGGAGACGTCAGCCATGGCAGTAGTGATGTCCCCGAGGTGGATTTCCTGGGGAAGACGAACATCTTCTCATGAGGGGTGGCGTTTGTGGCAGTACAGAGCAGTGATCGTATGGCGCATCGGGGAGGACATCTTGCCAGCGGGAGATTGGGAGGCCCTTGGATTTTAGGGCGAGCATGGCGGTCTTCCACACCGTTGCGTTCTCCCTCTCTACCTGTCCGTTACCCCGGGGGTTGTAGCTGGTAGTCCTGCTCGTGGCTATGCCCTTCTCGAGCAGGTACTGGCGCAGCTCGTCGCTCATGAACGACGAGCCCCTGTCGCTGTGAATGTAATTGGGGAAGCCAAATATGGCAAACAGGTCGTTGAGGCACCTGATGACTGTGGCACTGGTCATGTCCGGGCAGGGGATGGCGAAGGGGAAACGGGAGTACTCGTCAATAATATTGAGGAAGTACGTGTTGCGGTCAGAGGAGGGAAGGGGCCCCTTGAAATCGACGCTGAGACGTTCGAAGGGGCGGGTGGCTTTAATCAGGTGTGCCCTGTCTGGCCTATAAAAATGCGGTTTGCATTCGGCGCAGACCTGGCAGTTCCTGATAATGGTCCTGACCTCCTCGATGGAGTAAGGCAGGTTGCGAGCTTTAATAAAATGGAAGAACCTGGTGACCCCCGGGTGACAGAGATTTTGGAGGGTCCGTAGCCTATTGACTTGTGCGTTGGCACATGTCCCACGGGATAGGGCGTCTGGGGGCTCATTAAGTTTCCCGGGCCGGTATAAGATATCGTAGTTGTAGGTTGATAACTCGATCCTCCACCGCAATATCTTATCATTTTTTATTTTCCCCCTTTGTCTGTTGTTAAACATAAATGCTACTGACCGTTGGTCAGTGAGCAGGGTGAAACGTTTACTGGCCAGGTAATGCCTCCAGTGCCATACAGCCTCCACTATCGCCTGGGCCTCCTTCTCGACTGAGGAGTGTCGAATTTCGGGGCCCTGGAGGGTCCGTGAAAAGAAGGCCACGGGTCTCCCCGCCTGGTTAAGGGTTGCGGCTAGGGCGAAGTCGGATGCATCGCTCTCCACTTGGAAAGGGATGGACTCATCCACTGCATGCATTGTGGCCTTCGCAATGTCCTCTTTTATGAGGGTGAAGGCCGCACGGGCCTCTGCCGTCAGGGGGAAGGAGGTTGACTTGATGAGGGGCCGGGCTTTGTCTGCATAGTTGGGCACCCACTGGGCGTAGTAAGAGAAGAACCCTAGGCATCTCTTCAGGGCTTTTAGGCAGTGGGGGAGGGGTAGTTCCAGGAGGGGGTGCATTCGGTCGGGGTCGGGGCTGATGACTCCGTTTTCCACCACGCAGCCAAGAATAGCAAGGCGCGTGGTTCGGAACATACATTTTTCTCTGTTGTATGTCAGATTCAGCCGTTGGGCCGTACGGAGGAATTTTTCTAGGTTGGCGTCGTGGTCATGCCGGTCATGGCCGCAGATGGTGATGTTGTCTAGATAGGGGAAGGTGGCCTGCAGCGCGTTCTGGTCAACCATCCGGTCCATCTCCCTTTGGAAGACCGAGACCCCCGTTGGTGACGCCGAAGGGGACTCGGAGGAAGTAGTAGAGGCGACCGTCGGCCTCGAAGGCCGTGTACTGGCGGTCCTCAGGCCTGATGGGGAGCTGGTGGTATGCCGACTTCAGATCAATCGTCGAGAATACCCGGTATTGTGCTATCTGGTTGACCATGTCAGATATGCGGGGAAGTGGGTATGCGTCTAATTGCGTGTATCGATTGATCGTCTGGCTGTAATCAATAACCAGGCGCTGTTTTTCGCCGGTCTTCACTACCACCACTTGGGCTCGCCATGGGCTGGTGCTGCCCTCGATAATCCCTTCCCTCAGGAGTCTTTCTACTTCTGATTTAATAAAGCTCCTATCCCCGGCACTGTACCACCTGCTTTTAGTAGCAATTGGCTTGCAGTCTTTGGCGAGGTTAGCGAACAACGGGGGGGGTTTGACCTTCAGGGTGGACAGGCTACATACATTGCGCAGCGCCGTGTTTAAATTCTGCCGGCTGCAGACTGTAAGTGGGGGCAGGGGCCTGCCATATGCCATCGTGACGCTCTCCAGATGGCACTGGAAGTCTAATCCTAGCAGTACAGGAGCGCAGAGCTGTGGCAGGACGAGGAATTTAAAATCTCTGTACTCCACGCCGTTCACTGTCAGAGTCGCTACACAGTAGCCGCCGACATCCGCCGTACGGGACTTTGAGGCCATAAAGACCTGGTGGCGTGTGGGGATAACCGATAGGGAGTAGCGTCGCACCGTGTCGGGGTGGATGAAGCTCTCCATACTTCCGCAGTCGAAAAGGCAACTTGTGGCATGGCCATTTACCTTTACGTTCATCATGGACCTGGCTAGTTGATGGGGCCTAGATTGGTCCAGGGTGATGGAGGCCATCGTCGAGGTCGGTGGGTCGCTGTAGTATTCGCCCGCGCCGGGGGCTTGGTCTCGAAATGGTGTCCAAGATGGCGGCTCCCCCGTGGCTGGTGGTGCCCAAAATGGCGGCCCGCACGGCTCACACGTGGTTGGTGGGGTCCAAAATGGCGGCCTGCACAGTTCACACGCGGCGCTGCTGGAATTGGGGGTCGATTTCGCCCTGCACACTCTCGCGTAGTGGCCTTTCTTGCCGCATTTGGAGCAGGTCGCGTCCTTTGCTGGGCATTGCTGTCTGGGGTGCTTGGCCTGGCCGCAGAAGTAGCATTTCTGGCCTCTGGTCATTGCAGCTGTAGTTGGGCTGCTGGCGGCTTGTGGCCTTACTGGGTCCCAAGATGGCTGCTCCCGTGACATCCACGTGGCCATCCAGTCAGGGGGGTAGGCATCCATGTTCTGGAGGGCCACGTCTAACGAGTTAGCGAGGGCCACTGTCTTCTGCAGGTCGAGCCCCCTCTGTTCCAGCAGCCTCTGCCAAGTATAGTTGGACCTGATGCCGGCTACGTAGGCGTCTCGGATCAGGTCTTCCGTGTATTCCTTGGCCGTCACCGCTTTGCAATTACAGGCCCGGCCGAGGACTCTCAGTGCCAGTAAATATTCGGTGCCCGATTCCCCGGGGCGCTGTTTTCGGGTAGACAGGAGGTGTCTGGCGTAGACCTCGTTAACAGGCCTCACGTATTGTTCCTTTAGCGTCGCGATGGCGGCCGCGTAAGTTGTGGCGTCTCGGATGATCAAGTAGACTCGGTGGCTCACCCATGAGTTCAAGACAAGCCGTTTCACGTCATCTGTAGTGACGGTAGTGCTGGAGGCCTCCAGGAAGGCTTCGAAACAGCTCAGCCAGTGTTCAAAGTTATTGGCTGCATCTGCTGCTTGAGGATCCAGTTCTAAACGTTCCGGCTTCAAGATTTGCTCCATGTCGAAAATTTAGTCAATAAAATTGATGCACTATCAACAACACCAAAGACTACGAGTTGAACTTATACGAAGTAGGCTTTTATTGACTAAGAACTGGAGCATGCCTCTGCTAGTGGATCCATCCTAAGAGCTCCCGGGGGAAGGGTGGTGAGTCACCTTTATACCCGGGCTTAGGGGTGGAGCCAGGGGCGGAGACATGCCCGGGCCTGTACAGAGTTAACAGTGGTTTACCACAAAGACATGTACAGAGTTAGCAGTGGTTTACCACAGGGGGAAAGACTGGGAAAAAGTGGGATATAGAGGGGACAGTCAGTGAAGCAGTGGGATATAGAGGGGACAGACTGGGTAACAGTGGGATATAGAGGGGACTCACTGGGAAACAGTGGGATATAGCAGGGACAGACTGGGGATCATTGGGATATGGAGGGGACAGACTGGGGAACAGAGGTTTATAGAGGGGACAGACTGGGAATCAGTGGGATATAGAGGGGGCAGACTGAAAAACAGTGGGATATAGAGGGGACAGACTGGGAATCAGTGGGATATAGAGGGGACAGACAGGGAATCAGTGGGATATAGAGGTGACTCACTTGGAAACAGTGGGATATAGAGGGGACAGACTGGGAAACATTGGGATGGAGAGTGGACAATCTGTGAAACAGTGGGATATAGAGGGGACAGACTGGGAAACAGTGGGATATAGAGGGGACAGACTGGGAAACATGGCGATATAGAGGGGGCACACAGGGAAACAGTGGGATAAAGAGTGGACTCACTGGGAAACAGTGAGACATGGAGGGAACAGACTGGGGAACAGTGGGATATATAGGGGACACACTGGGGAACAGTGGGATATGGGGGGAGCACACTGGGGAACAACGGGATATAGAGGGGACACACTGGGAATCAGTGGGATATAGAGGGGACAGATTGGGTAACAGTGGGGTATAAAGGGAACAGAATGGGGAACAGTGGGATATATATGGGACATAACTGGGAAACAATGGGATATAGAGGGAACACACTGGGAAACAGTGGGAGATGGAGAGGACAGACTGGGGACAGTAGGTTATATAGGGGAGACACTGGGGAACAATGGGATATGGATGGGACAAACTGGGAAAAAATGGGATATAGAGGGGACTCACTGGGAAACAGTGGGATGTAGAGGGGACAGACTGGTGAACAATGGGACATGGAGTGGACACACTGGGGAACAATGGGATATGGAGGGGACACACTGGGTAACAGCGGGATATGGAGTGGACCGATTGGGAAACAGTGGGATATAGAGGGGAATCACAGGGAAACAGAGGGATATAGAGGGGACACACTGGGAAAGAGTGGGATATGGAGGCAACAGACTGAGGAACACCGGGATATATAATGGACAGAATGGAAAACAGTGGGATAAAGATGGGACAGACTGGGAAAGAGTGGGATATAGAGTGGACAGACTGGGAAAAAGTGGGATACAGAGGGGACACACTGGGAAACAGTGGGATGTAGGGGGAACAGACTGGGAAACATTGGGATACGGTGGTGACAGTGTGGGAAATGGTGGGATATAGAGAGCACAGACTGGGAAATAAGTCAATATGGAGGGGACAGACTGGGAAACAGGTCAATATGGAGGGGACAGACTGGGAAACAGCGGGATATATAGGGGCACACTGGGGAACAATGGGATATAGAGGGGGCAGACTGGGAAACAGTGGGATTTGGAGAGGACAGACTGGGAAACAGTGGGATATAGAGGTGACAGACTGGGAAACAGTGGGATATAGAGGGGACAGACTGGGGAACGTTGGAATATGGAGGGGACACTCTGGGGAACAATGGGATATGGAGGGGACACACTGGGAAACAGTGGGATATAGAGGGGACAGACTGGGAAACAATGGGATTTAGAGAGGACAGACTGGGAAACAGTGGGATATAGAGGTGACAGACTGGGAAACAGTGGGATATAGAGGGGACAGATTGGGGAACGTTGGAATATGGAGGGGACACAATGGGGAACAATGGGATATGGAGGGGACACACTGGGAGAAATTGCGATATAGAGGGGACACACTGGGGAACAATCAGATACGGAGGGGACAGATTGGGAAACAATGGGATATAGAGGGGACAGACTGCTTCACAGTGGGTTATAGATGGGACAGACTGGGAAACAGTGAGATATAGTGGGGACTGACTTGAAACAGTGGGATATAGAGGGGACAGACTGGGAAACTTTGGGATATGGAGGGAACACACTGGGAAATAGTGGGATATAGAGGGGAGAGACTAGGTAACAGTGGGATATAGAATGGACAGACTGGGAAGCAATGGGATATAGTGGATACAGACTGGGAAACAGTGGGATGTAGAGGGGACACACTGGGGAACAATGGGATATGGAGGGAACACACTGGGGAAAAATGGGATATGGAGGGGACAGACTGGGAAATAGTGGGATATAGAGGGGACAGAGTGGGAAACAGTGGGATATAGAGGGGACAGTCTGTGAAACAGTGGGATATAGAGGGGACAGACTGGTAACAGTGGGATATAGAGGGGACTCACAGGGAAACAGAGGGATATAGAGGGGACACACTGGGTATCAGTGGGATATGGAGGCAACAGACTGGGGAAAAGTGGGATATATAAGGGACAGACTGGGAAAGAGTGGGACATAGAGGGGACAGACTGGGAAACAGTTGGATAGAGAGGGGACAGACTGGGAAACAATGGGGTATAGAGGGGACAGACTGGGAAACATTGGGATGTGGAGGGGACAGACTGGGAAACAGTGGGATATAGAGGGGACAGACTGGGAAACACTGGGATTTAGAGGGGACTCACAGGGAAACAGGGATATAGAGGAGTCAGACTGGGGAACAATGGGATATGGAGGGAACACACTGGGAAACAGTGGGATATAGAGAGGACAGATGGGAAACAGTGGGATATAAAATGGACAGGCTGGGTAAGAGTGGGATATAGACGGGGCACACTGGGAAACAGCGGGATATAGAGGGGACCAACTGGTTAACAGTGGGATAAAGAGTGGACACACTGGGAAACAGTGAGATATGGAGTGAACAGACTGGGGAACAGTGGGATATATAGGGAGCACACTGGGAAACAGCAGGATATAGAGGGGTCCGACTGGTTAACAGTGGGATAAAGAGTGGAAACACTGGGAAAAAGTGGGATATGGAGGGGACATACTGGGGAACAGTGGGATATGGGGGGAGCACACTGGGGAACAACGAGATATAGAGGGGACACACTGGGAATCAGTAGGATATAGAGGTGACAGATTGGGTAACAGTGTGATCTAAAGGGAACAGAATGGGGAACACTGGGATATATATGGGACATAACTGGGAAACAATGGGATATAGAGAAGACAAACTGGGAAACAGTGGGCTATATAGGGGACACACTGGGGAACAAATGGAAATGGAGGGGACAAACTGGGAAAAATGGAATATAGAGTGGACACACTGGGAAACAGTGGGATGTAGAGGGGACAGACTGGGGTACAATGGGATATGGTGGGGACACACTGGAGAACAATGAGATATGGAGGGGACACACTGGGAAACAGAGGGATATAGAGGGGACACATTGGGAAACAATGGGATAAGGAGGCAACAGACTGGGGAACAGTGGGATATATAAGGGACAGACTGGGAAAAAATGGGATATAGAGGGGACAGACTGGGAAACAGTGGGATAGAGAGGGGATAGACTGGGAAAAAGTGGGATATAGAAGGGACTGAGTGGGGAACAGTGGGATATATAAGGGACAGACTGGAAAGCAGTGGGATATAGGGGGGAAAGACTGGGAAACAGTAGGGTATAGAGGGGACAGATTGGGTAACAGTGGGATATAGAGGGGACTCACTGGGAAACAGTGGGATATAGCAGGAACAGAGTGGGGATCCATGGGATATGGAGGGGACAGACTGGGGAACAGTGGGAAATAGAGGGGACAGACTGGGAATCAGTGGGATATAGAGGGGACTCAGTGGGAAACAGTGGGATATAGAGGGGACAGGCAGCAGAACAATGGGATATAGAGGGGACAGTCTGGGTTACAGTGGGATATAGAGGGGACAGATTGGGTAACAGTGGGACATGGAGGGAACAAACTGGCAAACAGTGGGATATGGAAGGGACAGACTGGGAAACAATGGGATATAAAGGGGACAAACTGGGTAACAGTGCGATAAAGAGATGACAGACTGGGAAGTAATTGGATATAGAGGGGACAGACTGGGTAACAGTGGGATATAGAGGGGACAGACTGGGAAAGAGTGGGATTTAGAGGGGACAGAATGGGAAACAGTGGGATGTAGGGGGGACAGACTGGGAAACAATGGGATATGGAGGGATTACACTGGGAAAAAGTGGGATATATAGGTGACACACTGGGAAACAATGGGATACAGAGGGGACACACTGGGAAACAACGGGATATGGAGGGGACAGACTGGGGACAGTGGGTTATATAGGGGATACACTGGGAACAATGGGATATGGAGAGGACAAACTGGGAAACAATGGGATATAGAGGGGACACACTGGGAAACAGTGGGATGTAGCGGGAACAGACTGAGAAACAGTGGGATATAGAGGGGACACACAGGGAAATAGCAGGATATAGAGGGGACAGACTGGGAAACACTGGGATATAGCGGGGACAGACTGAGAAACAGTGGGATATAGAGGGGACAGACTGGGGAAGAGTGGGATATATAGGGACACACTGGGGAACAATGGGATATAGAGGGGACAGACTGGGAAACAGTTGGATAGAGAGGGGACAGACTGGGAAACATTGGGATGTGGAGGGGACAGACTGGGAAACAGTGGGATATAGAGGGGACAGACTGGGAAACACTGGGATTTAGAGGGGACACAGGGAAACAGGGATATAGAGGAGTCAGACTGGGGAACAAGGGGATATGGAGGGAACACACTGGGAAACAATGGGATATAGAGAGGACAGATGGGAAACAGTGGGATATAAAATGGACAGGCTGGGTAAGAGTGGGATATAGATGGGGCACACTGGGAAACAGCGGGATATAGAGGGGACTGACTGGTTAACAGTGGGATAAAGAGTGGACACACTGGGAAACAGTGAGATATGGAGTGAACAGACTGGGGAACAGTGGGATATATAGGGGGCACACTGGGAAACAGCGGGATATAGAGGGGACCGACTGGTTAACAGTGGGATAAAGAGTGGAAACACTGGGAAAAAGTGGGATATGGAGGGGACATACTGGGGAACAGTGGGATATGGGGGGAGCACACTGGGGAACAATGAGATATAGAGGGGACACACTGGGAATCAGTGGGATATAGAGGTGACAGATTGGGTAACAGTGTGATCTAAAGGGAACAGAATGGGGAACACTGGGATATATATGGGACAAAACTGGGAAACAATGGGATATAGAGAAGACAAACTGGGAAACAGTGGGCTATATAGGGGACACACTGGGGAACAAATGGAAATGGAGGCGACAAACTGGGAAAAATGGGATATAGAGTGGACACACTGGGAAACAGTGGGATGTAGAGGGGACAGACTGGGGTACAATGGGATATGGTGGGGACACACTGGAGAACAATGAGATATGGAGGGGACACACTGGGAAATAGAGGGATATAGAGGGACAATAGGGAAACACATTGGGAAACAATGGGATAAGGAGGCAACAGACTGGGGAACAGTGGGATATATAAGGGACAGACTGGGAAAAAATGGGATATAGAGGGGACAGACTGGGAAACAGTGGGATAGAGAGGGGATAGACTGGGAAACAGTGGGATATAGAAGGGATTGAGTGGGGAACAGTGGGATATATAAGGGGCAGACTGGGAAACAGTGGGATATAGTGGGGACAGACTGGAAAGCAGTGGGATATAGGGGGGAAAGACTGGGGAACAGTAGGGTATAGAGGGGACAGACTGGGTAACAGTGGGATATAGAGGGGACTCACTGGGAAACAGTGGGATATAGCAGGGACAGAGTGGGGATCCATGGGATATGGAGGGGACAGACTGGGGAACAGTGGGAAATAGAGGGGACAGACTGGGAATCAGTGGGATATAGAGGGGACTCAGTGGGAAACAGAGGGATATAGAGGGGACAGGCAGCGGAACAATGGGATATAGAGGGGACAGTCTGGGTTACAGTGGGATATAGAGGGGACAGATTGGGTAACAGTGGGACATGGAGGGAACAAACTGGCAAACAGTGGGATATAGAAGGGACAGACTGGGAAACAATGGGATATAAAGGGGACAAACTGGGTAACAGTGCGATAAAGAGATGACAGACTGGGAAGTAATTGGATATAGAGGGGACAGACTGGGTAACAGTGGGATATAGAGGGGACAGACTGGGAAAGAGTGGGATTTAGAGGGGACAGAATGGGAAACAGTGGGATGTAGGGGGGGCAGACTGGGAAACAATGGGATATGGAGGGATTACACTGGGAAAAAGTGGGATATATAGGTGACACACTGGGAAACAATGGGATACAGAGGGGACACACTGGGAAACTATGGGATATGGAGGGGACAGACTGGGGACAGTGGGTTATATAGGGGATACACTGGGAACAATGGGATATGGAGAGGACAAACTGGGAAACAATGGGATATAGAGGGGACACACTGGAAAACAGTGGGATGTAGAGGGGACACACAGGGAAATAGCAGGATATAGAGGGGACAGACTGGGAAACACTGGGATATAGTGGGGACAGACTGAGAAACAGTGGGATATAGAGGGGACAGACTGGGGAAGAGTGGGATATATAGGGACACACTGGGGAACAATGGGATATAGAGGGGACAGACTGGGTAACAGGGGGATATAGACGGGACAGATTGGGTAACAGTGGGATATGGAGGGAACAAACTGGGAAGCAGTGGGATATAGAGGGGACACACAGGGAAACATTGGGATATAAAGGGAACAGACTGGGGAACAGTGAGATATATAGGGGACACACTGGGAAACAATGGGATATGGAGTGGACACACTGGGAAACAGTGGGAATATCGAGAGGACAGATGGGGCAACAGTGGGATATAAAGGGGACAGACTGGGTAAGAGTGGGACATAGAGAGGACAGACTGGGAATCAATGGGATATAGAGGGGATAGACTGGGAAACAGTGGGATATAGAGGGGACAGACTGGCTAACAGTGGGATATGGAGGGGACACACTGGAGAATAATGGGATATGGATTGGACATACTGGGAAACAATGGGATATAGAGGAGACAGACTAGGCAACAGTGGGATATAGAGGGGAGGCCCTGGGAAACAGAGGGGAATGGATGGAACACACTGGGGATCAATGGGATAAAGAGGGTCAGATTGGGTAACAGTGGTACATAGAGGGGACAGACTGGGAAAGCGTGGGATAAAGTGGGGACAGAATGGGAAACAGGGGGATATAGCGGGGACAGATTGGGTAACAGTGGTATATGGAGGGGTCACACTGGGAAACAGTGTGACATGGAGGCAACAGATTGGGGAACAGTGGGATATACAGGGGACACACTGGGGAAAAATGAGATATGGAGGGGACACACTGGGAAACAGTGGGATATAGAGGGGACAGACTGGGAAACAGTGGGATATAGACGAGGAAACAGTGGGATATAGAGGGGACAGACTGGGAAACAGTGGGATATAGAGGGGACAGACTGGGTAACAGTGGGATATAGAGGGGACGCAATGGGACACAGTGGGATATACAGGGGACAGACTGGGAAACAGTAGGATATAGAGGGGACAGACTGGGAAACAGTGGGATATAGAGGGGACAGACTGGGAAACAGTGGCATATAGATTAGACAGACTGGCTAACAGTGGGATATAGAGGGGACGCAATGGGAAACAGTGGGATATAGAGTGGACAGACTGCAGAACAATGGGATATGGAGGGGACACACTGGGGAAGAGTGGGATATAGAGGGGACCGACTCAGAAACAGTGGGATATAGTGCGGACAGTGTGGGGAACAGTGGGATATATAGGGGACACACTGGGGAACAATGGGATATGGAGTGGACACACTGGGAAAGAGTGGGATATATAGGGGACAGACGTGGAAACAGTGGGATATAAAGTGGACAGACTGGGTAGCAGTGAAATATAGAGAGGACAGACTGGGAAGCAATGGGATATAGAGAGGACAGACTGGGAAACAGTGGGATATAGAGGGGACAGACTGGGTAACAGTGGGATATATAGGGAACACACCGGGGAGCAATGGGATATGGAGGGGATGCACTGGGAAACAGTGGGATATAGAAGGGACAGACTGGGAAACAGTGAGATTTAAAGGGGACAAACTGGGTAACAGTGTGACATAGAGTCGACAGACTGGTAAACAATTGTGTATAGAGGGGACAGACTGGGAAACAGTGGGATATAGAGCGGACAGACTGGGTAACAGTGGGATATGGAGGGGACACAATGGGGATCAATGGGATATAGAGGGTCAGATTGGTAACAGTGGTATATGGAGGGGACAGACTAGGAAAACGTGGGATAAAGTGGGGACAGAATGGGAAACAGTGGTATATAGAGGGGACAGACTGGGAAAACGTGGGATATAGTGGGGACAGAATGGGAAACAGGGGGATATAGCGGGGACAGATTGGGTAACAGTGGGATATGGAGGGAATAAAGTGGGAAACAGTGGGATATAAAGGGGACACACTGGGAAACATTATGACATAGAGGGGACACACTGGGAAACAGTGGGATATGGAATGGACAGACTGGGGAGCAGTGGGATGTAAAAGGGACACATTGGGGAACAATGGGATATGGAGAGGACATACTGGGAAACAGTGGGATATAGATGGGACAGATGGGGCAACAGTGGGATATAAAGGGGACAGACTGGGTAACAGTGGGATATAGAGGGGACGGATTGGGTAACAGTGGGATATGGAGGGAACACACTGAGAAACAATGGGATATAGAGGGGACACAGTGGGAAACTGGGATATGGAGGGAACAAACTGGGAAACAGTGGGATATAGAGGGGACACATTGGGAAACATTGGGATATAGAGGGGACAGACTGGGGAACAATGGGTTATGGAGGGGACACACTGGGGAAAAATGGGATATGGAGGAGACACACTGGGAAACAGTGGGATATAGAAGGGACAGACTAGGTAACAGTGGGATATAGAGGGAGGGCACTGGGAAAGAGTGATATGGAGGGAACACACTGGGGAACAATGGGATAGAGAGATGACAGACTGGGAAATAATGGTATATGAAGGGAACACACTGGGAAACAATGGGATATATAGGGGACACACTGGGAAACAATGGGATATAGATGGGACAGACTGGGAAACAGTGGGATATAGAGGGGACAGACTGGGTAACAGTGGGATATGGAGGGAACACAGTGAGAAACAATGGGATATAGAGGGGACACAGTGGGAGACTGGGATATGGAGGGGACACACTGGGAAACATTGAGATATAGAGGGGACAGACTGGGAAACAGTGGAATATAGAGGGGACAGACTGGGAAAGAGTGGGATATAGTGGGGAGAGACTGAGAAACAGTGGGATATAAAAGGGACAGACTGGGGAACAATGGGATATGGAGGGAACACACTGGGAAACAGTGGGATATAAGAGGGGACAGATTGGGTAACAGTGGGATATGGAGGGATCTCACTGGGGAACAACGGGATATATTTTGAACCTCCTTCAGTTCCAATATATCCTCCTACAGTGTATATAGAACATCTTACTGTGTATATTGAACCTCCCTCATTGTATTTAGGACCTCCTACAGTGGAAACAGAACCTCCCACAGTGTATATTGAACCTCCTACAGTGTATATAGAACCTGCTACTGTATATACAGAACGTCCTAATGTGAAAATAGAACCTCCTACAGGGCATATTGAACCTCCTACAGTGTATATAGAACCTCCTACAGGGTATATTGAACATCCTACAGTGTATATAGAACCTCCTACAGTGTATATAGCACCTCCTTAAGTGCTAATAGAACCTCCTACATTGTATATAGAACCTCCTATAGTGTATATAGCATCTCCTGCATTGTATATAGAATTCCTGCAGTGTATATAGAACCTACTACTGTGCAAATAAAACCTCCTACAGTGTATATAGAACCTCGTACAGTGCAAATAAGTCCTCCTGCAGTGTATATAGAACCTACTACTGTGCAAATAGAACCTCCTACAGTGTATATAGAACGTCTTACAATGTATATAGAACATCCTACAGTGTATATAGAACCTCTTTCAATGTATACAGAACCTCCCAAAGTGTATACAGAACCCCCTACAGTGCATATATAACCTCCCACAGTGTATATTGAACCTCCTACAGTGTATATAGAACCTGCTACTGTATATACAGAATGTCCTAATGTGCAAATAGAACCTCCTAGAGTGCAAATAGAACCTCCTAGTGCAAATAAATCCTCCTTCAGGGTATATAGAACCTCCTATAGTGTATACATAACCTCCTATTGTGTATATAGAACCTTCTACATTGTATTTAGAACTCCTACCATGTGTACAGAACCTCCTACATTGCATATAGAACCTCCAATAATGTATATAGAGCCTACTACAGCTTATATATAACCTCCTACAATGTATATAGAACCACCTACAGGGTATATTGAACCACCTACAGTGTATATAGAACCTCCTACAGGGTATATTGAACCTCCTTCAGTGCAAATAGAACCTCCTACAGTGTATATAGAACCTCCAATAATGTATATAGAACCTACTACAGTGTATATATAACCTCCTACAGGGTATGTTGAACCTCCTACAGTGTATATAGAGTCTCCTACAGTGCAAATAGAATCTCCTACAGTGTATATAGAACATCCTACAGTGCAAATAGAACATCCTACAGTTCAAATTGAACATCCTACAGTGCAAATAGAACCTACTACAGTGCAAATAGAAAGTCACTAAACTAGTAAGCCAGAGGCTCAGTCAAATGCTCTGAGGATATGGGTTCAAATCCCACCATGGCAGCTGGTAGAATTAAAATTCAATTCAATTTAATTCTGGAATTAAATGTTAGTCTTAGTAATGGTGACCATGATACCATTGTTGATTGTTGCAAAAGCCCATTTTGTTCACTAATGTCCTTTAGGGAAGGAAATCTACCGTCCTTACCTGGTCTGGCCTACATGTGACTCCAGACCCACGGCAGTGTGGTTGACTCTTATTGCCCTCTGAAATGGCCTGGCAAGCCACTCAGTTGTAAACAACCGCTACGAAAAACAATAAGAATAAAACCGGACGGACCACTCGGCACCGGAAACGACAACGACAATGGCAAACCCGGCCCTGTCGACCCTGCAAAGTCCTCCTTACCAACATCTGGGGGCTTGTGCCAAAATTGGGAGAGCTGTCCCACAGACTAGTCAAGCAACAGCCTGACATAGTCATAATTACCGAATCATACCTTACAACCAATGTCCCAGACACCACCATCACCATCCCTGGGTTTGTCCTGTCCCACCGGCAGGACAGAACCACCAGAGGTGGTGGCACCATGGTATACAGTCGGGAGGGAGTAGCCCTGGGAGTCCTCAACATTGACTCAGGACCCCATGAGGTCTCATGGCATCAAGTCAAACATGGGCAAGGAAATCTCCTGCTAGTTACCACCTACCGCCCTCCCTCAGCTGATGAATCAGTACTCCTTCATGTTGAACACCAATTGGAAGAAGCACTGAGAGTACCAAGGGCACAAAATGTCCTCTGGGTGGGGAACTTCAATGTCCATCACCAAGAGTGGCTCGGTAGCACCACAACTGACCGAGCTGGCCGAGTCCTAAAGGACATAGCTGCCAGACTGGGTCTGCGACAGGTGGTGAGGGAACCAACAAGAGGGAAAAACCTACTTGATCTCGTCCTCACCAATCTACCTGTTGCAGATGCATCTGTCCATGACAGCATTGGTGGAAGTAACCACCGCACAGTCCTTGTAGAGACAAAGTCCCGTCTTCATGTTGAGGATACGAGGATACCCTCCACCGTGTTGTGTGGCACTACCACCGTGCTAAATGGGACAGATTTCAAACAGATCTGGCAACTCAAAACTGGGCATCCATGAGGCGCTGTGGGCCATCAGCAGCAGCAGAATTGTATTCAAACACAATCTGTAACCTCATGGCCCGGCATATCCCTCACTCTACCATTACCATCAAGCCGGGAGATCAACCCTGGTTTAACGAAGAGTGCAGGAGAGCATGCCGGGAACAGCACCAGGCATACCGAAAAATGCGGTGTCAACCTGGTGAGGCTACAACACAGGACTACTTGCATGCCAAACATCGGAAGCAACATGCGATAGACAGCGCTAAGCGATCTGACAACCATCGGATCAAATCAAAGCTCTGCAGTCCTGCCACATCCAGTCGTGAGTGGTGGTGGACAATTAAACAGTTAACAGGAGGAGGAGGCTCCAAAAATATCCCCATCCTCAATGATGGTGGAGCCCAGCACGTGAGTGCAAAAGACAAGGCTGAAGCATTTGCAACTATCTTCAGCCAGAAGTGCCGAGTGGATTATCCATCTCGGCCTCCTCCTGAGGTCCCCAGCATCACAGATGCCAGTCTTCAGCCCATTCAATTCACTCCACGTGATGTCAAGAAATGGCTGAAGACACTGGATACTGCAAAGGCTATGGGCCCTGACAACATTCCGGCAATAGTACTGAAGACTTGTGCTCCAGAACTAGCTGCGCCCCTAGCCAAGCTGTTCCAGTGCAGCTACAACACTGGCATCTACCCGGCAATGTGGAAAATTGCCCAAGTATGTCTTGTCTACAAAAAGCAGGACAAATCCGACCCGGCCAATTACCGTCCCATCAGTCTACTCTCAATCATCAACAAAGTGATGGAAGGTGTCATCGACAGTGCTATCAAGCGGCACTTACTCAGCAATAACCTGCTAACTGACGCCCAGTTTGGGTTCCGCCAGGGCCACTCAGCTCCTGACCTCATTACAGTCTTGGCCCAAACATTGACAAAAGAGCTGAACTCAAGAGGTGAGGTGAGAGTGACTGCCCTTGACATCAAGGCAGCATTTGATCGAGTGTGGCATCAAGGAGCCCTAGCAAAACTGACGTCAATGGAAATCAAGGGGGAAACTCTCCATTGGTTAGAATCATACCTAGCACAAAGGAAGTTGGCTGTGGTTGTTGGAGGTCATTCATCTCAATCACATGACATCACTGCAGGAGTTCCTCAGGGCAGTGTCCTAGGCCCAACCATCTTCAGCTGTTTCATCAATGACCTTCCCTCCATCATATGGTCAGAAGTGGGGATGTTCGCTGATGATTGCACACTGTTCAGCACCATTCGAGACTTGTCAGATACTGACGCAGTCCGTGTCCATATGCAGCAAGACCTGGACAACAGTCAGACTTGGGCTGACAAGTGGCAAGTAACATTCGCACCACACAAGTGCCAGGGAATGACCATCTCCAACAAGCGAGACTCGAACCATCTCCCCTTGACATTCAATGGCATTACCATCATTGAATCCGCCACTATCAACATCCTGGGGGTTACCATTGATCAGAAACTGAACTGGACCAGCCAAATAAATACTGTGGCTACAAGAGCAGGCCAGAGGCTGGGAATTCTGTGGCAAGTGTCTCACCTCCTGACTCCCCAAAGCCTTTCCACCTTCTACAAGGCACAAGTCAGGAGTGTGATGGAATACTCTCCACTTGCCTGGATGAGTGCAGCTCCAACAACACTCAAGAAGCTCGACACCATTCAGGATAAAGCAGCCCGCTTGATTGGCACTCCATCCACCACCTTCAACATTCACTCCCTCCACCACCGGCGCACTGTGGCTGCAGTGTGTACCATCTACAAGATGCACTGCAACAACTCGCCAAAGCTCCTTCAACAGCACCTTCCAAACCCGCGAACTCTACCACTTAGAAGGACAAGGGCAGCAGACGCATGGGAACATCACCACCTACAAGTTTCCCTCCAAGCCACACACCATCCTGACTTGGACCTGTATCGCCGTTCCTTCACTGTCGCTGGGCCAAAATCCTGGAACTCCCTTCCTAACAGCATTGTGGGCGTACCTACACCATATGGACTGCAGCGGTTCAAGAAGGCAGCTCACCACCATCTTCTCAAGGGCAATTAGGGATGGGCACTAAATGCAGGCCTAGCCAGTGACGCACACATCCCATCAATGAATGAAAAAAATAAAAAAAATAGAGGGGACACACTGGGAAACAGTGGGATATAGAGGGGACAGATTGGGTAGCAGTGGGATACGGAGGGAACACACTGGGGAACAATGGGATATAGCGGGGACACACTGGGAAACAGTGGGATATGGAGGGGACACACAGGGAAACAGCGGGATATAGAATGGACAGACTGGGAAACAGTGGGATATGCAGGGGACACACAGGGAAACAACGGTATATGGAGGGGACACACAGGGAAACAGCGGGATGTAGGGGGACAGACTGGGAAACAGTGGGATATAGAAGGGACAGACTGGGTAACAGTGGGATATAGAGGGGACACACTGGGAAACAGTGGGATATAGAGGGGACAGACTTGGTAACAGTGGGATATAGATGGGACAGACTGGGGAACAATGGGATATGGAGGGGACACACTGGGGAAAAATGGGATATGGAGGGAAACACTGGGAAACAGCAGGATATAGGGGGACAGATGGAAACAGTGGGATATAGAGGGGACAGACTGGGTAACATTGGGATATAGAGGGGACACACTGGGAAACTGTGGGATATAGAGGGGACAAACTGGGGAACAATGGGATATGGAGGGGACACTCTGGGAAACAGTGGGATATAGAGGGGACAGACTGGGGAACAGGATTTTCTCTAGTGGGTAGAATCATAGAATCATAGACTGGTTACAGCATGGAAGGAAGCCATTCGGCCCATCGAGCCCGTGCCAGCTCTCTGCAAGAACACTTCAGCTAGTCCCACTCCCTCCGCCCTTTCCTCGTATCCCTGTAAATTATTTTCCTTCTGGTACTTATCCAACTCCCTTTTGTAAGTCACAATTGAATCTGCCGCCACCATTCTTTCAGGCAGTGCATTCCAGATCATAACCACTCGCTGCGTAAAAAAGTTTTTCCTCATGTTGCCTTTGGTTCTTCTGCCAATCACCTGAAATCTGTGTCCTCTGGTCCTCGATCCTTCCGCCAATGGGAACAGTTTCTCTCTATCTACTCTGTCTAGACCCCTCATGATTTTGAACACCTCTATCAAATATCCTCTGAACCTTCTCTGCTCTAAGGAGAACAACCCCAGCTTCTCCAGTCTATCCACGTAATTGAAGTTCCTCATCCCTGGATTTATTCTTGTAAATCTTTTCTGCACTCTCTCTAAGGCCTTCACATCCTAAAGTGCGGTGCCCAGAATTGGACGCAATACTCCAGTTGAGGCCAAACCGGTGTTTTATACAGGTTCATCATAATTTCCTTGCTTTTGTACTCTATACCTCTATTTATGAATCCCAGGATCCCGTATGCTTTTTTAACTGCTTTCTCAACCTGCCCTGCCAGCTTCAACGATTTGTGCACATATACCCCAGGTCTCTCTGTTCATGCACTCCCTTTAGAATTGTACCCTTTAGTTTATATTTCCTCTCCCCCTTCTTTCTATTAACATGTATCACTTCACACTTTTCTGCATTAAATTTCATCTGCCATTAGAATGGTGTTAGAATGTTTTGATTCAACAATGCTATAGCAATGATGCCCCTGTTCCCCAGTGGGTCCCCTCTATATCCCCTCATCCATGCCTTTGTTACCTCTAGACTTGACTATCCCAAAGCACTCCTGGCTGGCCTCCCACATTCCATCCTACGTAAACTTGAGGTCATCCAAAACTCGGCTGCCCGTGTCCTAACTCGCACCAAGTCCCGTTCGTCCATCTCCCCTGTGCTCGCTGACCTACATTGGCTCCCAGTTAAGCAGCGCCTCATTTTCAAAATTCTCATCCTTGTTTTCAAATCCCTCCATGGCCTCGCCCCTTCCTATCTCTGTAATCTCCTTCAGCCCCACAACCCCCCCGAGATATCTGCGCTTCTCTAACTCTGCCCTCTTGAGCATCCCTGATTATAATCACTCAACCTTTGGTGGCCATGCCTTCTGTTACCTAGGCCCTAAGCTCTGGAATTCCCGGCCTAAACTGCTCTCCCTCGCTTTCTCTTTCCTCCTTTAAGGCGCTCCTTAAGACCTACCTCTTTGATCAAGCTTTTGGTCACCTGCCCTAATTTATCCTATGTGGCTCAGTGTCAAATTTTTTGTCCTAAAATACTCCTGTGCAGCACCTTGGGATGTTTCACTACGTTAAAGGCACTATATAAATACAAGTTGTTGTTGTTGCAGGGTTCATTTCCTGTTTGTTTTGTATTCACTTATTTTAAGAGCTGCTGAGCTAACTGAATTTACTCAAACACCTACAGCGTTTTTTTTCTGGTGGAACTTTATTGGTGAAATCACATCATGTAGAAAGCAGCAGGTGTATACGGGTAGAAGAGACTACTAGTTACGGATAACGGCTACCAGAATATTCCCCATGGGGTATCTGATCAGAGACAAAAGGAAGGGAAGCCATCCAGTATATGCATCAGCAGTGGCAAGGTTAACTATGCAAACACATTGACACTTTTGTATCACAAGAAAAATGAACACTTGGTAACAACAATGTTTTAATTAACAAGTTAAGTCACATCTCTTGCTAAGAGCTATGTTCATAGAGTCCCACTGTTGCACTGCTAGACATTGTCATGCACTGCAGCTTGGCTGCACACGATTAACTGCAAAATGTATTGTCACTTGGTGACTTGGTGATGTCAACAGATGTCAACAGACTGGTTTAAATTGATCTGGAGAATTCTGACTGCTCTTCTGGGGCCAGATGCCAACTACACAAATAAATGAGGCCCATTAATGTCACAGAGTGATTAGAAACTGTCCACATTAGTTTTATATGTAAATGTCCACTAATATTCACGTGGCTCAGGTCAAGTAACGAAAAGTCTTACGGATCAGGCTGAATACCTATTCTGCACTTGCCAACATTCTATATATTCCTGAATTACTTTATCCATCACTGAAGTAGGGATAGATGCAAATATGAATACATAGAAGTAAAATGTACAGTAAGAGCATTGTAGTGTTTAAAACATGTACATATGAAAATATAGTATCACATTTTATGGTACTCAACTAGTAAAATAGCAGCAAAAATAAAAATTCTACTTTTCCAGGTATAATGTCACATGACAAAATTGCATCATGAAGTAATTGCAGCTAATTTCCTGAGCTATGAGTGTCACAAAACACTCGATAAAATTAATGGACTCTGATTTGTACAATATTCAGATTCACTACTTTAGGAGATCACCAGTGACAAGACATCCAATAGAGATCAGCAATATGCAGAATTAAGCACCAGAATGAGCTGCAATTGAAGCCTATGACCCCCAGAAGTCACTGAGCTGTGATACTGATGGCAGTGCTGTCCAGAAAATGGTGGGGTGGGGGGAATATATTGGCAAATAAAATCAAGGAAAATCCAAAGATATTTTATAAATACATAAAGAACAAAAGGATAGCTAAGGAAAGAGTAAGGCCTATTAGAGACCAAAAAGGTAACCTGTGTGTGGAGGTGAAAGACGTGAGTATGGTTCTTAATGAATACTGGGGGCTGCATTTTACCAGTGCTGAGGAGGCGGGTCTGGAGGTGGGTCTGGAGGCGAGACTGCTGGGAAAATCAAAGAAATTGGGAGCAGGTCCCAAACCTGCTCCCAACCCACCTCGAACCAATCTTCCTGGGAGTCGGGTCCCCGATTTGTGCAGGGACCTGACTCCTAGCGGCGGGAAGAGGATTATAGCCACTTAACTGCTTTAAGTTAACTTAACAGGTAGTTAACAGGCAGTTAAGAGGCTTTTTCCAATTTATCGACTACTGCTGTGGGCTTCCCGATGTCGGGGAACCCCGCCAGGGTAAGTGAGGCGGCTGTGGGTCTGTTGTTATGTTGGTGTTTGGATGACAGCTGCAGAAGTGGTGTGAAGGATGCAATGGGACACTGGTTAGTATCAAAGGTAAGGAAATGTAGTGAAAGTAATTTTTAATGTGGTTAGATGTTTCTGCAGGTGATGAGCTGTGAAGTGTTTGTGTAGCCTCATCTCATCGGGAGAAGTGACAGATGGCTTCTGCAATCTCAGCTGCAGCTGCCATCTGTTTTATGCTAAGGAGAGAGTAATTGGAGAGTCTGGGTGAAAGGGCTCACCTTTGGACAGTGATTGACAGTGTTTGACAGCACCTCAATGCTGTCAAACACTGTCAAATCATCTGTCAAACAAGTGTGGTGCATATGCCTTTAAGAAAACCGGCAGATGAAGCGTCATCAACTGATGTCATCTGACACCAGCTTTCCCTTAATTGGCCAGCAAGCCCGAAGGGCGGGCTTAACAAGGCCAATCAGGGCAAAATAACATCTGTTCGTCACACGTCGCTGGGGGCGGGACTGGAACCCAAAAACCAGCAGTCCCACCTCGAACTCAGCCTGGAAGGTAAGATTCCGCCCTTTGTGTCTGTCTTCACAAAAGAGGGGGATGATGCACACATTGCAGTTAAGGAGGAGGAGGGTGAAATATTAAATGGGATAAACATAGTGGGAGAAAAAATATTCAGGTGCTTAGCATCTTTGAAAGTAGATAAATCAGCAGGCCCCGATGAAATGTATCTCAGGCTGTTAAGAGAAGCAAGGGAGGAAATAGCGGAGGCTCTGACCATCATTTTCCAATCCTCTCTGGCTACAGGCATGGTGCCAGAGGACTGGAGGACTGCTAACATTGTACCGTTGTTTAATAAGGGAGTAAGGGATAGATTGAGTAATTACAGGCCAGTCAGCCTAACCTCAGTGGCGAGCAAATTATTGAAAAAATTCTGAGGGACAGTATTAATCATCATTTAGAAAGACACGGATTAATCAAGGACAGTCAGCATGGATTTGTTTAAGGGATAGTCATATTTGACTAACTTGATTGAATTTTTTGAGGAGATAGGGTAGTGCATTTGATGTAGTCTACATGGATTTTAGCGAGGCTTTTTACCAGGTCCCGCATGACAGACTGGTCAGAAAGGCCATGGGATCCAATGGAAAGTGGCAGGTTGGATCCAAAACTGGCTCAGTGGCAGGAAGCAAAGGGAAATGGCCGACGGGTGTTTTTGTGACTGGAAGGCTGTTTCCAGTGGGGTTCCGCAGGGCTCAGTACTAGGTCCCTTGCTTTTGTGGTATATATCAATGTAGGGGGCATGGTTAAGAAGTTGCAGATGACAAAATTGGCCATGTGGTTGATAGTGAGGAAGAAAGCTGTAGACCGCAGGAAGATATGTAGGCATACACAGACTCTTAATTTTTAATTGTGGTATATATTAAAATGCTTTGCCACACCAAAAGTTTTTTTTGAAGTGAAATAACGTTATAACTGTAATGTATATACCTTTAAGGGGGGAACTACTTCTTACAGCTCATGTATACTGTAGTACCGGCAGTGACCACTGTTAAGTCTGTGAGTTGTTCAAGTAATTAATACTCAGACTTAATCAGTAACAATAAAACAGGTCTTTACTGGTTGGAGGTAGGGACTACACGTAGGTCTTTACTTCATGCCCACAGGTGGGAACTGAGGGGAGATCAGTACCCACAGTACTATTTATACCCCTATGGCCAGGAGTGGTGCTGCGTATCACTACGCCCTACAAGTAGTGCAGTCCTGTCCATAGGTTAAAAGTAGCACACATATTACATACACAACATTCCTCCCTTCCTAGCTTTACAGTCATCTCCCCATTTAACATAACGTAATAACATATATACATATATAACTTCAGGTTTACATAACAAAATAACATAGATACATAGATAACTTCATGTCAAAACAGATCACAGATTCAGTCTCTGCGGAAAACAGTTCACAGGTTCAATCTCTGTGGTGTAGTCAGTTCACGTTGCTGGAGTGACTCATTCAATAGTCCTTCCATGGATTTAACAGTTTGAACTTCCGAACTGAATTGGCTCCGTTCGGAGGGACCACGTGTGTGATCTGGTAGAGGTAATAATGGTTCAGATGGGTCATCTTCTGTTTCGACTTTTCCTTTTCTGCTTCTTGGAGACTCTCTGGGCTCCACTGTCAGCTGCCAGCTGCATGCGCAGTTCCTCCTTCTCTTCCTCCTTTTTCCGCAGTAGAGCCACCTTCTCCCGATGTTCCGTAGACTTTCGGTGCTCCTCCATGATTTCTGTATGGTGGGAGTCGAAGTTACAAGTTGGGCAGGACAGGACATAGTAATATTCGGTGTCGTCCTGATCTAGGCCAGCGAGAGGGTCTTCTATTTCCTCCATACCCAGCTGGGCATTAGCCAGCTTTTGTTCCAAGTCCAGACATCTTTCCTGAAGAGACTTCTTCATGCGTACCTCTTCATCCAGCTTTTTCTGGGCTTTCAGCAAGTCGTTTACTAATGACCTCATTTGAGATTTTACTACTTCAACTTCTTTTGGAGATTGATTGATCGGACTATTCAATCCCTCTACCGGAGCAGCTGTTTCAGCGGTCTGTTGTTCTACGTTGACGTGAGTCAGCGTACTTTTGGCATCCAAGGGCTGCTCTGTTGCAGTCATCTCAGTCTGTGTTGCCACCTCAGCTCTTCCAATAACCTTTGAGAGCTCCGAACCCCTTTCGTTTGAATATTGAAGTTCGTGTTCAAGTTTTTCCCATTTCAGAGTCCTGTCCTTCAGCATATGCAGGAGTTGGCTGACCGTTAACTCCTCTGACATCAGACGTTTTGTGTGCTCCTGCTCCATTTTCTCCATCAGCTGCTTCTGTTGTCTTTCCAGATTCTCCAACTCTATATCAAAGAACTCTTTCGTTGCATTCAACTCTTGCTCAAAACGGCGAAGCATTTGTTCTAATTGCTGTTGTAGTTTGAAATGGAGTTGAGTTCGAGCCCGGTGTCCCTCAGAAATGGGCATAGCAGTAGACTTGACAGACTCAGAATTCTCTGTTAAACTATGTTGTTGTTGCTCAGTAGAATTCTGTGCTGAAACTTTGTCTTTTGCACATGGGTTGGTCTTACCATCATCAGTTCTAGAGTCTGGGCTGATTATCTGCACCGAGTTCTCACTCTTTATGGCTTTTAGCGAATGCCAGTCCATATTTATGTTTCTAAACCACTCCCGGCCTAGTAGTGGTGGACCTCCCTCTGGTAGCACATATAAGTCCATTATTTGACTTCCTTCGCCCTTGTTGGCCACTGCAACCTTTATTGTCCCGATGGGGTACACTCTCTGCCCCGTGTAGGTTGTCAATATAATCTCCGTATCCTGTAGGGGAATATGTTGGAATAACCTTCTGTAATCTTTCTTATTCATGACCGACAATGCCGATCCAGTGTCCAATTCCATTTTTACTTGGACTCCTTCTATCTGAAGAGTAACCCAAATTGTCTGGAGGTCTGCACCCTTACCAACGTTGAGTACCCTTAAGCTAGCCAGTTCAATACTGCTTAAGCCAGCCAGTTCATTACTGCTAGCGTCTGAATCAGACTCCTGTTCGGCCACCTTGTGTACTTTTGCGTATTTTCCTTGCGGTGACTTCTTGTTGCTGGTCTTCTTCCCTGACCTGCATACTCTAGCTATATGTCCAAGCCTACCACAAGTTCTACATTCTTGGTTTTTAAACCAACACTGGTTCTGATCATGCGTTGTCTTTCCACAACGATAACATTTGCCAGAACTCACACCCAATTTGTGTGCACTGAGCTCCGGTGACCGTAGCTGCATTACTGCCGTGCCTCTCGCTGCGGCTTCGTGTGCTGCTGCCATAGTGACCGCCTTCTCAAGCGTCAGCTCATTCTCCTCGAGCAGTCGCTTTTGTGTATCCTGTTTAAATAAACCACACACAAATTTGTCTCGTAGTGCATCTGTCAGTCCCGTTCCAAACTGGCAATATTTCGCTAATTTACGCAATTCCAGCAAATATTCAGCATTGCTTTCATGCTGTAGCTGCCATCTGTCGTAAAATTTAAATCGTTCCGCTAGCATCAGCGGCGTGGGGTTTAGATGATCTTTCAGGACAGTAACAATCTCATCGAACGTCTTATCCGCCAGTTCATCTGGTGATAACAGGTGTTTCAATTGCCCGTATGTCTTCGCACCCATTAAATTTAATAATGTTAGAGCTTTATCTTGGTCACGAATTTTATTGGCCTTACAATAATTTTTTACTCTTTCAACATATATGGCCCAATCTTCGAGGTCACTATCAAAGGTGCTAATATTCCCGTGTTTAGGCATTGTAGATTTGCAATTTCTCAGATTTTATTTTGTTTACTTGTTATCAAAGATGGCGGCTTCCCGCTCTTGCCGTCGTCCTCCGCCCACAAAATGGCGGTTTTCCCGCGCTTGGCGGTCTTCACCCGTCCCCCGACGCCATCTCCCTTCAGCCCCCGAGTGCGGCCCTTATCTTCGCCGCGATCGCCCGAGTGCGGCCCTTATCAGCGGATGCGATCGCTGGATCGCGAAGTGGCTCCCGACCGAAGCGGCTCTTGCTCGCTCCATCCCGGGCTCTGGCTTACCCGCTCGCGCGTTACACCGCGGCTCTTATCAGGGATTGCGATCGCCCTTATCTTCTCCAACTTCCCCAGCCCTGTCTTTGCAGCCAACGCTGCACGGCTTACCCCACCACCTAGGTTGAACAAGGAAACTGCAGAAAGACTTCTGTCAGTCGCTGGAAGCTGTCAGGATAGCTGCTGCACTCCAGTGCTCAGTCGCTGATGGAGGCTTCAGAGTCCTAAAGCCTGTCGCTTCTAGTGGGGTGGTGATGTTTGAAACCTCTCTTCAACTGCCGCAGGGTAAGAACCTGACTCGTCGCCAGTGTTAAGTCTGTGAGTTGTTCAAGTAATTAATACTCAGACTTAATCAGTAACAATAAAACAGGTCTTTACTGGTTGGAGGTAGGGACTACACGTAGGTCTTTACTTCATGCCCACAGGCGGGAACTGAGGGGAGATCAGTACCCACAGTACTATTTATACCCCTATGGCCAGGAGTGGTACTGCGTATCACTACGCCCTACAAGTAGTGCAGTCCTGTCCATAGGTTAAAAGTAGCACACATATTACATACACAACAACCACACCTGTATATAGCACTGAGTAGTAATCTGTACAGTTCAGTTCCAGAGTGAGCCACGTTGAGTAAACACCTGTTGTACCATTCTCCTGCAGTCTTGTGTCTTACTACTGATGGACACAACATTGGCGACGAGGCAAATTCGATCCTACCTGCAACTCTGCATCACCTCCCAGGGATTCGTTCCTGGAGACCAGTAGATTGGAGGTCAAGGCCAGAGACACGGGCGTCGACCACGGGCAACCGCCCAGTCATCCAGCAGAGACTCGAGAATTGCGGGGGAGGCTGTTGAGAGCCAGGCTTGGCTTTCCAGTCGCGGTGGTCCAGCGAAACGGGCTGGCAACAGGTAGTGCGCAGACCCTTCCCAGACAGCGGCAGGCTAGAGCCCGACCGAGCGGCACAGCAAAGGGCCGAGCAGCGTCGACGGGAGAGAGAGAGAGAGGGCAGAGCGCACAGGGTGCAGCCGGTGTTCAGGGGCCGAGCAGCGTCGAGGAGAGGGAGAGAGATGCACAGAAACCCGCGAGGCGCCGCCATTGCCACGAGGACCACCGAGAGTGGCGTTGGCTGCAGCGCAGGAGAAGCGCGCGAAACCTACAGGGTGCCGCCATTGCCACGAGAACTGCCGAGAGCGGCGTTGGCAGGAGCGGGGGAGGAAGGAAAGCGCGGGAGATGCCATTTTAAGCCATTTTAAACCACACCCAAAATGCCGAAGAGTGGCAGTATCACCGCATTTGACAATGAAGTTGAAGATTGGACTACATATGTCGAAAGAATGGAGGTATACTGCAAGGCAAATGAGCTGTCAGATGACAAGAAAGCGCCGGTATTGTTAAATTTAATGGGTGCAAGGACGTATGGCTTATTACAAAATCTAGTATCCCCAGCGAAGCCAGTGGAAAAGAGTTTTGGAGACATAGTGACGATACTACAGGAACATTTAAACCCCAAACCGCTGTTGATAGCAGAAAGATTCAAGTTTCACAAACGGAACCAGCATAAGGATGAAAGCAATGCTGAATATTTAACAGAACTGCGCAAACTATCGAAACACTGCCAGTTTGGAACGGGACTGGCAGATACCTTAAGGGACAAGTTTGTGTGTGGGCTTCAAAGTGAAGGAACCCAGAAACGGCTTTTATCTGAAAAGGACCTTACGCTGGACAAGGCTTTCAGCATTGCGGTATCATATGAAGCAGCAGCACGGGGCGCTGCAGAGATACAACAGAGACCGCAAGAATATGGCACAAACAAAATGTCATATGGAACAGGGAAGTGCTATCGCTGCGGCAGAACACACGACCACAATGATTGCTGGTTCAAAGACAAAGTGTGCAGACAGTGTGGAAAAGTAGGACACATAGCACGAGTCTGCAGGTCGGGAAAGAAAACCAGCAATAAGAAATCTCCAAAAGAAAAGTACAAGAAGGTACATAAGGTGACGGAGAATAGTTCAGACGAACAAAAGAGTGATACCGACTCCGAAAGCAGGGAGCTGAGTTTTCTGAAACTACATAATGTGATCAAAACGGAGGATCACCGAACCATTTGGGTCACTCTCAAGATAGCAGGAGTCCAGGTAAAAATGGAATTGGACACAGGATCAGCCCTAACAGTCATAAACCGATGGGACTACGAGCAGCTATTCTCACACATACCCTTCAGAGACACAAAAATTATTTTGAAGACGTACACGGGGCAAAAAGTCTACCCCAAAGGAAAAATAAGGGTGACCGTTATATATAACGGTAAGGAAACACCAAAACTAGACCTGTATGTATTGCAAGATGGAGGACCACCATTACTGGGACGTGAATGGATCCAGAAAATACAGCTGGATTGGCATTCCATACAAGCACTGACTGTGGCTGCCAAAAAGGATGACGACGTCACACCTGGGCGACAGTCAAAGATCCTAACCGACGCGCAAGGAGTGTTCCAGCAAGGACTCGGAACACTAAAAGGCATGACAGCAACAATTAAAATCGAAGAAAACGCAAGCCCCAAATTTTTTAAGGCCAGACCAGTACCTTATGCGATCCGCCCAGCCGTCGAAGTAGAGCTAGAGAGTTTGGAAAGCTCAGGAGTACTGTCCAAGGTAGACTGGAGCGAGTGGGCTACACCCATCGTCCCTGTGATGAAAAAGTCATTGAGCAGCACGGCTCGGGAACCAAGGAAGGTTCGCATCTGTGGGGACTTTAAGGTAACAGTGAACCCAGTCCTTCACACCATGCAATATCCACTTCCGCGGATTGAAGATATTTTCGCCTCGCTATCTGGAGGGAAACGCTTCACTAAGATTGATCTGGCCCAGGCGTATCTGCAAATGGAGGTAGAAGAAGCATCAAAAAAATACCTCACAATCAACACTCATAAAGGTCACTACCAATACAACCGGCTGGTATTCGGGGTAGCATCAGCTCCGGCTATTTGGCAAAGGGCAATGGAACAACTCCTGCAAGGGATCCCAGGGACCCAGTGTTATTTGGATGACATCCTGGTCATGGGCGAAAATGACAGTGATCACCTCGCCAACCTGGAGCAGGTGCTCACTAGATTGAAGGAATATGGGCTCCGAGCTAACCGCCCCAAATGCGAGTTTTTTAAAAAACAGATCTCGTATTGTGGCCACGTTATCGATAAAGAGGGGTTACATAAGTCGCCAGAAAAGATTGAGGCAGTAGTCAAGGCTCCAGCACTGGAAAACGTGTCACAACTGAGGTCGTTCCTCGGGCTGGTAAACTACTACCATAAGTTCTTGCCAAATTTGTCTACAATACTACACCCACTGAACATCCTACTGCAAACTGGAGTGCCATGGAAGTGGAGTGACGAATGTAAACGAGCTTTCCAGAAGAGCAAAGCACTAATCACATCGAAAGAGGTATTGGCCCATTTCAACCCAGCACTACCAATTCGGCTGGCGTGTGATGCTTCAACCTACGGCATTGGAGCGGTGCTGTCGCACAAATTCTCGGACGGCTCAGAGAGGCCAATAGCCTTTGCGTCACGATCACTAACCTCAGCCGAACGTAACTACGCCCAGATTGACAGGGAGGCCCGCAGCCTAGTGTGGGAGTGAAAAAGTTCAATCACTATTGTGATAAAAATGCTAACTTCCGGGAAGTTATGTCATCACTTCCTGTGAACTATGAACTATGAACTGTGTAATTACCTCACTTCCTGTAAATGTCACTTCCTGTTGGACTGGTATAAATACTGGTCTGTTCAGTATTGTAAGAGGCTTCTACCAGAGGCATGGTAAAGACCTCTCTTGTATATAGTGTGTTTATAAGTTACTTAAAGCTTACTTTAAAGTTACTTGATGGTAAGTCTCCTTTTTCTTACATCAATTTAAGTAACTTAGTATTTACACTGACAAATACTAGACCTTCAGACAAACTCGGAAGTTAAGGATCCAGGGAACCACCCATCATGGAGAAAATCCTTAGACCTATTCGTCTGGACTTGGACCCGAATACACCAGCAGCTGGCAGGGTATGGAAGCATTGGTATCGTACTTTTGAGAATTTTCTGGATGAATGTAAAGTGGATGCTCCTGCTAAATTGAAGATACTTGTCAATTATGTGACCCCAAAAGTGTTCGAATATGTTGATGACTGGGATAATTACGAAGAGGTGATTCGGGCACTTAAGAAACTGTATGCGAAGACCCCAAATGAGGTCTATGCTAGACATCTACTGGCCACAGCCCGACAAGGGCCAGGGGAATCAATTGACGAATTCCTGCAAGAACTTCGCAGCCTCAGCGTAGATTGTAACTTTCAGGCAGCCTCAGCTGAGCTGTACCGCCAAGAAATGATTCGTGATGCTTTCATCTGCGGGATTGCCTCTCCATTTATACGCCAGCGTCTACTAGAAAGTAAAACACTTGAGCTACAAAAAGCTTTTGAACTAGCTTGTTCACTGGATTTGGCAAAGAGAAATGCAGACCTCTATCAGCTGCCCAGATCTCGATCTGCTGCTGTAGCTGCAACCAGACAATTTAAGCGGTCTCAGGTGAACCCTATCATGGGGGAATCTAATTCTGATAATTCTGATGAAGAAGAGGAGGACGACCCCACTTTAGCAGCCTCTTGGCAATCTAGGAAGGAATGTTTCTTTTGTGGAGATGCTTTTCACCCTAGGAAAACCTGCCCTGCTCGCAATGCAATCTGCAGTTATTGCGGGAAAAAAGGACACTTTGCTAAAGTTTGCCTATCAAGGGCCTCTACGAGGGCCAATCCAGCTAAGGCCTACCGAACTGCCCCAATTAGGGCCTATCAAGATGCTCCAGCTAGGACCTATCAAGCTTCCTCTCGAGCTCTCTCCCGAAGAAGCACACCGAGAGTTTTAGCCACTCTCTGTGCAACGACACCAATTACAGCTGCTTGCCCACAGAACCTGTCTCAGGCAGCCACAAAAATTTCAATTAAAGGGCATACCTTAGATGCCTTAATTGACTCCGGAAGTACTGATAGTTTCATTAAGGAACAGATTGTTGCGAAATTGAAACTACATGTCTTCCCATCGGACCAGGCAATTGCGATGGCCCAGTCATCACTTAATACCAGAATCTCCGGCTTTTGTGTTGTTGATATGACACTTCATGGTCGTATGTATCCCTCCACCCGACTTTCAGTGCTCAAAGACTTATGTAGTGATCTCCTCTTAGGGCTGGACTTCCAAAAACAGCATAAGAAACTCACCATTGAGTTTGGTGGATCCAAACCCGGACTTACTATTTCTAATATACCATCTAAATTACCATTTTGTGCATTATCAGCAGCTTCACTTGATGAACCCTCATTATTTGCCAGTATTCCGCCTCAATGCCAACCGATAATAACGAAATCGCGGCGCTTTAATCAGGGAGACCAATCTTTTATTGCGGCTGAAATCTCTCGACTTCTAGCAGAGGATATCATTGAACCATGTTCGTCGCCCTGGCGGGCTCAAGTCGTCATTGTCAAGAACCCTCTAAAACCTCACAAACAGCGACTATGCATCGATTATTCGCAAACCATCAATCAATATACCGACTTGGACGCCTACCCATTGCCACGCATTGATGATATGGTTAATAAACTGGCCGAATACAAAGTGTTCTCAACTTACGATTTAAAAAGTGCCTATCATCAGTTACCCTTGAAGGTCTCAGATAAGCAGTACACAGCCTTTGAGGCTAATGGACGGCTGTACCAATTTCGTCGCCTCCCATTCGGGGTTACTAATGGAGTGGCTGTCTTTCAACGGGCAATGGATGGCCTGGTTAAGCAGGAAAACCTAAGGGACACTTTTCCCTATCTTGATAACATTACCATTGCAGGTCACGATCAACAGGAACACGACTCCAACCTCCAAAAATTTCGGGATGCCCTCCATCGCCGTAATTTGACCCTGAATGAATCCAAATCTGTTGAGTCGCAACCGACCATCAACATCCTTGGCTACTGCGTAGGCAATGGTATCATTAAGCCAGACCCAGAAAGACTTCGCCCGCTCCAAGAGCTCCCGTCACCTAAGAATCCGGCTTCTTTACGTCGGGCTCTCGGTCTGTTTGCATACTACGCTAAATGGATTCCTCATTTTTCGGACAAAATCCAACCCTTGCTGCATGCTAGATCATTTCCACTGGGAACAGCGGCTGTTGCAGCCTTTAACCTTCTCAAAAAACAGTTGGAGAAAGCGGCTCTTCACTCCATCGATGAGAATCTCCCTTTCGTGGTTGAATGTGATGCCTCGGAGGTGGCGATCTCGGCTACTCTGAATCAGGAAGGTCGTCCTGTAGCATTTATGTCCAGGACCTTACAAGGTGCCGAGCTACATTATCCTCCGGTTGAGAAAGAAGCCACAGCCATCATAGAGGCAGTACGGAAGTGGAACCATTTTCTAGCTCGCCAGCATTTTACATTGATCACGGACCAACGATCAGTCGCCTTCATGCTCGATAATCGAAAACGAACCAAAATTAAGAATAATAAAATACAACTTTGGAGGATGGAACTGGCCTCTTTTGGTTATACCATTCTCTATCGGCCTGGCAAGGAGAATGTGGCCCCGGACACCCTCACACGGGCATTCTGCTCCACTATGTCATCCTCCACTCTCATGGATGTCCACAATGGTTTGTGTCATCCTGGCGTTACGCGCATGCTACATTTCGTACGATCACGGAATCTCCCTTTTTCCACTGGAGATGTAAAAAAAATATGCTCAGAATGCCGGCTTTGTGCGGAATTAAAACCTCAGTTCTTCCGCCCCTCAGATGGTATACTCATACATGCAACCCAACCGATGCAACGACTTAGCATCGATTTTAAGGGCCCAGTGCCCTCTTCAACTCGGAACACATATTTGCTCACCATGATCGACGAATATTCACGTTTTCCGTTTGCCTTCCCCTGCTCCAATATGCTGGCGTCCACAGTAATCTGCTGCCTTGAGCAGGTATTTTCTCTCTGTGGCATGCCGGCTTATATTCACTCAGATCGGGGTCCATCCTTTATGTCAAGGGAACTCAAGGACTACCTCTCAGAACGGGGAATTGCTACAAGCAAAACAACACCATACCATCCCATCGGAAATGGGCAGGTAGAGAGGTATAACGGTATCATCTGGAATTCCGTACGTCTCGCTTTAAGATCTCGGGGCCTACCAGACCAGCAATGGGAAACAGTGCTTCCGGATGCATTGCACTCTATACGGTCCCTGCTTTCTACAGCCACAAATACTACACCTCATGAGCGGTTCTTTGGATTCCAGCGTCGCTCATCTCATGGAACATCACTCCCGTCATGGCTAACTACTCCTGGACCTGTATTACTCCGAAGATACGTTCGGACGTCTAAAAATGACCCTCTTGTAGACGAGGTCGAACTAACCGATGCCAACCCCACCTATGCAAACATACGATATTCCGACGGCCGAGAATCTACCGTATCATTACGGGATCTGGCTCCCTGCCCACCAGGACCTAGTGGGACATCGGGTGATGGCATTTCACCAGGAAACTCTTGGGACCTATCGGGTACCCCTCTCCAGGATCCTGATCGGACACCAACTAGCTTGGTGCCGGTAGAACCCCGTGCTCAAGGTTACGACCCTCCCAGTACCGCGCATGAAAGTACTGATCCGCCACAGACCAGCTCTGCACCTCCCTCTGAACAGAGGCAGTCCGACTTTGAACCTATTGGGGCTCGTACTCGAAGCCATGATCTCCCCGACCCTTCACAGGGCAATCCAGGCCACACAGACTCTGACCAATGGCCAACCGCATGTAAGCGGACCAGCGACCCTCTACGACGGGAATCCAAACGGGTGCGACTCTTCCTTGTTCGGCGGCTACGGACCAAAAGGTAGACCACAGCCTCCTAATCCTGCAGGAGGGAAGAATGTGATAAAAATGCTAACTTCCGGGAAGTTATGTCATCACTTCCTGTGAACTATGAACTATGAACTGTGTAATTACCTCACTTCCTGTAAATGTCACTTCCTGTTGGACTGGTATAAATACTGGTCTGTTCAGTATTGTAAGAGGCTTCTACCAGAGGCATGGTAAAGACCTCTCTTGTATATAGTGTGTTTATAAGTTACTTAAAGCTTACTTTAAAGTTACTTGATGGTAAGTCTCCTTTTTCTTACATCAACTATCTGCACGGGCAGAAATTCACCTTGCTGACTGACCACCAGCCTCTTGTCTCCATTTTTAATCAGAAGAAGGGCGTTCCAGTGATGACTGCGCAACGACTACAAAGATGGTCACTCTTTCTAGGGGCGCACCACTATGAGATTGAATATAAGGGCACGAAACAGCATGGTATGCTGATGGGCTATCACGCCTGCCACTGCCTACTGCGGAGGAAGCACCAGCAGTGGATCCTGTCGAAATATTTCATTCGACTATAGTTGAATACCTACCGGTAACTAACGCTCGTATAGAAAAGGAGACCCGAAGTGACCCAACACTGTCTCGGGTATATGATTTGACGGTGAAGGGATGGCCAGCACATGGCGACTCACTGTTGCCAGCATTCTCGACAAGAAGAGAACAGCTGTCTGTGTGCCGGGGGACCTTGATGTGTGGATCCCGAGTGGTAGTTCCACCCAAGTTAAGGGATAGAGTGCTCAATGAGCTTCATGAGGGTCATCTGGGAGGGGTAAAAATGAAAAGCTTTGCCAGGGCTTATGTGTGGTGGCCGGGAATCGATAAACAAATCGAGGACCTGACCAAGAGCTGCTCAGGATGCCAGAAAGTCCAAAATGCACCACCACATGCCCCTCTACATCCATGGGAGTGGCCCTCATCTCCATGGCAACGGGTGCATATTGATTTTGCTGGTCCATTCATGAACTCAATGTTTTTAATAGCCGTGGATGCGCACTCGAAATGGCCTGAGGTAATAAAAATGTCCTCCACAACCACGGAGAAAACTATTGCAGTCCTACGGACCATTTTTGCCAGGAACGGCTTGCCAGAACAGATTTGCTCTGATAACAGACCACAGTTTGTGTCCGAAGAGTTCTGGAGGTTTATGAAAAAGAGTGGGGTAAGGCATTACACATCCGCCCCGTATCATCCAGCCACAAATGGATTGGCTGAGAGGTTCGTACATACCTTTAAGAAGGTAATAAAGGCTATGTACAAAGACAACATTCCGCTGCAGCATAAGGTGGACAATTTCCTGTTCGCCTACCTGAATGCGACACATGCAGTCACCAACCAGGCCCCGGCCATGATGTTCTTTAACCGAAGGTTAAGATCTCGCCTGGATTTGCTCAGACCAAACATACGAAGAGATGTTGAGAGTAAGCAATTCCAGCACATCCATGAGAAGCCAACAAGGAGCTTCAATGTAGGGCAACCAGTCTTGGCCCGCGACTACCGAACAGAAAAATGGCAGCCAGGAACGATATGCACACGGCAGGGCCCACTAATGTACACAGTGGACGTTGGGGAGAACATCGTGAGACGCCATGCTGACCAGATCCTAGAGTCACAGGAACAAGTCAACCCCATGCCTCGCCCATACGTACCTGGTGAGGAACCCGATGTACAGGTCGCATCTACCCCAGAAACAGTAGCATCGGAAGCTGATGACCCAACCGATGACAGGGTGCCAGAATCGCCTCCGCACCAAGAGCGAGACACTCGGGAAAGGCACTATCCAGAAAGGATCAGGAAGCCTCCCCAAAGACTGAATATATAAATGGACTTTTTTCAGCTAACGTTGTATGTTAAAAGTGTTAATTGTAATTAGTTTGATATTTAATTGTTAAATGAGTGTTATGGTACTGTTAATCTAAAAAGGGAGGAATTGTAATGTATATACCTTTAAGGGGGAACTACTTTTTACAGCTCATGTATACTGTAGTACCGGCAGTGACCACACCTGTATATATCACTGAGTAGTAATCTGTACAGTTCAGTTCCAGAGTGAGCCATGTTGAGTAAACACCTGTTGTACCGTTCTCCTGCAGTCTTGTGTCTTACTACTGACGGACACAACAATAACAGATGGTCTTTCACTGATAAGTGGGCATGGAATGTGCTTTGATGTGCTTTATTAAAAGGTAGCAAATGTGCTTTCAAAAGAAAGTGTTGGATTTGGAAGCTGCTTTGTGATGGAGGTATTTCAAGAGCTGTGTTTCAGATAAGCAGATACTGACAGAAAAAATGGTTGTGACTGCAGGGGGTTGTCATAGACAACAGAAATAGATTTGCAGACTTTGTGTCTACAACAAAACAGGCTACAAGGGTGTAGAATGACTTTTGGTGGCTAAAGGGGAGGAGTCAAGCCTTGAGAATTCTGAAATACAGAATGCGACGTAACACGTGAAATGTGGCCAAGTGGTTTGCTAGCACTTTTGTAAACTTTTATGAGTGAATGAACAATTTTGGGCTTTGATAAATGCAACTAATAGATAGCCACATAGGATGTGTGAGTGTGGGAAAGTTTGACAGCTCAAACAACTTAGGTCAAACATTAAAGGAACATCTCACCATCTCTGAATGATTGATTTACTGAAAAAGACAAGGAAAACTGTATAAAAACCAGTGATGAAAAATATCAGCACTGCAGTTGGAAGGAGGTGGTTTGGCCAGTCATCTCACCTACAAGGACATACAATCAACGCTGGACTGATCATCAGCGGGTGGTTGTATGTATGATTCCCTGTAATATTATTGGTGTACTGCAGGAATAGTGGTTGGGGTTTTGAATCTGTCTTAGGAACAATAAAAGGTTAAAGACAGAACCTGTGTGTCAGGTGTAATTTCTCATGTCTCAAGGCCAATCTCTATAACCTGTTGGACGGGGCAAGTGGTAATTCCACATGTCCTACAGATATCAATGGACTGGTCAGGTGGGCAGAAAAACAGCAAATGGAATTTAATCCAGAGAAGTGTGAGGTAAAGCATTTGGGGAGGGCTAACAAGGCAAGGGAATACACCATAAATGGGAGGATACTGAGAAGTGTAGAGGAACAGAGGGACCTTGGAGTGCATGTCCACAGATCCCTGAAGGTAGCAGGACAGGTAGATAAGGTGGTTAAGAAGGCATACAGGATACTTTCCTTTATTAGCCAAGCCATAAAATATAAGAGCAGGGAGGTTGTGCTTGAACTGTATAAAACACTAGTTAGGCCACAGCAAGAATACTGCATACAGTCCTGGTCACGACATTACAGGAAAGATGTGATTGCACTAGAGGGGGTACAGCATAAATTTACAAGGATATTGCCAGGACTGGAGAATTTTAGCTATGAGGAAACTTTGGATAGGCTGGGGTTGGTTTTTTTTGGAACAGAAAAGGTTGAGAGGATACTTGATTGAGGTGTATAAAATTATGAGGGGCCTAGATAGAGTGGATAAGAAGGACCTATTTCCCTTAGCAGACAGGTCAATAACCAGGGGGCATAGCTTTAAAGTAATTGGTAGAAGATTTAGAGGAGAGTTGAGGAGAACGTTTTTCACCCAAAGGGTGGTGGGGGTCTCGAACTCACTGCCTGAAAGAGTGGTAGAGGCAGAAACCCTCACCGCATTTAAAAAGTACTTAGATATGCACATGAAAGGTCGTAACCAACAAGGCTACGGACCAAGAGCTGGAAAGTGGGATTAGGCTGGATAGCTGTTTTTCGGCCGGTACAGACATGATGGGCCGAATGACCTCCTTCTGTTGCGCAAATTTCTATGGTGCTATGATTAGCGCCCTTTTCCACATAAGATGCCCAAAAGTTGTACACAATATTCCAAATTCAGTTTCATCAATGATCTATGCAAGGTTAGAATAACTTGGTTCTAACCTATGGCCAAATACCAGAAAAATGCATCTGGTATTTGAACAACTGTTTTGAAAATAATTACACCTTCTAAATAGACAACATTTCCCTGTGTACATGTTTCATAATTATATGCTAATATGCCTTACCTTACATTTATGTACTTTAAATTCCACCTGCCATGACCTGGCCCATTCCTTTAATGGGTCTAGATCTCGTTAGCCTTGAAATTTCATCATATTATATCAGTATATACTACGCCTAACATCTGTGGTCGGTAAAATTTTGGAGTCCATTGTTAAGGAGACAGTAACAGGACATTTGGATAATCATAATTTAATAGGACAAAGTCAGCATGGTTTTATGAAGGGGAAGTCATGTTTGACAAATTTGCTGGAGTTCTTTGAGGAAGTAACATATAGGGTGGATATAGGGGAACCAGTGGACGTAGTGTATTTAGACTTCCAAAAGGCATTTGACAAGGTGCCACACGAAAGATTATTGCTTAAGATAAAAAATCACGGGATTGGGGGTAATATTCTGGCATGGATAGAGGATTGGCTATCTAACAGAAGGCAGAGAGTTGGGATAAATGGTTCATTCTCAGACTGGCAATCAGTAACTAGTGGTGTTCTGCAGGGGTCAGTGCTGGGTCCCCAACTCTTTACAATCTATATTAACGATTTGGAGGAGGGGACCGTGTGTAACATATCAAAGTTTGCAGATGATACTAAGATGGGAGGGAAAGTAGTGAGTGAGGAGGACATAAAAAACCTGCAAGGGGACATAGACAGGCTAAGTAAGTGGGCAGAGATTTGGCAGATGGAATACAATACTGGAAAGTGTGAGGTTATGCACTTTGGCAGGAAAAATCGTAGAGCAAGTTATTATCTTAATGGCAAGAAACTGGAAAGTATTGAAGTACAAAGGGATCTGGGGGTCCTGGTGCACGAAACTCAAAAGGTTAGTATGCAGGTGCAGCAAGTGGTTAAGAAGGCCAATGGAATGTTGGCTTTCATTGCTAGGGGGATAGAATATAAAAATAGGGAGGTATTGCTTCAGTTGTACAAGGTATTGGTGAGACCGCACCTGGAATACTGCGTACAGTTTTGGTGTCCATACTTAAGAAAGGACATACTTGCTCTCGAGTCAGTACAAAGAAGGTTCACTCGGTTAATCCCGGGGATGAGGGGATGGACATATGAGGAGAGGCTGAGTAGATTGGGACTCTACTCATTGGAGTTCAGAAGAATGAGAGGCGATCTTATTGAAACATATAAGATTGTGAAGGGGTTGGATCGGGTGGATGCGAGGAAGATGTTCCCGATGATGGGTGAAACTAGAACTAGGGGGCATAGTCTTAGAATAAGGGGCTGCTCTTTCAAAACTGAGATGAGGAGGAACTACTTCACTCAGAGGGTGGTAGGTCCATGGAATATGCTGCCCCAAAAAGCTGTAGAAGCTACATCATTACATAAATTTAAAACAGAAATAGACAGTTTCCTAGAAGTAAAGGGAATTAAGGGTTACGGGGAGCGAGCAGGAATTTGGACATGAGTCTAGGTTCGGATCGGTCATGGCCCTGTGGGTAGCGGAGCGGGCCCAGGGGCCGTGTAGCCTGATCCTGCTCCTATTTCGTGTGTCTAATTCTGTTAGATTCAGGAGATGGTTCTGTGATAGTGGATTGGCGGTTAGGATCAGATCAGCCATGATCTTATTGAATGGCGGAGCAGGCTCGAGGGGCCGATTGGCCTACTCCTGCTCCTATTTCTTATGTTCTTATGTTCTTAACACTTCTATTAAATAACAGAGAAATATGTGTTTGATGTGTCCAAAGCTCAGAAATTGCCTCGGAAATTTGAGCCAATCAAAAATTATTTAACACTATGGCATTGCATCTGAGCACATCTCTGAACAACATTTCTCCCCAAGTGCTTTCAGCAGTCTGCCTCTTTTTTCCTTTTGGCTCATTCCACCTTCATGCACCCTTATTTTTAAAATGCTACTCTTCCCTGACAGAGTTCTCCTCCACCTATTTATTTCCAACTAGGACCATTCCTGCTCTTCTTTTCCCTTCTTTGCAGCCCTAAGAGCTGCTTGTCATTTCCAGTATTTAACCAGGTCCAATTCTCCGCATTTACTTATTTCCAGCCAGTCTGTGCCTTAATATTTATTAATTTACATGAATCTGCAGCCCTTAATTTGTTTCCTTTTCACCCACCCCGACTTTTTTTTTCATTCTCTCTGCCTTCCTCTTTAGTTTTTCTTACATTTTTCCAAGACTCTTCCCATTATCAGATTACTACATGTAAGATCTAATTCATTTAACTCCATTAGCAATATCACACAAACTATTTATCTGCATTAAAAGTCTTGTATATGTTGCGCACTTCCTGTAAACGTCACATTTAATTAATTTAACTTCCCCATTATACTATCTCCTTCACGCTTTTCCCATCACACCCACCTAACACAAACCTAACATGCTTAAAAGCTTACCTTATACTCACCTGCCAAAGAGTCCTTCTAGCTCTGTCTCCAAAACCGGCTCTGTCCTCCACCTTGGGCCTACAAAAAACCAGGCCGGTTGCCTGATGGTTCCCTCTTGCTGCCTCTCCAGATTCCCTGGCCCCCAAATTGCGATTTCCCCTTTCCATTCCCTGAGATGGCCATTTACCCCCTCCCACTCTGCATTGCTGCATCTCCTACCTGACTGACAATCCCTTCTTTCCACTAAACCCTTTGCTCCGCCATCTGCAGACCAGAATTCACATTCCTGGTCATGACTAGGAGCAGAATTGTCTATGCATTTTCTGTGCTTTTACTTTCACAGTTAAAGCACAGAAAGCACTCAACTCAAATCTGTTCCCAGGCACTACACTGCCAGGAATGCAGCTTGTGGAATATGTGGGTGGGTGGAATTTCCTAAAGAACATTCCCCAGAACATTGGGAAAGCGCTTTTCCCTTTTACGTTTTCAGGAAGAGGGAACCTTCATTCTCCTTTTTTTACATTCTCCGTAAGTGTTCATGTGCATGTGGTGCAATGTGTTAGAGAATATTTTAGGAAAACATTTATCAGGTTCAGTTGGTAATGACACCACCTCAGTTACATTAACTTCTCCAAGTTTTCAAGAGCCCCCCATCTTCTTAATGCTAACAGTTTCTTTTCATCCTGGGTCCCCTTCTGGTTGCTTTTGTCACTTGCCAGTTGCACACAATTTCATTGATGGTTTCTTTTTGAAGTTGCACATTAAATCGGTAACCTTCTGTATTCATCATTGTTATTCGGAAAATCTAATGTGGAAAATTAATTTTCTTATCTAACTCAAATCATGGAAATTACAGCACAGAAGCAGGCCACACTAAACCCACTGGTCCAATTGCCCACTGGAGGAAAACAACAACAACTTGTATTTATATAGCACCTTTAACATCGTAAAACGCCCCAAGGCGCTTCACAGGAGTATTATAAGACAAATAATTTGACACCAATTCACATAAGGATAAATTAGGGCAGGTGACTGTAACATTTGCACACTGAATTACCATTGGCCTGCAGGCATCTGTAAGGAATACCTATTATATTCACATGTGATCACATGCTGAGTTGTCATTGGCCTGCAAGCATCTGTAAGGACTGCTATTGTTTAGAAGACCCAGGGGGTCCTGACTCCATCTTGTCCACACGGTGCTGGATGATTGAGAAAGCTTACAGACCTGATGCTTCATTAAAATAGTTTAAGCTGTAATACTCCGTTGTCCTGCAATTTATTATTTTTGTACAAAGTGTGCAAAACAAGACATGGTGTCAGAACAGGGATTTGAAATGGATATCGTTGGAGCTCCCTTACCCTGAATGAATTGGGAATCTTTGAACTTACCTAGAGAATGGAGCAAGTTCAAGCAACACGTGGAGTTGATGTTTTCGGGTCCACTGAAAAGCAAAGGAGAGGAAGAAAAATGCAGCTACCTACTCCTGTGGATCGAAGAAAAAGGGAGAGACATTTTTAACACATGGTCTCTCACCGCAGATGAAGCAAAGGTACTGAAAAGTTATTTTGATTGTTTTGAAGCATATGTGATGCCCAAGACAAATACGATATTCGCTAGGTACAAATTTCAGGAGAAAGTACAAGGAGCTAGTGAGTCATTTGAACAGTTCGTGACTGAGTTAAAACTACTGGTAAAAGACGGTGTATATGCAGATAAAGATGAGATGGTCAGAGACCGCATCGTGTTTGGAATACATTCAGCTAAAGTGAGAGACAAACTTTTGAATGTTGGGTCCGGGCTAACGCTGGACAAAGCTATGGACATAGCTAGATCGCACGAGATAGCCCAAGCACAGTTGAAAACCATAACCGGCACCACGAACAGCTCACATGAACAGATAGTGCACGCAGTTAATAGATACACACCAAAGAACACTGCCCAGAGAGCATGTTTCAGAACAGAAAGAACAGCGAGAGTTCTAAAAATGGGCGACACAGACATAAAACGCTTCAAAAACTGTGGATATTGTGGAAACAACTGGCATGGAGAAAAGGAGTACTGCCCTGCCAAAGGAAGGCAATCTACTAAATGTGGTAAATGGAACCACTTTGCTAAAGTTTGCAAGACTGTTTTCGGAAAAGCAGTACACACAGTGAGTGACAGCCAAATGCCAGATAGAGAGCCAAATGCAGAGGAACTGTTTATTGATACTGTGTCACAGAAAAAACAGATTTCAGAGACTGAGCAAGCTTTTGCCGATATTGAGATAGGAAAACAGGGCAAAGAGCTTAAGTTTAAACTAGACACTGGATCTCAGGTTAATGTAATTCCTCTGAGTGAGTATCACAGCTTGAAGGATGAGTGTGAGCTACAGCCCACCTCATGCAGACTGACCAGCTATGGAGGTGAGCAGCTCATTGTAAAAGGCACATGCGTGATGAAATGCAAGTATAAAGAAAGCGACATGATGCTGGACTTTTACATTATTGACACTCGAGCACCGCCAGTGCTAGGTCTAAAGGCATGTTTAGACATGGACCTCGTCAAGCTAGTACTATCATTGACAGCACCAGTTGAGAAGCAGACAGTCATGGAGGAGTTTGCTGACGTTTTCAAAGGAATCGGACTATTCCCAGGTGAATGCACTATTCACCTTGGCCCAGCAGCAACCCCTGTGGTTTGCCCACCGAGAAGGATACCCCTTGCTCTACGTAGTCGCCTGAAGGAGGAGCTGCAGAGCGTGGAGAATACAGAAATCATCGTCCGGGAAACAGAGCCGACAGAGTGGGTCAACGAGTTAGTACTGGTTGAGAAACCATGTACAGGCAAGCTCAGAGTCTGTCTCGACCCCAGAGATTTGAACAAGGCTATCAAACGCCCTCACTACCCTCTACCAACGCTAGATGACATCACACCCAAGCTAGTGGGAGCACGTTACTTCAGTGTAATGGACGCACGATCAGGATACTGGAATATCAAGCTCACGGAAGAGTCATCTAAGCTAACAACATTCAACACACCATTTGGACGCTACCGATTTCTGCGTTTACCATTTGGTCTTATCTCAGCTCAGGATGAATTCCAGCGGAAGATCGACGAAACCTATGAAGGCCTCGACGGAGTAGTCGCAATCGTAGACGACATCCTCATCTAAGGCAGGAATAGAGAGGAACATGACAGGAACCTCCGTGCGATGCTACAAAGATCACGGGAGAAAGGTATCTGGCTCAACCCCGAGAAAAGCATAATCGGATCCACCGAGATCAGTTATTTTGGGCATCGCCTCTCAACTGATGGCATTAAGCCGGATCCAGAGAAAATCTCCGCCATCAAGAAGATGGAGCCGCCGAAGAACCGCGCAGAGCTAGAGACAGTGCTAGGCATGGTTAACTATTTAGCCAAGTTTGCCCCAAGCCTCTCAGAAATCAACGCACCCATGCATCAGTTGCTCAAACAATCCAATGAGTTCCTGTGGGACAAACAACATGACACAGCATTTCAGAAAATGAAGGACCTAATCACCAGAGAACCAGGACCAGTTCATGCCTACTTCGACCCCAACAAAGAGCTCAGACTACAAGTGGACGCATCAAAGTACGGACTAGGCAAAGTATTACTGTAAGAAGGAAAGCCCATCGGCTACGCTTCCAGATCTCTTACAGTGAAATCAACTATGCTCAAATCGAGAAAGAGCTATATGCAATTCTGTTTGGATGTAAGCGTTTCCACCAGTACGTCTATGGCCGACAAGTCATTGTGGAATCCGACCACAAGCCCCTCGAGTCAATCATGAGGAAACCACTAGCCGCAGCTCCACCAAGGCTACAGAGAATGATCCTTCAGCTACAGAAGTATGACTTCACAAACATTCACCGTCCAGGCAAAGACATTCCTGTCACAGACACGCTCTCCAGAAAGTCTCTTAGCTACCAGGACAGCAACCTCAGTGAAGGCATCGATGTGCAGGTGCACATGGTGTACAACAGCTTACCTGTGAGTGACTCAAAACTGAAGGAGATCCGAGCAGGAACAGAGAAAGATGCACAACTCACACTGCTGAGCAAAGTCATACATGAAGGATGGCCTGAGGAAAGGAGGAAATGCCCTCAGAGCATATCTGAATTCTGGAACCACAGAGACGAACTGTCACAAATCAACGGAATCATCTTCAAAGGGGAGAAAATCATCATTCCTACCAGTCTCAGAGAAGAGATGTTGACAAAAATTCATGCTGGACATATGGGCATGGAAAAATGCAAACAAAGAGCACACGACATTATGTTTTGGCCCGGAATGTGCAAACACATTGAGGACATTGTCGGAAAATGTTCCATTTGTCTAGAACGCCGCCCATCAAATGTCAAAGAGCCCATGATACCTCATCGTATCCCAGACAGGCCCTGGCAGGTCACGGCAATGGATCTGTTCACATGGAACAACGAGGACTACATAGTGACTGCTGATTACTACAGCAGATTTTTTGAATTGGACAAGCTTCACAGCACCACATCTGCAGCTGTGATCCACAAGCTAAAGGCAGCCTTTGCCAGGCATGGCATTGTAGAGACTTTAGTCTCAGACAATGGCCCCCAATACAAATCGAAAGAGTTCGAGTCATTTGCCAAGGCATGGGATTTCACACATGTCACATCAAGCCCACATTACCCTCAAAGTAATGGCCTTGCTGAAAAACTGTCCAGATTGCAAAGGCACTCATAGACAAAGCCAAAGCGGACAAAAGAGACCCCTACATCAGTCTCCTTGAGTACCGCAACACTCCGGTTGACAACTTCAAGTCACCAGCACAGTTGTTGATGAGCCGCAGACTTCGCTCAATCCTTCCAAGCACCAACCAGCAGCTGCAGCCAGAGGTCGTCAGCTGCAAGCAAGTGCATGCAAAACGTGTACAGAGACAGCAACACCAAAAGCGATACTATGACAGGTCAGCTAGACTACTGCCGCCGTTGCACAATGGAGAATCCGTCAGAATCCAGGAGCATGACTACTGGAAGCCAGCAGTCGTCATCCAGCCAGCTGACACTGAGCGATCGTATCACGTCCGCACCCCAGAAGGACAGGTGTACCGCCGCAATCGCAGGCACCTCCTGAACACCAAGGAACAACACCGTCATTCCGACGAGAGGTCAAGCTTAGAGTTATCCTTGACTTGTGAGCTGCCAAAGGGTGTAGGCGGATCACTGCCCTAAAAAAACTGTACATCGTTATTGAAACGTTGAGATGTTTTCAGTGCTAGTTAAATGTTGAGTTTACTTATATGTTGATGCTACTGAGAACATTATGTAGAAGAAAGGTTCAAAAGTAATGCATAACATTTTTCTTTTAAAAGAAAGGGGATGTAACATTTGCATACTGAATTATCATTGGCCTGCAGGCATCTGTAAGGAATACCTATTATATTCACATGTGATCACATGCTGAGTTGTCATTGGCCTGCAGGCATCTGTAAGGACTGCTATTGTTTAGAAGACCCAGGGGGTCCTGACTCCATCTTGTCCACATGGTGCTGGATGATTGAGAAAGCTTACAGACCTGATGCTTCATTAAAATAGTTTAAACTGTAATACTCCGTTGTCCTGCAATTTATTATTTTTGTACAAAGTCTGCAAAACAAGACAGTGACTAAAAGCTTGGTCAAAGAGGTAGGTTTTAAGGAGCGTCTTAAAGGAGGAAAGAGAGGTATCGAGGTGGAGAGGTTTAAGCAGGGAATTTCAGAGCTTAGGGCCTAGGCAACAGAAAGCACGGCCACCAATGGTTGAACAATTATAATCAGGGATGCTCAAGAGGGCAGAATTAGAGGAGCGCAGATATCTCGGGGGGGGGGGTGTGGGGCTGAAGGAGATTACAGAGATAGGGAGGGGCGAGGCCATAGAAGGATTTGAAAACAAGGATGAGAATTTTGAAATCAAGATCTTGCTTAACCGGGAGTCAATGTAGGTTAGTGAGCACAGGGGTGATGCGTGAACGGGACTTGGTGCAAGTTAGGACACGGGCAGATGAATTTTGAATCACCTCAAGTTTACGTAGGGTAGAATGTGGGAGGCCAGCCAGGAGTGTATTGGAATAGTCAAGTCTAGAGGTAACAATGGCATGGATGAGGGTTTCAGCAGCAGATGAGCTGAGGCAAGGGCGGAGACGGGTGATGTTACGGAGGTGGAAATAGGCGGTCTTAGTTATGCTTAGTTATAAATACTTCATAATAAATACAACTGCCATTCGTGACAACATGAAATCTTTGATTATTGTGCATTTAACATACTCCAAGATTGATGTGAAATGTCCAGTGATGTTAGAAAGGAGACTGCAGTTGCTAATAAAATTAAGGATTCTTTACAACTACATTTGACATCACAAAATGTCTTTTATTATTGGTTTGCAACCTTGACTTCATTATAATATAGTCACGCAAGATTGATGACATTTCATGCAACATTTAACTATATAATTAGAGTTCATCATGGACTGACATCTTTTAACCTAGAGCTCAACTCATACGAGCTACAAGGTTTCAAACATTAACTTTCTACAATACATGGCAATATTTATGCAGAATAAGCACATAAAAAGACTAGACTGGAGCAGCATATACAGAGAACAAAAAAGAACAAAATCAAAAAATGGCCAAAGAATGGGCGGGCGGCAGTTGAACATTGGGGGCACCTTAGAACTCCTCCCTTTTACAAATTTTAAATTTAGTGTTCTGGCTCAGTGCCCTACAATTAATTGCACTCAACTTACTGTCCATTTTAAGTTTCAAACTTCCCTCCACCTCGATTTTGGATACTGGACGTTGAAATGCAACGGTGTTTATGATGCCCAGCATTGTTAAAGCATTAATTAAGGGACAAAATCAGATGTCATATTTCCTTCATTATCATGTCAATTGAAAACACTCACCCAAATGTGGACAGGAGTATTTAGCATCTACCATCACTTGCGAAAGAAAATCCCAGAAGCGACAGCGACAGGCATGGAGCCAATAAAACAGCTCCCCGGTTGATCTCCCTCCCCTGCCTACCCCAATATACCCCAAAACCTTTTGGGATCATAAACTTGTTTCTGAAATTGCAAGTGTTTTCTTTTTTACTTTAATGGGACAGATTTTCCTCTTTTGCACTTGGGCTTAACTAATCACCTGGCTGCAGTGCATAGAAAAAATTTGATGGGGAGCTTGTAAAGAAAAGTGTCCAATTTTCTAATAATTCAAATTATTGGCAACTTCTGTTACGGGCATTTGATTTTGCTCTACGTGCTTTAACCAGGCAATTAGTTAAGCCCAAGCCCAAGAGAAAAATCTCTTCTTTTGCCTCCAGCCAATCATTAAAATCAATGATCCTGCTGTTCCTTTCTGATGAGCATCTAATGACAGCAACAATCCCGAAAGCACTAACTTAGTACCTTTGTCCTTAACTTTGCTTGCCATTCTCCAGTAATTGTCCTTTTAAAGGACAGACTTCCTATCCATTATATTAATCATACCCAAATGTACAGCAATTATAGTTCCCTTACTTTCTTCCACCATCAAACCATGTACCCTGCTAATCAGAAAATACATAACTCTACTGAAAGACTTCCCTCTGTACAGCGCACTGTCAGCAAGTCTCACTATGGAGTTTCCAACTAGCAGGGCTTTAATACTTACCCACAACAATGGCTTGTTTCTATCAAACTGGTCAGTCTAAATCTTAAACTGTTTCTCCTTTATATTTGTGAAATAAATGTTTCGTATTTTAGTAATTACAAATGATAGATGCGATCAGTGGAACTTTTTAAGCCCTTAGGCTGCTGGTGGGGCTGTGCACTCAGTAGGACACTTATCATAGCATTGTAGGTGCATTGCCCACAGTTTTCCATCTATTAACATTAATGGATGGAAAATCATGGGCAAAGCATGCATGATTTTCTAAGAAGTGGTCTGCTGCATGTGAAGCCCCCCCAATGACCCATGACCTCAGAGATGTTACCTTACCCTAAAAAACCCGCGGCGCCATTGCACCACCGGAAATGTGGCAGGGTGGGACTTCTACCTGCTGCTTTCACCTGCCATCCCAAATCTCAGGGACAAGGTCATTTAAGGAAACAGGACAGATGCCCATGCCTGGTGAAACAGCAGGTGTGCCCTACCCATGGAGACAGCAGAAGTTAGAGTAGTACCGTGCTGCTCTAAGAAGGAGAGCCAGAGGCCCAGATCTTGCCAAAGAAGAAAAATTGCTTGAATTTGTTAAAACTTCTGAACTGAATGCCTGGGCCACTCTTCAGCAATGGTAATGGATCCCGGCGGTAATGGATTCCTCCAGGAGCAGGTATAGGTCCTGCTGGGCCTATCGGGTGTTTCAGGGAAAATCCCCAGTAATGCCCCCAGAAACACCTCCAAACTGCCTGTTCAATGTAACAAGGGTGAACAGAAGAACACACCATCCCCCAACTCCCAGAATGCAATTTGCTGGGCACTGGAAAATGGGCAGAAACCTGGCACATTCAGGCTCTGCCGCAAATTCCAACGCTTTTGTGGGAATTAGCCTGAAACTTTGTAAAACTGGTCATGCAATTTCTGGGCTAGTGTGTTTAGTTGGCTGTTAGTATTAGTTAACACATAAAGATGTCAGTGTTATTTTCTCCAGTTGTGCTGTGCAGTGATGGTGTAAGATAACTACAATTGGATTCAAGGTTTTCTTCTATCAAGGCATCTTTCACTGTTTTGTCTTGCATCCCTGAGTCAGTTGTATATTTTCAGTAATGCCAACTCTCGCAATTTAATCGCAAGACACGCGATTTCTAATGGAAATTCACCCAACTTGCGATCTTGCAATTCCACTCAGATAGAAACATAGAAACATAGAAGATAGGAGCAGGAGTAGGCCATTCGGCCCTTCGAGCCTGCTCCGCCATTCAATGTGATCATGGCTGATCATCCAAATTCAGTACCCTGTCCCTGCCTTTTCCCCATATCCCTTGATCCCTTTAGCCTCAAGAAATATATCCAACTCTTTCTTGAATATATTTAATGAACTGGCCTCCACCGCCCTCTGTGGCAGAGAATTCCACAGGTTCACCACTCTCTGGGTGAAGAAATTCCTCCTCATTTCAGTCCTAAATGGCTTACCCCTTATCCTTAGACTATGACCCCTGGTTCTGTACTCCCCGGCCATCAGAAACATCCTTCCTGCATCTAGTCTGTCCAGACCTGACAGAATTTTATAGGTTTCAATGGGATCCCCTCTCAATCTTCTAAACTCCAGTGAGTATAAGCCCAATCGACACAATCTCTCCTCATACGTCATTCCTGCCATCCCAGGTATCAGCCTGGTGAATCTTCGCTGCACTCCCTCCATGGCAAGAATGTCCTTCCTCAGGTAAGGTGACCAAAACTGCACACAATACTCAAGGTGCGGTCTCACCAAGGCCCTGTACAACTGTAGCAAGACATCCGTGTTCCTGTACTCGAACCCTCTTGCTACGAAGGCCAACATACCATTTGCCTTCTTAACCGCCTGCTGCACCTGCATGATTTTTTTTTTGGCTGTATTACTCTCCATCACTGCCTCCTGTGATTGGCTGCTGGGGACACGTGGGTTGGGTCAGGAATTCTCAACGGTGGTGAGGTGGGAGGGGGGTGGGATCAACGGCCCCCCTAGTGGTCTGCAAGAAGATTTCAGGGGGTCCACGAGTAGGTTTGTCATATAGTACTGTCTCCTATTGGTTTTCCATCAATAGTCTCCCCCCCCTGCTCCCCTGTGTGATTGCAATAGTCTCAGATACAAAGACTGTGCATCCGCATATTGGACACCATTGCAATGTGGTTGGGCGAATTGAATAGTTGAACCTCTACTGCAGTATCAGTCATTGGCTTCTTTGGGATTTATCTTGGTAAGTAAAGTTTTTTTTGATTCAGGCTTCTAGGAGGGGGTGGGGGGAGGGGGGGGAGCGGGGGTGGGGGGGAGCGGGCGAGGGGGGGAGCGGGGGTGGGGGGGGTGGGGGGGAGCGGGGGTGGGGGGGAGGGGGTTGGGGGGGAGGGGGGAGGGGGGAGTGGAGGGGAGGGGGGTGGGGGGAGGGGAGGGGTGGGGGAGGGGAGGGGGGAGGAGGGGAGGGGTGGGGGAGGGGAGGGGGGAGGAGTGGAGGGGTGGGGGAGGGGGGGAGGAGTGGAGGGGTGGGGTAGGGGGGAGGGGGAGGGGGAGGGGGGGAGGAGGGGGTGGGGGGGTGGTGTGAGGGGGGAGGGGAGGGGGGGGTGGGGGGGAGGAGGAGAGGGGTGGGGGGGGTAGGAGGAGAGGGGTGGGGGAGGGGGGAGGAGGGGGGGGAGGGGGTGGGGGGGTGGTGTGAAGGGGAGGGGAGGGGGGAGGAGGGGAGGGGAGGGGGGAGGAGGGGAGGGGAGGGGGGGTGGGGGGGAGGAGGGGGGATGTGGTGTGAGGGGGGAGGGGAGGGGGGAGGGGAGGGGTGGGGGAGGGGGTGGGGGGGTGGTGTGAGGGGAGGGGGGGAGGGGGGGAGGAGGGGAGGGGTGGGTGAGGGGGGAGGGGAGGGGGGGAGGAGGGGAGGGGTGGGTGAGGGAGGAGGGGAGGGGGAGGAGGGGAGGGGGAGGGGGGAAGGGGGGAGTGGGGGAAGGGGTGGGGGGAAGGGGGAGGGGGGAAGGGGTGAGGGGAAGGTGGACGGGGGAGGGGGAGGGGAGGGGGGAGGGGGAGGGGGAGGCGAGGGGGAAGGGGGGAGGGGGAGGGAAGGGGGGAGGGGGAGGGGGAGGGAAGGGGGGAGGGGGAGGGGAGGGGGAAGGGGGGAGGGGAAGGGGGAGGGGAGGAGGGGAAGGGGGGGGAAGGGGGAGGGGAGGAGGGGAAGGGGAGGGAAGGGGGGAGGGGAGGAGGGGAATGGGGGAGGGTGGAAGGGGGAGGGGAGGAGGGGAATGGGGGGGAGGGGGGAATGGGGGAGGGAGGGGGGAATGGGGGAGGGGAGGGGGGAAGTGGTAGAGGGGAGGGGGGAATGGGGGGGAAGGGGGGACGGGAGGGGGGAATTGGGGGGGAGGGGGGAATTGGGGGGGAGGGGGGGACGGGAGGGGGAAATGGGGGGGGAAGGGGGGGGACGGGAGGGGGGAATGGGGGGGAGGGGGGAAGGGGGGACGGGAGGGGGGAATTGGGGGGAGGGGGGGAATTGGGGGGAGGGGAGGGGGGTGTGGGGGGGGTGGGGAGGGGAGGGCGGGACTGTGGGGGAGTGGAGGGGGAGGGGGCGAATGTGGGGGACGGGAGGGAATGGGGGAGGGGAGGGGGGAGGGGAAGGGAGGGGAGGGGGAGGGGAGGGAGAGGGAGGGAATGGGGGGGAATGGTGGTAGGGGAGGGGAGGGGGGTTGTGGGGGGAGAGGGGGGAGGGGAGAGGGGAGAGGGGGAAGGGGAGGGGGGGAGAGGGGAGGGGGCGGGAGGGGGGAGAGGGGAGGGGGCGGGAGGGGGGAGAGGGGAGGGGGCTAGAGGGGAGAGGGGGGAGGGGAGGGTGGAGAGGGGGGAGGGGAGGGGGGTGTGGGGGTAGAAAGGGAGGGGGGAGAGGGCGGAGTGGAGGGGGGGAGAGGGAAGAGGGGGAGGGGAGGGGGAGGGGAGGGAGAGGGGAGGGGGGGAGAGGGCGGGGGGAGAGGGCGGGGGAGGGGAGGGGGAGAGGGGGGAGGGGGGTGTGGGGGTAGAAAGGGAGGGGGGGAGCTAGCAGACCCGATGGCTCCGCGGAGCTCCGTGCTGCCCCACGCACTGACATGGCTCAGCCCGAGCCCCGCCCTCCCGAGCACCGGCCTCCGGAGCCCCGCCCTCCCGCTCTCCGGAGCCCCGTCCTCCCGCTGCGCTCTCCCGAGCCCCGAGTCCCACGCGCGCACCCTCCCGAGCTCCACTTTCCCGAGCCCCGCCCCCCACCCCCCGCCCCCCCCGCCCGAGCCGGCTTCAAGGCCAGAGAGACGCCGCCGCGCAACCTACCGCGTGAGGCCCGGCCGGACTCAAGTCGCGCTCCGGGCGGAAGATGACGTGGACGCTGACTTCCGCCCCGCCTGCCTTTACTAAGATGGTGGCGGTGGCGACGCTCGGCTCAGGCCCGCCCCCTCCAGCCTTCACAAAGATGGCGGCGATCGCTGGCCTTTTGTCGATCGCGATGGGAGGCGCCTAGCTCGGGCGTGGCTGGTCAACAGATGCCCAGGCTTTGAGGCCTGGAAAAACGGTGAAAGGTAGGAAAATTATAGAGGTTAAACAAAAGATTTACAAATGAATTAACTTTTTTTAAAAACAATTTGTCTTTTAAAAGCAACTTTTTTTTTGCTGGAAATGTAGATTTGAAAAGAAACACGCAGAAAGCGGGAAAAAGAAATGAAAAGTTTGGAATCAAGATGGCGGCGACTCACCTCGGTTCAGAACGATAAGACCCGCCCACACACGCACCGATTGGTGGACCGTCAGGTCACCGAAGCGTAGGATTGGTCAATTGTCCCATCACTCGACTGTAGGAGGGCCCGCCCACACGTGCCAGGAACCCGCCGTACGATTGGTCGACCTCGACGTTACTCTATTGCTAATGAGCGGATAATGAGCGGAATGTTGAACGTTTTTTGGATACCGCGGGCGCAATTTTTTTCTCGCCGAAACGTAAATACACTTATGACGGTTCTGGAATCGTAAGCTTTCTTTTGATGTAAGACACGTGTAGGTACGCTCTATAACTTTCGAGTTTATTCAATACAGACAGACAGACAGACAGCAGACGGAATGACAGACAGAAGAATCGCTTTATATATATAGATACATTTTAAAAATTAAAAAACGAAGAAAGGAAAAAAAATCTGCAATTGTAAGTGAGCTGAACACTAGCCCCCTATCCTTCCCCTGGTACATCCCTTCTGTATGAAAAATGTTGCCAGTCCATTGCGACAAAAGGTACCTAACTGGATGTTTCCCCACAGAAATCATACACTTGATTGAAGGGGTCTGAGTGACATCCCACTACTGCTAGACCACCCCTCCTTGCTAAATAAAAGCCTGTCGGCAATTCTACTCCAATGCCCGAGGTTTAAGTAACATTTTGCACACAGGCTCATTTTTGTTAAGAGGATTGCAATACTCTGACTCAGTGTTGAGTCTGCAGGAACTTGGAGTGAATGAGAGGCAGAAGCATCGGTCTGGGTAGCATGAGCATGGCTCGCACTGCTCGCTCCGCGCCTCAGAGCGAAGCTGCGGTGGTTGCTAGGGCCGTTGCTATGGACGATCTTCCTCTCAGCTGACTGGCAATGGCAGGGATGCTCGTTGGATCGTTGTGGTGGGTGGGTGAATGGGGTGCAGGGACGGCGAATCTCCATGCCGCACTAATGTAGAAAAGACTGAATTGAAAGAGTGGCTGAAGTTGCCTCTCAAGTACCGGGCTGACTCTTAACTGAGTGATGTGCCAAATAACTGCCCGAATCCGAAGTTAAAGCTTAAGACTGAAGCCTTTTATTAAATAAGAATCATGGCAGAGTTAACAGAGTCCATCATCGACCGAGCCCTTGGTCGAACATCCCAGAAGAGGGGCGGGGCCAGGGAGGAGCATTAGTGGTTCCCCCTAGTGGAACATTCCAGACATTACAAGTGCAAGTACAAATATCAGAACACAGTTATTTCATCACACTGAGCCAGGCTGAGCCGCGTCAGGCTGAGTTGGGCCGGACTGGGCCTGCGGCTGCAGTTCCCAGAATGAGTGCCAAGGCTTCAGGTTGCAGTGAATGATCTGATGTGACAGCTGCTCACTTAATCAGGCTAAACAGAACTAAGCACACTTATATTCTCTGTTATATCATGGGCATTTTATTTTAAAATGCCAGCTTGGCTGAGTTGGCATTGAGTTTTAAGGCTAGCCACCTTTCTTGTGAGCATTTAAAAAAGAAAGACCTGCATTTATATAGCACCTTTCACAACCTCAGGATATCCCAAAGCACTTTACGTTTTGCTTCCTGTCTGGGAGCAAAGGTCGCGGAATGCACTTCCTGTCTGGGAGCAAAGGTCAGCGAGGGGTCAGGAAAAAAATAGCAACTCATGATTTTATACCAAATCTCATGATTTTTAAGAGTTTGTCCCCTAACTTATGAGGCAGTGGGGTTGGCAATACTGAATTTTTTTTGCTTATTTACTCAACGGAAACACACCGGCCTAGAAATTCAGTGCCCTTAGCGCCGAAATTGCCTGGGGCCCTTCCGCCGCGGTAGACCGGTAGCGCTGCGCCGGCACCGATGACGTCATCGGTGTGCGCAGCGTCCCGGTTGCCATGCCGACGGGCCCCAGCGCCGAAATTCAGTTGCGGCCGCCTCGCCCGTGGCAGCCGCAACTAAGACTCTGGCAACAGAGTCCAACATGTTTTTGCGCCGGCGCATTAAAGGCCCCGCGGCGGCCGGCCGCTTTCCCGCCGGCCGCCTGGCCGCAGCTCCCTCCCCGGACTTCCCCCCCCCCCCCCCCCGGAACAGAAGCAAGCCCGGCACTTGTCCGAGGTGCCGGGCTCATTTTTAAAAAGATTTTCGCGGGCCGCGGCCGGATGCAGGCAGCTCCTCCTTAAGGGAAGGAGGAGGCCTGCACTTCCCGAACCTGCCGCACCGCAGCGGGCGCCGCAGCGCCGGAATAGCGCCGAAATTCAGCGCGTTGCGCCAGTTTTCAGGCGCAAACAGCTCTCAGCAGCGCCGGCAGCCGTTTGGGCGCAGAACTATTGAATTTTGGGCCCGACCAGCGCGACTTAGCTCCGGCACTAACTTCCGGCGCTAAAGCCCTGGCTGCGCCAGAACTCAATTTCTAGGCCACTCTCTCTTACTTTTCACATAAAGATTCTTAACTAATAACAAAAAATTGAAAGACGAAAAGCAGCAGCACAATAGCTGTCTATCCTTTTGAAGATAAACGAGCCATTATTCATATATTTTTAAATGCTGTCCATCATCCCAATGAAGTTCTTGACAACTGTATAAAGCTCTACAATTAGGGCCCAAGAAAAATGTGTAGTTAAGACTTAAAGTGCATAGTATTGAGTGGCCTGTCTTGGACTTTCAATCAACTTGTCTTTAAAATCCAAACAAGAGGGAAATTGTGATCACTTCAAGCAGTATTATGGGATGTCTCAGATAACCATAACCAAGAGAATATGAGGTTCAAGTAGGCATGAGGAATGTACTGAGATTCTTCTTCTTCTGTTTCTCAGAGAGAACCACATCTAATAACAGAACTGAACAGCAGTTGCCAGGAGTTAGATGTTGGCAGTTTCTTAGCTGCAGCCCTTTGGCAAGCACTAAACATCCCCTTAATTCAGAACTCGACACAGAAAAGAAGCTTGTTCTTTGTAATGACAGGTTGGCAGACAAGCCTTCTGAGATAGATTGATGGACTGACACAAAATCTTTCAACCTTAATGCAGAAAGCAACTATCCAGCAGTTGGAAGGGACAGAGTGCTGTCAGATTTATAGCTTATTTCCCACCTTCTTATGTGACTGAGGTTAAAATACATCATACTATATCCTAATTGTATTTATACAGTATCACATCAAAATGTTTCAAAGCACTTCACACACACTGAATAACTTTAAAGTGCAATGACGATTATGTAGGAAAAATGTATATCCTTCATATCTTTAGACATGTACTAATATGGGTAACCTCAGTACTAAAGAAAAGTTTATTTAAGGTAGTCTTCCCTAACATGCCACACCTGCAGAGTGTATGACACAAGTTCGATCACATCATTTCTCTATGATGGGTTCTCCATTGCTAACAAGCTACTGTACCTGGAAAGGTAAATCAGAGAATGAGTCAACCTGTAGAACTTTTGGCGCACGGGTTAAGAACAGCATTTCCAGGGGCCTGAGAGGACTCTGCCAGCATCTCCTCTCCTTCGTGGAATAGGAAGTGCTAAAAGGAAAAAAGTGCAAATTTAGCCTAAAATAAATTGCTTTCAAAGAGAACATTTTCAAAAAAAGAGAAGCAAGCAGTTATTGGTTTTCTAAGGTCGGAAATATTTCAATTATTTTTTTTATCCTCGCTCTCCAGCTCCACTTCTTTTTCTTAGTTAACATTCTGCTCCTCGATCTTACCTGTCATTGGTTCCTCTTTTGTTAGCAATGTGTGACCCTCCGGTGTTGCACTTTTGGGTTGTCTGAATAATTTTAAATGTAACATTGAACCATCTGCAGCATGTAACTGATGCACAGAGGTATGCCACACCATTCCATCTAAATGTACTGCATGACAGGATAACTGATTGTCCAGTAGGGGAAGAAAATACTAGAACTAGTCAAATAAAACAAGCTTGTATATCTTTGTCAAATAACACATAAGAACATGTAGTGAGTTGAGTAGTATGTTAGCCACTTGGCTTCACTTCTGGGACCTGGCTTCAAATCCAACCCAGACTGATGGATTGAAAGATTCCTTTATGTGGTGGCTGCAAGAATAGAAACATAGAAGATAGGAGCAGGAGTAGGCCATTCGGCCCCTCAAGTCTGCTCCTCCATTCAATGCGATCATGGCTGATCATCCAAATTCAGTACCGGGTCCCCGCTTTCTCCCCATACCCCTTGATCCCTTTAGCCTTAAGAAATATATCCAACTCCTTCTTGAATATATTTAATGAACTGGCCTCCACCACCTTCTGTGGTAGAGAGTTCCAAAGGTTCACCACTCTCTGGGTGAAGAAATTCCTCCTCATTTCTGTCCTAAATGGCCTACCCTTTATCCTTAGACTGTGTCCCCTGGTTCTGGACTCCCCGACCATCGGGAACATCCTTCCTGCACCTAGTCTGTCCAGTCCTGTCAGAATTCTATAAGTTTCAATGAGATCACCTCTCATTCTTCTAAACTCCAGCGAGTACAAGTCCAATCGATCCAATCTCTCCTCATACGTCATTCCTGCCATCCCAGGTATCAGCCTGGTGAATCTTCGCTGAACTCCTTCCATGGCAAGAACATCCTTCCTCAGATAAGGCGACCAAAACTGCACACAATACTCAAGAAGTGGTCTCACTAAGGCCCTGTACAACTGCAGCAAGACATCCTTGTTCCTGTACTCAAACTCTCTCGCTACGAAGGCCAACATACCATTTGCCTTCTTAACCGCCTGCTGCACCTGCATGCTTACCTTCAGCGACTGGTGCACAAGGACACCCAGGTCTCGTTGCACTTCCCCTTCTCCCAATCTATTGCCATTTAGATAATAATCTGCTTTCCTGTTTTTGCCACCAAAGTGGACAACCTCACATTTATCCACGTTATATTGCATCTGCCATGTTTCTGCCCAATCACCCAACATGTCGAAATCATCCTGGAGTTTCTCAACATCCTCCTCACAGCACACACGCCCACCCAGCTTTGTGTCGTCTGCAAATTTGGAGATATTACATCTAGTTCACTTGCCTAGATTATTAATATATATTGTGAATATCTGGGGTCCAAGGACCGATCCCTGCGGTGTCCCACTAGTCACTGCCTGCCACTCAGAAAAGGACCCATTTATTCCAACTCTTTGCTTTCTGTCTGCCAACCAGTTCTCTATTCAAGTCAATACCTTGCCCCCAATCCCATGTGCCTTCACTTTACACGCTAATCTCTTATGCGGGACCTTATCAAAGGCCTTCTGAAAGTCCAGATACACCACATCCACTGGTTCTCCCTTATCTATTTTACCAGTTACATCCTCAAAAAATTCCAGTAGATTAGTCAAGCACGATTTACCTTTTGTGAATCCATGTTGACTTTGTCTGATCCTGTCACTGTTTTCCAAGTGCTCTGCTATTACATCTTTTATAATGGACTCTAGCATTTTCCCCACTACCGATGTCAGGCTTACCGGTCTGTAATTCCCTGTTTTCTCTCTACCACCTTTTTTGAATAGTGGGGTAACATTAGCTACCCTCCAATCCATGGGTACTGTTCCAGATTCCATCGAATGTTCGAAGATGATCAGCAATGCATCTACTATTTCTAGGGCCACTTCCTTAAGTACCCTAGGATGTAGATTATCAGGCCCTGGGGATTTATCGGCCTCAATCAATTTCCCTAACACCATTTCCCTACAAATACTGATTTCTTTCAGTTCCTCCCTTTCATCAGACCCTATGTTCCCTGGCATCTCTGGGAAGTTATTTGTGTGCTCCTTTGTGAAGACAGAACCAAAATATGTATTTAGTTGGTCTGCCATTTCTTTGTTCCCCATTATAAATTCCCCTGATTCTGACTGCAAGGGACCTACGCTTGACTTCACCAATCTTTTTCTCTTCACACATCTATAAAAGCTTTTACAGTCAGTTTTTATGTTCCCTGAAAGCTTACTCTCATATTCTATTTTCCCCTTCTTAATTAATCCCTTTGTCCTCCTTTGTTGAATCCTAAATTGCTCCCAATCCTCAGGATTATTGCTTTTTCTGGCCAATTTATATGTCCTCTCCTTGGATCTTATGCTATCCCTAATTTCCCTTGTTAGCCACGGTTGAGTCACCTTTTTTGTTTTTTTTTGTGCCAAACTGGGATGAACAAATTCTGTAGTTCATCCATGCGGTCTTTGAACGTTTGCCATTGCCTATCCACCGTCAATTAATTTGGCCTATCTGAAATAAGGTTGGGAATTCACTAAACCGGTGCTAGTGATCACGGCACACAGCACAAAATCATTCTTAATTCAACACTGCTTGTTAACTAAATTATCAATGTGGTCCAACCAAGGTTCTATACAAGTTTAACATAACTTCCCTGCTTTTCAATTCTATTCCTCTAGAAATGAAATTAAATGCTTAATGACACTGACCGAAATGGCAAGTGTTTCATTCCCAGGCAATGACATCCCTAACCTTGATGAGTACAAAATTCACGCTTCTTAAAGGATGAATCAATTTCCTTTAATACTCTTCCTGATGAGTTTCTTGGTATTTTATTTTATTTTTATTTACGTGTGCGTACATTCCAATCTCTGGATGAGACATTAAACCACTTGCCCTGTTTGCCCGCTTTGGAGGTTTAGGTTGACATTAAAGGGCTGATTTTATGAATGTGCAGCCCCAGTGGGGAAAGCTCACCTTTTGGTCACCACACCTGAGGAAGGAGATATTGTCCTTGGAGGGGGTGCAGTGCAGACTCACCAGAATGATACCGGGCTTAGAGGGTTAAATTATGAGAACAGGTTGCATAGACTTGGCCTCTATTCCCTTGAATATAGAAGATTGAGGGGTGATCTGATGTTTAAAATGTTAAGGATTCAATAGGTTAAATGCAGAGAAACTATTTCCTCTGGTGGAGAATCAAGAACGAGGGGAGATAATCTTAACATTAGAACTAGGCCATTTAGGAGGGTAATCAGGAGGTGCTTTTTCACACAAAGGGTAGTAGAAATCTGGAATTCTCTCCCCTAAAAGACTGTGGATGCTGGATCAATTGGAGCTTTCAAGATTGAGATCAATAAATACTTGTTAGATGTGGGTATCAAGAGTTGTGGAGCTAAGGTGGATATATAGAGCTGAGGTACAGATCAGCCATGATCTAACTGAATGGTGGCGCAGGCTCGAGGGGCTGACTGTACCTACCTGTCGGGAAATTGTGGGCAGCCGTTCATGATTTTCTGATACATGCAGCTGGCAGGCGTGCCTCCCCGCCACCCAATAACATGCATTTGTAAAATTAACCCCTAAGATCCCCTGGCACTACTCAGAGAAGAGCAGGGATTTTCCCTGGTGCCTGGCCACCAATCCTCTCTCCAACAACATCATTATTTTTCAAATTTCATGATGTTTCAAACATGCAGCTCCTGTTATAAAAAAATGCATCCTGATTATACTTGCACAACAAAACTGGCTTTTTTACATTACATTTAGCACATAGTCCAGTAAATTCCAGTGGGGAGTTATATTGAAAAGCATTTGTTTGTGGTTTATATTTGTTCCTCCAATTTTTGCCCTGCGGTCCAAAAGGTGCAGACTGACCACCCTCTAGTACCTCACCCATTTGGCCATACTTCCTGTATGTGCCTAGACAGTGAGGGGCCGATCTACAGATTCTGCTCAAAACAGGCGCAAAGTTGGCAGAGCGGCCGCCCCACCCATTGGATGCCGGCATTGGGAGGCCCGAACCATTTTTGATTCAGGCTTCATTTAACTGCCGCTGGTGAACTGCGGATCCCAAACGGGTGTCTCGCTGCAGTTCACTGCTTGTGCGAGGGCAGGAAATCTCCACACTGAGCCAGCCGGCATGTCATGTCAAGCCTGGTGGGATAGAGAAGTGATCCCGGAGGTGGGCATGCTCAGGATGGCAGCGGGCTGGTGTTTTATTTTGTGGACACCCATAGAGTACTCCTGCCTCTTCTGGCCTTGCAAAAATTAAAATTTCCTGGGCCGCTTTTTGAACAGCCTCCAGCAGTCATTTAAGGACTGCTGCTTAGGTACTCAATGCCTGGTCCAAAGGGACAAAGCATGTGCGGTACACCCTGTGTCCATTTGTACCTGAAAATTTAAATCAGGGTCCTACAACCGGCGTAAGACCCTGACTTTCATATTTAAGCAGCCAACTGTCTCTTTCAGGTGGGTAGCTGCTCATCCAAATTGCATCAGGTGGGCCTTGGGCATCCATAGGGCAACTCTGTTGCCTCTTCCCCAATGATTTTCAACTGTCAGCCACCCTACTTTTCAGTTGAAAATCACTCTCTAAAAGCCACCAAGCTGTTGAAACATGGGGACATCACAACTGAGCATTATCCCATTCCCAAGAGGAACATGTAACAGCAACTTGCATTTATATAGCACCTTTAATGCAGTAAAACGTCCCACTGCGCTTCACAGGAGCGTTATCAGACAAAATGTGACATCAAGCCACATAAAGAGATATTAGGACAGGTGACAATCAGGAGCAAGAACATTGGCTGATTTTTCTCCTTAGCCCAGGGTGCTGAGGGCAATTATAGCACTCTTACTGCCTTCCTAACTGCTGTTTCATATTTGTTCTGAATATAACTGTAAGCAGTGCTAAAGCAGTAATCGGGAACTGCTGAGGAAGCAACTTACAGCAATTCTATGAAAGCTACCATCCTGTTGTTTCTTCAGAGGAATGTTGCAAATTGACACATGCTCTTTCTGTCCATTTTGTATAATCATCCCTCAAATGCACAACATCAGAAATATAATAAAAATCAATTTGCAAATATCCTTTGATATGTAAAAAAAAATGTTTTGGAAGGTACAAAGGAAAATGAGTGTTCAAAAGATGAACCCTGCAGTAAATCTACTTCCAGTTGCAGAACAGACTGACTACATCAAAGCATTCAGGTGCATGTTATATTTTCATTGGGAAAACATCTGGGTTAAAGTATCAAATATGCCTTGAATCAATTGCATTTGTGGCTCAGAGGTCAAAGGTCAATTGCCATATAAAATGTTTTAAAGCCCCTGTGCCATTTATAGAGTTATAATGGCACTGAATATTCTTACGTGCTAATGGTAAAAGTGAACTAAAGCTTTATTATGTATTACAGGTTTGCACTCACCGTGTACACTATGCATGATATGAAAAATGTGCAACGCTATTGAAAATAGTTTGGATTCTTCCAATAAGTGCTTTGCACACTTCAACAACCCAAGGGTTGGCACAAGATTTTTACAGGAAAGATTTCCACTATTTGTTATTTGTAGTTAAATCATTAACAAGTTTCCTACACTCACATTTATGATTTCACTGCAAATAGCAAGCAGAGGAACTCTTATAGTAATTTGGTGCAGCATGTTGCTCATTTGATTCCAAAATAGCAACAATACTATTACTGTTTTCAACAGTCTGCTTGCCTCTGTGACTTACTACTTACCAAAGTTACCTAACTAATCATGGACATTTTTTTCTATCTCCATTGTTTTGATCCTGATGTTAATCCACTTAAAGTATATAGGTTAACACTGGCATTAAAATAATATCAATAGGAAAATATACACCCATATGTTTCCACTCAATACCTTAGCAAAATGGATTTTTTCCTCCTTGGTTTATCACAACTGGAGCAAGAGGAACTGTAGTGTTTCGATCTCCTTGCCCTTTTCTGTGAACTCAATAGGCACCATTCCTACATTATAATCGTTACTATACTTCAAAAGTACTTCATTGGCTATAAAGCACTTTGGGCAACATTCCGAGGTTGTGAATGATCCTATATAAATGCAAATGCTTTCTTTCTTTCTATTAACATAACACTAAAAATGAACATTTATGCCATTGGTGCTAAGTTAATATTTAATATCTATCTTTTACCTTGATTTTTGATTTAGTTGATTATATTAATTACTGTATCATTTTACTTATAACACAAAGTTGTGCCATTCAACTAATTTACTACTCAGTGTTGAAAATAAAATACTGCTAGTTTTTATTATTATTTCTCACAATATGGGCGAATCTTTAATAATGTTGAGCTTCTTGAGTGTTGCATCCATCCAGGTGAGTGGTGAGTATTCCATTGCACTCCTTACTTGAGCCTTGTTGATGGCGGAGAGTTTTTAATAAATCAAAAAGTGAGCCACTCGTAGCAAAGTGCCTGACCTCTGCCCTGCTCTTGCAGCCATGCTGTTGATATGACTAGCACAGTTAAGCTTCTGGTCAATGGTGACCCCAAGAATGTTGATATTGGAAGGCTCAGCAATAGTAGAGCTGTTGATGATCAGGGGACAATACTGAAAAGAAGGGAGAAGGACTATAGGCTGGATGTAGTCTGGAAAAATGGCTGCTGATTTGTCTATTGGCAACCATTTGCACACTCTAAGTTTTGGGGGTTTGTGACATGGTTTAGCTGATTGGTAATCTCACGCCTCATTGGTTGACATTCATATCAACATCTTTGAACCAATGAAATTCAAGAAAATTAACAGGCGTACAGAACATGACAGGCAGATGCAAAGGTCACTACAGCCACAATTATTTTTTTTATATATGGATACATGTATTTAATCGTTTTGCTATAACTCAACCATCAATTAAAATCCAAGTTAACAAAATCTGTATAATAGGAAGTCATTTAGTATATTGTAATTTTAGAATTAATTCATAATTGTGTTCAGATCAGAAATAAATAGAGCTGTCCAAATTAGCATCTTAATTGGAAGTTAAATACATAAAAATAACTATTAGTGCAGCATGAATTCAATAATTAGCTTGTGCACTGTCACTGCACTAATACTTAAGTTACAGCAGCCCTATTCTATATCTAACACTGGTATCTGATAACACTGCTGCATGTGGAAATCAGGGTAACTCAGTCAGCAGTGTTATTATAAACAGCAGTGTCAGTTACTATAGTTTTTCACATTTATCCTTGAAATCGGCAATATGTTGCTGCAGATGATATACACTAAGGCCACTTAAGTGAAGAGTGAAAGCTGGTAGTATCCCATTAAATGCTAAAAAGCACCAGTGTAAGACAATTGGACTTACAGCAATGACAAGCATGAAAAATGATAGAGTAAACACTTTAGTCAACTGATCTTTCGGTTTACTCTTTGCACTTTAAAAGACTTATAAAACGTATTGTATTACAATAACTTTCCCTTCTGTATTTAGTTCTCTACAAATGAAATATACTTTTCAAAATAAATACACACAGATCAGACCTGTCTGTGATATTCTCCATTTTATTGTACCTTTGACTTACAATTCCACATATCGAAATTATCGCTGATTTCTGCTTACGTGGGTATGTGACCTAAATCTCAATTGAGTTGAAATGCTGTTGTGCGATATTAGTAGCATTAACGTCTTTGCATGCAATTCATTTTGTCATCATTTTAGCAAAGGTCTTAACCGATGCTTGTCAATACTTTAGTTAAAGAAATGCTTGCATTTATATAACACCTTTCACAACCTCAGGACATCCCAAAATGCTTTACAGCTAGTGAAGTACATTTGAAGTGTAGTCAATGTTGTAATGTAGTTGAAAAGCAGACAAAAGAATTTCATACAATACGTTAATGTGTTTGTTACTAATATCACACAGCACAATTTCAACCGAAAAAGTACTGGCAAGTGTTGGCTTGTCTCTCCTCTCCACAGATGCTGACTGACCTGCTGAGCGTTTCCAGCATTTTCTGTTTTTGTTTCAGATTCCCAGCATCTGCTGTTTCTTTTACTTTTTGTTTACAATTTCAAACTAAATGTTTTAAAAATTGATATTCCAGTAAAATAATAGTCAGCAATTTTACTAGAAATATTTCTTTACTACAACATCTAACACAAGTGGCCTATCTCTTAGCTGCAGATTTTGAACTATTTCTGATAAATCACCCTCTGCATTTAAAGGCTTGTGGTCTTTTGTTCCAAATTTGCCATTTAGTTTCCAATTTTTTTTGAAGAATGATGGTTATGCGTTCATTGAATTCCTTGCAGTCCAATGCGGTTGTTGGAGTTTGGATCTCGTTTTGTGGTCATCTATGGAGAACAGTCGTTTAACCCATTGGTCCTACTCTTGCTCCACAGTTTAAATAAATCATTTTCTTTTTAAGGGCATGCGGAATTAAACCTATCACTTTCATTTGTGTACTAGGAACAGCAATTTAGAATTCCAATTTAGATTTAGAGCTGCCAAATTTCAATCAATTCTAAAAGTAAAGCCCTAATTGACCGAAATGCTCAGCCGATCATCAATGATGCTTCTTGGTCAATCTGCTGGGAAGTGAGATTGAGTAATGCTTACATAAATCAATCAGCCTGGGCCATAAAATTTGCTGAGCAGTGCTGGATTTGTTTGAAAATTAAGAGGAAGACAAATGTCTCCCACCCATTGGGGCTTTGGCAGCTTCCTGCTCTCTTAGTCACTCTCGTTGGTCTCTACTCTCCCAGATGCGCTGCCCTGTGCCTCTTCACTGTGCTATGTTCCATAGCCCTGCCCCTGGGCTCAAACCAACCTCTACTCCAGTCTCTGAGCACAGGTCTACTTCTAATCAGCTACCTGGACTTAGGCCTTTCTTAAGTCTAACCAGCTAAGTTCAGAGTGAAACTTCCAATCCCACATAGTCATAGTCAAAAAGAGAGTTATATTTGGTGACATTGGGTTGACGGGACACATTGCTCAGAGTCAGGCATTCATTGCAGATTTTTTTTAAACTGAAAAAGAAAAAAATATATACAGATTGAAATAAATATCAAAGTGCAAGAAAGAGGGTAAAAGCATTGAAACAGATCAGAAATTCCAGTAAAGAAATTAGATTCATTCTCACTGTTACAGCATTTCAGTAGTTTAAGGCTGTTACCATCTGTTTGATTGTGTTAGAAACTAGGGGTGCCTAAAATATATATATGGTTATGCGAATGAAACTGTAACGCAAATAATACTGTGTTTAAATGATTGTATTAGTGCTCGAGACAAGTAAGGGGTTAATGTTTAAGTTGTGTTTTACTGGAACTGTGTAAGTTTAGTTTTCCTGGAAAACTTGCATTACAATTTGAGACAGTCTTTTTAATTCGTTAGATTAGAGCATGCATAACATCCCACATAGGGACCCATAGCATGACCTTTTCTCTAGACTTAGCTGTCTGTTGTTTGTAAGTTTAGGATTTTGACTCTGTTGTTGTGTCTTTAGTTTGGCCAATGAAGGCCCAACCTATGTTTCTTCCATTATTACTAATAACTATATTATAATGCTAAGGTAGAATTTGGAGTTTGTTTAACAGAACTGCTTGCAAAGATAAAAGCTAATTAGTATAAAGGACATATAATAGAAGGAATTTATGGGAGTTAAGGTACCATCTCAGGATGGAATAGTCTGTTAGATTAAGAGGAGATAGTTTTGATGGTGGCTGGTTGAGTAAGACAGTTCTGGCTTGGGCCTCTGATTTAATGGCCCAAAGCTGTGCCTGGTACATGCACAGGGGGAAAAAGACAGGATGAAATAAGAGACTATTGCTTTGGAAGGAAAGGGCCAGATAAGATAAGGGAAGATAGTCCTCAAGATGCTGTAAGGCAATGATTGGTCAAGTACAGAAAGCATGTGTAATGGTTGTGAGAAGATCCCTGACACAGGTGGGAGATAACAGGAGGGTTGACACTTTTTCCATAGTTTAGACAAAGAACTCGACATGCCATTGGGTACCTTGTTTTAAGGGGAAACTCTATAGGTTAAATGGTCTTGTCTATTATTCTACCTCAGGCCCACCCCTAAAAAGAGAATAAAAGGAAGAGCTAAAAAAATCTTAGCTCGGACGGTGGAGCGAAGGGCTCCCAAGAGTGGAAACAGTGGTCTAACACTCTTCAGAGAGTGGACCCATGTGGTCCCTAGTCTAACACTCTTGGGTAGTTCAGAGAAAGAGAGAGAGAGACCCGAATAAGAAGAGTTGTTCGTGCACGCCAGCCATCTGTCTGATCGGGTCCAATATCAGTCGTATGTTTTTGCTGTATAACTAGTGTGCTATATTCCGTCCTAAACTCTGATTAAATGCAATGTGCCCACCATATTGGTTTGCGCTTGATCCTGTTTACCAGAGATACGCAAATTTCTACAATTGAGGGTAACTAAAATTGGCCTCAGAACCCCTGCACTAAGGAGCAGATAAATTTGTCAGGTTCCTGCATCTCAGAGAAAGCAACAAGAGCTAGTGTGTGACAGTTATACAGAGAGAGCAAGGGAGATAGCTAGACAGAGTGAAAGAGAAAGATAGAGTGAGGCAGACAGAATTATGAGAACATGAGACAAGTATAGAGGCAGTTACAGCTAGATACACACATGCAATTTTTTGCATTTGTCTATGATCAATGCCTTTTGAGATCAATTAGATAACAAATATATAATAGTGAATCTCCCATGGCCTTGCTCACAGTTAGTCGGAATAAATGGTAGTCTTTCAGTGGTGTTTGTTGCAACATGCTAAAATGATCGGTGAACCCAGGCATCAGTGTCACCAGTGGTGGGAGGACTGAATAACAGGATTATAGGGTGAGAAATTCATTATCGCCCAGGAACGGGCGCTAACTTTGCAAAAGTTTGAGATTTAGCGCCAGGCACTAATGAATCGCGCTGCATGCAAAATTGAGCGTCATTGCTCAAAGAAAGGATGGGAGTGCTAAATCAAGCACTAATGACCTAGCTCAGTGGCGTTACACTCAAAGCGCTAAGTAATTTCAGGTGCAGTCTAATCGCATGGGGAGGCCTTTAGAAGAAGGGTGATGGGCATGCACACGGAGATGACAGGCGCAATGGCAAGGGTGCCCGAGAGCCTGTCTCAATGGTAAGGAGCATGGAGGAGTCCGCCTCCAACATTGCACAGAGCTCTGCGCATACCATGGAGCCCATCATTTCCAGTCTGGAAAGGATGGTCGACTCCCAGAGAGACCATGGCAACCCAGACGTGATGCTGTGTGTGATGGGCGATCTGGCAGCTTCCATTTCAGCACAGGTGGAAGCAACACAACGTCTTAGTGCTGTAATGCAGTCTATGCTTGGTACCATTCAATCTCAGACGGCTCTCATGCAGTCTCAGCTTAATGCCACGCAAGCTCTGACTGCTGCCATCGTAGCTGGGTGTACCACCATCGACCGGGGCTTGCAGGGTGTCATAGCAGGCCAGCTCTCTGTGCTACAACAGATTGCTAGGGATGCTGAGGCGCTGCCCCAGGGGAGTGACAGTGGGTCAGTGGAGCAGAACTCTGCTATACCTCTCTCAGGATGACAGCATTCCTGCTTCCATCACTGCCACTCCACCATTGCCCTTGTGGCTACCTTTCATCCAGCCAGCCCAGACTGCTGCCACCCATGCTGAGGTGGTGCAGTCTACAGCTGGGCCTTCCAGGTCCAGAGCTGGTCGAGGGCGTCCTGAAAGGCCATCTGAAGTCTTCCACACAGACACTCAGCAGCCTTCCTCCAGCCATGCTGCAGCATCTGGACAACACTACTGGAAGCGCCCCGCATCCCTCTTGGGGAGCTGTGAGTCAATGTTGCGGCGTTATGTGCCACAGCACCACACGCTGCAGCACATCGCACCGCGGTATTGCAGGCCTTCCTCCCCTTCTTAAAGGGGAGGCGCCTTGTGCAGTGCGACGTGGGGCCCAGCTGGGCCCCCGGGGATCGGGAGTGCAAGCAAAAGAGCCCGGCACTCAAGAGAAGTGCCTGGCTCTTGGAGCGCAGCCAGCACTCCGCGCGGGGAGGCGTTTCAGGAGGTCTGGGACGGCAGCGCAGGCAAGTGCTGGCAGGTGGCCAGCAACAAAAATGGCCGCCCCGCACCTCTCCTTTTAATTGCGCCTCCCTGGCCGCAGTTACGCCCCCCTGACCCCATCGGACATAGCGTCCGGTGGTAAGTCAGGGGGCGCTCCCGAAGATCGTGGCCGGGGCGTGAGCGGGGCACTGCGCACACCAATGACGTCATCGCCAGCGGCGCAGCACCACAGAGCGCTACCAGTTAGTGCCACCACTAACCTCCCGCTGAATTTTGCGGGAGGCGTGGGCAGTGCCGCGCCCGGGCGCTAGTTGGTTTGCGTCCTGTTAGCGCCCTCTTAAGGCGCTAACGTGAGGTGCAACCAACTGAATTTTTCCCCCATAGAAATTTACAGCATGTAAGGAAGCCATTTCGGCCCATCGTGTCTGCGCCGGCCGACAAAGAGCTATCCAGCCTAATCCCACTTTCCAGCTCTTGGTCCATAGCCCTGTAGGTTACGGCATTTCAAGTGTACATACAAGCACTTTTTAAATGTGGTGAGGGTTTCTGCCTCTACCACCCTTTCAGGCAGTGAATTCCTGACCCCCACCACCCTTTAGGTGAAGAGATTTCCTCTCAAATCCCCTCTAAACCTCCTACCAATTACTTTAAATCTATGCCCCCTGGTTGTTGACCCCTCTGCTAAGGGAAATAGGTCCTTCCTATCCACTCTATCTAGGTCCCTCATAATTTTATACACCTCAATAAGGCCTCCCCTCAGCCACCTCCGTTCCAAAGAAAACAAACCCAGCCTATCCAATCTTTCCTCATAGCTAAAATTCTCCAGTGCAGGCAACATCCTCGTAAATCTCCTCTGTACCCTTTCTAGTGCAATCACATCTTTCCTGTAATGTGTGACCAGAACTGCATACAGTACTCTAGCTGTGGCCTAACTAGTGTTTGATACACTTTAAGCATAACCTCCCTGCTCTTGCCTTTATTAGCTGAGGCATAGAATACAAGTATTCCGTATGCCTTCTTAACCACCTTATCTACTTGTCCTGCTACCTTCAGGGATCTGTGGACATGCACTCCAAGGTCCCTCTGTTCCTCTACACTTCTCAGTGTCCTACCATTTAATGTGTATTCCCTTTCCTTGTTAGCTCTCCCCAAATGCATTACCTCACACTTCTCCAGACTGAATTCTATTTGCCACTGTTCTGCCCACCTGACCAGTTCATTGATATCTTCCTGCAGTCTGCAGCTATCTTCTGCATTATCAACCACACAGCTGATTTTTGTATCATCTGCAAACTTCTTAATCATACCCCCTACATTCAAGTCTAAATCATTGATATATATCACAAAAAGCAAGGGACCCAGTACTGAGCCCTGCAGAACCCCACTGGAAACAGCCTTCCAGTCACAAAAACACCCACCAACCATTACCCTTTGCTTCCTGCCTCTGAGCCAATTTTGGATCCAACCTGCCACTTTGCCCTGGATCCCATGGGCTTTTAGTTTCATGACCAGTCTGCCATGTGGGATCTTATCAAAAGCCTTGCTAAAATCCAAATACACTACATCAAACGCATTACCCTCATCGACCCTCCTTGTTACCTCTTCAAAAAATTCAATCAAGTTAGTCAGACACAACCTTCCCTTAACAAATCCGTGCTGACTGTCCTTGATTAGTCTGTGTCTTTCTAAATGAGGATTTATCCTGTCCCTCAGAATTTTTTCCAATAATTTTCCCACCACCAAGGTTAGGCTGACTGGCCTGTAATTACTCGGTCTATCCCTTTCTCTCTTTTTAAATAAAGGTACAATGCTAGCAGTCCTCCAGTCCTCCAGCACCTCACCTGTAGCCAGAGAGGATTGGAAAATAATGGTCAGAGCCTCTGCTATTTCCTCTTTTGCTTCTCTTAACAGCCTGGGATACATTTCATCAGGGCCTGGGGATTTATTCACTTTCAAAGCTACTAAGCCCCTTAATACTTCCTCTCTCACTGTGTTTATTTCATCTAATATTTCACACTCCTCCTCCCTGATTGCAATGTCTGCATCGTCCCTCTCTTTTGTGAAAACAGACGCGAAGTATTTATTAAGAACCATACCCACGTCTTCCGTCTCCACACACACTTTATGGTCTCTAATAGGCCCCAATCTTTCTTTAGTTATCCCCTTTTTGTGTGTGTGTGTGTTCTTATACTTCTGCTGCTGGGATGAGAGAGATGGATTTAGCAGAGTAAAAGTGGGGAGCTGGTGCACAAGCTAAACAATCACCGGCATAAAAGCATCTCGTGTTACATAAGATTTCATTCTGAACTTCAGTGAAAATGGAAGCAACATGAAGTATCATCAAAAGCAAAGGAAGCTCCCGAAAACAGTGTGAGGCCTGGTAAGTAATACAAGTGACCTATAATTGACATCGGTGTATGTATCTCCAGCAAATAACTAAGCTTGGTCTCTGTAATAGCATTGCTGACTGATTTACTCCGACTTCTACAAATATCAGTGCTATCAAACATCAATGTTAGACACAAGCATTTGTTCTCACAATAAGAATAGCTCAGTACTGTCCTTTGTGATCAGTACACTTGAGAATAGGGCTGTAAAGTCGTGGGGACTGATTTTTGTCTTTAGGTGTAATACAGTTCTGTTTTAGTTTTGCACTGCTTTAAGATCCCCCAGAACCATAGGTACTAATAACATGCAATTTTCACATCTAGCCTTGTTTGTATAACAATTCACAAATCCAAATGCAAGCTCCACTGGCTCTACATTGGTAGGAGATGAGAATTGTGTGTAAGTCAATTTTAAAGGTATGGTGAAAATTAAAGGGGAGTAGCACAAGGAGGAGGTCAAAAAAATAGAAAACTTCTGGAGATAATTAAAAAGCATCTCACTCCATCCGCAACCTTTGCCACAGTTGTAGAAGCATGGGATTAAAAACTGCCAGACCAAGGTCATAGAGTCATAGAGTTATACAGCATGGATAGAGGCCCTTCGGCCCATTGTGTCCGTGCCGGCCATCAAGCCCTGTCTAATCTAATCCCATATTCCAGCATTTGGTCCGTAGCCTTGTATGCTATGGCATTTCAAGTGCTCATCCAAATGCTTCTTCAATGTTGTGAGGGTTCCAGCCTCCACAACCCTTTCAGGCAGTGAGTTCCAGACTCCAACCACCCTCTGGGTGAAAAAGTTCTTTCTCAAATCCCCTCTAAACCTCCCGCCCTTTACCTTGAATCTATGCCCCCTAGTTATTGACCCTTCTACTAAGGGAAAAAGCTCCTCCGTATCCATCCTATCTATGCCCCTCATAATTTTGTACACCTCAATCATGTCCCCCCTCAGCCTCCTCTGCTCCAAGGAAAACAAACCCAATCTGCCCAGTCTTTCTTCATAGCTGAAGCGCTCCAGCCCTGGTAACATCCTGGTGAATCTCCTCTGCACCCTCTCCAAAGCTATCACATCCTTCCTGTAGTGTGGCGACCAGAACTGCACACAGTATTCCAGCTGTGGCCTAACCAATGTTTTATACAGCTCCATCATAACCTCCTTGCTCTTATATTCTATGCCCCGAGGAGGGGCGGTTGGTGAGAAGGTCACGGAAGGAGTCCCGGGAGGGGCGGCTGGTGAGCAGGCCCGGGCGTTGGGCTGAAGATTGTCGGACAGGAGGAATGGTGGAAATGGAATGGCGGCGCGCACAGACGCAGCGGCTTTGCTTCTCCCAGGACGGTGCTATTTACGTTTAATGTTAATGTTATTTGTACTGGACTCATGGGAGCTTGCAAGATCACATTTCGTTGTTCATGTACTTGTGCATTGTACAATGACAATAAAGTTGAATTATTATTATTATTATTATTATTATTATTATTAATGAAGGCAAGTATCCCATATGCCTTTTTTACCACCTTATCCACCTGTTCCGCCGCCTTCAGGGATCTGTGTACTTGCACACCCAGATCCCTCTGCACCTCCGTCTTGCCTAGGGTCTTACCATTCATTGTGTATTCCCTTGCCTTGTTAGTCCCCCCAAAGTGCATCACCTCGCACTTTTCCGGGTTAAATTCCATTTGCCACTGTTCCGCCCATCTGACCAACCCATCTATATCGTCCTGCAGACTGAGGCTACCCCCCTCGCTATTTACCACCCTACCAATTTTTGTATCATCCGCGAACTTACTGATCATACCTTTTACATTCATATCCAAGTCATTAATGTAGACCACAAACAGCAAGGGACCCAGCACCGATCCCTGTGGCACCCCACTGGCCACAGGCTTCCAGTCACAAAAACAACCTTCGACCATCACCCTCTGCCTTCTGCCACTAAGCCAGTTTTGTATCCAATGTGCCAAGGCACCCTGGATTCCATGGGCTCTTACCTTCTTGACCAGTCTCCTGTGCGGGACTTTATCGAAGGCCTTACTGAAATCCATGTATACCACATCCACTGCGTTACCCTCATCCACACACCTAGTCACCCCCTCAAAAAATTCAATCAAATTAGTCAGACATGATCTTCCCTTGACAAAGCCATGTTGACTATCCCTGATTAATCCTTGTCTCTCCAAGTGGAGACTAATTTTGTCCCTCAGAATTTTTTCCAATAATTTTCCTACCACTGATGTTAGGCTCACTGGCCTGTAGTTCCCCGGTTTTTCCCTACTTCCCTTCTTGAATAATGGTACTACATTAGCGGTTCTCCAGTCCTCTGGCACATCCCCTGTGGCCAGAGAGGTCCTGAATATATGTGTTAGAGCCCCCGCAATCTCTTCCTTTGCCTCACACAGCAGCCTGGGATACATTTCATCCGGGCCTGGGGATTTATCCATTTTTAGGCCTGCTAAAACCGCCAATACCTCCTCCCTCTCGATGTGAATATGTTCGAGCATATCACAGTCCCCCCGCCCTATTTGTATGTCTACATCGTCCTCCTCCATAGTGAAAACAGATGCAAAAAATTCATTTAGAACCCCTCCTACATCTGCTCCACACACAGATTGCCACTTTTGTCCCTAATGGGCCCTATTTTTTCCCTAGTTATCCTCTTACCCTTAATATACTTATAAAACATCTTAGGATTTTCCTTTATTTTGCTCGCCAGTGTTATTTCATGGCCCCTCCTTGATCTCCTAATTTCTTTTTTAAGTATCCCCCTGCACTTTTTGTACTCCTCTAGGGCTTCCTCCGTCTTTAGCCTTTTGTATCTGCCAAAAGCCCTCCTTTTTTTCCTAATCCATTCTCGTATATCCCCTGACATCCAAGGTTCCCTGTGGTTTTTGGAACCACCCTTGACCTTTACGGGAACATGTTGCCATTGTATGATCTCAATCTCCCTTCTGAAAGCCTCCCATTGCTCCGATGCGGATTTTCCTACAAGTAGCTGATCCCAGTCCATTTTGGCCAGATCCTGCCTTATCCTATTAAAATCGGCCTTCCCCCAATTTAGAACCTTTATTTCCGGCCCATCCCTGCCCTTTTCCATGACCACCTTAAATCTCACCATATTATGGTCACTGTCACCAAAGTGCTCACCTACTAGCACTTTTTCCACTTGGCCGGCCACATTCCCTAGAATTAGGTCCAGTACTGCCCCCTCTCTTGTAGGACTTTCTACATGCTGGCTCAAAAAGCTCTCCTGGATGCACTTTAAGAATTCTACACCCTCTGAGCCTTTCACACTTTGACTATCCCAGTTAATATTAGGGAAGTTGAAATCCCCCATTATTATTACCCTATTATTTGCACATTTCTCTGAGATTTGCCTACATATCTGTTCCTCTATCTCCCCCTGACTGTTTGGAGGCCTATAGTACACTCCCAGCAAAGTGCTTGCCCCCTTTTTGTTTTTAAGCTCCACCCATATGGCCTCATTAGAGGAACCTGCTAATGTATCAATCCTCCTTACTGCAGTAATTGACTCCTTAATTAATATTGCGACACCCCCTCCTCTTTTACCTCCCCCTCTGTCTCGCCTGAAGATTCTGTACCCCGGAATATTGAGCTGCCAGTGAATGGAAAGGGGCCCCTAGGTGCAGGCATGAATCTGCAGACAAGAGAATCATGACTGCATGATTTGTGAATCATTATACAAACAAGGCTAGATGTGAAAGTTGCATGTTATTAGTACCTATGGTTCTGGGGGATCTTAAAGCAGTGCAAAACTAAAATAGAACTGTATTACACCTAAAGACAAAAATTGGTCCCCACGATTTTACAGCCCTATTCTCAAGTGCACTGATCACAGTACTATATGGATGGAGGTGGTACACCACATCACAGGCAGGGCTGTGGTCCCCAGGACCCACACACAGTGCAGGAAGAAGTTAAACAAAGTCACATGAGTGGTCAGGGTGAGTGAATGCTTCAACAAATGCTACATACCACAAGATTCACACACTGCTCAATGCACCACACCTCCAGCATTCACCCACCAACAATCTCTACCTAGCAACACTCACATCCACAACTCACACATTGCACACAATGGCAGCTATTCAACTATGGCAGGCACAAGGGTCATTATTTATTAGAATTCATGTGATATGTTTATAGATAAAGTTATTAATTGTGTTTGGAATATTTTGTGGTCTCTCTCATTTCACCTTTGCACCTATGGCATGAGATAGGGATGGTATGATGGGGATGTGGGGAGCTACAGTGATTTGGGGTTTCATTCATGCGAATCAGAGTCTGATGAGCCATCACGAACAGCCCATCCAGAAGGCCGATTGTCTCACTGCCTTTGCTCCCTCTGCCATAAATCCTGGAGTGTGAGGTCCACTGTCGTACAGCCCCCATGACTTTTAGCAAGTGTTGTAGGTTGGAGCTTTTCAGAAATAATTATGGAGTTTTGTACTTGCCACAACACTCCCTGATACCAAAGAACCTTGAAATGAATAAAGAAAACTCTTCCAGTAGGAGGAAGTAGCACACAGCCACTCAAACTTCAGAAACCTGTCATGTCTGAGTGATTGGTGAGGATCCCTTTAAATAGCATCGCTGGAACCGGCTCCCTGCTGCTGCACACCACCTCAACCTGTTGTTGCTTTCTCCAGCTGGTAAGTTCAATGGCCAAAACGAAGTTGGGAGATCGGGCGTCAAGTGAGCGTTGCACACTCACTGACGTCATGATCTCCGTGACTGTGATGTCCCTGGTGTTTGAGTTTACCGGCAGCCCTACCGGAAAGACGGATATGGCATTCGGTGCTGGAACTGCCATCAGCTGGCAGTAGAGCTCTGAATGACGTTTTAGCGCCATCTCATGGTGCTAACATGTGGCACAAAACATACAAATTTCTAGCCCCTGGTCTTTCTCATATTAGCCAGTGCATCCCTATCAGTTGTTTCTGCCAGCAATTATTCCACTCCACTCCATATGCACTTTGATGTTTAAATGACAATTCCCCCTCTTGACTCCAGCCCTAGCTCCTGTTACTAATTTTAAACGTTCTCTCCCTGTGCCTGGCTTGTCTCTAATTTTAAAATTAGTGGAGGAGCTTGGACTGAAGTTAAGAGCGAGAGCTGCCATGAAAATATCACAGCACTAGTGGAGTGGAGCAACTGCTGGCAGCAACAGGTGATAGGGGTGCAGGAACATATGCAACTTGCTGGCTGCCTCCAATTTTAAATCAGCACCAGAAACCTTGACCCAAATCAGGGGTTTTGCTGGAGAGTGGCCATTTAAATAACGCAGCACTGAAAGAGGAGAACACACTCCTATCAGTTGAGGAGTCAGCTGTGGCTCAGTTGGTAGCACTCTCACCTCTGAGTCAGAAGGTTGTGGGCTCACAGTCCCACAGTCCCACTCCAGAAATATGAGCACAAAAATCTAGGCTGATTCTCCAGTGCAGTGCTGAGGGAGCACTGTACTGTCAGAGGTGCCGTCTTTCAGATGAGACGTTAAACCGAGGCCCCGTCTGCTCTCTCAGGTGGACATAAAAGATCCCATGGCACTATTTCGAAGAAGAGCAGGGGAGTTATCCCCGGTGTCCTGGCCAATATTTATCCCTCAATCAACATAACAAAAACAGATTATCTGGTCATTATCACATTCTTGTTTGTGGGAGCTTGCTGTGCACAAAGTGGCTGCCATGTTTCCTACGTTACAACAGTGACCACATTTCAAAAAGTACTTCATTGGCTGTAAAGCGCTTTGGGACGTCCGGTGGTCATGAAAAGCGCTATATAAATGCAAGTCTTTCTTTCTTCTTTCTATTGTCTGCTGTGATATTTAAATGATAACGTTCTCTCCTAATCCCTGCCCCCAGTTCATCCCCCTGCTGCTGATTTAAAATAGAAGACAACCAAGTAGAATAGATATTAGCCACATTTAAGACCATTCCCTACTTTAAGTCCCAAACAGGGACATATGTTTCTCTTCTTATATACTTGATGAGTATACGTCACACTTAAGTTCAATAAACCACAAATGATATTCCAGTGCAGCTGCCACTGGTTCCTCATCCACAGATGAAATTCCACTTTCCACTCACTTAATGTGTTCTCCCTACAAGTGTAATATTTAAAAGCTGATTCCTGTTGTACCTACATCTGGCCACTAGATGGGGTACTGCATGCCTGCAGAATGCTGTATCGCCTGTGGGAGGTAGAACTGATAGGGCCAATCACATCCTCCAAAGCATGTTTCCTGTCAACTCCTGAAGCAGCGTTGAAGGCAGTTTGCCCCACTTTTCGAGCTGAAATAGGATGCACTATGTTGGAAGGCGACAGCAGGCAGTTGGGGACTTACAGCAGAAAGGAATGAGTTAAAAAAAATCTGATGATAAAAATGACTTGATTTGAAAATAAATAAGCATTCTGTTGAATTCCAATTCAGTGGCTGTTCAGAAACCTGTGTGGTTGTAAAGAATACCTCACATTTTAGTTGTACTTACAATCTGATAAGCTTGTGAGGAAGTAGTTGTAACTCTTTGAATTAAAAATGTGATGATTATTAAGTTAACTGACTGCTCACATACTGCACAAGTCAACTGGGATTCAGGGAAAAAAAGAAACACCAGCCAAAATATTTCTCAACAACATAAAGCACATAAATGTGAAGGAGGCCAATGGGATGTGTGGATGTAAGGTATGATTGACAAGCACACAGGAACACAGCTAAACAAAAAATATATGCATTGGCTTTGAATCCCAGTGCGAGTATTTGCAAAGTAAAAGAGTAGATTTATGTGTAAAGCTGAGCTACAATATGTATGTGAAGTGCAGAACTTCAACTCCCTAAAGTGACCTCCTCTAAGGTTAAAAAATGATTTATACATGATTTCACAGAAATATGTCCCTGGGCCTCTTATTAAGACTTGAAACCAGTCAGTCTGTGCCATTCCCCAGCTCCTTTTCTTTCCACATGAAAGTGATTAGAGATGTTTATCTGGGCCAGAAAGCTGGGGGCTGGAGTTGCTTTCATCACTGAAACCATGGAGATGTCAAATACATCAGAAACTACCAGAGACTCAAGCCATTAACCTGCCTCCATTTCCCCCAACCATGTCACTTGGTACAATTGCACGTATTTGTGAGACAGGAAATAAAACTTCCAGATTAAAGCATTATAGAAAACAGGAAACTCGTTTTCTCATAATTTGCAGCTATAGGCCAAAATATGAGTAAACTCTTACTGACGTAAGCCATGTTCTCACATTTTTATTCTGTTCGTGGTTACAAATGATCACAGTTGTACAATAAGATCTTACTGTGATGGTTCACAGTTGCTGATACTATAAGCAAGAATGGCTTTAAAAGAACCTATGAAAGAGACCCCTTGGGTAATTCAATCAATGGTACCCACTTGTCTGGCCTTCAGGACTGTGTTCAACTGTCAAAAACATTGAAATCAAAACAGCACACCCTAAATCCTACTCCGACTTTTTAACTCATAAAGAATAAAAGAATATACTTAGGTTTGCCTGTTTTTGATGCTTGTTTTTTTTTAATATAATAAATCACTGATTGATACTTAGAAATATTCTCAGTCTGAATCAAGTCTCTTTGTCCCTCCAATCTTGTTGCCCTTTTCCTTTAAATCACCATTTTTGAGCACTCACTCAATAAAACGGCTACCATGTTGAGCTGCAGACGTATCTTTTAATGCTCATTATGGCTACTACTGCCATCTTGAGGGAAAACTGAAAACCCAGTGGTCTCAAGTTGTCAGCGGGGATCTATGAATGATCAATTATCCTCGAAGATGCCATTAATCTCTCAAGTGGCTCTGCAACCAAGATGTTGAATGCAGCTTGTCCCCCCCCCCCCAACACATACACATTTTAGTATCTTGAGTATATAAACCTTAAATTAAAAAAGATGGAGCATCCATTCAAAGTAAAATATGAATTCCTATTAAATTTTATAAATGAACCAGATGCATACCATAGTCTAATAGTGTCATATAATAGATTATTAAGTTTCATTGCAATTAACCAAACTTGACAAATTAAGATTCATGATGAATTATGATTTGATAAACCCTTCTCATTTAAATGTATGGAAAATCATTATTATCTAAATAGATGTTTTAAATGAACGGTATTATATGAAGCATGCACACATAAGATCATACGCTGCTTCACTTTCCAATTAAAGAAGCTGATGTGATGAGAATAAAAGACGAACCTCCCATTTGCTACTTCTTGATTGCTTCACAGTGGCCTGAGTGAAAATGTGTTCAAAGATATAGATCAGACAAGAATCACACAACAGAAGAAAAAGGACATTGTGTTTACCTAAGTTCTCTCAGTGCCTGGGGTTGAATAACAGAAAAATACACTTGTTGCTGGAACGTAGAACAGGGTCCTACAGTACAGCTAGTGCCCGCTATAAGGGAGAGGCAAAGTATCACAGCCATGGCATACAAATTGCTGAGTGACTCTGAAGACTTCCGCCTCTGACTGATACAGAGGGCCTTAATTTGCTGAAGACTTGCGCCATAATAATGGTGCATCTACGACGTATGCCGTTATTATAGTGCAGAAATTCCTGGTGATTATAGCGTGAGTGACCTGCCATTTTGTGCACCACACTATAATTTGCTGGGACTTTAGCACTGCTCCACACAGACCCTTGCCGAAAAAGTTGACCAGCTAATGATCATAGCTTCGCTCACTATTGTAGTGTATGTGCCTTTAAGTCAGAACTACTTTTACAGCTCCTGTATACTGTAGTACCGGCAGTGACCACACCGGTATATAAGCTTTGCGCATGCCTCTGTACCCCTAGTCTAGAGACTACCCTCCTCCAGTAAAGACCTGTTATTTGTTAATGTACAGCATCCGTGTGATTATTTAATAATAGCATCTCCACTGAACCACGGATCCAACAGTGGCAACGAGTGTCGATTCGAATCTACCTGCAACATAAAAAAAGAAATAGTCAAGGCCAGGAACACGGACGTCGACCACGAGCAACCGCCCAGCAGTCAGGCAGAGATCCAACTTCGCTGGGGAGGCTGTGGAGAGCCGGGCTTGGTTCCCCAGCCACAATGAGCAGTAAGAGATCAACGACAGGTCCAGCGCAGACCCTTCCCGAGCAGCGGCGGCGGGAGCCGACCGACGGCGGAGAGAAAGCCGAGCAGCGTCGACGGGGTAAGACAGAGGGTGAAGAGCGCAGGGCGCAGCCGGGGGTTGAACACTGAGCGGCGTCGAGAAAAAGAAAACAAACCGGAGAGAGAGAGGGTAAAGAAACAGTCGGGTTCTAGACTGAGCGGAGTCGAAAAATATAAAAAGAAGAATGCGCAGAGCACAGCCAGGGCTCACGGGCTGAACAGGGTCCACGGGGCGAAGAAAGGGGAGACGCCATTGAGCCGCGGAGAAGAAGGAAGAGCGCGGGAGGCGCCATTTTTAGAAGCCACAGCGGAGAAGAAGGGCGAGCGCGGGAAAGAAGGAAAGCGCGGGAGACACCATTTTGTGCCAGCGGAGAAGAAGGGGAAGCGCGGGAGGCGCGATTTGTGATAGTTAACTCACACCCAAGGATGCCGAAGAGTGGCAGTATCTCTACGTTCGACAATGAAGTCGAAGATTGGGTGACATATGTGGAGCGTATTGAGGTGTACTGCAGGGCGAATGAAGTGCCAGATGCTAATAAAGCACTGGTTCTGTTAAATTCCATGGGTGCAAAAACTTATGGGTTACTGCGAAATCTAATAACCCAGAGAAGCCGGTAAACAAGAATTTTGAAAGCATAGTAGAAATCCTACAGGACCACTTAAACCCCACACCGCTGCTGATAGCAGAACGATTTAAGTTCCATAAAAGGAACCAACACAAAGACGAAAGCAATGCTGAGTACCTAACGGAACTGCGCAAGCTATCGAAACACTGCCAGTTTGGAGCGGGACTAGCACACACGTTAAGGGACAAGTTTGTGTGTGGGCTACAAAGTGAAGGAACCCAGAAACGGCTTCTATCAGAAAAGGACCTTACGCTGGACAAAGCTTTCAGTATGGCAGTATCACACGAAGCAGCCACAAGGGGCGCTGCAGAGATACAACGGAGACCGCAAGAATATGGCACCAATGAAATGTCCCATGGAACAGGGAAGTGCTATCGCTGCGGCAGAACAACACATGACCAGAAAGATTGTTGGTTCAAGGACCAAGTGTGCAGACAGTGTGGGAAAGCAGGACACATAGCAAGAGTCTGCAGGTCTGGGAAGAAAGCCAACAGTAAGAAATCTCCACAGGAGAAGTACAAAAAGGTACACCAGGTGATGGACAGTGGTTCAGACGAACAGAAAAGTGACACAGACTCCGGAAGCAAGGAGCTGGGTTGTCTGAAACTACATAAGGTAACCGAAATGGAGGATCACCAGACTATCTGGGTTACACTCAAGATAGACGGAGTCCAAGTGGAAATGGAATTGGACACAGGGTCAGCTCTAACAGTCATAAATCAAACAGACTACAAGCGGCTATTTTCACACATACCCTTGAAAGCTACAGAGATTGTCTTGAAGACGTATACGGGGCAAAAAGTCTACCCCAAAGGAAAAATAAGGGTGAAAGTGACATGTAAAGGCCAGGAAATACCTAAAATGGATATATATGTATTGCCAAATGGAGGACCACCACTGCTAGGACGTGAATGGATCCGGAAGATACAATTAGATTGGCATTCCATACAGGCATTGAAGGTTGAGGCCAAAAAGGATGACGACGTCACACCTGAACAACTGTCAAAAATGCTAACTGACGCAAAAGAAGTGTTCCAGGAGGGACTAGGAACACTAAAAGGAATAACAGCAACGATTAAAATAGAGGAAAATGCAAGCCCAAAGTTTCTGAAGGCCAGACCAGTGCCTTATGCGATCAGACCAGCTGTTGAAGCAGAGCTGGAAGGGTTGGAACGTTCAGGAGTACTGTCCAAAGTGGACTGGAGCGAGTGGGCTACACCCATCGTTCCTGTAATGAAGAGGTCATTGAGTAATACGCCTGGGGAACCAAAGAATGTCCGCATCTGTGGGGATTTTAAGGTGACAGTGAACCCAGTCCTTCACACGGTGCAATATCCGCTTCCACGAATTGAGGATATTTTCGCCTCGCTATCTGGAGGTAAACGCTTCACCAAAATTGATCTAGCCCAGGCGTACTTGCAAATGGAGGTAGAAGTAGCTTCGAAACATTAACTTATGATCAACACTCATAAAGGTCTTTATCAATACAACCGGCTGGTGTTTGGAGTAGCCTCGGCTCCGGCTATCTGGCAAAGGGCGATGGATCAGGTCCTGCAAGGGATTCCAAGGACCCAGTGTTATTTGGACGACATCTTGGTCACGGGCAAAAATGACGGTGATCACCTCGCCAACTTGGAGAAGGTGCTCACCAGATTAAAGGAGTATGGGCTATGAGCTAATCGCCACAAGTGCGAGTTTGTCCAGAAACAGATCTTGTATTGTGGCCACGTCATCGATGAAGAGGGGTTACATAAGTCCCCTGACAAGATTGAGGCAGTAGTCAAGGCTCCAGCACCGGAAAATGTGTCACAACTGAGGTCGTTCCTCGGGCTGGTAAACTACTACCACAAGTTCTTACCAAATTTGTCTACGGTATTACACCTGCTGAACATCCTACTGCAAACAGGGGTACCATGGAAGTGGGATGACGAACGTAGATGAGCTTTCCAGAAGTGTAAAGAATTGATCACATCAAAAGAGGTGTTGGCCCATTTCAACCCAGCACTACCAATTCCTTTGGCATGTGATGCATCACCCTACGGTATTGGAGCGGTGCTGTCGCACAAATTCCCAGACGGGTTGGAGAGGCCAGTAGCCTTTGCGTCTCGGTCACTAACCTCAGCCGAGCGCAACTACGCCCAGATTGACAGGGAGGCCCTCAGCCTAGTATGGGGAGTAAAAAAATTCAACCACTATCTGCATGGGCAGAAGTTCACCTTGCTGACTGACCACCAACCACTTGTCTCCATCTTTAATCCTAAGAAGGGCGTTCCAGTGATGACTGCACAGCGGTTACAAAGATGGTCCCTGTTTCTAGGGGCGAATCAATATGAAATAGAATATAAAGGCACGAAACAGCATGGGAACGCTGATGGGCTATCGCGCCTGCCACTGCCTACTGTGGAGGAAGCACCAGCAGTGGACCCTATCGAGATATTTTATTTGTCAATAATTGAACGATTGCCAGTAACAAATGCGGATATAGAGAAGGAGACCCGCAATGATCCGACGCTGTCACAGGTATATGAATTGACGGTGAGGGGATGGCCAACACATGGCGGCTCACTGTTGCCAGCATTCTCATCCAGAAGAGAACAGCTGTCAGTACGCCAGGGAACAGTGATGTGTGGATCCAGAATGGTGATTCCACCCAAGTTGAGGGAGAGAGTGCTAAATGAGCTACATGAAGGTCATCTGGGGGGAGTGAAAAGGAAAAGCCTTGCTAGGGCTTATGTGTGGTGGCCGGGAATCGATCAACAAATCGAAGACCTAACTAAGAGCTGCTTAGGATGCCAGAAGGTCCAAAATGCACCACCACATGCCCCTCTACACCCATGGGAGTGGCCCTCCTCTCCATGGCAACGGGTGCATATTGATTTCGCTGGTCCATTCATGGACTCAATGTTCTTAATAGCAGTGGATGCTCATTCAAAGTGGCCTGAGGTGATAAAAATGTCTTCAACCACTACAGAGAAAACGATTGCAGTCCTACGGACCATATTTGCCAGGAACGGTTTGCCAGAGCAGATTTGCTCTGATAATGGACCACAGTTTGTGTCCGACGAGTTCCAAAAATTCATGAAAAGGAATGGGGTAAGGCATTACACATCCACCCCGTATCATCCATCCACAAATGGATTGGCCGAGAGGTTCGTACAAACCTTTAAGAAGGTGATAAAGGCCATGTGCGACGATGAAATTCCACTACAGCATAAGATGGACAATTTCTTATTAGCCTACCGAAACACGACACATGCAGTTACCAACCAGACCCCGGCCATGATGTTCTTTAACCGAAGGTTGAGATCTCGTCTGGACTTGCTCAGACCAAATGTGCGAAGAAATGTTGAGGACAAACAATTCCAGCACATCAATGAGAAGCCGACAAGGAGCTTCAATGTAGGGCAACAAGTCTTGGCCCGTGACTATCGAACAGAGAAATGGCAACCCGGAACGATATGTACAAGGCACGGGCCATTAATGTACACAGTGGATGTCGGGGAGAACATTGTGAGATGCCACGTCGATCAGATCTTAGCATCACAGGAACGCGTCAACCCCATGTCTCGAGTACCTGGGGATGAACCCGACATACCGGTAGCATCTATTTCAGACCCAGTAGCTGTGGAACCCGATGAATTAACCCATGAAAAGGTGTCAGAATCGCCTCTGCACCAAGAACAAGAACCTTTGGAAAGGCGCTATCCCGAAAGGGTCAGGAAGCCGCCCCAAAGACTGAATCTATAAATGGACTTTTGTTGTTTAATGTACATGTTGAAATGTTAATTGTTATTTGAATATTAGGGGTATTACTAATCTAAAAGGGGAGGAATTGTAGTGTATGTACCTTTAAGTCAGAACTACTTTTACAGCTCCTGTATACTGTAGTACCGGCAGTGACCACACCGGTATATAATCTTTGCGCATGCCTCTGTACCCCTAGTCTAGAGACTACCCTCCTCCAGTAAAGACCTGTTATTTGTTAATGTACAGCATCCGTGTGATTATTTAATAATAGAATCTCCACTGAACCACGGATCCAACAACTATTAAAATCTATGGCGAGATCGAGTTTGTTGAACTAACGCCACCGTGATCGCCACAGCCACTTCGAGCATTTCAGAATGGCAGAGGAGGCTCAGAACCAGTAAGGTATTGAATCGTTCAGCAGCTTGCCTGAGGGTAACATTTTTACTGACTTGTTTTAGGAACTTCATTGGAATCTTAAACCTTAATTAAACAATAAATTAAGTGTTTTGACAGCCAGGCATGTTCTGATTTTCCCTCAAATTATATTATTTTTATATTAATATTTATTGAGCTCATGCACTAAGCATGGATTGTAACCGGTAATGAAATGTGGCTTTGGATCGCACACAGTCTGGGGGACGCGTACTGGTCCCTTCTTAATGCCGATTTATATACTTATATATATATATACCATGGTTTCAGTACAGCCTCACCATTCGAATGAAACCTGACCCAGACATTTTGTCTGTACAGACTGTGACCCATCTCCACGTTAACAGATCGGAACAATTGCTCATAAATGCGTCCCTGTTTTCTGTTTAATTTGTTCTGTATAAAATCAGCAACATCCCTGCTGGAAAATGGAGAATTCTTACATCAGTTACAGCATCGAGGCATCAAGGTCAGGTACGACATGGAACAGTAAAAAAGGGCAAATCTGCAAATGATGGAACTCTGAAATATGAACAGGAAATGCAGGAAGTCTGAATCTGGCCATTCTTTTCTCTTTACAGATGCTGACTGATATTTCCAGCATTGTCTGTCTGCATGGCGTGAGACGGGTGTGATGCAAAGTTCCTCCAACTTTATCATGACAGTGTGCTCATCTCAGAACAATACAGCAGCAGATCTTTCCAATCCAGCACTGTCTATCGCTATCGTTGGGTGAAATTGATGAAACAGTGCTGTTTGTGATGGTGGCTTTGTGCTATAGGCCCACGTCAACTGGGCTGAGACAGGCAAAGTTCATTTCACTTAGGATGTTTAAGAGAAATTGGAGAGGAGACTGTCATGTGATCCATTTTTGTTGGATTTTAACCTAACTTCGAAAACTGAAGGCATCCCACCAACCCCCCCCACCGCACACATTTTTAAATACTCTTTCATAAATGTTTTAAACTATTTAGAACTGTTTCTCCATATCTTCCAAGGCTGCTACTGCTTCTTGAAGTCCCTTATGCCCCTCCCCCCATTGGAATCAACACTTTTTAATGGTGTATGCACCATTATACCTGAGATTTCCCCTGAGTAGGTCACTAAAGAAACTGGGAGCGTTTTTTAAAAGATATTAGCATTACTTGAATTATTTATAGATGTGTAGTGAACAACAAGGCAAATAGATTCTCAGAAGTAGTCTCTCTAATTGCAGTTGGAGTCTGTGGGAATTGGGGGAGTCGAAACAGATTAATTGTTCGATAGCAAAATACTGCAGATGTTGGAAATCCGAAATAACAACAGAAAATGCTGGAAAAACTCAGCAAGTCAGGCAACATCCGTGGAGAGAAATTTGAGTTGACGTTTCGGGTTTGAAGAAGGGTCAAACCCGAAACGTCAACTCAAATTTCTCTCCACGGATGTTGCCTGACTTGCTGAGTTTTTCCAGCATTTTCTGTTGTTATTTCAGATTAATTGTTGGTTTACATTCCCAATAAAAGCCCATAGCGTCACAGTTGTATTCTGCCAAATGGATACTGTTGAAAAGGTTGCTGTATGTTTTGTTTCATTTTGAAAGTTTTTAGTTGCCTTTGTTCTTAGAAACTAGCTTAATTAGGTGATCCAAAATGCTGACTAGTCCAATGCTTTCAATGTGTGCACAGGATGGGCTCTGAATTCATTAAATCCATCCATAATCGCCCATGGCACTATTCAAATTCTCCTAGTATCTTGGTGAACATTCATCCCTCAACCACCAAACACAGGTCAACAGGTCAAACATCTTATTGCTGTTTGTGGGATCTTGCTGTGTTCAAAATGGTGGCTGTGTTTGCTTACAAAACAACAATGACTACTACACAATTAATTGTATGTGAAGAGCTTAATAAAGTGCTTTATAAATGTAAGCCATTCTTTCTTTCTCTGGTTTGTACATAATATTTCTGTTAATCTGAATAGACTGAAGATATGGGCTTTCAATTTTCATGGGCCCAATGGCACAGTTCCAGTATAAGTTGGCCAAGAGTGCAGCAAAAGGGGGAACAAAATCGTCTGCCACCCAGAGACGCCAGGTTCTAGATCAGGCTGCGAGTTTCCGATGGGGCCTGTTTGGGTGGAACCTCCATCAACCCCAAACATGGTACATGGTATCAGAGGAGGCAGGGCCATGGCGAAGAAATTTCCACAACAGGAATCTCCTTGACCCCAGCATCTCTAGCATCAAGTGACCTGGATGCTGGGATGAACCTGGTGTACAGATTCCTTCAATGGTGGAAGTGGGACCTACCTGAAAGTGCAAGTCTAGGTCCTGGCCTGGACCCTCCTAAAAATCCTGCAACGTTATGCTTTTTGGCTCCATTATAAGGAGCCAATTGGGGCAGTCAATTAGCCAGTATCATCAGCAGCCAAAACTTTCCTCTCCCACTCCCACTTTCCCCAGCGAGCACCCAAGATACACTCACAGTGGCACAGGTGCCCGTGACTGTCATTTAAATTAAGTAACTTCCCCCCGACCCCAGATACTCCAGCAGGGTTAGAATGTCACCAGCACCTTCTCAGCTGCACTTCTGCTGCAGGAGCAGGTCCAAGTATTCCCAGGGCCAATGTTGAAATCCTTTGTAAATTCCAGTAAGCTCTTTATCACAAATGGCGTAATTGCTCTTGCCCAGGTCCACACAATCTACAGAATTCTAACCCCGCTGCAGTACCTGGGGTATTACATTTATTATAAACTTAAATCATTTGCTCAAGAATGAGGTTGTGATTCCCTCCATTATGGGTTTTAAGCATCATTCCAGATTTTCCAGACCATAGTCCCCTGTTTCTTTTAATTACATCTCAAGACTTCAAGGGAAAAAATTAAAACTTTTGGGATTTTTCATGCCCTTGGCCAAGGTGTACATTAGCATAGTGGTTATGTTACTGGACTAGTAATCCAGAGGCCTGGATTAATGATTTGGAGTTTGTTCAAATCCCACCATAGCAGTTGGGGAATTTAATATTCAATTAATTAAATAAAGCTGGTATCAGTAATGGTGACCATGAAACTACTGGATTTTTGTAAAAACCCATTTGGTTCACTAATGTCCTTTAGGGAAGAAAACCTGCCGTCTTTACCTGGTCTGGCCTACATGTGACTCCAGACCCACAGCAATGTGGTTGATTATCAATTGCCCTCTGAAATGGCCTAGCAAGCCACTCAGTTGTATAATTTGGCCCACCACCTTCTGAGGGGCAATAAGTGCTAGCATTTCCAGCAACGCCCACATCCAGTGAATGAATTTTAAAAAATCCATGCCTAACACACAATGACTGTTTGACAGTCACAACAATGATACATTTATTCAACACTTTGCATATTTACTGTGTATATTGTGTATTGTGTATATTAGGTGCATAACCAACAAACTTTAGGGAGGTAAGCTTCCATGGAGATTCTCCCACTTGTCCGCCCTAGCTTCAGTGGAAGAGCTATGGACAAACACTTTTTCTGCGGTTTCCATGGCTCTTCGGCCAAAGTTATGACAGATGAGTGGGAGAATCCCCATGGAAATTCACCCACTAGGTTTGAATATTTAGGCGGATTTGGCTTCTGAAGATCTAAAACTCTGAGCTTTGCACTTCACAAGTCCAAAAAGAAGTGGTGAAGAAAACAAGAAAACATAGAAAGAGAAAGATCATTCATTCAGTCAAGTCCAGTCCATCCACAGATTATATACAATCTAGTTATTTTTCTCTCTCAGCATTTAAAAAAATCTGGGTCTCCATTCAATCCTTTCTCTATTAAAAACAAATCCAATTCTGCAAATCTCTCCTGATAAATACAGAGCCACCAATTGGACATGGTTTCTCCTCAAGCATGTTTATACTGTATATTACTTTAAAAATTCATGCCCAGCCAGCAAAGCTCCACATTGGGAACATGAATTTTCAAAATTTGCCCTCATTTAATAGGAAGTGATTAAAATGAAAATGATACAAGTTTAAATTTTAGCTCTAAATGGAAGCTAAGTCCATGTGTGGAATGCAAAGCAGTTCCGGTCAAATTGCAAAATGATTTTCCTCACAGTGACATCTGTTCTCCATTGTGGCATTGTCACATTTTGGGACTTTTGACCATTTCCCCACAGAATGGAACTGGAAAAAAGAGTTACTTTTAATGTTTTTTTTTTTAAAAACATAACATGCAAGTTTAAAAAAGGTTGGGATGATAGGTAGTTAGGATGCTAATCAGCTAGTTTTGATGAAGGAAAAAGACTTCACACCACTTGATGAGAAAATCATAGATCCATTCTTGGCTGTGAACATGAAATGTGAGCTCCTTGGAGTTGCTGATTGTGTGCCTTAAAACTGAACCGTAATTATTTTCATTTAAAAAAAACCTAAACACAACAAAGAGTTTTTTTTGGGCAGGGGGGTTACCATAAAAGGGTAACTGAAAAATATTTCTTAGGTTGTAGTTTTGATCACAATTATTTTTCTCTCGTGTTCCCTTAAATGTTTCTTACCAAAATTTAATGGGGCAGATTCCCCCCTCCCCTGAGCGGAAGTTGGAACTGGTAAACTGATACCCACCACCCTACTGCTATCTGGGCTGAAGGTGGTGCAGAGAAACCATTAAGCAGAAGAGAATAAGGATCGATTCCCAACCTCAACATAATAATTTAAAAAAAGAGTCTGGGCAGTAATGCTGTGTAATATTTGTGATGATGGGGTAAAGCTGTCCTGTTGGTGCAGTTGTACAATTAAGCCAGAGAGATGGCCTCACTGTACAACTGCACCTATAAGGACTATAAGGAAATCAAGTAAAGCATAATTAAACAAGGCCTGAGTATGTTAGAAGCTGCTGAATCTAAACTTTGGATTTGAAAGCCTTTTTTTCTAAATGTATTTCTTGCTGATAGTTTCACAGTACAATTTATCTGCTATTTGTTATGACACCTCTCCTTGAACTTACCTGGGTTAGGTAGAAGTGGTCCTCAAATTGAGTCAAAATGGGAAAACAAAAACATTAAAAAAAATAAACTGGCCTAGCATATTCATCGCTGTCTCTCAAATAAGCAGAAAGGTCATTTTGTGATCTTTTACATTTATATATAAAAGGCTATGTTTGCTATTTTGAGAAATTTTGACTAGCTTGGATAGTATGTTTTATAAACTCTAACAAAGCTCACCAACTTGTGCTGCTAAAGAAGCCAAGCTGGGGAAGGCTACAATTTGGGGTGGAACCCAGATCTGTTGGGCTTCCACTCCATTTAAATTTCAGCCCAAATTCCAGTCTAGGGGGAGAGTGGGGTGTCTTGGGGGAATACTCAGGGCACCCAAGAATTCCATCAATGATGCCATCATTAAAAGAAAGAAAGATTTGCATTTAAGTAGCGCCTTCCACGACCACTGGACGTCCCAATGCGCTTTACAGCCAATAAGATACTTAAAACCATATTGAATGCTCACTAGCTGAGAGCGGGCATGAGTTCTGTTGAGGGACGAGTAAAGACCGCAACACTGCCCAAGATAACGGTAAACGATGCCAGAAGAAATCGATCACCTTCAAAAACAAGCCCATTTGCTCACTTAGGAACAAAAAAATCTTAACCTACGTGCTTGAATTTTTTGAGGAGGTAACTAGCTTGGTGGTTGAAGGTAGCCTTGTTGACATTATGGGCTGGATTTTAATGGACAGACGCAGAGAACACCAGGGAGAGGCAGAGAACCAAAGGTGGCTCTCCAGCCATCTCTCAATTAACATCTGCAGAGGAGGAGGCGCTGGAGATCAGCGGAGTCTCGGCATGCCTGGCTGTCAGAGATGGGGAGATGGGGGCCTGCCAGCTACTTGGTGACAGAATTAAATATCAGACAGCCACATGGCATACCTCACTCACTCATGTTGACTTGTTGTCAACAGCCACTGAAATATGATCATGTGCATAATGATAACTTCAAGCATTCTTACATTCACAGTACTCATTCATGTCTTTTATCTCCCACAGGGTCTTCATGCATCCCACAGGAGGTAGTCCAGGTCACCCATGATGATGACGACTCCTCAAAGGAGCTCACTCCTGGTGAGGGAGCACCATCACAGGACTTATGCAGACCATGCACCAGTTCAGATATTCGCACTTCCATGGGACAAGTTTGAGAGATAGTTGGATTTTCACATGATGACATTCACTTCACAAATGAGCAAGAGCAGATGGTGGAGTCAGGGACAGCAGTGGAGAGTGTACGTCAGAGAACGCAGGACTCTCCAAGCTCTGCTCAGCTGGACACAGATGCTGTACCCCAAGGGCTGTCAACGAAGAGCAGCAGCAGAGAATGTGCGATGCATGGCGGGCATTCCAAGGTCACCGTGCATGATTGGAGGAGTCCATCTCAAGCAGGAGTGGCATGATGTTGCAGGCAATTGTGATGATGTCTCCTTCCATGGATAGAGTGACCAACTGCATGGAGCACCAAATGCGGCAATCAAACGAGTGCATGCATGCCTTCACCAATGGCTTGCACACTCTGAATGCCACTTAAGAAGGATGAATGATACCCTAGCCTTGGCCATTCATTGCTCCACTGATCTGCAGCAAAGTGTTCTCCAGCTCCTTGCTAGCAGGGAAGTGCAGGTGGACCATGAGAGGGATGATGGTGAAAGGGGAAATGAAAGTGGGGATTCAGCACAAAGTACTTCCACTTCCAACCTGTTGCCCCCCAGCTCAGTCAGTACCCCACATGCTGCCTCGTGTCCCAATGGCCGAGTCTGCCCCTGCAGAGTTGCAGGTGGAGCAGACTTTGGCGGGGTCCTCATGGGCTCCAAAACCCAGAGGATGTCGGTCAAGAGCAAATCAGCAGTCAGAGCAATGATCTGAGCAGCCTGCCTCTACCTCTGCTGAAGCCACAGGGGTTGCAGCACATAGAAGTGCTAGGGAAAGGAAAATTAAAGATTTGTAGTTGCACAAGGGTATGCACATGGGTGTGTTACAAATTGTTAGATTGTTAAGTTTCTGTTGTCTACTTGAACCACATAACTGTTATTCTTTTGCACCACTTTCCCGTCTTGTCCATTCTTGGTTCCTGGCTAGCAAGTGGTCTTTTCAGTTGTGTGACGATGAATGGGAAGACATGAATTGATGCCAAGCAATGGGGGGCTGTGAAAGGGAGGCTTGGCTGTTTGCAGGACTGCTTTATGTTAGTGGCATTGGGTGGGTGGATGGAGGTAGGGGGCAAAAGTGGCTTTTGAATAGATGGGTGTTTGTTAGATGGGTGTACTGCTGGAACCTAAGTGAACCTCGGAATAATGAGGGCCTCCCGGGCAGCAATGTGCACCACTGGTGGTGCATTGCACGCATCATCATCCGCCTCGTCTTTCTCTTCCTCATCCCCTTCCTCCTTCTCCACCTTCTCTTTGGAGTAGTCTGAAGAGGTTCTATGTTCTGCGCCTTGTTCATCCTGAAGGTCAAAACCTCGCTGGTGAGCACAGCTCACACCACCATTCTGGAGACCCTGGCTGGTGTGTACTGAAGGGCGCCTCCAGATCTGTATTGGCACCTGAAGCGCATCTTCAGCGTGCTGATAGCTTGTTTGATGATACATCTGGTGGTCATATGGCATTCATTGTATTACCCTTGGGCTTCATTCCTCGGATTTCTGAGAGGTGTCATCAGCCACGTTTTAAGTGGGTATCCCTTGTCTCCAAGCAGCCAGTCGGTAACTCTGCTTCCAGGTGCAAAGAGATCAAGGAGGGTGGACTGCAGCAGGACAAAAGCATCATGGTAACTGCCCAGGAATCTTGTGCACACCTGCATAAAGATCTTTTTGTGGTTGCACACCAGCTGCACATTAATGGAATGGAAGCCCTTGCGGTTGATGAACACTCCTGGGTTATCTGGGGGTGCCTTAATTGCCACGTGCACAGTCGATGACGCCCTGCAACTGTGGAAAGTCAGCCAGAGCTGCAAACGCGAGCTGACTACGTCATTGCAGGCAAAATTGACATAATTGCTGTCCCTGGCAAATAAGCCATCATGCACCTGTCTTATGCATTTGTGTGCTGCTGACTGCGAGATCCTGCAAATGTCTCCAGCAGATCCCTGGAAGGATCTAGAGCAAAAAAGTTTTGGGTGGTGGTGACTTTGACAGCCACTGGTAAAGCATGGACACCAGGTTCAGTTGGCAGCAGGTCTTGTTCCAGCAGGCTGCAAATGTCTGCAATACCTGATGCGACAGCCTGAACCCCCTGAGACATTAGCTTATCCTCGGCCTGTAGACCCTGTGTGCCAGGTATGGCCTCGTGCGAGCTGCACTTCTCTGCTGGTCTCCTCTCTCCTGTGGAGCTGCAGGTCTATGAGCATCAGGCTGCTGGTGCTGCTGCTGGTGCTGCTGGTCATATTGGTCCTCATCTGAGGTCCAATCTAACAAAACGTAAGCAGCACCCATGTTGATCTGACAGATCAGAGGTCCAAAGTGCAGATCAGACCTCAAAACCTCCAAAGTGTGTAAAGTAATCTCTCAGCACAAGTACTGTGAACAAACCCTTTCACACAAGCAGGTAAGAAAGCAGCTGTGAGTACTGAGTACTTATTGGCCTATTTCCATGACATAGCTTCAGCCCCCTCAATTGCCACTGTGTTCTCACCTTGCTTTCACTGGTGAGTTGCATGTAGCCTGGGAAACCCATTCATCCAAAATGAATGTGCAAAACCCATGTCAATATCATTCTAATTGAGTGATTAACGTATTGAAGTTGATAACCCGCCGAGGGGGTTGCGCGCCTGCAGCCTAACACGCTGGAGTGAAAAGCAGAAGTCGGTGGGTTGGAGCCAGCTTCCTGGGTACTCACATTTTTGCCAGATTTAACCCCCCACCCGCACCCAACACCACGCGCTCCTCCAAGTTAAAATTCCCCCCTATCTATTTCAACTTTCAGAAAGCTTATGACAAGGTGCTGCAAATAAGTTACTTTAAAAAATAGCGTCCTATGGGATAGGAGGGCAAATTCTAGATTTTGTAGGGAATTGATTGTGTTCTCATAGACAGAGGGTTGTTACTAGTGGAAGTGGTTCTGTGTGGAGATAGGTTACTAGTCGAGTCCAGCAGAGATCTGTGTTAGGGCTGTTGCTCTTTGCGATCTATAGTAATGATCTTGATGAAGGTGTTGTGGGTACTGTCTGAAGGTTTGCGGATGACACGAAGATTTTTGCTAATGTTAGGACCTTCTATGAAGAGAAAAGAACTACAATCTGATCTTAAATAACAACAGAAAATGCTGGAAAAACTCAGCAGGCCAGGCAACATCCGTGGAGAGAGAAATAGAGTCAATGTTTCGGGTCGAAACCCTTCTACAGAACTCTGTAGAAGGGTTTCAACCCGAAATGTTGACTCTATTTCTCTCTCCACGGATGTTGCCTGGCCTGCTGAGTTTTTCCAGCATTTTCTGTTGTTATTTCGGATTTCCAGCATCCGCAGTATTTTGCTATCGTATTACAATCTGATCTTGATGTGATGGGTGAATAGAATTACATCTGGCAGACATCATTTAATGTAAATAAATGTAGTGTCATGCCTGAGAGTAGGGCTAACACCAAGTACAGGAAACTCTTTGGTATCCGGCACCGACGGGACCGCCGTGTTACCGGTTGATCAAAAATTCCGGATGACGGAGAGGGTTATCTACTGAGGCTATTTTTAACAAACAAAAATAAAAAAAACAAGAAATGTGCAGTATACAGTAATTGGGTACTCACCTACAGAATGTTGTGTTAAATGGATGGTGGAAGATGCTTGATTAAGTACAGTACTGCCAGTTGAGGGTAATACAATGCAATGACTACCAGCAGCATGGGAGACACACAGTACCCCTGTAAAATGGCGGATCAGAAGAGACTACCAGCAGCGCGGGAGAGTCAGACTCCTGTTACAGGTGTTCCGACTTCCGACAGCGCCAAGAAGCCGAGTAGTGGCAGTTTGGAGAACTACCCCCACTGACTAACTCGGCCACCGCGGGGGACTCGGACTCGGACTCAGCAACATTGCCGGTTACTGAGGTGTTTTCGGAGTGAGAATTTTGCCGGTTAATAGAGAATTACGGATATTTAGGTGCCATTTAAACGAGAGTTTCCTGTATGTATATATCTAATGTCTGTTGAGTTGGAAGGCAACCTAGGAGATATAATTCATGCGTCTCTGAAGGTGCACAATCAGTAACAAGGGTCTATTGAGAAGGATTTATAGTGTGGACAATCCAGTATAAAACAAAAATAACTATCATGTCCTTATACAAGACCCTGGTTAGGCTTCATCTGGAATATTGTGTCCAGCTTTGGTCCCCTCACATGGTGGTTGACATAGAGGCCCTGGAAAAGGTTCAAAGAAAGGCCACTAGAATGATTCCTACTTTAAAAGCCCTGAGTTTTCATGATTGGAGGGCTGTTTTTTTTAAATTCTAGAATGAATATACAAACAATGGCGGACAGGTAAAGACCCTCTGGTCCATCGAGCCTGTCCCACACAATTGCGATACCTTGTGTATCACAATATATACACTCCACCCCACCTGAAACCATGTGATCTCCTGGGAGAGGCAAAAAAACAGATAAAAACCCAGGTCAATTTGGGGAAATAAATCTGGGAAATTCCTCTCTGGCCCATCTAGGCGATCGAAACTAGTCCAGGAGATCTCCCTGGCCCTGAATTTCTTGCTGTACCAACCTTATGTAAGAGGTGATCTCCACCCCAGCCAGAAACAGGCACAGCTCTCACTTGAAGGAATTCAGCGAATTAGCATCCACTGCACGAGACGGCAGTCTGTTCCAGAGGCCCACTATTCTCTGGGAAAAGAACCACCTCCTGACATCTAACCTAGATCTGGCCTTATACAACTTAAATTTGTGACCCTTGGTCCTCCCTAACTTCTTTAATTGAAACAAACTGCCAACTGGAACACAGTCTATTCCCTTCATTATCTTATAAACCTTAATCAGATCACCTCTAATTCTACGCTTCTCTAAAGTGTAGAGTCCCAACTCTTTTAGCCCATCTTAATAACAAAGATGCTTTAGACTTGGAATTAATCTAGTGGCCCTCCTCTGCACCCTCTCCAAAGCCTCAATATCACCCACCATGTGAGGAGACCAAAACTGGACACAGTATTCCAAGTGCAGCCTGACCAAGGTCTTGTACAAGGACAAAATAGTATGCCTCGTCTTGTACTCAATTGTCCTATGGATACACCCCAACACCCTATTTGCTCTAGCTTTTGCTTCATAGGATTGCGTATGTACCTTTAAGGATGTATGCACTGGAATGCCCAAAATCTCTTACTATCTCCACCTTCTTTAATGCTTTTCCCTGAAGGGTGTATGAATGTTGAGCATGTGCCCTGTCCACATGTACAACACTGCACTTATCTAAGTTATACGTCATTTTCCAGCCAGGAGCCCAATCTCCCAACACATTAAGATCCGCCTGAAGCAGACGAGCGTCGTCTACAGTCCTAACACTCGGACAGATCTTGGTATCATCTACAAATTTGCAGATCGTGCCCCCAACACCTATGTCCAGATCATTACTGAAATGCATGCACTTTGGGGTGATTTATTTGAAGTATTTAAAATGATGAAGGGACTGGACTGTGTCTGTGCGGATAGACTATTTGAACTTGATAGGTTAGGGAAAATGAGGTATAAGCTATGAAAGCATAGAACTAGGTTAGCTGTTGGGAGGTTTTTTACTTACGCAGAGGGTTGCCAACGCTTGGAAAAAGTTGCTGGCTCATGTGGTGAGTGCGGATTCTCTGCAATAGTTCAAAAAACAGCTGCACGAAGTCCTTGCTGTGGCTAACATTACTGCAGACAAAAGGAAGGTGGCTTGTTGGGTATGAACCTCTTGGTCGCTTTAATCTCCTGAACTTGTTTTGATCACTTTTGGTTGTTGGAGAGCAATTTCTTTCCACTGAAATGGCAAAGGGCTTTTTTACCTTTTTTTTTGACTCTCCCAGGTCACATGACTACCGGTGGGAGTGAACATTGGGGGCCATGATGCTTAGTTGTGTCATGACTGTTTGGGACAACCTTGATAGACCAGCTGGTCTTTCCCTGACCATCTTTTCATATGTTCTTAAGTATGGTATTATGTTTTTCTTCAGCCCTTCACAGAATCACAGAAACCCCACAGTGCAGATAGAGGCCATTTCAGCCCATCAAGCCTGCACCGACACATATCCCACCCGATCCCCGTAACCCCTACACCAACACATATCCCACCCTATCCCCGTAACCCCACGTATTTAATCCCCCTAACACTAAGGGTCAATTTATCATAGCCAATCAACCTAACCCGCACATCTTTGGACTGTGGGAGGAAACCGGAGCACCCGGAGAAAACCCACGCAAACACGGGGAGAATGTGCAAACTCCACACAGAGAGTCGCCCGAAGCCGGATTCGAACCTGGGTCTCTGGCGCTGTGAGGCAACAGTGCTAACCACTATGCCACCGTGCTGCCTGGGCCTCAGTCTCCGCCATCACAGCAGTATGGTGCTGTTTGATTTTCCTGGCAGCAGAACAGAGCGGGCACCTCTGAAACACCTTCCCTGATTAAAGTAATGACCCCATACCCATGATTTAGAACAGGGTCTGCGCCACTGGCCTTGGGAGGCTGGGAGACCCATTCTGTCACCCTTTGCTCTACAGCGGATAAGGACGCTGGAATTTCGAGCCAAAGTCACAACCTTTTGGTTTTGTTTGTTTAACCTTAAAAATAATTCTAGGGGTGACAGGAAGTTAGTGAAATGCTGACATCATTATGTCATCAATTATATTATTGCACACACCACTTTATACAAGCCTGAATTGGTGTCTTGCAAAGAGAAACAATAGTTGCCAACTGAAACATGCCAATCTACCTGCTGTGCGTTTCCAGCATTTCTGTTTAATTGTCTTGCAAAAGACTTATCAGAAAAAAAGTGCCTCTATACTCTTTGTGAGTGTGATGGTGACAATACTGTTGCACTGTGCTCTCTTGCCCTCCTTGTTCAACTGCCACATTGGCTTTGATTCACAACGTACTTCTGATTTTTTTGTGCAAATAATGACCTGTTGAGTCATTCTTCTGAAAGCCTGCAGTATATGCCATGGTCCAAATAAAAGGATGGGGGCTTGAGTTACCTCAACTCTAACACTGAGGGTTAGTACCTGGAGAGTGTCAGCTCATGTAGCCACAGCATGCCATGCCCATTACTCAAGTGAAGGACCTTTAGACCAACAGTTACAGATTGTTATGATTAATTATTCTTGCATCACAATCATTTTGTTTGAATTGAACAGTATTTAAAATAGGTTCCAGCTGTTCTCCTTGGCCATTGTTGTGATGGAAATGATTAATTGTGGTGTGATGTAGGCCATGTGTGTGTGTGTGATTTTAAATGTTGCACAAAAAAAATACAGATTTCGGGTCAGCATATAATTGAGGCATTTTGACCAAACATGGTGAAGGAATTGTACAACTAACATTTAGCAAACTCAGGTGTGATTAACTCTCATCTGGGAGTGGGATTAGTTTCTGCTCTGTGTGCAGGGTCACATTGCTTGATGTCTTTCAGTGTTCAGTTTACATAAAGTCCACTCCAAATAAATGTATTCGGGAGCTGAGCACAATCGAGCCATTCTCTGCTAAAGTGTGCACTTGTCATTAATTATTTCTGTCTGTGCCTAACGCCCATTGGATGTTAATACAGCTGGCTTCACAATGGATAAATAAGACAGAAAAGTTACTTTCGTTTTTAATTTGTTTTAATAGAATGTAGCATATATACATACTTTATTATATATACATATATAGTATATACTTATTTTTATATATATAAATATATGATATTTTAGGAAATTATATAGTGAAAACAGAAATGTTAATACAAATGATATATAAATTCACACACTGTATACTATATATAAAATATATATCTAACTATTAAATTTTGTTCTTTCAAACATCTTTTGAAATTGTGGATATATTCATTTCTACCGGCTGTTACAGATGGACAAAATCAATTACTGCATGTTTTAGCAGAGAAAGGTTGATTTCTGAGCGGAGCACAGAATGTCAATGTGTAAAATCAAGAAGCCATTTGTAATTCAGGGTAGTAAAATAGAGTTATTGATCCCTAATGTAACATGGCAGCAGCAAATACCACAATTCTGATCTTGTACATATGGACATTCTTCTTAAAAGATTTGTGGTAGAACCGCTCGGTCCAGAACCATTAGGACTATTTTTGTGGCAAATTCATGGTAATTCCCCGCATTTACAGACCAAATGTTGCCATGGCGTTTAGCACTTTTTCACCTATTAATTTACGGTCAGTTACATAAGCCATCTAATACAATATTAGATGTAATTATGCAAATTGTACAACATATCACCCGGAAATGAATTACTTGACCTTTGCTAACGAGCCAGATTTCTTTCCTGCTGGCAATAACAGAAGCAAATAGCGCAAGACCCTACTGAGGCACAAGCTCCATTTCAGAGCATGAGCTTTATATTTTAGTGAAACAATTTATGAAAAGGAGATGAAAAAGAACATGGCCTAGAAATTCAGTGGGCTGTGCCACCAGTTAGCGCCCAAAGAGGGCACTCAGTGGCTTTAGCGCCACTGGCCACACCTCCCGTGATATTTAGCGGGGCGCTAATGGCGGCGTTAGCCTGTAGCGCTGCGCCGCCAAAGATGACATCATCGGTGTGCGCAGCGCCCCGCTCCCGCCCCGATCACCATATTTGGTCGCGCCTGCCTCTTTAACGCCGGTCGCAATTCGCGACCGGTTCACAGGGCCTACCTGTGGCGGTAGTGGCGCAAGTTAAGATGGAGATGCGGGGCGGCCACTTTTTCGGCGGCCGCCTGCCAGCACCTCTGTCCCCGGCCTCCTAAACCCCCCCCCCCCGCGGCATTGCCGGCTGTTTCCCGAGAGCCCGGCACTTCTCCTTGGTGCCGGGCTCATTTGCCGGCACTCGCGAGCGGGGATCGCGCTGTTGCAGGCACCTCCCCCTTAACAGTGGGAGGAAGGCCTGCACTACCGCAGCGTGCCATGCCGCAGCGTGTGGCGCTGTGGCCCTTAGCGCGGCGATATTCAGGGTGAGCGCCCCAAGCGGGGCGTGGGGAGCCTCGAGTAACGGCCCGCTTCCGTTTGGGGCACAGAAACTGAATATCGGGATGACGCAAGTGGCTCCGCTCGCAGCGGTAATTCCGGCGCCCAGGCGAGCTTGGCGCCCCAAACGGCGCCCAACTGAATTTCTAGGCTCATGTATCTACAGTAAATGAGCAATCAAATGCTTCAGGTGAAATAGTCCCAAAAATAAATAACATTTCCGAAGTAAAAAAGAATGCAGAGGACTGCTGGATGTGGTTTAATTACTTTAAAGGGTGACGGAGGTTAAGGTGACCCATTATAAAGGGCTTGAAGCAAGAAGCAAGTAAAAATCCTCACATAAGCAAAAAAAGGGTTGAAATTTGTCTTGAGAAGCAGCGCAAAACAGGCAGCATTGCATGGGCCACCTGATATTGAAGTCACTGAACTAAATATCGGTTGGGTCATACAATTGACGGCCAAAGTGATACCGCCCATTTTGCGCTACCTCTTAAGCTGAATCTCTACCTCATACTGTCTCAGACTTTCCTCCTCGTGAATCAGGAATAAAGCATGTATATGGATTCCTTAGATTCTGGGAAGACATGCTTTACTTCACGCCTTTTATCATATAATTCATTGTATAAAAATATGTTCCACTAATGCTAATATAATATGGGTGACTAAAATATGTAACAGACTATGTAAGAGCACATATACATTTGCCACTGTCCATGTATAACTGCATTTCGTAAAGTTAAATGCTTTATGCAACAGTCTTTGTAGTGGAAAAAAACTCTTCAGAGATAGTCACATATTCGTAAATCATACTTCTACACAAATGTTTGTTATAAATCCCAAAGCATCTACAATCTACAGGATACAACATAACTATGACACAAGAGTGCCACATCACAAAAAGATGAAATCATCTTTCACTTGGCTTGCGAAACCTGAAGGAAGCATCAGCCACATGGGTCATGAGTTATCTCTGCAACTCCTCCCCCACTGCTATTTGGCCTAGCCACAACAGATGATAGTGCATTGAAAGCTTAAAGCAATGAAAATGTACTTGTTGTATGGCTTACTGTCTACCAGCTGTATTGGGACTTTGCATCCTTACATAGCTGTAGGTCAAGGCACATTTAGCTGAGCAGGTTGGCTCCGCTATCAATGTATGGCCTTTGCTTTTGATGGCTAACCCCATGGTATTATCTGCAAGCACAAGTAAAATTAATCTTTGTCTTATGCACTTATGACAAATGCAAGACAACAACCCTCCCTTCAGAGGTGGCTCTCATCACTATCATCTGCACTGTGTTTGCAATTTAGAAAAACAAGCTTCACATTCTGTAGTTTGTAGGGGGTGGTGGGTTTGTCGGCCTTTTAAATTGACCTTGACAGTTCGAATCGTCCCACTCTCTGGTTCTGGGGCTTGGAATTATTTAGGGGATGTGATAGATGTAGGCAGACAACTGTTTGGTGCAAGAACAAGTATTTTATTTAGAAATTGCACACCACACGAATTAACGCAATAGGTACAGTGAGAGGAAAAAACAAAACAAAATAAAACCAGCTCCCACCACTACAATAAGTTAGGCTCTGAAATTACAGGGACTATGCTCACCAAAGGATTCCTCCACAGTTTAGACCAGTTGCACGCTGCTTTCTCTCTCCCCAATTAGCATTGGTCGATGTTTTGATGGTAAGCAAGTTTTTCCTAGAGTCAGCGTTGGATGATGGTTGATCTTTCAGTGACTCCCAGGCTTCTTGTTAGGTTTTCTTGTTGCATTGCTGTAACCTCATATGGCAAGCTAGATGTTTCAAAGCCAGAATCAAAAAGCCCAGAGTCCAAGTGCTTTTCCAGCGTATTCTCAGGTATGTTTCTTCTGCTCCGGTGTGCTGCTGCTGCTGCCCGCCGGCACTCTCTCTCTTCAGCCCGTCTGTTGAGGTCTCCTTAGCTACTAGCAAGCCCCCAGTTATACCTGAGAGGCTGCTTAAACTTTTGCGCCAAAACTCGGGTGCACAATTGATTTTAGATGACTCCCTTTTGTGCAATTTTGGCTGGCTGACCAACTCTGATGTGATTCCTTTGTGAGAATTTGGTGGGCTGATTGAGCATTAGCATGATACAAGATTCCCAAAGGTGTTGATGGGGTTTTTGAATGGTGCTGTTAGAATGTAATCAGGTCTTGATACTGTCCATTGTGTGTTTTGCTGATGCCAGGGTTTTTCTCTATAGCTGTTTTAAGAACTATTAAAATATGTATGTATCTGGGTCCCTGATAAGTGGGCTTTTGTTAGTGTCTCCCTGGGGGCCTGCCTCCCAGGTGGGTTAGCAGCCCTATAAGGATCCCATTTTCCTGTGCAGACCCAGCATACAATTTAAAATGTCCAAATTCAATCCAATAGGCCCTAGTTTAGTCCAAAGGCACCTAATAGTGAGATATTTCTGTCCACATTTCTCCCCCAAAACGTCCAACACAGTCCCTTTTTAAATTCCAGACACATGTCCATTGAGTAAGGGGTCCTGGAATTTTGTGAATCCTACAAGTTTTCTTTATTGTAGATCTGCAATTTGCAGACAATCTGAAAAAACTGTACCTTGTACACATTGTGCAGTGTGCAGTGTGTGCATTTATATATCAAACTATATTAAAAATTTCTGTTTTCTCTATTTATATAATTTGCTAAATTACCTTATTTTAATTTTTTTAATTTTTTTCCACACATTGAATTTTACTGTTTTGTGTCATTTGCATCTTTGTACTTCTCTATATTCTAAGTATGGCACAAATAGCTATTTCAATTAATTACTTCCTTTAGTGTTTCTTTCGAGAATTATCTTTTATCCTGGAATCTCTTTGCACTGTCCCTTTAGATTGCATTACCCAGTTTTCTGATATGATAATTTTGCAAGTGAATTTGATTTACACGAGCATGTGTTATGAATGCAGATATTTTTCAATTCACTGCCTCATAGGAATGCTCATTTTTCAATAATATATCATAGTATGTGATAGTCTTAGTGGCAAAATTTGTTTCTGATACTGCTATTATCTTTCCCTCACCCATCGAACTCAGGGAGGTGCCTCATGCACAGATGTTAATCCGAGTCCTATAACGAAGACCCCAGTGGCATGTTAATCGGGACCTGAGCTGGGCAGCAGCTGGTGGGAAGGACAAAGAGGCCCTCCAGGTAAGTCAAAAAATGTCCTTTGTGGGACAGGAGGAGAAGAAGTGCTCCTCGGGTTCCCCATAAGGAAAGTTGCTGCCTCACGTGCCCAGGATTCCCCCCCGCCCTTCACTCCCATGAGACCGTCCCAAAAATCCCTCCTCGCCAATGACCTCGATGTGAAGTTTGGCCCCGTTTGACAAGTGAATTCTAATGTGCCTGTCTTTTTAAAATAAATGTGCTCCTGTTTATCCACAGAATGTTTGGGGGGCTATTTTGGCTGAATACTTTAGGCGCTAAAGAGTTAAAGAGGTGGCCAAGTTGGCATCTTGGTAAAGGAGTTGAAGCCAGCGCTAGGAACGGCTGCTTGGAGGATCGTTAAGTGGCTGATTGACAAGTAAGTTACCTGCGAGCGCTCATTAAAGAGGCTGCACACCATTTTGGTGGATAGCACTTAATTTAATGACCTCTCCTAACACCGATCAGCTGAACAGGAGTAAAGAAGTTGTTGCTGAAAGCCATGCTCAGCTTTCACTGTTCACTTTCTGATTGAAATCGACTGACTACACTGTGTTTGAAGAGGACTTTTGAGACACATCGGGAGACTTTCTGGGAACTTTGTCAAGACCTCACCAATACTCTTAACGTTTTTCCTGGATATTCTCTCAGGGCTTCACCTAAAAAGTGTGAATGCTACTCTACCTTATTGGACACCACACAGGAGTCACCAGTGTAATGATATCAGCAAATAGAGATGGTATTTGCCTGTTCGATTATGATGCCTTACCAGCATGATTGCATGTATTGATTGCTTGTGCCTGACCAGCAGAGGGCATGTGACAGAGACAAGCAAGGCAGTTCAGTTGGTTTCAGTTTTGTTCTAGATGCATCACTAGCATGATGTCTCCTGTAAACACTGTTAAAAGAGTTGAACAAGCTTTAGATTAAAAGACATTCTCTTTCATAAATGTCTCATCATTGAACCCACAAAGAAATCAATACATGGTGTCAGAAGTGGGATTGAAAGAGATGAAGAGAAAAAATCTGAAGTTAAATCAGCTCTCCACAAATTAGCAAGCCAAAAGAGAACATTGTTGCTTACCATTGGAGAATAGCTAACGAAGTGAAAAAATGGAAGGTTTACACCCACCGGCGACGCTTCAGTTGACAGGTAATGTGGCTGAAAATTGGAGGAGGTTCAAACAACGTGTGGGGTTGTATTTAGCGGCAATCGGAGCTGACGAGAAAGGTGATAAAATGAAAGCGTCACTGTTCTTACATGTCGTGGGTGATGAAGCGCTGGAGGTGTATAATAACTTCACATTCGCTGCTAATGGAGACAAAATGAAGCTAGATAAAATAATGGAACAGTTTGAGGCCTACTGCATACCTAAACGTAACGTGACGTTTGAGAGGCACAGATTTTTCACATGTGTACAGAAAACGGGTGAGACTATTGATCAGTATGTGACTGAACTGAGAAACCGAAGCAAAACATGTGAATTTGGGGGACTGACAGACTCGCTAATAAAAGACAGACTGGTGTGTGGTATTCCGGATAATGGTCTAAGGGAAAGACTGCTAAGAGAGCAAGATCTAGACCTGGGAAAAGCCATAGCACTGTGTAGGGCTACAGAGACTGTGAAGTTGCAAGCAAAAGAGCTGTTCAGTGATAGTAGCTGCAACGTGGATGCAGTGAGTAAGAACGGACACAAACCGTTTAACAAAAAGAGCGCCAATGTGAAAAAAGAGGCGTGGCCAGCGAACAAAAATGAAAGGGGCAATCGAAAGACATGTAGTCGATGCGGTACACAGCATCCACCAAAAAAGTGTCCAGCATATGGTAAAAAATGCAATAGTTGCAACAAAAACAGCCATTATGCCCGTTGCTGCAAGAACCAAATGCAACAAAGCAAGGTCCATGCAGTAGATGAAAGCGACATAGAGGAGTTCTATGTAGATGTTGTGTCTGAAAACAAAAAAGAAGAAAGAGACTGGATGTTGACACTAAAAGTGAATGACATACACAGTCCATTTAAATTGGATACTGGAGCACAAGTTAATGTGATATCAGAGACTGATTTTAAGAAAATTAGACCCAGACCAAAGATACATGGAATAAAAGTGAAAGTGACAGGATACTCAGGTACTGATATACCAGTGAAAGGAAGATGCATTGTCAAAGTAACACACAAGGACAGAGAGCACACGCTAGCATTAATCGTGGTGCCAAAGGATGTGCAAGCCATACTAGGTTTAAAAGCCTGTGAGAGACTGAACCTGGTAAAGAGAGTCCTCGTTGTGGAAAGCGAAGGAGAGACAGTCTATGATGAACTCATGAAAGAGTACAACGACCTATTTAAGGGTCTAGGCTGCCTGCCAGGAGAACACACGATCAGAGTAGATAAAAGTATGCCAACGGTCATACATCCATGCAGAAAAGTTCCGTTTGCTATTCAAAAGCAACTGAAGGCAGAGTTGGACAGGATGGAAAGCCTGAACGTGATTCAGAAGATAGATGAGCCAACTGAGTGGGTGAGTTCCCTCGTCGTCGTGGACAAAAAGAATGGAAAGCTCAGAATTTGCCTGGATCCAAGAGATCTAAACAGAGCAATAAAGAGAGAGCACTTCAAGCTTCCTACACGTGAGGAAATCATGGCACAGTTTGCAAATGCAAAGTCTTTCAGCAAGTTAGATGCATCATCAGGATTTTGGCAGATGAAATTGGACGAAGCAAGTTCAAGACTGTGCACGTTCAACAGTCCATTTGGCAGATACAGATTCCAAAGGTTACCATTTGGCATTACCTCAGCTCCTGAAGTGTATCACAAAACTATCCATATGATCTATGAGCACCTGGAGGGAGTTGATACATCAATGGATGACATCATAGTATGGGGAACCACGAGAACTGAGCATGACGAGAGACTGAAAAAAGTGCTGGAAGCAACAAGGAAAACAAACCTGAAGCTGAATAGAGAGAAATGCCAGCTCGGGGTGACAGAACTGACATTCGTGGGAGATATCCTTAGCAGTGAGGGCATCAGACCAGATCCCAGAAAGGTGTCCGCCATTGAGAATATGCCAAAGCCACAATGCAAAAAGGACGTGCAGAGGTTTAATGGAATGATCAACTACATGGGGAAATTCATATCCAACCTCTCAGAAAAGATGGCGCCACTGAGAAGACTAACTGAAAAGAACATAGAATGGGAATGGAATCATGAGCATGAGAGGCCATGGAGCGATCTAAAGAAACTGCTCACAGAGGAACCAGTTCTGAGGTTTTATGACCCAGCGAGACCCATCAAGATATCATCAGATGCATCACAGAGTGGGCTCGGTGCCGTTCTTCTGCAACAATATGACTACTGGCAACCTATTGCATATGCATCGCACTCAATGACAGACACGGAGACGCGATATGCTCAAATAGAAAAGGAGCTGCTCAGCATCACATACGCCTGTGAAAGATTTCACCAGTTTGTGGCAGGACAAGCAATCAGTGTAGAGACTGACCATAAGCCCTTGATTGCATTGTTCCAAAAGCCACTAAATAGCTGTCCGCTTAGAATACAAAGAATGATGATCAGGCTGCAACGCTATACACTGAATGTTGCGTACACACCGGGTAAGCTGATGTATACAGCAGACACGTTGTCCAGAGCTGTAGACCCAAGTGAGCCCGCAAACACCACAATGGATGAAAAAGTGAATGCCTACGTGGACATGATCACAAGTGCACTGCCCATAGCAGATGCAAAAATGGAGCTCATAAAGAATGAGACAAACAAAGATGAAACAATGAGACGACTGAGGAAAAGCATCTTGAATGGATGGCCCAACATGAAGCAAGACTGCTCACCTGACATGGCAGAGTACTGGAACTGCAGGGCAGAACTATCAGTGGTCGAAGACATCATCTACAAAGGAAGTAAAATAGTTATCCCAAAGAGTCTGAGAAAAGGGATGTTAAAAAAGATCCATGGAGGACATCTGGGAATCGAAAAGTGTAAGAAAAGAGCACGAGAGGTGATGTACTGGCCACGAATCAACCAAGATGTGACAAATGAGGTGTCAAACTGCACAATATGCCTGAAATATCAAGCAAGCAATCCGGTAGAACCACTAAAGCCACACCCAGCGCCAGACAGACCTTACCAGAAGGTAGGCGCTGACCTATTTGTATGTCAAGGGAAGGACTATCTTGTAGTCACAGACTATTACTCCCTGTATCCAGAGGTTTGCAGACTGTACACCACCACTGCAGATGCTGTGATAACATGTATGAAAGCCATATTCTCCAGACATGGCGTGGCAAGCGAGGTCTTCACAGACAACGGACCCCAGTTTTACAATGCAAGTTTCCGACACTTTGCCAAAGAGTGGGACTTTGTCCACACAACGTCAAGTCCTCACTATCCACAGTCCAATGGATTAGTGGAAAAATCGGTCCAGACAGTGAAAAGACTGATGTACAAGGCAAAAGACAGTGGAACTGACTTCTACCAAAGCATGCTTGTATACCGCACAATGCCGCTCGAGTGTGGTAAGTCACCAGCCCAACTCCTGATGGGACGTCGGCTAAGGTCAAACCTACCCATCCCAGAGAACCTCCTGAAAACAAAAGAGGGGGAGAAAGTGAGGAAGTTCAAAGAACAACAGAAAGAAAAGCAAAAGTACTACTATGACAGAGGAACACAAAACCTACCTGAACTCCACACTGGTGACCAAGTAAGGTTGAAAGACAAAACAAACACATGGACTCAGAAGGGAACTGTCCTGAGTGAAGTTCAACCAAGATCATACACCATTCAGACAGATGAGGGTGCTGTTCTGAGAAGAAATCGTCGAGATCTTCTCATGGGACCAGCCACAGCAGGTCAAGTGACTGATACTGTTGAACAATCTGATCACACAGCTGAGAACCAATCATCTGAGGCAACAACTCAGATTCAAGGACAATCAATCAGAAAATCCTCAAGACACATGAAGCCTCCTGAGAGACTCATTGAGCAAATTTAAGGACTCTTTTTATAGAAGGAAGTAATGTTATCTTATTCTTTCTTCAAGTTCTAGTGTATTGACATATTTCATGTGAACACACAAAGCAAGGTTAAAAAACCTTGATCATGATAATGATAATGTAAGTTCATTAAGTGTTACAGTTAAAATGCAGATTAATACAAAGAGAACATGTTGTTAGTTAAAAGTAAAATACTTCTGTTTTAAGAAAAGGAGATGTAATGATATCAGCAAATAGAGATGGTATTTGCCTGTTCGACTATGATGCCTTACCAGCATGATTGCATGTATTGATTGCTTGTGCCTGACCAGCAGAGGGCATGTGACAGAGACAAGCAAGGCAGTTTAGTTGGTTTCAGTTTTGTTCTAGATGCATCACTAGCATGATGTCTCCTGTAAATACTGTTAAAAGAGTTGAACAAGCTTTAGATTAAAAGACATTGGCCTAGAAATTCACTGGCCTTAGCACCGCTTTTGAGGCGCTAGAGGGCCTAGCGCCGAAGTTATGGCCAGTTTAGAAATTGACAGGGGCCCTAAATCGGCGTTAGGCCGGTAGCGCTGCGCCGGCACCGATGACGTCATCGGTGTGCGCAGCGTCCCGGTTGCCATGGTAACCCGCCCGAACTCGGAAATTGAGTTGCGGCCGCCTCGCCCGTGGCAGCCGCAAGCAACGTTCTGGCAGAGGTGCCTTACAGAACTTTGCGCCGGCGCATTAAAGGCCCCGCGGCGGCCGGCTGCTTTCCCGCCGGCCGCCTGGCCGCAGCTCCCTCCCCGGACTTCCCCCCCCCTCCCCCCGGAACAGAAGCAAGCCCGGCACTTGTCCGAGGTGCCGGGCTCATTTTTAAAAAGATTATCGCGGGCCGCGGCCGGGTGCAGGCAGCTCCTCCTTAACGGAAGGAGGAGGCCTGCACTTCCCGAGCCTGCCGCACCACAGCGGGCGGCGCAGCGCCAGAATAGCGCCGCAATGCGGCGCGTGGCGCCAGTTTTGAGGCGCTCAGACCCCTCAGTAGCGCCGGCAGCCGTTTGGGCGCGGCGCTACTGAATTTTTGGCGCGCGCAGGGGGACTTAGCGCCAGCACTAACTTCCGGCGCTAAAGCCCTCGCTGCGCCAAAACCGAATTTCTAGGCCATTCTCTTTCATAAATGTCTCGTCATTGAACCCACAAAGAAATCAATACAACCAGGAGAAAGGCAGTGGTTGTTCATGGGCAACTCTGGGCCCCTTACTCTGCATGATGATTTGCAGGGGGTGATGAGGCCCGGCAGAGCAGCACAAGCTGTTGCAGGAGAGAGGGACAGGAGGGCCCTCAGCAGTAGGCCCTGTCCACCCAGGGTCTTCAGTGAGCACTACTCCTACAGTCACATGATCCAAGACCAGCGCATGAGGAGCCTGCACATTACCAAGGAGGTCATTGTTGAGATCTGTGGCCTCGTGGAAGGAAGACTCAGACCTCGCAGTACAGCCAGGACTGCATTGCCCGTGGCAGTCAAGGTCATAGTAGCACTTAACCTTTACGCTTCTGGAACCTTCCAGGCTGTCACAGGTGGTATCAGTTACATCTCACAATCCTCTGTGCACTTTTGCATAAGGGAGATCTCTGCAGCTCTATACGCTCTGAGGAATGATTACATATCATTCCCTATTGCCAGAGAAGACCATAGGTAGAGAGCACTAGGATTCGACAGGATTGCGGGATTCCCCATGGTCCAGGAAGCCATTGATTGGACACATGTGGCCATGCAAGCCTCTCATTTAAGCTCGGAGGTGTTCAGGAACAGGAAAGGATTCCATTCCCTCAATGCACAACTTGTCTATGACCATCGGCAGTGCAACATACAGGTGAATACCTGCTATCCAGGGAGCTGCCACAATGCATTTATAATGAGACAGTTCTCCATCCCACAGATCTTTGAGCCCCAGTGAATGTGCATGGCAGGCTTCTTGGTGACAAGGGATACCCTCTGATGCCATGGCTCAACACTCCCGTGAGAAACCCCCCAGACACCAGCTGAGCACTCATACAATGAGAGACACTCAGCCACCAGGAATATCATTGAGCAGACCAGTGGGTTCCTCAAGCAGAGGTTTAGATGCCTTGACCGGTCAGGAGGTGCCCTGCAGTACTCGGCCGAGAAGGTGTCCGCATTCGTCGTGATTTGCTACATGCTCCACAATCTGGCAATCATGAGAGACCTGCCATTACCACCAGCAATTGTGCCAGAGGGTCACGCTCAAGAGCAACAACAGGAGGAGGAGGAAGAGGAAGAGGAGGAGGAGGAAGAGGAGGAGGAGGAGAAGGAGCAGAAGGAGGACCAGGAGGTGTATGAGATGTTTCCAGGTAGACGGGCTGCACCTGGGAGGGACGCTCGCTGCCATCTAATTGAACAGCGCGTTTGAGAGACGTGCTCCACAATCAGACTCCAGGGTACTGTGGCCACATGAGGTACCTTCTATGAATTAGGATCCATCAGGCTGTCCATCATCTGCACTCAATCCTTTCAACCCCTTCCCCATGAAGATCACAGTAAAAAAGACCACTGATTCCACCACTACCCAATTACCATAATCATTGTTTATATACATCAGAAACAAAATATGTAAACATAACAGAAGCAACATCACCTAAAAATGTTAAACTATTCACCTTGGTGCTTACCCTTAGTGGCTATCTATAAGTGCTCTTGCGTAATTGTGTGAAACATAGAAGATAGGAGCAGGAGTAGGCCATTCGGCCCCTCGAGCCTGCTCCGCCATTCAATGAGATCATGGCTGATCATCCAAACTCAGTACCCTGTCCCTGCTTTCTCCCCATATCCCTTGATCCCTTTAGCCCTAAGAAATATATCTAACTCCTTCTTGAATATATTTAATGAATTGGCCTCAACTGCCTTCTGTGGTAGAGAATTCCACAGGTTCACCACTCTCTGGGTGAAGAAATTCCTCCTCATCTCTGTCCTAAATGGCTTACCCCTTATCCTTAGACTGTGACCCCTGGTTCTGGAATCCCTGGGCATCAGGAACATCCTTCCTGCAACTAGTCTGTCTAGTCCTGTTAGAATATTATAAGTTTCAATGAGATCCCCTCTCACTCTTCTAAACTCCAGCGAGTACAAGCTCAATCGACCCAATCTCTCCTCATACGTCATTCCTGCCATCCCAGGTATCAGTCTGGTGAATCTTCACTGCACTCCCTCCATGGCAAGAACATCATTCCTCAGATAAGGCGACCAGAACTGCACACAATACTCGAGCTGTGGTCTCACCAAGGCCCTGTACACTGCAGCAAGACATCCTTGTTCCTGTACTTGAACCCTCTCGCTACGAAGGCCAACATGCCATTTGCCTTCTTAACCGCCTGTTGCACCTGCATGTTTACCTTCAGCGATTGGTGCACAAGGACACCCAGGTCTCGTTGCATTTCCCCTTCTCCCAATCTATTGCCGTTCAGATAATAATCTACCTTCCTGCTTTTGCCACCAAAGTAGATAACCTTGCATTTATCCAAATTATACTGCATCTGCCATGCATCTGCCCAATCACCCAACCTGGTCCAAATTATACTGGAATTTCTCGGCATCCTCTTCACAGCACACACGCCCACCCAGCTTTGTGTCATCTGCAAACTTGGAGATATTACATCTAGTTCACTCGTCTAGATCATTAATATATATTGTGAATAACTGGGGTCCTAGGACCGATCCCTGTGGTACCCAACTAGTCACTGCCTGCCACTCGGAAAAAGACCCATTTATTCCAACTCTTTGCTTCCTGTCTGCCAACCAGTTCTCTATCCAAGTCAGTACCTTGCCCCCAATCCCATGTGCCTTAACTTTACACGCTAATCTCTTATGCGGGACCTTATCAAAAGCCTTCTGAAAGTCCAAATACACCACATCCACTGGTTCTCCCTTATCTATTTTACCAGTTACATCCTCAAAAAATTCCAGCAGATTAGTCAAGCACGATTTACCTTTTGTAAATCCATGTTGACTTTGTCCGATCCTGTCACTGTTTTCCAAGTGCTCTGCTAGTACATCTTTTATAATGGACTCTAGCATTTTCCCCACTATCGATGTCAGGCTTACCGGTCTATGATTCCCTGTTTTCTCTCTACTACCTTTTTTGAATAGTGGGGTAACATTAGCTACCCTCCAATCCATGGGAACCGTGCCAGAGTCTATAGAATTTTGGAAGATGACCAGCAATGCATCTACTATTTCTAGGGCCACTTCCTTAAGTACCCTAGGATGTAGATTATCAGGCCCTGGGGATTTATCGGCCTTCAATCCCGTCAATTTCCCTAACCCCATTTCCCTACAAATACTGATTTCTTTCAGTTCCTCCCTCTTATTAGACCCTATGTTCCCTGACATCTCTGGGGGGTTATTTGTGTCCTCCTTTGTGAAGACAGAACCAAAATATGTATTTAATTGGTCTGCCATTTCTTTGTTCCCCATTATAAATTCCCCTGATTCTGACTGCAAGGGACCTACGCTTGACTTCACCAATCTTTTTCTCTATCCTGACAAGGAAGAAGGTTCTGTTAAAGGAGTATGAACATCTAGGGGTCAAATTAAAAAACAGAACCTCAAGGGTAATAATCTCTGGATTATTACCTGAGCCACGAGTGAATTTGGCTAGGATAAATAAAATTAGAGAGTTAAATGCGTGGCTCCAAGACTGGTGTGGCAAAAATGGGTTTTGCTTCTTGGGACACTGGCACCAGTACTGGGACAAGAGGGAGCTGTTCCGTTGGAACGGACTTCACTTGGCCAGTGCTGGGACTTGAATCCTGGCGAATCATATAACTAGGGCTGTAGAGAGGGCTTTAAACTAATTAGTGGGGGGGGAGGTTTCTAGAGAGCAAATAATAAAAATGACTACGGAGAAGGTCATAGACTTAGGTAGCAGTGGGGGAATTGTAAAACAGAGCATGCCAGGAAGGGACAGAAGGTATGGAGTAAAAGGTAAAGTAGTAAAAGGGGAAAAAGCAGGAACTAAGTGTCACCAAACATATTTGAAAGTTCTTTATCTGAATGCACGTAGCATTCGTAACAAAATGGACGAGTTAACGGCACAAATAACTACATATGGGTATGATCTTGCGCCATTAAAGAAACATGGCTGCAGGGTGACCATGACTGGGAATTAAATATACCAGGTTATTTAACAATCAGGAAGGACAGGCAGGAAGGAAGGGGAGGTGGAGTGGCTATGTTAATAAAGGAAGGAATCACTGTAATACAGAGAAATGATATTGGGTCAAAGGATCAAGATAGTGAAACAGTTTGGGTGGAGATACGGAATAATAAGGGGAAAAAAACAATAGTGGGCGTAGTCTATAGGCCTCCGAACAGTTGCAACTCTGTTGGACGGAGTATTAATCAGGAAATAGTTGAGGCTTGTAATAAAGGAACAGCTATAATTATGGGGATTTTAACTATCATATTAACTGGAAAAATCAAATTGGGCAGGGCAGCCTTGAGGATGAGTTCATTGAGTGTATTAGGGATGGGTTTCTTGAGCAGTATGTAACTGAACCGACCAGGTGGCAAGCAACCTTAGATTTGGTCCTGTGTAATGAGACAGGATTAATTAAAATGTCCTAGTAAAGGATCCCCTTGGAATGAGTGACCATAACATGGTTGAATTCCATATTCAATTAGAGGGTGAGAAGGTTGGATCTCAAACAAGCGTGCTGAGCTTGAATAAAGGAGACTATGAAGGTATGAGAGCGGAATTGATTAGAGTGGACTGGGAAAATAGATTAAAGGGTAAGACGGTATATGATCACTGGTGTACATTTAAGGAGTTATTTTACAACTTCCAAAAAATATATATTCCACAGAGGAAAAAATGGTGTAAAGGAAAATATAGCCATCCGTGGCTAAGTAATGTAATTAAGGATAGTATCCGACTAAAAACAAAGGCATATAAGGTAGCCAAATCTAGTGGGAGGATAGAAGATTGGGAAGTCTTTAAAAGACAGCAAAAAATTACTAAAAGATTGATTAAGAAAGGGAAGATAGATTATGAAAGTAAATTAGCAAAAAATATAGAAACAGATAGCAAAAGTTTCTGTAGTTGTATAAAAAGAAAAAGGGTGGCTAAAGTAAATGTTGGTCCCTTAGAGGATGAGACCGGGAAATTAATGGTGGGAAACATGGAGATGGCAATAAAGCTGAACAATTATTTTGTATCAGTCTTTACGGTAGAGGAAACTAAGAATATCCTAACACTGGACAAACAGGGGGCTCTAGGGGGGAGGAGCTAAATACGATTAAAATCGCTAAGGAAGTGGTGCTTGGTAAAATAATGGGACTCAAGGCAGATAAATCCCCTGGACCTGATGGCTTACATCCTAGGGTCTTGAGGGAAGTGGCGGTAGGGATTGTGGATGCATTGGTAATAATTTTCCAAAACTCCCTGGACTCAGCAAAGGTCCCGGCAGATTGGAAAACTGCTAATGTAACACCCTTATTTAAAAAAGGTAGTAGGCAGAAGGCTGGAAACTATAGACCTGTTAGCCTAACTTCTGTGGCTGGTAAAATTTTAGAGTCCATTATTAAGGAGACAGTAACGGGACATTTGGATAAACACAATTTAATAGGACAAAGTCAGCATGGTTTTATGAAGGGGAAGTCATGTTTGACAAATTTGCTTGAGTTCTTTGAGGAAGTAACATACAGGGTGGATAAACAGGAACCAGTGGACATAGTGTATTTAGACTTCCAAAAGGCATTTGACAAGGTGCCACACAAAAGATTATTGCTCAAGATAAAAAATCATGGGATTGAGGGTAATATTCTGGCATGGGTGGAGGATTGGCTATCTAACAGAAAGCAGAGAGTTGGGATAAATGTTTTGTTCTCAGACTGGCAATCAGTAACTAGTGGTGTTCCGCAGGGGTCAGTGCTGGGTCCCCAACTCTTTACAATCTATATTAAAATTTGGAGGAGGTGACCAAGTGTAACATATCAAAGTTTGCAGATGATACAAAGATGGGAAGGAAAGTAGTGAGTGAGGAGGACATAAAAAACCTGCAAAGGGACATAGACAGGCTAAGTAAGTGGGCAGAGATTTGGCAGATGGAATACAATACTGGAAAGTGTGAGGTTATGCACTTTGGCAGGAAAAATCATAGAGCAAGTTATTATCTTAATGGCAAGAAACTGGAAAGTACTATAGTACAAAGGGATCTGGGGGTCCTGGTGCACGAAACTCAAAAAGTTAGTATGTAGGTGCAGCAAGTGATCAAGAAGGCCAATGGAATGTTGGCTTTTATTGCTAGGGGGATAGAATATAAAAACAGGGAGGTATTGTTGCAGTTGTACAAGGTATTGGTGAGACCGCACCTGGAATATTGCATACAGTTTTGATGTCCATACTTAAGAAAAGACATACTTGCTCTCGAGTCAGTACAAAGAAGGTTCACTCGGTTAATCCCGAGGATGAGGGGGTGGACATATGAGGAGAGGTTGAGTAGATTGGGACTCTACTCATTGGAGTTCAGAAGAATGAGAGGCGATCTTATTGAAACATATAAGATTGTGAAGGGTCTTGATCGGGTGGATGTGGTGAGGATGTTCCCAATGATGTGTGAAACTAGAACTAGGGGGCATAATCTTAGAATAAGGGGCTGCTCTTTCAAAACTGAGATGAGGAGAAACTTCTTCACTCAGAGGGTGGTAGGTCTGTGGAATTTGCTGCCCCAGAAAGCTGTGGAAGCTACATCACTAAATAAATTTAAAACAGAAATAGACAGTTTCTTAGAAGTAAAGGGAATTAGGGGTTACGGGGAGTGGGCAGGAAATTGGACATGAGTCTATGTTCGGAACGGTCATGGCCCTGTGGGTAACGGAGCGGGCCCAGGGGCCGTGTGGCCTGGTTCTGCTCCTACTTCTTGTGTTCTTATTATGTGTTAGATTTCAGGAGATGGTTCTATTCCTGTTCCTGGCTGGGGTGGAGATCACCTGTTACAGAAGGTAAGTACTGTAGAAAATATAGGGACAGTGATCTCCTGGACGAGTTTCGATTGCCTAGATGGGTCGGAGAGGAATTTCCCAGATTTTTTTTCTCCCAAATTGGCCATTGGGTTTTTTATTTGGTTTTTCGCCTCTCCCAGGAGATCACATGGGTTCAGGAGGGATGTAGAGTGATAGCAGATTTGAGGTTAGGATCAGATCAGCCATGATCTTATTGAATGGTGGAGCAGGCTCAAGGGGCCGATTGGCCTACTCCTGTTCCTATTTCTTATGTTCTTATGTTCTTACATATCTATAGAAGCTTTTACAGTCAGTTTTTATGTTCCCTACAAACTTACTCTCATACTCTATTTTCACCCTCTTAATTAATCCCTTTGTCCTCCTTTGTTGAATCCTAAACTGCTCTCAATCCTCAGGTTTGCTGATTTTTCTGGCCAATTTATATTTCCTCTCCTTGGATCTTATGCTATCCCTAATTTCCCTTGTTAGCCACGGTTGATTCACCTTTTTTGTTTTATTTTTATGCCAAACAGCGATGAACAAATTCTGTAGTTCATCCATGCGATCTTTAAATGTTTGCCATTGCCTGTCCACCGTCAACCCTTTGAGTAACATTCCCCAATCAATCCTACCCAACTCGCGCCTCATACCATTGTAGTTTCCTTTATTTAAAGTCAGGACACTAGTCCCTGAATCAACTACTTCACTCTCCATCTTAATGAAGAATTCTATCATATTATGATCGCTCCGCCCCAAGGGGTCTCGCACAACAAGATTGCTAATTATTCCTTTCTCATTACATAATACCCAGTCTAAGATGGCCTGACCTCTAGTTGGTTCCTCAACATATTGGTCCAGGAAACCATCCCGTATATACTCCAGGAATTTCTCCTCCACAGTATTGTTACTAATTTGGTTAGCCCAATCTATATGTCGATTAAAGTCACCCATGATAACTGCTGTGCCTTTATTGAATGCGTCTCTAATTTCCCATTTAATGCCATCCCCAACCTCCGCATTACTGTTTGGGGGTCTGTATACAACTCCCACTAATGTTTTCTGTCCCTTGGTATTTCTCAGCTCTACCCATACAGATTTTACAACATCAGAGCTAATATCCTTCATTACAATTGTGTTAATCTCTTTAACCAGCAATGCTACCCCACCTCCCTTTCCTTTTTGCCTGCCTTCCCTGAATATTGAATACCCCTGGATGTTGAGTTCCCAGCCCTGGTCTCCCTGGAGCCATGTTTCCATAATCCCAATCATATCATATCCGTTTACATCTCTTTGCGCAGCTAATTCATCCAACTTATTACGAATGCCCCTCGCATTAAGACACAAATCCTTCAGGCTTGTTTTTTTAACACTCTTAGACCTTTTAGAATTATTATTTACTGTGGCCATGTTTGATTTAAACCCTTGATTACTCTGACTGCCACTTTTGCTTTTCTCCTTCCTGTCTTTTGCTTCTATCCTTGCTTCCCTTTCCTCTGTCTCCCTGTACAGGTTCCCAACCCCCTGTCATTTTAGTTTAAACCCTTCCCCACAGCACTTGCAAACCCTCCCCCAGGACATCAGTCCCAGTCCTGCCCAGGTGCAAACCGCCCATTTTGTACTGGTCCCACCTCCCCCAGAACCGGTTCCAATGTCCCAGGAATTTGAATCCCTCCCCCTTGCACCATTCCTCTAGCCACGTATTCATCTGAAATATCCTTCTATTTCTACTCTGGCTAGCACATGGCACTGGTAGCAGTCCTGAGGTTACTACCTTTGAGGTCCTATTTTTTAATTTACCTCCTAACTCCCATTATTCAGCTTTTAAGACCTCATCCCATTTTTTACCTGTATCGTTGGTGTTGTGTCAGTGTATAATAAGACACAGACTGCAGGAGAAACGGTACAACAGGTGTTTACTCAATGTGGCTCACAGTGGAACTGCCTGTACAGATTACTACTCAGTGCTATATACAGGTCTGGTCACTGCTGGTACTACAGTATACATGAGCTGTAAAAAGTAGTTCCCCCCTTAAAGGTATATACATTACAATTCCTCCCCTTTTAGATTAACAGTACCATAACACTCATTTAACAATTAAATATCAAACTAATTACAATTAACACTTTTAACATGCAACATTAGCTGAAAATATTCTATTTATATATTCAGTCTTTGGGGAGGCCTCCTGATCCTTTCTGGATAGTACCTTTCCCGAGTGTCTTGCTCTTGGTGCGGAGCCGATTCTGGCCCCCTGTCGTCGGTTGGTTCATCAGCTTCCGATGCTACTGTTTCTGGGGTGGATGCGACCTGCACGTCGGGTTCATCACCAGGTACCTATGGGTGAGGCATGGGGTTGACTTGTTCCTGTGACTCTAGGATCTGGTCAGCATGGCGTCTCACGATGCTCTCCCCAATGTCCACTGTGTACATTAGTGGGCCCTGCCGTGTGCATATCGTTCCTGGCTGCCATTTTTCTGTTCGGTAGTCGCGGGCCAAGACTGGTTGCCCTACATTGAAGCTCCTTGTTGGCTTCTCATGGATGTGCTGGAATTGCTTACTCTCAACATCTTTTTGTACGTTTGGTCTGAGCAAATCCAGGTGAGATCTTAACCTTCGGTTAAAGAACATCATGGCTGGGGCCTGGTTGGTGACTGCATGTGTCGCATTCCGGTAGGCGAACAGGAAATTGTCCACCTTGTGCTGCAGCGGAATGTTGTCATTGTACATAGCCTTTATTGCCTTCTTAAAGGTTTGTCCGAACCTCTCAGCCAATCCATTTGTGGCTGGATGATATGGGGCGGATGTGTAATGCCTTACCCCATTCTTTTTCAAGAACCTCCGGAACTCTTCGGACACAAACTGTGGTCCATTGTCGGAGCAAATCTGTTCTGGCAAGCCATTCCTGACAAAAATGGTCCGTAGGACTGCAATAGTTTTCCCCGTGGTGTTGGAGGACATTTTGATGACCTCGGGCCATTTCGAGTGCGCATCCACGGCTATTATAAACATTGAATCCCTGAATGGACCAGCAAAATCAATATGCACCCGTTGCCATGGAGATGAGGGCCACTCCCATGGGTGTAGAGGGGCCTGTGGTGGTGCATTTTGGACTTTCTGGCATCCTGAGCAGCTCTTGGTCAGGTCCTCGATTTGTTTATTGATTCCCAGCCACCACACATAAGCCCTGGCTAGGCTTTTCATTTTTACCCCTCCCAGATGACCCTCATGAAGCTCATTGAGCACTCTATCCCTTAACTTGGGAGGAATTACCACTCAGGATCCACACATCAAGGTCCCCCGGCACACTGACAGCTGTTCTCTCCTTGTCGAGAATGCTGGCAATAGTGAGTCGCCATGTGCTGGCCATCCCTTCACCGTCAAATCATATACCCGAGACAGTGTCGGGTCATTTCGGCTTTCCTTTTTGACACAAGCGTTAGTTACCGGTAGGTATTCAACTATAGTCGAATGGAATATTTCGACAGGATCCACTGCTGGTGCTTCCTCCGCAGTAGGCAGTGGCAGGCGTGATAGCCCATCAGCATTTCCATGCTGTTTCGTGCCCTTATATTCAATCTCATAGTTGTGCGCCCCTAGAAAAAGTGACCATCTTTGTAGTCATTGCGCAGTCATCACCGGAACGCCCTTCTTTGGATTAATAATGGAGACAAGAGGCTGGTGATCAGTCAGCAAGGTGAATTTCTGCCCGTGCAGATAATGATTGAACTTTTTCACTCCCCACACTAGGCTGAGGGCCTCCCTGTCAACCTGGGCGTAGTTACGATCAGCTGAGGTTAGTGATCGTGACGCAAAGGCTATTGGCCTCTCTGAGCCATCTGAGAATTTATGCGACAGCACCACTCCAATGCCGTAGGGTGACGCATCACATGCCAACCGAATCGGTAATGCTGGGTTGTAATGGTCCAATACCTCTTTCGATGTGATTAGTGTTTTGCTCTTCTGGAAAGCTCGTCTACATTCGTCACTCCACTCCCATGGCACCCCAGTTTGCAGTAGGGTGTTCAGTGGGTGTAGTATTGTAGACAAATTTGGCAAGAACTTATGGTAGTAGTTTACCAGCCCGAGGAACGACCTCAGTTGTGACACATTTTCCGGTGCTGGAGCCTTGAGTACTGCCTCAATCTTCTCTGGGGACTTATGTAACCCCTCTTTATCGATAACGTGGCCACAATACGAGATCTGTTTTCTAAAAAACTCGCATTTGGGGTGGTTAGCTCGGAGCCCATATTCCTGCAATCTAGTGAGCACCTAATCCAGGTTGGCAAGGTGATCACTGTCATTTTCGCCCATGACCAGGATGTCGTCCAAATAACACTGGGTCCCTGGGATCCCTTGCAGGACTTGTTCCATTACCCTCTGCCAAATAGCCGGAGCTGATGCTACCCCGAATACCAGCCGGTTGCATTGCCAGAGACCTTTATGGGTGTTGATTGTGAGGTATATTTTTGATGCTTCTTCTACCTCCATTTGCAGATACGCCTGGGCCAGATCAATCTTAGTGAAGCGTTTCCCTCCAGATAGCGAGGCGAAAATATCTTCAATCCGCAGAAGTGGATATTGTACAGTGTGATGGAGCGGGTTCACTGTTACCTTAAAGTCCCCACAGATGCAAACCTTCCTTGGTTCCCCAGGCGTGCTGCTCAACGACTTTTTTATCTCAGGGACGATGGGTGTAGCCCACTCGCTCCAGTCTACCTTGGACAGCACACCTGAACGTTCCAGACTCTCCAGCTCTGCTTCGACGGCTGGGCGGATGGCATAAGGTACCGGTCTGGCCTTAAAAAATTTTGGGCTTGCGTTTTCTTCAATTTTAATCGTCGCTGTCGTGCCTTTTAGTGTTCCGAGTCCTTGCTGGATAACTTCTTTCGCATCAGTTAGGATCTTTGACAGTCGCCCAGGTGTGACGTCGTCATCCTTTGTGTCAGCCACAGTCAGTGCCTGTATGGAATGCCAATCCAGTTGTATTTTCCGGATCCATTCACGTCCCAGAAATGGTGGTCCTCCATCTTGCAATACATACAGGTCTAGTTTTGGTGTTTCCTTACCGTTATATATAACGGTCACCCTTATTTTTCCTTTGGGGTAGACTTTTTGCCCTGTGTACGTCTTCAAAATAATTTTTGTGTCTCTCAAGGGTATGTGTGAGAATAGCCGCTCATAGTCCCGTCGATTTATTACTGTTAGGGCTGATCCTGTGTCCAATTCCATCTTTACCTGGACTCCTGCTATCTTGAGAGTGACCCAAATGGTTCGGTGATCCTCCGTTGTGATCACATTATGTAGTTTCAGACAACTCAGTTCCCTGCTTTCGGAGTCGTTATCACTCTTTTGTTTGTCTGAACTATTCTCAGTCATCTTATGTACCTTCTTGTACTTTCCTTTGGTAGGTTTCTTATTGCTGGTTTTCTTTCCCGACCTGCAGACTTGTGCTATGTGTCCTACTTTCCACACTGTCTGCACACTTTGTCTTTGAACCAGCAATCATTCTGGTCGTGTGTTGTTCTGCCGCAGCGATAGCACTTCTCTGTTCCATATGACATTTCGTTTGTGCCATATTCTTGCGGTCTCTGTTGTATCTCTGCTGCGCCCCGTGCTGCTGCTTCATATGATACCACAATGCTAAAAGCCTTTTCCAGCGTAAGGTCCTTCTCAGATAAAAGCCGTTTCTGGGTTCCTTCACTTTGAAGCCCACACACAAACTTGCCCCTTAAGGTATCTGCCAGTCCCGCTCCAAACTGGCAGTGTTTCGATAGTTTGCGCAGTTCTCTTAAATAATCAGCATTGCTTTCATCCTTATGCTGGTTCCGTTTGTGAAACTGGAATCATTCTGCTATCCGCAGTGGTGTGGGGTTTAAATGTTCCTGTAGTATCGTTACTATGTCTTCAAAACTCTTTTCCATTGGCTTTGTTAGGGTTACTAGATTTCATAATAAACCATACGTCTTTGCCCCCATTAAATTTAACAATACCGATGCTTTCTTGTCATCTGACACCTCATTTGCTTTGCAGTACACCTCTATTTGTTCGACATATGTAGTCCAATTTTCGACTTCATTGTCAAATGCGGTGATACTGCCACTCTTCGGCATTTTGGGTGTGGTTTAAAATGGCATCTCCCAAAGGCTTAAAATTGCGTCTCCCGCACTTTCCTTCCTCCCCCGCTGCTGCCAACGCCGCTCCCGGCGGTTCTCGTGGCAATGGCGGCGCCCTGTCAGTTTTGTGCGCTTCTCCTGCGCTGCTGCCAATGCCGCTCTCGGCGCTCCTCGTGGCAATGGCGGCACCTCGCGGGTTTCTGTGCGTCTCTCTCTCCCTCTCTTTGATGCTGCTCGGCCCCTGAACACCAGCTGCGCCCTGTGCGCTCTGCCCTCTCTCTCTCTCCCCCGTCGATGCTGCTTGGCCCTTTGCTGTGCCGCTCGGTCGGGCTCTAGCCTGCCACTGTCCGGGAAGGGCCTGCGCACTACCTGTTGCCAGCCCGTTTCGCTGGACCACCTCGACTGGAAAGCCAAGCCTGGCTCCCGACAGCCTCCCCCGCAATTCTCGAGTCTCTGCTGGATGACTGGGCGGTTGCCCGTGGTCGACGCCCAAGTCTCTGGCCTTGACCTCCAATCCACTGATCTCCAGGAACGAATCCCCGGGAGGTGATGCAGAGTTGCAGGTAGGTTCGAACTTGCTTCGTCGCCAATGTTATGTCCGTACATAATAAGACACAGACTGCAGGAGAACGGTACAACAGGTGTTTACTCAACGTATCTCACAGCGGAACTGCCTGTACAGATTACTACTCAGTGCTATATACAGGTGTGGTCACTGCCGGTACTACAGTATACATGAGCTGTAAAAAGTAGTTCCCCCCTTAAAGGTATATACATTACAGTTGGTACCTATATGCACCACGACAACTGGCTGTTTACCCTCACTGTCCAAAATGCTCTGTAGCCGCTCCGAGACATCCTTGACCCTTGCACCAGGGAGGCAACATACCATCCTGGTGTCTCGTTTGCGGCTGCAGAAACACCTATTTATTCCCCTTAAAATAGAATCCCCTATCACTATAGCGCTCCCATTGTTTTTAAGAACATAAGAACATAAGAAATAGGAGCAGGAGTAGGCCAATTGGCCCCTCGAGCCTGCTCCGCCATTCAATAAGATCATGGCTGATCTGATCCTAACCGCCAATCCACTATGACAGGACTATCTCCTGAATCTAACAGAATTAGACACACGAAACAGGAGCAGGATCAGGCTACACGGCCCCTGGGCCCGCTCCGCTACCCACAGGGCCATGACCGATCCGCACCTAAACTCATGTCCAAATTCCTGCCCGCTCCCCGTAACCCTTAATTCCCTTTTCTTCTAGGAAACTGTCTATTTCTGTTTTAAATTTATGTAATGATGTAGCTTCGACAGCTTTTTGGGGCAGCATATTCCATGGACCTACCACCCTCTGAGTGAAGTAGTTCCTCCTCATCTCAGTTTTGAAAGAGCAGCCCCTTATTCTAAGACTATGCCCCCTAGTTCTAGTTTCACCCATCATCGGAAACATCCTCCCCGCATCCACCCGATCCAACCCCTTCACAATCTTATATGTTTCAATAAGATCGCCTCTCATTCTTCTGAACTCCAATGAGTAGAGTCCCAATCTACTCAACCTCTCCTCATATGTCCATCCCCTCATCCCCGGGATTAACCGAGTGAACCTTCTTTGTACTGACTCGAGAGCAAGTATGTCTTTTCTTAAGTATGGACACCAAAACTGTATGCAGTATTCCAGGTGCGGTCTCACCAATACCTTGTACAACTGAAGCAATACCTCCATATTTTTATATTCTATCCCCCTAGCAATGAAAGCCAACATTCCATTGGCCTTCTTAATCACTTGCTGCACCTGCATACTAACCTTTTGAGTTTCATGCACCAGGACCCCCAGATCCCTTTGTACTTCAGTACTTTCCAGTTTCTTGCCATTAAGATAATAACTTGCTCTACGATTTTTCCTGCCAAAGTGCATAACCTCACACTTTCCAGTATTGTATTCCATCTGCCAAGTCTCTGCCCACTTACTTAGCCTGTCTATGTCCCCTTGCAGGTTTTTTATGTCCTCCTCTCTCACTACTTTCCCTCCCATCTTAGTATCATCAGCAAACTTTGATATGTTACACTCGGTCCCCTCCTCCAAATCGTCAATATAGATTGTAAAGAGTTGGGGACCCAGCACTGACCCCTGCGGAACACCACTGGTTACTGATTGCCAGTCTGAGAATGAACCATTTATCCCAAATCTCTGCCTTCTGTTAGATAGCCAATCCTCTATCCATGCCAGAATATTACCCCCAATCCCGTGATTTTTTATCTTAAGCAATAATCTTTTGTGTGGCACCTTGTCAAATGCCTTTTGGAAGTCTAAATACACTACGTCCAGTGGTTCACCTTTATCCACCCTGTATGTTACTTCCTGAAAGAACTCCAACAAATTTGTCAAACATGACTTCCCCTTCATAAAACCATGCTGACTTTGTCTTATTAAACTATGATTATCCAAATGTCCTGTTACTGTCTCCTTAATAATGGACTCCAAAATTTTACCTACCACAGATGTTAGGCTAACCGGTCTATAGTTTCCAGCCTTCTGTCTACTGCCCTTTTTAAATAAGGGTGTTACATTAGCAGTTTTCCATTCTGCTGGGACTTTTGCTGAGTCCAGGGAGTTTTGGAAGATTATTACCAATGCATCCACAATCCCTACCGTCACTTCCCTCAAGACCCTTGGATGTAAGCCATCAGGTCCAGGTGATTTATCCGCCTTGAGTCCCATTATTTTACCGAGTACCACTTCCTTAGTGATTTTGATCGTGTTTATCTCCTCCCCCCCTATAGCCCCCTGCTTGTCCAGTGTTGGGATATTCTTGGTGTCCTCTACTGTAAAGACTGATACAAAATATTCATTCAGTGTTTTTGCCATCTCCATATTCCCCACCATTTAATTCCCGGTCTCATCCTCTAAGGGACCAACATTTACTTTAGCCACCCTTTTTCTTTTTATATAACTATAAAAACTCTTACTATCTGTTTTTATATTTTTTGCTAATTTACTTTCATAATCTAACTTTCCTTTCCTAATCAATCTTTTTGTTATTTTTTGCTGTCTTTTAAAGTTTTCCCAATCCTCTATCCTCCCACTAGATTTGGCTACCTTATATGCCCTTGTTTTTAGTCGAATACTATCCTTAATTTCTTTACTTAGCCACAGATGGCTGTCTTTTCTTTTACACCCTTTTCTTCTCAGTGGAATATACTTTTTTTGGAAGTTGTAAAATAACTCCTTAAATGTACACCACTGATCATGTATCGTCTTACCCTTTAATCTATTTTCCCAATCCACTTTGCTCAATTCTGCTCTCATACCTTCATAGTCTCCTTTATTCAAGCTTAGCACGCTTGTTTGAGATACAACCTCCTCACCCTCTAATTGAACCTGGAATTCAACCATGTTATGGTCACTCATTCCAAGGGGATCCTTTACTAGGACATTTTTAATTAATCCTGTCTCGTTACACAGGACCAGATCTAAGGTTGCTTGCCCCCGGTCGGTTCAGTTACATACTGCTCAAGAAACCCATCCCTAATACATTCAATGAACTCATCCTCAAGGCAGCCCTGCCCAATTTGATTTGTCCAGTTAATATGATATTTAAAATCCCCCATAATTATAGATGTTCCCTTATTACAAGCCTCAACTATTTCCTGATACTCCGTCCAACCGAGTTGCAACTGTTCGGAGGCCTATAGACTACGCCCACTAGTGTTTTTTTCCCCTTATTGTTCCTTATCTCCACCCAAACTGTTTCATTATCCTGATCTTTTGACCCAATATCATTTCTCTGTATACAGTGATTCCTTCCTTTATTAACATAGCCACCCCACCTCCCCTTCCTTCCTGCCTGTCCTTCCTGATCGTTAAATAACCTGGTATGTTTAATTCCCAGGCATTGTCACCCTGCAGCCATGTTTCTGTAATGGCCACAAGATCATACCCATATGTAGCTATTTGTGCCATTAACTCATTTATTTTGTTACGAATGCTACGTGCATTCAGATAGAGAACTTTCAAATGTGTTTTTTGACACTTAGTTCCTGCTTTTGCCCTTTTTATTACTTTACCTTTTACTCCATACCTTCTGCCCCTTCCTGACATGCTCTGGTTTTTCATTTCCCCACTGCTACCTAAGTCTATGACCTTCTCTGTTGTCATTTTTATTATTTGTTCTCTAGGGACCTCCCCCCCACTAGTTTGTTTAATGCCCTCTCTACAGCCCTAGTTATATGATCCGCCAGGACCCTAGTCCCAGCACTGGCCAAATGAAGCCCGTCCCAACGGAACAGCTCCCTCCTGCCCCAGTACTGGTGCCAGTGTCCCAGGAAGCAAAACCTATTTCTCCCACACCAGTCTTTGAGCCATGCATTTAACTCTCTGATTTTATTTGTCCTAGCCAAATTCGCTCGTGGCTCAGGTAATAATCCAGAGATTATTACCCTTGAGGTTCTGTTTTTTAATTTGACCCCTAGCTGCTCATACTCCTTTAACAGAACCGGCTTCCTAGTCCTATCTATGTCGTTTGTACCAACATGGACCACGACGACTGGATCCACCCCCTCCCACTGCAAGTTTCTTTCCAGCCCAGAGGAGATGTCCTTAACCCTGGCACCGGGTAGGCAACACAGCCTACGGGACTCTCGCTCTTGGCTGCAGAGAACTCTATCTATCCCCCTAATAATACTATCCCCTACCACTACAACATTTCTATTTACTCCCCCCTCTTGAATGGCCCCCCGTTCCACGGTGCTGTGGCCAGGTTGCTCATCCTCCCTGCAGCCCCTGCTCCCGTCCCCACAGGGAGTAAGAACCTCGAACCTGTTGGTCAAGAGCAAGGGCTGCGGCTCCTCCAACACTACCTCCTGGTTCCCCGTACCTGCCTCACTCGTAGTCACACCGTCCTGACCCTGGCCATGGGCTACATCTGAATTAATTAACTTCATAGGTGTGACCACCTCCTGATACACAGAGTCCAGGTACTTCTCCCCCTCCCTGATGTGTCGCAGTATCTGAAGCTCAGACTCCAGCTCATCAACACGGAGCTGGAGATCCTGTAGCAGCAGACACTTGTCACAGATGTACTCACCGTTAGCCTCAATGGGGCCTACCGGCTCCCACATCTCGCAACAGCAACACATCACCTGCTCCATTCTATGTAATTAATTTAAAATTTTTTTATTGTTAGTTATGGACACCCTCTTCCCGATTATAGATGCTAGTATCCCCTTTAATTAATTGGATTTAAATTAAATCAATCCCTCTAATTACACCAGTTAAATGGTTTACCAACTGTCTCCACTACAGCACAGAGACCCTAGAAAAAAACTGCAGAATTTAAGATTGTAATAAAAAGAAGAAATACTCACCAACCAATCCAACCAATCACTTACCTCCTTCCTGGTGATGTCACACTTCGATTACTTTTTACCTCTCTCCCCTGCTGTTGAATTGGTATGCCTCGCCTCGCCCCTCCTTTTAAAGTTGCCGCGCTGCCTCTACCTCACGCAGGTCCGCTCTGGTCGGGCGTCGCTGCTCACTGCACTCCCAGGTCAGCTGCTGTGGTCGGGCCTCGCCTCGCCCCTCCTTTTAAAGTTGCCGCGCTGCCTCTACCTCACGCAGGTCCGCTCTGGTCGGGCGTCGCTGCTCACTGCACTCCCAGGTCAGCTGCTGTGGTCGGGCCTCGCCTCGCCCCTCCTTTTAAAGTTGCCGCGCTGCCTCTACCTCACGCAGGTCCGCTCTGGTCGGGCGTCGCTGCTCACTGCACTCCCAGGTCAGCCGCTGTGGTCGGGCCTCGCCTCGCCCCTCCTTTTAAAGTTGCCGCGCTGCCTCTACCTCACGCAGGTCCGCTCTGGTCGGGCGTCGCTGCTCACTGCACTCCCAGGTCAGCCGCTGTGGTCGGGCCTCGCCTCGCCCCTCCTTTTAAAGTTGCCGCGCTGCCTCTACCTCACGCAGGTCCGCTCTGGTCGGGCGTCGCTGCTCACTGCACTCCCAGGTCAGCCGCTGTGGTCGGGCCTCGCCTCGCCCCTCCTTTTAAAGTTGCCGCGCTGCCTCTACCTCACGCAGGTCCGCTCTGGTCGGGCGTCGCTGCTCACTGCACTCCCAGGTCAGCCGCTGTGGTCGGGCCTCGCCTCGCCCCTCCTTTTACAGTTGCCGCGCTGCCTCTACCTCACGCAGGTCCGCTCTGGTCGGGCGTCGCTGCTCACTGCACTCCCAGGTCAGCCGCTGTCCTGTGCAGCAGAACCACCCACGGTGCCAGGAAGTTGGCTGCTGCTGCCTTCCTCTGATAAGCCATCTCCCTCACCAATATCCAAAGCAATATATCTGTTTAAGAGGGGGATGGCCACAGGGGACCCCTGCTCTACCTGCCTGCACCTACTACTCTGCCTCGTGGTCACCCATTCTCTTCCTGCCTGTGCAGCCTTTACCTGCGGTGTGACCAACTCCCTAAACATGCTATCCACAACATCCTCAGCATCGCAAATGCTCCCGTATGCATCCATTCACAGCTCCAGTGCCGCAATGCGGTCTGCCAGTAGCTGCAGCTGGACACACTTCCCGCACACATGGTCACCAGGGACACAGGAAGTGTCCCTGATTTCCTACATAGTGCAGGAGGAGCATATCATGGTGCCGAGCTGTGCTGCCATGACTTACCCTTTAATTAATTCAAATTAAATTAAATCAAATCAATCCTACCAATTACAATACAGTTAAATGATATACTCAAGGGCCCTTGTTTAACAGCAGTCCCCGCTACACAACAGAGACCCTAGGAACTATAAACCACAAAATTTAAGTTGGGAAAAAACAAGAAAGAGAGAAATACTCACCAACCAATCACTTACCTGCTTTCTGGTGACATCACACTTCGATTACTTTTTACTTCTCTCTCCCGCTCTCGGAGCTCTGAGATTGGTAAGCCTACCTGCGCCTCGGGCTCACCTTTTATCACCGCCGCCGCTCCTCCCAGGTCCGCACTGCCGCCGCCGCTACTGCTGCTGTGGGGCCTACCTGTGCCTCGGGCTCTGCTTTTATCGCCGCTGCCGCCGCCTCGCCGCTCCTCCCAGGTCCGCACTGCCGCCACCGCTACTGCTGCTGTGGGGCCTACCTGCGCCTCGGGCTCTCCTTTTATCGCCACCGCCTCGCCGCTGCTCCCAGGTCCGCACTGCCGCCGTCGCTGCTGCTGCTGTGGGGCCTACCTGTGCCTCGGGCTCTCTTTTTATCGCTGCCGCCGCCTCGCCACTCCTCCCAGGTCCGCACTGCCACCACCACTACTGCTTCTGTGGGGCCTACCTGCGCCTTGGGCTCTCTTTTATCGCCACCGCCTCGCTGCTCCTCCCAGGTCCACACTGCTGCTGCCGCTGCTGCTGTGGGTCCTACCTGTGCCTCGGGCTCTCTTTTTATCGCCGCCGCCTCGCCACTCCTCCCAGGTCCGCACTGCCGCCGCTGCTGCTGCTGCTGTGGGGCCTACCTGCGCCTTGGGCTCTCCTTTTATCACTGCCGCCGCCTCGCTGCTCCTCCCAGGTCCGCACTGCCGCCGCTGCTGCTGCTTCTACAAAGTGCAGCCCCAGTGACAGCACCAGGTGAGGTGGATGGCTGCTGAGAATCTGAAGAGGGCCATTCACATGTCCTCCTGGGACACCCTCGAGAGGTTGTAGCTGTGATGGCCCCACCTCAGACTGCACCATCTCAGCATGGGCTTCAGCAGTCTGGGCAACTTGTCTGACAGACAACAGCAAGAGCAATGGTGGGGTGGTGCAGAAGGAGCAGCAATGATGCAATTTGGAGAGAGGCCAGTAGGTTCCTGCTCCATGATTCCCACACCACTACCTCAGGGCCTCTGTTCAGCCCACCCAATGATCTGGTGGAGTACAGGTCTCTGGCCATCGGAGGCACTCTATAAGCCCCTTTCAGCCGAGGAGCTGCCTATGCTTCCATTGCAGCAGTTTGCCGCACCATGGAAGCTGCAATGATTGCAGTGGAAGCTGCATGATGTCAGGCTCCACAGGTCACTGGCTGGAAGTCACCAGCTGGTGAGGTTGGGTTCCAGGCTCTCCGTCAAGCCACGGGCCAAGCTGGAGGCGGACTCCTCCATTCCATAGCCATGACCCGTAGGCTTTCAGGCAGGCTCTCCATTGCACCAAGCATTTGGTTTGTTGCACCCATCAGCCTTCTTCTGAAGCTTGGCCCTGCGAGGTCCTCATCTCACTCCTCTGCAGCAGAACTAGTATCTGATCTTGCCCCCTGGAAAGTTGGGATCTATGGTGTCCCTTCCACCCAGCATGGCTGCTGCCAGCTAGTGCCTGGTGCATCCCACTGTGAGGATCCCTCTTCTAAGCCAGCCTCTAAGTTGTGAGCGTTACCGGTCTCTGAGACGGTGCCTGCGACAGTGGTAGCCATAGACGCAGTGCATTCGTCCTCACTCTCCTCCTCTTCCTCCAGAGAGTGAGATAGCTATTGCTCTTGCTGAACCTGCTCCAAAGGGTGAGGTGGATCTTGCTCCTGGGAGCCGGCAATGATAAAGCTGGAAGGGTTAGGTTGCAGCGCATGTGGCCACTACAGGAGGATGTGTGTGATGAGACAATTATGAGGTCATAAGAAGGAGACACCGCGGGACTCACTCACTGGAAGGAGACACTGTGGAGCACACTCACTGGAAGGAGACACCACGGAGCACACTCACTAGGAGACACTGCGGGGCACACTCACTGGAAGGAGACACCGTGGGACTCACTCAATAGAAAGAGACACCGCGGGACACACTCACTAGAAGGAGACACCGCGGGACACGTGCACTGAAAGGAGACACCGCGGGTCTCACTCACTGGAAGGGGACACCACGGGACACGCTCACTGGAAGGAGACACCGTGGGACACGCTCGCTGGCAGGAGACACCGCCGGACACAGTCACTGGTAGGAGACACCACGGGACATACTCACTAGAAGGAGACACCGCGGGACATACTCACTAGAAGGAGACACCGCGGGACACACTCACTAAAAGGAGACACCACGGGACACATACACTAGAAGGAGAAACCGTGGGACACATTCACTAGAAGTAGACACAGCTGGACACACTCACTGGAAGGAGAAACCGTGGGATACAATCACTGGAAGGGGACACTACAGGATACACTCACTAGAAGGAGACACAGCTGGACACACTACGGGACACACTCACTAGAAGGAGACACGGCGGGACACACTCACTGGAAGGGGACACCGCGGGAATCATTCACTAGAAGGAGACACCGTGAAACACACTCATTGAAAGGAGACACCGCGGGACAGAATCACTGGAAGGAGACACCATAGGAAACATTCGCTGGAAGCAGACACCATGGGACACACTCACTGGAAGGACACACTGCGGGACACACTCACTGGAAGGAGACACCGCGGGCACACTCACTGGAAGGAGACACCGCGGGACACACTCACTGGAAGGAGACACCGCGGGACACACTCACTGGAAGGAGACACCGCGGGACACACTCACTGGAAGGAGACAATGCGGGACACACTCACTAGAGGGAGACACCGCGGGACTCACTCACTGGAAGGAGACACCGCGGGACACACTCACTGGAAGGAGACACCATGGGACACACTCACTAGAAGGAGACACCGCGGGACACACACTAGAAGGAGACACCGTGGGACACACTCACTGGAAGGAGACACCGCGGGACACACGCACTAGAAGGAGACACTGCGGGACACACTCACTGGAAGGCGACACCACAGGACTCACTCACTAGGAGACACCGCGGGACCCACTCACTGGAAGGAGACACTGCAGGACTCATTCACTAGAAGGAGACACCGCGGGACCCATTCAGTGGAAGGAGGTACCGCGGGACCCACTCACTGGAAGGACAAATAAAATTAGAGAGTTAAATGCGTGGTTCAAAGACTGGTGTGGGAGAAATTGGTTTTGCTTCCTGGGACACTGGCACCAGTACTGGGGCAGGAGGGAGCTGTTCCGTTGGGACGGGTTTCACTTGGCCAGTGCTGGGACTGGAGTCCTGGTGGATCATATAACTAGGGCGGCAGAGAGGGCTTTAAACTAACTAGTGGGGGGGAGGTTCCTGGAGAGCAAATAATAAAAATGACAACAGAGAAGGTCATAGACTTAGGTAGCAGTGGGGAAATGAAAAACCAGAGCATGTCAGGAAGGGGCAGAAGGTATGGAGTAAAAGGTAAAGTAATAAAAAGGGCAAAAGCAGGAACTAAGTTTCACAAAACATCTTTGAAAGTTCTCTATCTGAATGCACATAGCATTCGTAACAAAATAGACGAGTTAATGGCACAAATAACTACATATGGGTATGATCTTGTGGCCATTACAGAAACATGGCTGCAGGGTGACAATGCCTGGGAATTAAACATACCAGGTTATTTAATGATCAGGAAGGACAGGCAGGAAGGAAGGGGAGGTGGGGTGGCTATGTTAATAAAGGAAGGAATCACTGTAATACAGGGAAATGATATTAGGTCAAAAGATCAGGATAATGAAACAGTTTGGGTGGAGGTAAGGAATAATAATGGGAATAAAACACTAGTGGGCGTAGTCTATAGGCCTCCGAACAGTTGCAACTCTGTTGGACGGAGTATCAATCAGGAAATAGTTGAGGCTTGTAATAAGGGAACATCTATAATTATGGGGGATTTTAACTATCATATTAATTGGACTAATCAAATTGGGCAGGGCAGCCTTGAGGATGAGTTCATTGAGTGTATTAGGGATGGTTTTTTTGAGCAGTATGTAACTGAACCGACCAGGGGGCAAGCAACCTTAGATCTGGTCCTGTGTAACGAGACAGGATTAATTAAAAATGTCCTAGTAAATGATCCCCTTGGAATGCGTGACCATAACATGGTTGAATTCCATATTCAATTAGAGGGTGAGAAGGTTGGATCTCAAACAAGCATGCTAAGCTTGAATAAAGGAGACTATGAAGGTATGAGAGCGGAATTGAGTAGAGTGGATTGGGAAAATAGATTAAAGGGTAAGACGATACATGATCAGTGGTGTACATTTAAGGAGTTATTTTACAACTTCCAAAAAATATATATTCCACTGAGAAGAAAAGGGTGCAAAAGAAAAGACAGCCATCCGTGGCTAAGTAAAGAAATCAAGGATAGTATTCGACTAAAAACAAGGGCATATAAGGTAGCCAAATCTAGTGGGAGGATAGAGGATTGGGAAAACTTTAAAAGACAGCAAAAAATAACAAAAAGATTGATTAAGAAAGGGAAGATAGATTATGAAAGTAAATTAGCAAAAAATATAAAAACAGATAGTAAGAGTTTTTATAGTTATATAAAAAGAAAAAGGGTGGCTAAAGTAAATGTTGGTCCCTTAGAGGATGAGACCGGGAAATTAAAGGTAGGAAATATGGAGATGGCAAAAACACTGAATGAATATTTTACATCAGTCTTTACAGTAGAAGACACTAAGAATATCCCAACACTGGACAAACAGGGGGCTAAAGGGGGGGAGGAGCTAAACGCGATCAAAATCACTAAGGAAGTGGTACTCGGTAAAATAATGGGACTCAAGGCGGATAAATCACCTGGACCTGATGGCTTACATCCTAGGGTCTTGAGGGAAGTGTCGGTAGGGATTGTGGATGCATTGGTAATAATTTTCCAAAACTCCCTGAACTCGGCAAAGGTCCCAGCAGACTGGAAAACTGCTAATGTAACACCCTTATTTAAAAAGGGTAGTAGACAGAAGGCTGGAAACTATAGACCGGTTAGCCTAACATCTGTGGTAGGTAAAATTTTGGAGTCCATTATTAAGGAGACAGTAACAGGACATTTGGATAATCATTATTTAATAGGACAAAGTCAGCATGGTTTTACGAAGGGGAAGTCATGTTTGACAAATTTGCTGGAGTTCTTTGAGGAAGTAACGTATAGGGGGGATAAAGGGGAACCAGTGGACGTCGTGTATTTAGACTTCCAAAAGGCATTTGACAAGGTGCCACACAAAAGATTATTGCTTAAGATAAAAAATCACGGGATTGGGGGTAATATTCTGGCATGGATAGAGGATTGGCTATCTAACAGAAGGCAGAGAGTTGGGATAAATGGTTCATTCTCAGACTGGCAATCAGTAACTAGTGGTGTTCCGCAGGGGTCAGTGCTGGGTCCCCAACTCTTTACAATCTATATTAACGATTTGGAGGAGGGGACCGAGTGTAACATATCAAAGTTTGCAGATGATACTAAGATGGGAGGGAAAGTAGTGAGTGAGGAGGACATAAAAAACCAGCAAGGGGACATCGACAGGCTAAGTAAGTGGGCAGAGATTTGGCAGATGGAATACAATACTGGAAAGTGTGTGGTTATGCACCTTGGCAGGAAAAATCGTAGAGCAATTTATTATCTTAATGGCAAGAAACTTGAAAGTACTGAAGTACAAAGGGATCTGGGGGTCCTGGTGCATGAAACTCAAAAGGTTAGTATGCAGGTGCAGCAAGTGATTAAGAAGGCCAATGGAATGTTGGCTTTCATTGCTAGGGGGATAGAATATAAAAATATGGAGGTATTGCTTCAGTTGTACAAGGTATTGGTGAGACCGCACCTGGAATACTGCGTACAGTTTTGGTGTCCATACTTAAGAAAGGACATACTTGCTCTCGAGTCAGTACAAAGAAGTTTCACTCGGTTAATCCCGGGGATGAGGGGATGGACATATGAGGAGAGGTTGAGTAGATTGGGACTCTACTCATTGGAGTTCAGAAGAATGAGAGGCGATCTTATTGAAACATATAAGATTGTGAAGGGGTTGGATCGGGTGGATGCGGGGAAGATGTTACCGATGATGTGTGAAACTAGAACTAGGGGGCATAGTCTTAGAATAAGTGGCTGCTCTTTTTAAAACTGAGATGAGGAGGAACTACTTCACTCAGAGGGTGGTAGGTCCATGGAATATGCTGCCCCAAAAAGCTGTAGAAGCTACATCACTACATAAATTTAAAACAGAAATAGACAGTTTCCTAGAAGTAAAGGGAATTAAGGGTTACGGGGAGCGGGCAGGAATTTGGACATGAGTCTAGGTTCGGATCGGTCATGGCCCTGTGGGTAGCGGAGCGGGCCCAGGGGCCGTGTAGCCTGATCCTGCTCCTATTTCGTGTGTCTAATTCTGTTAGATTCAGGAGATGGTCCTGTGATAGTGGATTGGCGGTTAGGATCAGATCAGCCATGATCTTATTGAATGGCGGACCAGGCTCGAGGGGCCGATTGGCCTAATCCTGCTCCTATTTCTTATGTTCTTATGACATACTCACTGGAAGGAGACACCGTGGGACACACTCACTAGAATGAGACACCGCGGGACACACTCACTAGAATGAGACACCGCAGGACACACTCACTAAAATGAGACACCGCGGGACACACTCACTGGAAGGAGACACCACGGGACACACTCACTAGAAGGAGACAACATGTAACACACTCTCTAGAAGGAGACACCACGGGACACACTCACTGGAAGGAGACACCATGGGACACATTCACTAGAAGGACACACTGTGGGACACACTAGAAGGGGACACCGCAGGACCCACTCACTAGGTGGAGACACTGTGGGACACACTCACTAGAAGGAGACAACACGGGACACACTAGCTGGATAGTGACGCCGCGGGACACACTCGCTGGAAGGAGACACCGTGGGACACAATCACTGGAAGGAGACACCAAGGTCATACTCACTGGAAGGAGACACCGTGGGACACACTCACTGGAAGGAGACACCACGGGACACACTCACTGGAAGGAGACACCACGGGACACATTCACTGGAAGGAGACACCATGGGACACACTCACTAGAAGGAGATACCACGGGAAACACTCACTAGAAGGAGACACCGCCGGACATACTCACTAGAAGGAGACATCACGGGACACACTCATTGAAAGGAGACACCGCGGGAAACACTCACTGGAAGGGGACACCGCAGGACACACTCACTAGGTGGAGACACTGTGGGACACACTCACTAGAAGGAGACAACACGGGACACACTAGCTGGATAGTGATGCCGCGGGACACACTCGCTGGAAGGAGACACCGTGGGACACAATCACTGGAAGGAGACACCAAGGTCATACTCACTGGAAGGAGACACCGTGGGACACACTCACTGGAAGGAGACACCACGGGACACACTCACTGGAAGGAGACACCACGGGACACATTCACTGGAAGGAGACACCATGGGACACACTCACTAGAAGGAGATACCACGGGAAACACTCACTAGAAGGAGACACCGCCGGACATACTCACTAGAAGGAGACATCACGGGACACACTCATTGAAAGGAGACACCGCGGGAAACACTCACTGGAAGGGGACACCGCAGGACACACTCACTAGAAGCAGACGCTGTGGGACGCACTCACTAGAAGGAGACACCTCGGGACACACTCACTTGAAGGAGACACCACGGGACACACTCACTAGAAGTAGACATGGCGGGACACACTCACTGGATGGAGTTACCGCAGAACACACTCACTAGAAGGAAACACCGCGGGACACACTCATCGGCAGGTGACACCGCAGGACACACTCATAGAAACACAGAAGATAGGAGCCGGAGTAGGCCATTCAGCCCTTCGAGCCTGCTCCGCCATTCAATGAGATCATGGCTGATCATCCAAATTCAATACCCTGTCCCTGCCTTCTCCCCATATCCCTTGATCACTTTAGCTTTAAGAAATATATCCAACTCTTTCTTGAATATATTTAATGAACTGGCCTCCACCGCCCTCTGTGGCAGAGAATTCCACAGGTTCACCACTCTCTGGCTGAAGAAATTCCTCCTCATTTCAGTCCTAAATGGTTTACCCCTTATCCTTAGACTATGACCCTTGGTTCTGGACTCCCCGGCCGTCAGAAACATCCTTCCTGCATCTAGTCTGTCCAGGCCTGACAGAATTTTATAGGTTTCGATGAGATCCCCTCTCAATCTTCTTACTCCAGTGAGTATAAGCCTAATCGACACAATCTCTCCTCATACGTCATTCCTGCCATCCCAGGTATCAGCCTGGTGAATCTTCGCTGCACTCCTTCCATGGCAAGATTGTCCTTCCTCAGGTAAGGCGACCAAAACTGCACACAATACTCAAGGTGCAGTCTCACCAAGGCCCTGTACAACTGTAGCAAGACATCCTCGTTCCTGTACTCGAACCCTCTTGCTACGAAGGCCAACATACCATTTGCCTTCTTAACCGCCTACTGAACCTGCATGCTTACCTTCAGCGACTGGTGCACAAGAACACCCAGGTCTTTTTGCACTTCCCCTTCTCCCAATCTATTGCCATTCAAATAATAATCTGCCTTCCTGTTTTTGGCACCAAAGTGGATAACGTCATATTTATCCACATTATAGTGCATTTGCCATGTTTCTGCCCAATCACCCAACCTGTCCAAATCGTACTGGAGTTTCATAACATCCTCCTCACAGCATACCCTCCCACCCAGCTTTGTGTCGTCTGCAAATTTGGAGATATTACATCCAATTCCCTCGTCCAGATCATTAATATATATTGTGAACAGCTGGGGTCCTAGGACTGATCCTTGCGGTACCCCACTAGTCACTGCCTGCCACTCAGAAAATGACCCATTTATTCCAACTCTTTGCTTTCTGTCCGCCAACCAGTTCTCTATCCAAGTCAATACCTTGCCCCCAATCCCATGTGCCTTAATTTTGCACGCTAATCTCTTATGCGGGACCTTATCGAAAGCCTTCTGAAAGTCCAAATACACCACTTCCACTGGTTCTCCCTTATCTATTTTACTAGTTACATCCTCAAAAAATTCCAGTAGATTAGTCAAGCATGATTTACCTTTTGTAAATCCATGTTGACTTTGTCCGATCCTGTCAGTGTTTTCCAAGTGCTCTGCTATTACATCTTTTATAATGGACTCTAGCATTTTCCCCACTACCGATGTCAGGCTTACCAGTCTATTATTCCCCGCTTTTTCTCTACCACCTTTATTGAATAGTGGGGTAACATTAGCTACCCTCCAATCCATGGGTACTGTTCTAGAGTCTATTGAGTTCTGGAAGATGACCAGCAATGCATCTACTATTTCTAGGGCCACTTCCTTAAGTACCCTGGGATGTAGATTATCAGGCCCTGGGGATTTATCGGCCTTCAGTCCCATCAATTTTCCTAACACCATTTCCCTACAAATACTGATTTCTTTCAGTTCCACCCTTTCATCAGACCCTATGTTCCTCGGCATCTCTGGGAGGTTATTTGTGTCCTCCTTTGTGAAGACAGAACCAAAATATGTATTTAGTTGGTCAGCCATTTCTTTGTTCCCCATTATAAATTCCCCTGATTCTGACTGCAAGGGACCTACGCTTGACTTCACCAATCTTTTTCTCTTCACGTATCTATTAAAGCTTTTACAGTCAGGTTTTATGTTCTCTGAAAGCTTACTCTCATATTCTATTTTCCCTTTCTTAATTAATCCCTTTGTCCTCCTTTGTTGAATCCTAAACTGCTTCCAATCCTCAGGACTATTGCTTTTTCTGGCCAATTTAAATGTCCTCTCCTTGGATCTTATGCTATCCCTAATTTCCCTTGTTAGCCACGGTTGAGTCACCTTTTTTGTTTTATTTTTATGCGAAACTGGGATGAACAAATTCTGTAGCTCATCCATTCGGTCTTTGAATGTTTGCCATTGCCTATCCATCGTCAACCCTTTGAGTGCCTTTCCCCAATCAATCCTACCTAACTCGCTCCTCAGACCATCATAGTTTCCTTTATTTAAATTGAGGACCCCAGTCTCTGAGTCAACTACTTCATTCTCCATCTTAATGAAGAATTCAATCATATTATGATCGCTCTGACCCAAGGGGCCTCGTACAACAAGATTGCTAATTAATCCTTTCTCGTTACATAATACCCAGTCTAAGATGGCCTGATCTCTGGTTGGTTCCTCGACATATTGGTCCAGGAAATCATCCCGTAAACACTCCAGGAATTCCTCCTGCACAGTATTGTTACTAATTTGGTTGGCCCAATCTATATGTAGATTAAAGTCACCCATGATGACTACTGTGCCCTTATTGCACGCTTCTTTAATTTCCCTTTTAATGCCATCCCCAACCTCTGCCTTACTGTTTGGAGGTCTATATACCACCCCCACTAACGTTTTTTTCCCCTTAGTATTTCTCAATTCTACCCAAACAGATTCCACATCATCAGAGTTAATATCCTTCATTACAATTGTGTTAATCCCTTCTTTAACCAGTAATGCTACCCCACTTCCCTTTCCTTTTTGCCTATCTTTCCTGAATATCGAATACACCTGGATGTTGACAACCCAGTCTTGGCCATCCTTGAGCCACGTTTCTGTAATCCCAACCAAATCATATTCGTTTACCTCTATTTGCGCAGCCAATTCATCCACCTTATTACAAATGCTCCTCGCATTATGACACAAAGCCTTCAGGCTTGTTTTTTTTAAAATGCTCTTAGACCTATTAGAATTATTATTTATTGTGGCCACGTTTGATTTAAACCATTGACACCGCGGGAAACACTCACTGGAAGGAGACACCGCGGGAAACACTCACTGGAAGCAGACATCATGGGACATGCTCACTGGAAGGAGACACCGCGGGACACACTCTCTGGAAGGAGACACCGCAGGACACATTCACTAGAAGGAGACACCGCAGGACACACTCACTGGAAGGAGACACCGCGGTACAGACTCACTGGAAGGTGACACCGCGGAACACACTCACTAGAAAGAGACACCGCGGGACACATTCACTGGAAGGAGACACGGCGGGACACACTCACTAGAAGGAGACACCGCAGGACTCACTCACTGGAAGGAGACACCACGAGACACACTCGCTGTAAAGAGACAGCGCGGGACACACGCACTGGAAGGAGACACCACGAGACACACTCGCTGTAAAGAGACAGCGCGGGACACACGCACTGGTAGGAGACACCACGGGACAAACTCACTAGAAGGAGACACCACGGGATACACTCACTGGACGGCGACACCGCGGGACACACTCACTAGAAGGAGACACCGCGGGACACACTCACTGGAAGGCGACTCCGCAGGACACACTCACTGGAAGGAGACACCGTGGGACACACTCACTAGAAGGAGACACAACGGGACACACTCACTGGAAGGAGACACCAGGGGACACACTCGCTAGAAGGAGACACGGCGGGACAAACTCACTGGAAGGAGACATCAAGGGACACACTCTCTGGAAGGAGACACCGCGGAACACAATCACTGGAAGGAGACATAGCGGTACACTCTCACTGGAAGGAGACATGGCGGGACACATTCACTGGAAGGAGACACGATGGGACAAACTCACTAGAAGGAGACACCGTGGGACAAACTCACTGGTAGGAGACGTTGTGACACACTCACTTGAAGGAGAAACCGCGGGACACTCTCACTGGTAGGAGACACTGCAGGAGACACTCACTGAAAGGAGACACAGCGGGACACACTCACTTGAAGGAGACACCTTGGGACACACTCACTGGAAGGAGACACCGTGGGACACACTCTCTGGAAGGAGACAGCGTGCGACACACTCACTGGAAGGGACACCGCAGGACACAGTCACTGGAAGGAGACACCGCGGGTCTCACTCACAGGAAGGGGACACCGTGGGACACACTCACTAGAAGGAGACACCACGGGACACACTCGCTGGAAGGAGATACCGTGGGACACACTCGCTGGAAGGAGACACCGTGCGACACACTCACTGGAAGGAGACACCGCAGGACACACTCACTAGAAGGAAACTCCGCGGGACACACTCACTGGAAGGAGACACCGCGGGACACACTCACTGGAAGGAGACACCGCAGGACCCACTCACTAGAAGGAGACATCACGGGAGACATTCACTAGAAGGAGACATCACGGGACACACTCACTGAATGGAGACAGCAGGGGACACACTCACTAGTAGGAGACACAGCGAGACACAATCTCTGGAAGGAGACACCGTGGGACACACTCACTGGAAGGGGACACCACGGGACACACTCACTAGAAGGAGACACCATGGGATGCACTCACTAGAAGGAGAAACCGCGGGACACAATCACTGGAAGGAGACACCGCAGGACACACTCACGCGTAGGAGACACTGCGGGACACATTCACTGGAAGGAGACCCCACGGGATGCACACACTAGAAGGAGACACCACGGGACACACTCACTGGAAGGAAACACGAAGGTACACAGTCACTGGAAGGAGACATCACGGGACACATTCAGTGGAAGGAGACACCGCGGGACAAATTACCTGGAAGTAGAAACCATCGGACACACTCACTAGAAGGTGACACCATGGGACTTACTCACTGGAAGGAGACACTACGGGAAGCACTCACTGGAAGTAGACTCCGTGGGACACACTCACTGGAAGGAGACAGTGTGGGACACAGTCACTGGAAGGGGACACCGCGGGACACGCTCACTAAAAGGTGACACCGTGGGACACACTCACATGAAGGGGACACCGCGGGACACACTCACATGAAGGGGACACCGCGGGCCACACTCACTGGAAGGAAACACCGCCCGACACATTCACTGGAAGTGACACCGTGGAACCCACTCACTAGAAGGAGAAACCGTGGGACACACTCACTGGAAGAGGACACCGTGACACAAACTCTCTAGAAGGAGACACCATGGGGCACACTCACTGGAAAGAGATACCACGGGACACACTCGCTGGAAGGTGACACCGCGGGAAACACTCACTGAAAGGAGACACCGTAGGACTAACTCACTAGAAGGAGACACCGTGGGACACACTCACTCGACGGAGACACCGTGGGACACACTCGCTAGTAGGAGACACCGTGGGACACACTCACTGGAAGGAGACATGGTGGAACACACTCACTGGAAGGAGACACCATGGGTTACAGTCACTAGAAGGAGACACGACAGGACAAACTACTAGAAGGATGCACCGCTGGACACATTCATTGGAAGGAGACACCGCGGGACACACTCACTGGAAGGAGACATTGCAGGACTCATTCACTGAAAGGAGACACCGTGGGACACACTCACTGGAAGGGGACACCACGGATCACACTCACTAGAAGGAGACACCGTGGGACACACTCACTAGAAGGAGAAACCGTGGGACACAATCACTGGAAGGAGACACCGCGGGACACACTCACTAGAAGGAGACACCGCGGGAAACACTCACTAGAAGGAGACACCGCGGGACACATTCACTCGAAGGAGACACCGCGGGACACACTCACTGGAAGGAGACTCCGCGGGACACACTCACTAGAAGGAGACACCGCGGGACACACTCACTGGAAGGAGACACCGCGGGACACACTCACTAGAAGGAGACACCGCGGGACACATTCACTCGAAGGAGACACCGTGGGATACACACAATAGAAGGAGACACCACGGGACACACTAACTGGAAGGAAACATCACGGGACACACTCAGTGGAAGGAGACACCGCCGGACACATTCACATGAAGGGGACACCGCGGGACACACTCACTAGAGGAAGACACCGTGGGACACACTCACATGAAGGGGACACCGCGGTACACACTCACTAGAAGGAGACACCACGGGACAAACTCGCTGGAAGGAGACACCGTTGGACACATTCACTGGAATTAGACACCGCGGGACACACTCGCTGGAAGGAGACACCGCGGGACACACTCACTGGAAGGAGACACCACCAGACACACTCACTGGAAAGAGACACGGCGGGACACACTCACTAGAAGGACACACCGCTGGACACACTCACTGGAAGGAGACACCACGGGACACACTCACTAGAAGGTGACACCGTGGAACACACTCACTAGAAGTAGACACCGTGGGACACACTCAGTAGAAGGAGAAACCGCGGTAGACACTCACTAGAAGGAGACACCGCGGGACACACTCAATGGAAGGAGACACCGTGGGATACACATACTAGAAGGAGACACCACGGGACACAATCACTGGAAGGAAACACGACGGTACACACTCACTGGAAGGAGACATCACGGGACAAACTCCCTGGAAGTAGAAATCTTGAGACACACTCACTAGAAGGAGACTCCGTGGGACACACTCACATAAAGGAGACACCGCGGGACACACTCACATGAAGGGGACACCGCGGGACACACTCACTAGAAGGAGACACCACGGGACACACTCGCTGGAAGGAGACACCCTGGGACACATTCACTGGAATTAGACACCGCGGGACACATTCACTGGAAAGAGACACCGCGGGACTCACTCACTGGAAGGGGAGACCGCCAGACACACTCACTAAAAGGAGACACTGTGGGCACTCTCATAGAAGGCAACACCACGGGACACACTCACTCGAATGAGACACCGCGGGACACACTCAATAGAAGGAGACTCCGCGGGACACAATCACTGGAAGGAGACACCGCGGGACACATTCACTGGAAGGAGACGCCGCGGGACACATTCTCTGGAAGGAGATACCGCGGGACACATTCACTGGAAGGGGACACCACGGGACACACTCACTAGAAGGAGACAGAGTGGAACACACTCACTAGAAGGAGAAGCCGCGGGACACAATCACTGGAAGCAGACACCGTGGCACACACTCACTGGAAGGAGACATGGCGGGACACATTCACTGGAAGGAGATTCCACGGGACACACTCGCTGGAGGGAGACACCGCGGAAGACACTCACTGGAAGGAGACACCACGGGACACAATCACTAGAAGGAGATACCACGGGACACACTCGCTGGAGGGAGACACCGTGGGATACACACACTAGAAGGAGACACCACGGGACACACTCACTGAAAGGAAACACCGTGGGACACACTCACTGAAAGCAGGCACCGTGGGACTCACTCACCAGAAGGAGACACCACGGGACACAATCACTGGAAGGACACACCATGGGACACACTCACTTGAAGGATACACATTGGGACACACTCACTGGAAGGAGCCAGCATGGGACACGCTCACTGAAAGGAGACAACAGGGGACACACTCACAAGAACGAAACACCGCGAGACACACTAGCTGGAAGGAGACACTGCGGGACACACTCACTGGAAGGAGATACCATGGGATACACATACTAGAAGGAGACACCACGGGACACAATCACTGGAAGGAAACAGGGCGGTACACACTCACTGGAAGGAGACATCACGGGACGCACTCAATGGAAGGAAACAACGCAGAATAAACTCCCTGGATGTAGAAACAATGGGACACACTCACTAGAAGGAGACACCGTGGGACACACTCACATGAAGGGGAAACTGCGGGACACACTCACATGAAGGGAACACTGCGGGACACACTCACTAGAAGGAGACACCATGGGACACACTCGCTGGAAGGAGACACCGCGGGACACATGCACTGGAATTAGACACCGCGGGACACACTCACTGGAGGGAGACTCCGCGGGACACGCTCACTGGAAGGAGACACCGTGGGATGCACACACTAGAAGGAGACACCACGGGACACACTCACTGGAAGGAGCCACCATGGGACACGCTCACTGAAAGGAGACAACAGGGGACACACTCACTGGAAGGAGCCACCATGGGACACGCTCACTGAAAGGAGACAACAGGGGACACACTCACCAGAAGGAAACACTGCGAGACAAACTCGCTGAAAGGAGACACCGCGGGACACACTCACTGGAAGGAGACATCGTGTAACATACTCACTAGAAGGAGACACCAGGGGACACATTCACTAGAAGGAGACACCGTGGAACACACTCACTAGAAGGAGACACCGTGGGACACACTCACTGGAAGGAGACACTGCGGGACACACTCACTGGAAGGAGACTCCACGGGACACACTCACTAAATGGAGACAAGGCGCTACACACACATGAAGGAGACACCGTGTGAAACAGTCACTGGAAGGAGACACCGCCGGCCACATTCACTGGAAGAAGACAACGTGGGACACATTCACTAGAAGGAGACACCATGGGACACACTCACTGGATGGCGACACTACGGGAAACAATCACTGGAAGGAGACTCCGTGGGACACACTCACTGGAAGGAGACACCGCGGGACACACTCACATGAAGGGGACACCGTGGGACACACTCACTCGAAGGAGACATCGCGGGACACAGTCACTGGAAGGATACACCGTGGGACAGAATCACTGGAAGGAGACACCACGGGACTCACTCACTAGAAGGAGACACCGTGGGACACATTCACCAGACGGAGACCCCGCGGGACACACTCTCTAGAAGGAGACACCGTGGGACACATTCACTGGAAGGAGACATCGCGGGACACATTCACTTGAAGGAGACACCTTGGGACACACTCACTGGAAGGAGCCACCATGGGACAAACTCACTGGAAGGAGACACCGTGGGACACACTCACTAGGAGGAGACACCATGGTACACACTCCTGGAAGGTGACACCGCGGGACACACTCACTAGAAGGAGACATAACGGGACACGCTCACTGAAAGGAGACAACAGGAGACACACTCACTTGAAGGAGACACCGTGTAACACGCTCATTGGAAGGAGACACCAGGGGACACACCCACTAGAAGGAGACACCGTGGAACACACTCACTAGAAGGAGACACCCCGGGACACACTCACTGGAAGGAGACACCGTTGGACACACTCACTGCAAGGAGACACCGCAGGACACACTCACTGGAAGGAGACACCGTGGGACACACTCACTGGAAGGAGACTCCACGGGACACACTCACTATATGGAGACACGGCGGGACACACTCACTAGAAGGAGACACCATGTGACACACTCACTGGAAGGAGACACCAAGGGACACACTCACTGGAAGGAGACACTGCGGGACACACTCACCAGAAGGAGACACCGTGGACAATCTCATTAGAAAGAGACACCGCGGGACAGACTCACATGAAGTGGACACCGCGGGACACACTCACATGAAGGGGACACCGCGGGACACACTCACTAGAAGGAGACACCACGGGACACACTCGCTGGAAGGAGACACTGCGGGACACATTCACTGGAATTAGACACCGCGGGACACACTCACTGGAAGGAGACACCGCGGGACACAGTCACTGGAAGGAGACACCGTGCGACACACTCACTGGAAGGAGACACCGTGGGATACATACACTAGAAGGAGACACCGTGGGACACACTCACATGAAGGGGAAACTGCGGGACACACTCACATGAAGGGAACACTGCGGGACACACTCACTAGAAGGAGACACCATGGGACACACTCGCTGGAAGGAGACACCGCGGGACACATTCACTGGAATTAGACACCGCGGGACACACTCACTGGAGGGAGACTCCGCGGGACACGCTCACTGGAAGGAGACACCATGGGATACACACACTAGAAGGAGACACCACGGGACACACTCACTGGAAGGAGCCACCATGGGACACGCTCACTGAAAGGAGACAACAGGGGACACACTCACTGGAAGGAGCCACCATGGGACACGCTCACTGAAAGGAGACAACAGGGGACACACTCACCAGAAGGAAACACTGCGAGACAAACTCGCTGAAAGGAGACATCGTGTAACATACTCACTAGAAGGAGACACCAGGGGACACATTCACTAGAAGGAGACACCGTGGAACACACTCACTAGAAGGAGACACCGTGGGACACACTCACTGGAAGGAGACACTGCGGGACACACTCACTGGAAGGAGACTCCACGGGACACACTCACTAAATGGAGACAAGGCGCTACACACACATGAAGGAGACACCGTGTGAAACAGTCACTGGAAGGAGACACCGCCGGCCACATTCACTGGAAGAAGACAACGTGGGACACATTCACTAGAAGGAGACACCATGGGACACACTCACTGGATGGCGACACTACGGGAAACAATCACTGGAAGGAGACTCCGTGGGACACACTCACTGGAAGGAGACACCGCGGGACACACTCACATGAAGGGGACACCGTGGGACACACTCACTCGAAGGAGACATCGCGGGACACAGTCACTGGAAGGATACACCGTGGGACAGAATCACTGGAAGGAGACACCACGGGACTCACTCACTAGAAGGAGACACCGTGGGACACATTCACCAGACGGAGACCCCGCGGGACACACTCTCTAGAAGGAGACACCGTGGGACACATTCACTGGAAGGAGACATCGCGGGACACATTCACTTGAAGGAGACACCTTGGGACACACTCACTGGAAGGAGACACCGTGGGACACACTCACTGGAAGGAGACACCGTGGGACACACTCACTAGGAGGAGACACCATGGTACACACTCCTGGAAGGTGACACCGCGGGACACACTCACTAGAAGGAGACATAACGGGACACGCTCACTGAAAGGAGACAACAGGAGACACACTCACTTGAAGGAGACACCGTGTAACACGCTCATTGGAAGGAGACACCAGGGGACACACCCACTAGAAGGAGACACCGTGGAACACACTCACTAGAAGGAGACACCCCGGGACACACTCACTGGAAGGAGACACCGTTGGACACACTCACTGCACGGAGACACCGCAGGACACACTCACTGGAAGGAGACACCGTGGGACACACTCACTAGAAGGAGACACCACGGGACACACTCGCTGGAAGGAGACACTGCGGGACACATTCACTGGAATTAGACACCGCGGGACACACTCACTGGAAGGAGACACCGCGGGACACATTCACTGGAAGGAGACACCGTGCGACACACTCACTGGAAGGAGACACCGTGGGATACATACACTAGAAGGAGACACCACGGGACACAATCACTGGAAGGAAACACCGCAGAACACACTCACTGAAAGGATAAAACGTGGGACTCAATCACCAGAAGGAGACACCATGGGACACACTCACTGGAAGGAGACACCGTGGGACACACTCACTGGAAGGAGACACCATGGGGCACACTCACTGGATGGCGACACCGCAGGACACACTCACTGGAAGGAGACACGGCGGGACACAATCACTGGCAGGAGACACCGTGGAACACACTCACTGGATGGAGACACGGCAGGACACATTCACTGGAAGGTGACACCGCTGGACACATGCACTGGAAGGAGACACCGCGGGACACACTCACTCGAAGGAGACACCGCGGGACACAATCACTGGAAGGAGACACCATGGGGCACACTCACTGGATGGCGACACCGCAGGACACACTCACTGGAAGGAGACACGGCGGGACACAATCACTGGCAGGAGACACCGTGGAACACACTCACTGGATGGAGACACGGCAGGACACATTCACTGGAGGGAGACTCCGCGGGACACAATCACTGGAAGGAGTCACCATGGGAAACACTCACTGGAAGGTGACACCGTAGGGCACACTCACTTGAAGGAGGGACCGTGGGACACAGTCACTTGAAGGAGACACCTTGGGCCACACTCACTGGAAGGAGACATCGCAGGACACACTCACTAGAAGGCAGACACCACGGGAAACACTCACTGGAAGGTGACACCGTGGGACACACTCACCTGAAGGAGACACCGTGGGACACAGTCACTTGAAGGAGACACCTTGGGACACACTCACTGGAAGGAGACATCGCGGGATACACTCACTAGAAGGAGACATCACGGGACACGCTCACTGAAAGGAGACAACAGGGGACACACTCACTAGAAGGAAACGCCATAAGACACTCTCTGGAAGGAGACACCGCGGGACACACTCACTGGAAGGAGGCACCACGGGACACACTCACTGGAAGGAGACTCCACGGGACACATTCACTAGATGGAGACACGGCGGTACACACTCACTGGAAGGAGACACCGCGGGCCACACTCACTGGAAGAAGACAACGCGGGAAACACTCACTAGATGGAGACACCGCGGGATACACTCACTGGAAGGAGACACCGCGGGACACACTCACTGGAAGGAGACTCCGCGTACACACTCACTGGAAGGAGACACCACGGGACTCACTCTCTGGAAGGGGAGACCGCCGGACACACTCACGAGAAGGACACTGTGGGCACACTCATAGAAGGCGACACCATGGGACACACTCGCTCGAAGGAGACACCGCGGGACACACTCAATAGAAGGAGACACCGCCGGACACAGTCACTGGAAGGAGACACCGCGGGACACACTCACTGGAAGGAGACACCGCAGGACACACTCACTAGAAGGAGACCCCGCGGGACACACTCACTGGAAGGAGACACCGCGGGACACACTCACTGGAAGGAGACACCGCAGGACACAGTCAATTGAAGGTGACATCACGGGACTCATTCACTAGAAGGAGACACCGCAAGACATATTCTCTGGAAGGAGACACCGTGGCACACACTCACTGGAAGGGGACACCGTGGAACACACTCACTAGAAGGAGACACCGTGGGACACACTCACTAAAAGGAGAAACCGCGGGACACACTCACTGGAAGGAGACACCGTGGGATACACTTACTAGAAGGAGACACCATGGGACACAATCACTGGAAGGAAACACGGCGGTACACACTCACTGGAAGGAGACATCACGGGACACATTCAATGGAAGGAGACACCGCGGGACAAATTCCGTGGAAGTAGAAACCATGGGACACACTCACTAGAAGGTGACACCATGGGACTCACTCACTTGAAGGCGATACTACGGGAAACACTCACTGGAAGGAGACACCGCGGGACACAATCACTGGAAGGAGACAACATGGGACAAACTCACTACAACGACACACTGCGAGACACACTCACTAGATGGAGACACCGCAGGATATGCTCACTAGAAGGAGCAACTGTGGGACACACTCACTGGAAGGAGACACCGCGGGACTCACTCACTGGAAGGAGACACCGTGGGAAACACTCTCTGGAAGGAGACACCGGGGGACCTACTCATTGGAAGGAGACACCGCGGGATACATACACTAGAAGGAGACACCACGGGACACAATCACTGGAAGGAAACACCGCAGAACACACTCACTGAAAGGATAAAACGTGGGACTCAATCACCAGAAGGAGACACCATGGGACACACTCACTGGAAGGAGACACCGTGGGACACACTCACTGGAAGGAGACACCATGGGGCACACTCACTGGATGGCGACACCGCAGGACACACTCACTGGAAGGAGACACGGCGGGACACAATCACTGGCAGGAGACACCGTGGAACACACTCACTGGATGGAGACACGGCAGGACACATTCACTGGAAGGTGACACCGCTGGACACATGCACTGGAAGGAGACACCGCGGGACACACTCACTCGAAGGAGACACCGCGGGACACAATCACTGGAAGGAGACACCATGGGGCACACTCACTGGATGGCGACACCGCAGGACACACTCACTGGAAGGAGACACGGCGGGACACAATCACTGGCAGGAGACACCGTGGAACACACTCACTGGATGGAGACACGGCAGGACACATTCACTGGAGGGAGACTCCGCGGGACACAGTCACTGGAAGGAGTCACCATGGGAAACACTCACTGGAAGGTGACACCGTAGGGCACACTCACTTGAAGGAGGGACCGTGGGACACAGTCACTTGAAGGAGACACCTTGGGCCACACTCACTGGAAGGAGACATCGCAGGACACACTCACTAGAAGGCAGACACCACGGGAAACACTCACTGGAAGGTGACACCGTGGGACACACTCACTTGAAGGAGACACCGTGGGACACAGTCACTTGAAGGAGACACCTTGGGACACACTCACTGGAAGGAGACATCGCGGGATACACTCACTAGAAGGAGACATCACGGGACACGCTCACTGAAAGGAGACAACAGGGGACACACTCACTAGAAGGAAACGCCATGAGACACTCTCTGGAAGGAGACACCGCGGGACACACTCACTGGAAGGAGACACCACGGGACACACTCACTGGAAGGAGACTCCACGGGACACATTCACTAGATGGAGACACGGCGGTACACACTCACTGGAAGGAGACACCGCGGGCCACACTCACTGGAAGAAGACAACGCGGGAAACACTCACTAGATGGAGACACCGCGGGATACACTCACTGGAAGGAGACACCGCGGGACACACTCACTGGAAGGAGACTCCGCGTACACACTCACTGGAAGGAGACACCGCGGGACTCACTCTCTGGAAGGGGAGACCGCCGGACACACTCACGAGAAGGACACTGTGGGCACACTCATAGAAGGCGACACCATGGGACACACTCGCTCGAAGGAGACACCGCGGGACACACTCAATAGAAGGAGACACCGCCGGACACAGTCACTGGAAGGAGACACCGCGGGACACACTCACTGGAAGGAGACACCGCAGGACACACTCACTAGAAGGAGACCCCGCGGGACACACTCACTGGAAGGAGACACCGCGGGACACACTCACTGGAAGGAGACACTGCAGGACACAGTCAATTGAAGGTGACATCACGGGACTCATTCACTAGAAGGAGACACCGCAAGACATATTCTCTGGAAGGAGACACCGTGGCACACACTCACTGGAAGGGGACACCGTGGAACACACTCACTAGAAGGAGACACCGTGGGACACACTCACTAAAAGGAGAAACCGCGGGACACACTCACTGGAAGGAGACACCGTGGGATACACTTACTAGAAGGAGACACCACGGGACACAATCACTGGAAGGAAACACGGCGGTACACACTCACTGGAAGGAGACATCACGGGACACATTCAATGGAAGGAGACACCGCGGGACAAATTCCGTGGAAGTTGAAACCATGGGACACACTCACTAGAAGGTGACACCATGGGACTCACTCACTTGAAGGCGATACTACGGGAAACACTCACTGGAAGGAGACACCGCGGGACACAATCACTGGAAGGAGACAACATGGGACAAACTCACTACAACGACACACTGCGAGACACACTCACTAGATGTAGACACCGCAGGATATGCTCACTAGAAGGAGCAACTGTGGGACACACTCACTGGAAGGAGACACCGCGGGACTCACTCACTGGAAGGAGACACCGTGGGAAACACTCTCTGGAAGGAGACACCGGGGGACCTACTCATTGGAAGGAGACACCGCGGGACACACACACAGGGAGGAGACACCGCGGGACACACTCACTAGAAGGAGACACCACGGGACACACTCGCTGGAAAGAGACACCGCGCGACACACTCAGTCTAAAGAGACACCGCGGGACACACTCACTAGAAGGAGACACTGTGAGACACATTCACTAGAAGGAGACACCGCGGGACACACTCGCTAGAAGGAGACAGCGAGGGACACACTTAATAGAAGGAGACACTGCGGGACACACTCACTAGAAGGAGACAGCGAGGGACATACTCACTAGAAGGAGACATCGCGGGACACAATCACTAGAAGGAGAAACCGTGGGACACACTCACTGGAAGAGGACACCGTGGGACACAGTCACTAGAAGGAGACACCGCGCGACATACTCACTGTAAAGAGACACTGCGGGTCACACTCACGAGACGGAGACACTGCGGGACACACTCACTGGAAGGAGATACCATGGGATACACATACTAGAAGGAGACACGACGGGACACATTCACTGGAAGGAAACACGGCGGTATACACTCACTGGAAGGAGACATCACGGGACGCACTCACTGGAAGGAAACACCGCGGAATAAACTCCCTGGAAGTAGAAACCATGGGACACACTCACTAGAAGGTGACAACGTGGTACACAGTCACTGGAAGGAGACACCGTGGGACACACTCACATGAAGGGGAAACTGCGGGACACACTCACATGAAGGGAACACTGCGGGACACACTCACTAGAAGGAGACACCACGGGACACACTCGCTGGAAGGAGACACTGCGGGACACATTCACTGGAATTAGACACCGCAGGACACACTCACTGGAGGGAGACACCACGGGACACACTCACTGGATGGCGACACCGTGGGATACACACACTAGAAGGAGACACCACGGGACACATTCACTGGAAGGAGCCACCATGGGACACGCTCACTGAAAGGAGAGAACAGGGGACACACTCACTGGAAGGAGCCACCATGGGACACGCTCGCTGAAAGGAGACAACAGGGGACACACTCACCAGAAGGAAACACCGCGAGACAAACTCGCTGGAAGGAGACACCGCGGGACACACTCACTGGAAGGAGACACCAAGGGACACACTCACTAGAAGGAGACACCGTGTAACACACTCACTAGAAGGAGACACCAGGGGACACACTCACTAGAAGGAGACACCGTGGAACACACTCACTGGAAGGAGACACCGTGGGTCACACTCTCTGGAAGGAGACTCCACGGGACACACTCACTAGATGGAGACACGGTGCTACACACACACTGGAAGGAGACACCGTGGGAAACAGTCACTGGAAGGAGACACCGTGGGCCACATTCACTGGAAGAAGACAACGCGGGACACACTCACTAGAAGGAGACACCATGGGACACACTCACTGGAAGGAGACACTATGGGAAACACTCACTGGAAGGAGACTCCATGGGACACACTCACTGGAAGGAGACACCGCGGGACAGACTCACATGAAGGGCACACCGTGGGACACACTCACTCGAAGGAGCCATCGCGGGACACAGTCACTGGAAGGAGACACCGTGGGACAGAATCACTGGAAGGAGACACCACGGGACTCATTCTGTAGAAGGAGACACCGTGGGACACATTCACCAGATGGAGAAACCGCGGGACACACTCTCTAGAAGGAGACACCGTGGGACACACTCACTGGAAGGAGACATCGCGGGACACATTCACTGGAAGGAGACATCGCAGGACACACTCACTGGAAGGAGACACCGCGGGACACACTCGCATGAAGGGGACACCATGGGACACGCTCACTCGAAGGAGACATCGCGGGACACAGTCACTGGAAGGAGACACCGTGGGGCAGAATCACTGGAAGGAGACACCACGGGACTCATTCTCTAGAAGGAGACACCGTGGGACACATTCACCAGACGGAGACACCGCGGGACACACTCTCTAGAAGGAGACACCGCGGGACCCACTCACTGGAAGGAGACATCGCGGGACACATTCAGTGGAAGGAGACATCGCAGGACACACTCATTAGAAGGAGACACCATGGGACACACTCACTGGAAGGTGAAACCGCGGGACACACTCACTTGAAGGAAACACCGTGGGACACAGTCACTTGAAGGAGACACCTTGGGACACACTCACTGGAAGGAGCCACCATGGGACAAAATCACTGGAAGGAGACACCACGGGAAACACTCACTAGAAGGAGACAGCGCGGGACACACTCACATGAAGGGGACACCGTGGGACACACTCACTAGAAGGAGACACCGTGGGACACACTCACATGAAGGGGACACCGCGGGACACACTCACATTAAGGGGACACCACGGGACACATTCACTAGAAGGAGACACCAGGGGACACACTCTCTGGAAGGAGACACTGCGGGACACATTCACTGGAATTAGACACCGCGGGACACACTCACTGGAAGGAGACACCGTACGACACACTCACTGGAAGGAGACACCGTGGGATACACACACTAGCAGCAGACACCACGGGACACAATCACTGGAATGAAACACCGCAGAACAAACTCACTCAAAGGAGAAACCGTGGGACTGACTCACCAGAATGAGACACCATGGGACACACTCACTGGATGGAGACACCGCGGGATAGAGTCACTGGAAGGAGACACCATGGGGCACATTCACTGGATGGCGACACGGCAGGACACACTCACTGGAAGGAGACACCATGGGACAAACTCACTGGAAGGAGACACGGCGGGTCACAATCACTGGAAGGAGACACCGTGGATCACAGTCACTGGATGGAGACACGGCAGGACACATGCACTGGAAGGTGACACCGCTGGACACACTCACTGGAAGGATGCACCGCGGGACCCATTCACTCAAAGGAGGCATTGCGGGACACAGTGATTGGAGGGAGACACCGCGAGACACAGTCACTGGAAGGAGACACCGCGCGACTCACTCACTAGAAGGAGACACCGTGGGACACACTCACTAGATGGAGACACCGTGCGACACAGTCACTAGAAGAAGACACCGTGGGACATACTCTCTGGAAGGAGACACCACGGGACACAATCACTGGAAGGAAACACGGCGGTATACACTCACTGGAAGGAGACATCACGGGACGCACTCACTGGAAGGAAACACCGCGGAATAAACTCCCTGGAAGTAGAAACCATGGGACACACTCACTAGAATGTGACAACGTGGTACACAGTCACTAGAAGGAGACACCGTGGGACAAACTCACATGAAGGGGAAACTGCGCGACACACTCACTAGAAGGAGACACCATGGGACACACTTGCTGGAAGGAGACACCGTGGGGCACATTCACTGGAAGGAGACACCGTGGGATACACACACTAGAAGGAGACACTACGGGACACACTCACTGGAAGGAGCCACCATATGACACGCTCACTGAAAGGAGACAACAGGGGACACACTCACCAGAAGGAAACACCGCAAGACAAACTCGCTGGAAGGAGACACCGCTGGACACACTCACTGGAAGGAGACACCATGGGACACACTCACTAGAAGGAGACACCGTGGAACACACTCACTAGAAGGAGACACCGTGGAACACACTCACTAGAAGGAGACATCGCGGGACACAGTCACTGGAAGGAGATACCGTGGGACAGAATCACTGGAAGGAGACACCACGGGACTCATTCACAAGAAGGAGACACCGTGGGACACACTCTCTAGATGGAGACACCGCGGGACACACTCACTGGAAGGAGACATCGCGGGACACATTCACTGGAAGGAGACATCGTAGGACACATTCACTAGAAGGAGACGCCATGGGACACACTCACTGGAAGGTGAAACCGCGGGACACACTCACTTGAAGGAGACACCGTGGGACACACTCACTTGAAGGAGACACCTTGGGACACATTCACTGGAAGGAGCCACCATGGGACACGGTCACTGAAAGGAGACAACAGGGGACACACTCACCAGAAGGAAACACCGCAAGACAAACTCGCTGGAAGGAGACACCGCTGGACACACTCACTGGAAGGAGACACCATGGGACACACTCACTAGAAGGAGACACCGTGGAACACACTCACTAGAAGGAGACACCGTGGAACACACTCACTAGAAGGAGACATCGCGGGACACAGTCACTGGAAGGAGATACCGTGGGACAGAATCACTGGAAGGAGACACCACGGGACTCATTCACAAGAAGGAGACACCGTGGGACACACTCTCTAGAAGGAGACACCGCGGGACACACTCACTGGAAGGAGACATCGCGGGACACATTCACTGGAAGGAGACATCGCAGGACACATTCACTAGAAGGAGACACCACGGGACACACTCGCTGGAAGGAGACACTGCGGGACACATTCACTGGAATTAGACACCGCAGGACACACTCACTGGAGGGAGACACCACGGGACACACTCACTGGATGGCGACACCGTGGGATACACACACTACAAGGAGGCACCACGGGACACATTCACTGGAAGGAGCCACCATGGGACACGCTCACTGAAAGGAGACAACAGGGGACACACTCACTGGAAGGAGCCACCATGGGACACGCTCGCTGAAAGGAGACAACAGGGGACACACTCACCAGAAGGAAACACCGCGAGACAAACTCGCTGGAAGGAGACACCGCGGGACACACTCACTGGAAGGAGACACCAAGGGACACACTCACTAGAAGGAGACACCGTGTAACACACTCACTAGAAGGAGACACCAGGGGACACACTCACTAGAAGGAGACACCGTGGAACACACTCACTGGAAGGAGACACCGTGGGTCACACTCTCTGGAAGGAGACTCCACGGGACACACTCACTAGATGGAGACACGGCGCTACACACACACTGGAAGGAGACACCGTGGGAAACAGTCACTGGAAGAAGACAACGCGTGACACACTCACTCGAAGGAGACACCATGGGACACACTCACTGGAAGGAGCAACTACGGGAAACACTCACTGGAAGGAGACTCCATGGGACACACTCACTGGAAGGAGACACCGCGGGACACACTCACTCGAAGGAGCCATCGCGGGACACAGTCACTGGAAGGAGACACCGTGGGACAGAATCACTGGAAGGAGACACCACGGGACTCATTCTGTAGAAGGAGACACCGTGGGACACATTCACCAGATGGAGAAACCGCGGGACACACTCTCTAGAAGGAGACACCGTGGGACACACTCACTGGAAGGAGACATCGCGGGACACATTCACTGGAAGGAGACATCGCAGGACACACTCACTGGAAGGAGACACCGCGGGACACACTCGCATGAAGGGGACACCATGGGACACGCTCACTCGAAGGAGACATCGCGGGACACAGTCACTGGAAGGAGACACCGTGGGGCAGAATCACTGGAAGGAGACACCACGGGACTCATTCTCTAGAAGGAGACACCGTGGGACACATTCACCAGACGGAGACACCGCGGGACACACTCTCTAGAAGGAGACACCGCGGGACCCACTCACTGGAAGGAGACATCGCGGGACACATTCAGTGGAAGGAGACATCGCAGGACACACTCATTAGAAGGAGACACCATGGGACACACTCACTGGAAGGTGAAACCGCGGGACACACTCACTTGAAGGAAACACCGTGGGACACAGTCACTTGAAGGAGACACCTTTGGACACACTCACTGGAAGGAGCCACCATGGGACAAAATCACTGGAAGGAGACACCGCGGGACACACTCACTAGAAGGAGACACCACTGGACACACTCCTGGAAGGTGACAGAGCGGGACACACTCACTAGAAGGAGACATAACCGGACACGCTCACTGAAAGGAGACAACAGGGGACACACTCACTAGAAGGAGACACCATGTAACATGCTCATTGGAAGGAGACACCAGGGGACACACTCGCTAGAAGGAAACACCGTGGAACACACTCACTAGAAGGAGACACCGCGGGACACACTCACTGGAAGGAGACACCGTTGGACACACTCACTGGAAGGAGACACCCCGGGACACACTCACTGGAAGGAGACACCACGGGACACACTCACTGGAAGGAGACTCCACGGGACACACTCACTAGATGGAGACACGGCAGTACACACTCACTGGAAGGAGACACCGTGGGAAAATGTCATTTGAAAGGAGACACCGTGGGCCACACACCCTGGAAGAAGACAACGCGGGACACACTCACTTAGAATGAGACACTGTGGGACACACTCACTGGAATGAAACACCGTGGGACACACTCACTGGAAGGAGACACGGCGGGACTCAATCTCTGTAAGGGGAGACCGCCGGACACACTCACTAGAAGGAGACACTGTGGGCACACTCATAGAATGCGACACCACGGGACACACTTGCATGAAGGAGACGCTGCGGGTCACACTCAATAGAAGGAGACATCGCGCGACACACACACCAGAAGGAGACACCGTGGACAATGTCACTAGAAAGAGACACCGCGGGACAGACTCACATGAAGTGGACACCACGGGAAACACTCACTAGAAGGAGACAGCGCGGGACACACTCACATGAAGGGGACACCGTGGGACACACTCACTAGAAGGAGACACCGTGGGACACACTCACATGAAGGGGACACCGCGGGACACACTCACATTAAGGGGACACCACGGGACACATTCACTGGAAGGAGACACCAGGGGACACACTCTCTGGAAGGAGACACTGCGGGACACATTCACTGGAATTAGACACCGCGGGACACACTCACTGGAAGGAGACACCGTACGACACACTCACTGGAAGGAGACACCGTGGGATACACACACTAGCAGCAGACACCACGGGACACAATCACTGGAATGAAACACCGCAGAACAAACTCACTGAAAGGAGAAACCGTGGGACTGACTCACCAGAATGAGACACCATGGGACACACTCACTGGATGGAGACACCGCGGGATAGAGTCACTGGAAGGAGACACCATGGGGCACATTCACTGGATGGCGACACGGCAGGACACACTCACTGGAAGGAGACACCATGGGACAAACTCACTGGAAGGTGACACCGCTGGACACACTCACTGGAAGGATGCACCGCGGGACCCATTCACTCAAAGGAGGCATTGCGGGACACAGTGATTGGAGGGAGACACCGCGAGACACAGTCACTGGAAGGAGACACCGCGCGACTCACTCACTAGAAGGAGACACCGTGGGACACACTCACTAGATGGAGACACCGTGCGACACAGTCACTAGAAGAAGACACCGTGGGACATACTCTCTGGAAGGAGACACCACGGGACACAATCACTGGAAGGAAACACGGCGGTATACACTCACTGGAAGGAGACATCACGGGACGCACTCACTGGAAGGAAACACCGCGGAATAAACTCCCTGGAAGTAGAAACCATGGGACACACTCACTAGAATGTGACAACGTGGTACACAGTCACTGGAAGGAGACACCGTGGGACAAACTCACATGAAGGGGAAACTGCGGGACACACTCACTAGAAGGAGACACCATGGGACACACTTGCTGGAAGGAGACACCGCGGGACACTTTCACTGGAATTAGACACCGCGGGACACACTCACTGGAGGGAGACACCGTGGGGCACATTCACTGGAAGGAGACACCGTGGGATACACACACTAGAAGGAGACACTACGGGACACACTCACTGGAAGGAGCCACCATATGACACGCTCACTGAAAGGAGACAACAGGGGACACACTTACTGGAAGGAGCCACCATGGGACACGGTCACTGAAAGGAGACAACAGGGGACACACTCACCAGAAGGAAACACCGCAAGACAAACTCGCTGGAAGGAGACACCGCTGGACACACTCACTGGAAGGAGACACCATGGGACACACTCACTAGAAGGAGACACCGTGGAACACACTCACTAGAAGGAGACACCGTGGAACACACTCACTAGAAGGAGACACCGTGGAACACACTCACTAGAAGGAGACATCGCGGGACACAGTCACTGGAAGGAGATACCGTGGGACAGAATCACTGGAAGGAGACACCACGGGACTCATTCACAAGAAGGAGACACCGTGGGACACACTCTCTAGAAGGAGACACCACGGGACACACTCACTGGAAGGAGACATCGCGGGACACATTCACTGGAAGGAGACATCGCAGGACACATTCACTAGAAGGAGACGCCATGGGACACACTCACTGGAAGGTGAAACCGCGGGACACACTCACTTGAAGGAGACACCGTGGGACACACTCACTTGAAGGAGACACCTTGGGACACATTCACTGGAAGGAGCCACCATGGGACACACTCACTGGAAGAGCCACCATGGGACAAACTCACTAGAAGGAGACACCACGGGACACACTCCTGGAGGGTGACAGCGCGGGACACACTCACTAGAAGAAGACATAACGGGACACGCTCACTGAAAGGAGACAACAGGGGACACACTCACTAGAAGGAGACACCGTGTAACACGCTCTTTGGAAGGAGACACCAGGGGACACACTCACTAGAAGGAGACACCGCGGGACACACTCACTGGAAGGAGACACGGCGGGATTCAATGTCTGGAAGGGGAGACCGCCGGACACATTCATTAGAAGGAGACACTGTGGGCACACTCAAAGAATGCGACACCACGGGACACACTTGCTCGAAGGAGATGCCGGGGGTCACACTCAATAGAAGGAGAGACCGCGCGACACACACACCAGAAGGAGACACCTTGGACAATGTCACTAGAAAGAGACACCGCGGGACAGACTCACATGAAGTCGACACCGCGGGACACACTCAGTAGAAGGAGACACCGTGGGACACACTCACATGAAGGGGACACCGCGGGACACACTCACTAGAAGGAGACACCGTGGGACACACTCACATGAAGGGGACACCGCGGGACACACTCACATTAAGGGGACACCACGGGACACCTTTACTAGAAGGAGACACCAGGGGACACACTCTCTGGAAGGAGACACTGCGGGACACATTCATTGGAATTAGACACCGTGGGACACACTCACTGGAAGGAGACACCGTACGACACACTCACTGGAAGGAGACACCGTGGGATACACACACTTGAAGCAGACACCACGGGACACAATCACTGGAAGGAAACACCGCAGAACACACTCACTGAAAGGAGAAACCGTGGGACTCACTCACCAGAAGGAGACACCATGGGACACACTCACTGGAAGGAGACACCGCGGGACACAGTCACTGGAAGGAGACACCATGGGGCACATTCACTGGATGGCGACACCGCAGGACACACTCACTGGAAGGAGACACCATGGGACAAACTCACTGGAAGGAGACACGGCGGGACACAATCACTGGAAGGAGACACCGTGGAACACAGTCACTGGATGGAGACATGGCAGGACACATGCACTGGAAGGTGACACCGCCGGACACACTCACTGGAAGGATGCACCGCGGGACACACTCACTCGAATGAGGCATTGCGGGACACAGTGACTGGAGGGAGACACCGCGGGACACAGTCACTGGATGGAGACACCGCGCATCTCACTCACTAGAAGGAGACACCGTGGGACACACTCACTAGATTGAGACACCGTACGACACAGTCACTGGAAGAAGACACCGTGGGACATACTCTCTGGAAGGAGACACCGCGGGACACAATCACTGGAAGGAGACATCGCAGGACACACTCACTAGAATGAGACACCACGGGACACAATCACTGGAAGGTGACACCGTGGGACACACTCACTTGAAGGAGACACCGTGGGACTCACTCACTTGAAGGAGACACCTTGGGACACACTCACTGGAAGGAGAAATCGCGGGACACACATGCTGGAAGGAGACACCGGAGGACACACTCACTAGAAGGAGACATCACGGGATACGCTCACTAGAAGGAGACATCACGGGACACGCTCACTGAAAGGAGACAACAGGGGACACACTCACTAGAAAGAAACACCATGAGACACACTCTCTGGAAGGAGACACCGCGGGACAGACTCACTGGAAGGAGACACCACGGGACACATTCTCTGGAAGGAGACTCCACGGGATACATTCACTAGATGGAGACACCGTGGGACACATTCACTAGACGGAGACACCGCGGGACACACTCTCTAGAAGGAGACACCGCGGGACACACTCACTGGAAGGAGACATCGCGGGACACATTCACTGGAAGGAGACATCGCAGGACACATTCACTAGAAGGAGACACCATGGGGCACACTCACTGGAAGGTGAAACCGCGGGACACACTCACTTGAAGGAGACACCGTGGGACACACTCACTTGAAGGAGACACCTTGGGACACACTCACTGGAAGGAGCCACCATGGGACACACTCACTGGAAGAGCCACCATGGGACAAACTCACTAGAAGGAGACACACTCCTGGAGGGTGACAGCGCGGGACACACTCACTAGAAGGAGATATAACGGGTCACGCTCACTGAAAGGAGACAACAGGGGACACACTCACTAGAAGGAGACACCGTGTAACATGCTCTTTGGAAGGAGACACCAGGGGACACACTCACTAGATGGAGACACCGTGGAACACACTCACTAGAAGGAGAGACCACGGGACACACTCACTGGAAGGAGACACCGTTGGACACACTCACTGGATGGAGACAGCGCGGGACACACTCACTGGAAGGAGACACTGTGGGAAACAGTCATTTGGAAGGAGACACTTCGGGCCACACTCCCTGGAAGAAGACAACGCGGGACACACTCACTAGATTGAGACACCGTGGGACACACTCACTGGAATGGAACACCGCTGGACACAGTCACTGGAAGGAGACACGGCGGGACTCACTCTCTGGAAGGGGAGACCCCCGGACACACTCACTAGAAGGAGACACTGTGGGCACACTCATAGAAGGCGACACCACGGGACACACTTCCTCGAAGGAGACGCCGCGGGTCACACTCAATAGAAGGAGAAGCCATGGGACACACTCACTGCAAGAAGACACCGCGGGACACAATCACTGGAAGGAGACACCACGGGACACACTCACCAGAAGGAGAAACCGCGCGACACACACACCAGAAGGAGACACCGTGGACAATGTCACTAGAAAGAGACACCGCGGGACAGACTCACATGAAGTGGACACCGCGGGGCACACTCACTAGAAGGAGACAGCGCGGGACACACTCACATTAAGGGGACACCGCGGGACACACTCACTAGAACGAGACACCACGGGACACACTCGCTGGAAGGAGACACTGCGGGACACATTCACTGGAATTAGACACCGCGGGACACACTCACTGGAAGGAGACACCGCGGGACTCACTCACCAGAAGGAGACACCATGGGACACACTCACTGGAAAGAGACACCGCGGGACACACTCACTGGAAGGAGACACCATGGGGCACACTCACTGGAAGGAGACACGGCGGGACACAATCACTGGAAGGAGACACCGTGGAACACACTCACTGGATGGAGACATGGCAAGACACATGCACTGGAATGTGACACCGCTGGACACACTCACTGGAAGGAGACACCGCGGGACACAGTCACTTGAAGGATACATTGCGGGACACAGTCACTGGAGGGAGACACCGCGCGACTGACTCACTAGAAGGAGACACCGTGGGACACACTCACTAGGTGGAGACACCGTGCGACACAGTCACTAGAAGGAGACACCGTGGGACACACTCACTAGAAGGAGGCACCGTGTAACACGCTCATTGGAAGGAGACACCAGGGGACACATTCACTAGAAGGAGACACCGTGGAACACACTCACTTGAAGGAGACATTGCGGGACACAGTCACTGGAGGGAGACACCGCGGGACACAGTCACGGGAAGGAGACACCGCGCGACTCACTCACTAGAAGGAGACACCATGGGACACACTCACTAGATGGAGACACCGTGCGACACAGTCACTAGAAGAAGACACCGTGGGACATACACTCTGGAAGGAGACACCGCGGGACACAATCACTGGAAGAAGACATCGCAGGACACACTCACTTGAAGGAGACACCGTGGGACTCAATCACTTGTAGGAGACAACTTGGGACACACTCACTGAAAGGAGACATCGCGGGACACAGATGCTGGAAGGAGACACCGGAGGACAAACTCACTAGGAGGAGACATCACGGGACACGCTCACTGAAAGGAGACAACAGGGGACACACTCACTAGAAGGAAACACCATGAGACACACTCTCTGGAAGGAGACACCGCGGGACACACTCACTGGAAGGAGGCACCACGGGACACACTCACTGGAAGGAGACTCCATGGGACACAGTCACTAGATGGAGACACGGCGGTACACACTCACTGGAAGGAGACACCATGGGACACACTCACTAGAAGGAGACACCGTGGAACACACTCACTGGAAGGAGACACCACGGGACACACTCACTAGAAGGAGACACCATGGGACACACTCGCTGGAGGGAGACACCGCGGGACACACTCACTGGAAAGAGACACCGGGCGACACACTCACTGGAAGGAGACACCGTGGGATACACACACTAGAAGGAGATACCACTGGACACACTCACTGAAAGGAGACACCGTGGGACTCACTCACCAGAAGGAGACACCACGGGACACAATCACTGGAAGGAGACACAGTGGGACACACTCACTTGAAGGATACACCTTGGGACACACTCACTGGAAGGAGCCACCATGGGACACGCTCACTGAAATGAGACAACAGGGGACACACTCACAAGAGGGAAACACCGCGAGAGACAATCGCTGGAAGGAGATACTGTGGGATACACTCACTTGAAGGCGATACCATGGGATAAACATACTAGAAGGAGACACCACGGGACACAATCACTGGAAGGAAACACGGCGGTACACACTCACTGGAGGGAGACATCACGGGACGCAATCACTGGAATGAAACACCGTGGAATAAACTCCCTGGAAGTAGAAACCATGGGAGACACTCACTAGAAGGTGACAACGTGGTACACACTCACTAGAAGGAGACACCGTGGGACACACTCACATGAAGGGCAGCACGGTGGCACAGTGGTTAGCACTGTTGCCTCACAGCGCCAGACACCCGGGTTCGAATCCGGCCTCGGGCGACTGTCTGTGTGGAGTTTGCACATTCTCCCCGTGTTTGCGTGGATTTTTTCCGGGTGCTTCGTTTTCCTCCCACAGTCCAAAGATGTGCAGGGTAGGTTGTTTGGCTATGATAAATTGACCCTTAGTGTTAGGGGGATTAAATACGTGGGGTTACAGGGATAGGGTGGGAAATGTGTTGGTGTAGGGGTTACGGGGATCGGGTGGGATATGTGTCAGTGCAGGCTCGATGGGCCGAAATGGCCTCTATCTGCACTGTGGGGTTTCTGTGATTCTGTGATTCTGTGAAGGGGAAACTGCGGGACACACTCACATGAAGGGAACACTGCGGGACACACTCACTAGAAGGAGACACCACGGGACACACTCGCTGGAAGGAGACACGGCGGGACACATTCACTGGAATTAGACACCGCGGGACACACTCACTGGAGGGAGACACCGCGGGACACACTCACTGGAAGGAGACACCATGGGATACACATACTAGAAGGAGACACCACGGGACACACTCACTGGAAGGAGCCACCATGTGACACGCTCACTGAAAGGAGACAACAGGGGACACACTCACTGGAAGGAGCCACCATGTGACACGCTCACTGAAAGGAGACAACAGGGGACACACTCACCAGATGGAAAAAACACAAGACAAACTCGCTGGAAGGAGACACCGCAGGACACACTCACTGGAAGGAGACACCATGGGACACACTCACTAGAAGGGGACACCATGTAACACACTCACTAGAAGGAGACACCGCAGGACACACTCACTGGAAGGAGACACCGTGGGACACACTCACTGGAAGGAGACTCCACGGGACACACTCACTAGATGGAGACACGGCGCTGCACACACACTGGAAGGAGACACCGTGGGAAACAGTCATTGGAAGGAGACACCGCGGGCCACATTCACTGGAAGAAGACAACGCGGGACACACTCACTAGAAGGAGACACCATGGGACACACTCACTGGAAGGAGACACTAAGGGAAACATTCACTGGAAGGAGACTCCGTGCGACACACACACTGGAAGGCGACACCGTGGGACACAGTCACTGGAAGGAGACACCGTGGGACAGAATCACTGGAAGGAGACACCACGGGACTCACTCACTAGAAGGAGACACCGCAGGACACACTCATTGGAAGGAGACATCGCGGGACACATTCACTGGAAGGAGACATCGTGGGACACACTCACTTGAAGGAGACACCTTGGGACACACTCACTGGAAGGAGCCACCATGGGACAAACTCACTGGAAGGAGACACCGCGGGACACACTCACTAGAAGGAGACACCACGGGACACACTCCTGGAAGGTGACACTGGGGGACACACTCACTAGAAGGAGACATAACGGGACACGCTCACTGAAAGGAGACAACAGGGGACACACTCACTAGAAGGAGGCACCGTGTAACACGCTCATTGGAAGGAGACACCAGGGGACACATTCACTAGAAGGAGACACCGTGGAACACACTCACTTGAAGGAGACATTGCGGGACACAGTCACTGGAGGGAGACACCGCGGGACACAGTCACGGGAAGGAGACACCGCGCGACTCACTCACTAGAAGGAGACACCATGGGACACACTCACTAGATGGAGACACCGTGCGACACAGTCACTAGAAGAAGACACCGTGGGACATACACTCTGGAAGGAGACACCGCGGGACACAATCACTGGAAGAAGACATCGCAGGACACACTCACTTGAAGGAGACACCGTGGGACTCAATCACTTGTAGGAGACAACTTGGGACACACTCACTGAAAGGAGACATCGCGGGACACAGATGCTGGAAGGAGACAACGGAGGACAAACTCACTAGAAGGAGACATCACGGGATACACTCACTAGAAGGAGACATCACGGGACACGCTCACTGAAAGGAGACAACAGGGGACACACTCACTAGAAGGAAACACCATGAGACACACTCTCTGGAAGGAGACACCGCGGGACACACTCACTGGAAGGAGGCACCACGGGACACACTCACTGGAAGGAGACTCCACGGGACACATTCACTAGATGGAGACACGGCGGTACACACTCACTGGAAGGAGACACCACGGGACACACTCACTAGAAGGAGACACCGTGGAACACACTCACTGGAAGGAGACACCACGGGACACACTCACTAGAAGGAGACACCATGGGACACACTCACTGGAGGGAGACACCGCGGGGCACACTCACTGGAAGGAGACACCGGGCGACACACTCACTGGAAGGAGACACCGTGGGACACACTCACATGAAGGGCAGCACGGTGGCACAGTGGTTAGCACTGTTGCCTCACAGCGCCAGACACCCGGGTTCGAATCCGGCCTCGGGCGACTGTCTGTGTGGAGTTTGCACATTCTCCCCGTGTTTGCGTGGATTTTTTCCGGGTGCTCCGGTTTCCTCACACAGTCCAAAGATGTGTGGGTTAGGTTGTTTGGCTATGATAAATTGACCCTTAGTGTTAGGGGGATTAAATATGTGGGGTTACAGGGATAGGGTGGGAAATGTGTTGGTGTAGGGGTTACAGGGATCGGGTGGGATATGTGTCAGTGCAGGCTCGATGGGCCAAAATGGCCTCTATCTGCACTGTGGGGTTTCTGTGATTCTGTGATTCTGTGAAGGGGAAACTGCGGGACACACTCACATGAAGGGAACACTGCGGGACACATTCACTAGAAGGAGACACCATGAGACACACTCACTGGAAGGAGACACGGCGGGACACATTCACTGGAATTAGACACCGCGGGACACACTCACTGGAGGGAGACACCGCGGGACACACTCACTGGAAGGAGACACCATGGGATACACACACTAGAAGGAGACACCACGGGACACACTCACTGGAAGGAGCCACCATGTGACACGCTCACTGAAAGGAGACAACAGGGGACACACTCACTGGAAGGAGCCACCATGGGACATGCTCACTGAAATGAGACAACAGGGGACACACTCACCAGATGGAAAAAACGCAAGACAAACTCGCTGGAAGGAGACACCGCAGCACACACTCACTGGAAGGAGACACCATGGGACACACTCACTAGAAGGGGACACCATGTAACACACTCACTAGAAGGAGACACCGCAGGACACACTCACTGGAAGGAGACACCGTGGGACACACTCACTGGAAGGAGACTCCACGGGACACACTCACTAGATGGAGACACGGCGCTGCACACACACTGGAAGGAGACACCGTGCGAAACAGTCATTGGAAGGAGACACCGCGGGCCACATTCACTGGAAGAAGACAACGCGGGACACACTCACTAGAAGGAGACACCATGGGACACACTCACTGGAAGGAGACACTAAGGGAAACATTCACTGGAAGGAGACTCCGTGGGACACACTCACTGGAAGGCGACACCGCGGGACACAGTCACTAGAAGGAGACACCGTGGGACAGAATCACTGGAAGGAGACTCCACGGGACACACTCACTAGATGGAGACACGGCGCTGCACACACACTGGAAGGAGACACCGTGCGAAACAGTCATTGGAAGGAGACACCGCGGGCCACATTCACTGGAAGAAGACAACGCGGGACACACTCACTAGAAGGAGACACCATGGGACACACTCACTGGAAGGAGACACTAAGGGAATCATTCACTGGAAGGAGACTCCGTGGGACACACTCACTGGAAGGCGACACCGCGGGACACAGTCACTGGAAGGAGACACCGTGGGACAGAATCACTGGAAGGAGACACCACGGGACTCACTCACTAGAAGGAGACACCGTGGGACGCATTCACCAGATGGAGAAACCGCGGGACACACTCTCTAGAAGGAGACACCGCGGGACACACTCACTGGAAGGAGACATCGTGGGACACACTCACTTGAAGGAGACACCTTGGGACACACTCACTGGAAGGAGCCACCATGGGACAAACTCACTGGAAGGAGACACCGCGCGACACACTCACTAGAAGGAGACACCACGGGACACACTCCTGGAAGGTGACACTGGGGGACACACTCACTAGAAGGAGACATAACGGGACACGCTCACTGAAAGGAGACAACAGGGGACACACTCACTAGAAGGAGACACCGTGTAACTCGTTCATTGGAAGGAGACACCAGGGGACACATTCACTAGAAGGAGACACCGTGGAACACACTCACTAGAAGGAGACACCGCGGGACACGCTCACTGGAAGGAGACACCATTGGACACACTCACTGGAAGGAGACACCGCGGGACACACTCACTGGAAGGAGACACCATTGGACACACTCACTGGAAGGAGACACCGCGGGACACACTCACTGGTAGGAGACACCGCTTGACACACTCACTGGAATGAGACACCGCGGGACACACTCACTGGAAGGAGACACCAAGGGACACACTCACTGGAAGGAGACACGGCGGGACTCACTCTCTGGAAGGGGAGACCGCCGGACACACTCACTAGAAGGAGACACTGTGGGCACACTCATAGAAGGTGACGCCACGGGACACACTTGCTCGAAGGAGATGCCGCGGGACACACTCAATAGAAGTTGAAACCATGGGACACACTCACTGCAGTAAGACACCGCGGGACACAATCACTGGAAGGAGACACCACGGGACACACTCACCAGAAGGAGACACCGCGCGACACACTCACCAGAAGGAGACACCGTGGACAATGTCACTAGAATGAGACACCGCGGGACAGACTCACATGAAGTGGACACCGCGGGGCACACTCACTAGAAGGAGACAGCGCGGGACACACTCACATGAAGGGGACACCGCGGGACACACTCACTAGAAGGAGACACCGTGGGACACACTCACATGAAGGGGACAACGCGGGACACACTCACATTAAGGTGACACCGCAGGACACACTCACTAGAAGAAGACACCACGGGACACACTCGCTGGAAGGTGACACCTTGGGACACATACACTTGAAGGAGACACCGTGGGACACACTAACTTGAAGGAGACACTTTGGGACACACTCTCTGGAAGGCGACATCGCGGGACACACATGCTGGAAGGAGACACCACAGGACACACTCACTAGAAGGAGACATCACGGGACACACTCACTAGAAGGAGACAACAGGGGACACATTCACTGAAAGGAGACAACAGGGGACACACTCACTAGAAGGAAACACCATGAGACACACTCTCTGGAAGGAGACTCCACGGGACACACTCACTGGAAGAAGACACCACGGGACACACTCACTGGACGGAGACTCCACGGGAAACAACTACTAGATGGAGACATGGTGGTACACACTCACTGGAAGGAGACACCGGGGGCCACACTCACTGGAAGAAGACAACGCGGGACACACTCACTAGAAGGAGACACCGCGGGACACAGTCACTGGAAGGAGACACCGCGGGACACACTAACTGGAAGGAGACACCGCGGGACACATTCACTGGAAGGAGACACCGCGGGACACGCTCACTGGAAGGAGACACCGCAGGACACACTCACTAGGAGGAGACCCCACGGGACACACTCACTGGAATGAGACACCGTGGGACATACTCACTGGAAGGAGACACCGCAAGACAAACTCAATAGAAGGAAACACCACGGGACACACTCGCTGTAAGGAGACACCGTGCGACACACTCACTGGAGGAACACACCATGGGACACACTCACTGGAAGGAAACACCGTGTGACACATTCACTGAATGGAGACACCGTGGGACTCACTCACCAGAAGGAGACACCAAGGGGCACACTCACTGGAAGGAGACACTGTGGGACACACTCACTGGAAGGAGACACCGTGGGACACATTCACTGGAAGGAAGCACCATGGGGCACAATCACTGGAAGGAGTCACCGCGAGACACACTCACTAGAAGGAGACACCATGGGACACACTCCTGGAAGGTGACATCGCGGGACACACTCACTAGAAGGAGACATAACGGGACACGCTCACTTAAAGGAGACAACAGGGGACACACACACTAGAAGGAAACACCGTGAGACACACTCTCTGGAATGAGACACCACGGGACACACTCACTGGAAGGAGACACTGCGGGACACACTCACTGGAAGGAGACACCATGGGACAAACTCACTAGAAGGAGACACCGTGTAACACACTCATTGGAAGGAGATACCAGTGGACGCACTCACTAGAAGGAGACACCGTTGGACACACTCACTGGAAGGAGACACCGCGGGACACAATCACTAGAAGGAGACACCGTGGGACACACTCACTGGAAGGAGACACCGCGGGACTCACTCTCTGGAAGGGGAGACCGCGGGTCACACTCACTAGAAGGAGACACCACAGGACACACACCTGGAAGGTGACACCGCGGGACACACTCACTGGAAGGAGACATAACGGGACACGCTCACTGAAAGGAGACAACAGGGGACACACTCACTGGAAGGAAACACCGTGAGACACACTCTCTGGAATGAGACGCCACGGGACACACTCACTAGAAGGAGACACTGCGGGACACACTCACTGGAAGGAGACACCATGGGTCACACTCACTAGAAGGAGAGACCGTGTAACACACTCATTGGAAGGAGACACCAGGGGACACACTCAATAGAAGTAGACACCATGGAACACATTCGCTAGAGGGAGACACCGCGGGACACATTAACTGTAAGGAGACAACGTTGGACACACTCACTGGAAGGAGACACCGTGGGACACACTCACTGGAATAAGACACCACGGGACACACACACTGGAAGGAGACACTGCGGGACTCATTCTCTGGAAGGGGAGACCAACGGACACACTCACTAGAAGGAGACACTGTGGGCACGCTCACAGAAGGCGACACCACGGGATACAGTTGCTCGAAGGAGACGACGCGGGACACACTCAATAGAAGGAGAAACCATGGGACCCACTCACTGCAAGAAGCCACCGCGGGACACACTCATTGGAAGGAGACACCACGGGACACACTCACCAGAAAGAGGCACCGTGGACCATTTCACTAGAAAGAGACACCGCGGGACACACTCACATGAAGGGGACGCCGCGGGACACACTCACTAGAAGGAGACACCATGGGACACACTCACATGAAGGGGACACCGCAGGACACACTCACATTAAGGGGACACCGCGGGACACAATCACTGGAAGGAGACACTGCGCGACTCACTCACTAGAAGGAGACACCGTGGGACACACTCACTAGTTGGAGACAAAGTGCGACACACTCACTAGAAGGAGACACTTTGGGACATATTCTCTGGAAGGAGACACCACTGGACACAATCACTGGAAGGAGACATCACAGGACACACTCACTGGAATGAGACACCACGGGACACACTCACTGGAAGGTGACACCGTGGGACACACTCACTAGAAGGAGACACCGTGGGACACACTCACTTGAAGGAGACACCTTGGGACACACTCACTGGAAGGAGACACCGCAGGACACACTCACTAGAAGGAGACATCACGGGACACACTCACTGAAAGGAGACAACAGGGGACACACTCACTAGAAGGAAACACCATGAGGCACACTCTCTGGAATGAGACACCACGGGACACACTCACTGGAAGGAGACACCGCTGGACACACTCACTGGAAGGAGACACCATGGGACAAACTCACTAGAAGGGGACACCGTGTAACACACTCATTGGAAGGAGACACCAGGGGACGCACACACTAGAAGGAGACACCGTGGAACACACTCACTAGAAGGAGACACCATTGGACACACTCACTGGAAGGTGACACCGCGGGACACACTCACTGGAAGGAGACATAAAGGGACACGCTCACTGAAAGGAGACAACAGGGGACACACTCACTTGAAGGAAACACCGTGAGACACACTCTCTGGAATGAGACACCACGGGACACACTCACTGGAAGGAGACACCGCGGGACACACTCACTGGAAGGAGACACCATGGGTCACACTCACTAGAAGGAGAGACCGTGTAACACACTCATTGGAAGGAGACACCAGGGGACACACTCAATAGAAGGAGACACCATGGAACACACTCACTAGAGGGAGACACCGCGGGACACATTAACTGTAAGGAGACAACGTTGGACACACTCACTGGAAGGGGACACCGTGGGACTCATTCTCTGGAAGGGGAGACCAACGGACACACTCACTAGAAGGAGACACTGTGGGCACGCTCACAGAAGGCGACACCACGGGATACAGTTGCTCGAAGGAGATGACGCGGGACACACTCAATAGAAGGAGAAACCATGGGACCCACTCACTGCAAGAAGCCACCGCGGGACACACTCATTGGAAGGAGACACCACGGGACACACTCACCAGAAAGAGACACCGTGGACCATTTCACTAGAAAGAGACACCGCGGGACACACTCACATGAAGGGGACACCGCGGGACACACTCACTAGAAGGAGACACCAAGGTGACCACACCGGCATTTAAACGTTGTGTAGTGATTTGCTGGGCATTTCAGCCCTGACCTCCGAATAGTAAAGACCTGATAAAGTTATTCTTGTTGTCTGTGTCCAGTGATTTATAATAAACATAACTGGGACACACAGACTCAACAGTAGGGACGAGTCCGATCTTACCCTGCGGCAGTTTTTCATCCAAGGCAGCTTCGTCCTCAGAATGGGCATCGAGAAGAGTCATCCGCCCTCATCATCCTGCTGAGCACCACATCGCATGGGAGGCATCGAGAACCCGGGTTAAAAAGAAAAATTCTGACCACGAAGCCCTCCATCAGCGACAGGCAGTGATCATCCCTTCTACCACGGTGGTGGGTAAGCCAATCAGCAATATGAGCAGAAAGTCGGCCGCGTTGGCTGTGGAGTAGGGGAGGGAAAATGGAGGAAAAAGGGCAGAGAACTTGACCGCGGCCAGTGAAAAGGGCCGGGCTGCAATCGGGGCCGAGAGGCGCAGCGACTGGGGCAGCGTTAAGGCCACGAGAACTGTGGAGAACTCAACCGCAGCTGGTGTAAAGGACCGGCCTGCAAGTGGGGCTGAGAGGCGCAACAGCAGGGGAAGTGTGAATGCCCACGGGAACCGCGGGGGAGCAAAAAAAAAGCAGCGTCGGGGAATTGACAACCGCTGGGGAGACGAGAACGGCAGCAGCATGGCAATCACCATTGCAGCCAGCGGGGGAAGAAGGCAAACGTGGGAAGCCGCCATTGTAGTCGGCTGGGGAAGAAGACGAGCGCAGGAAAAACCGCCAAGCGCGGGAAGCCGCCATTTTAGTAGGCGGGGGAAGAAGACAAGCGCAGGAAGCCCCCATTTTGGGAAAAAGAAAATTTAAAGAAACTTGCAAGGTTGCCTAAACATGGTAACATCAATGCTTTTGATAGCGATGTCGAAGATTGGGCCACGTATGTAGAACGCATGGAAGTTTATTGTAAAGCAAATGAGGTACCAGATGATAAGAAAGCACTAACCTTATTAAACTCGATGGGTGCGAGGACGTACGGGCTATTGAAGCACCTTGTATCACCAGATAAACCGGCGGATCAGACTTTCGCGAATATTGTTACTGTCCTGAAAAATCATTTAAACCCCACGCCGCTGCTGATAGCGGATCGATTTAAATTTTACAGAAGAATGCAGCTGAAAGAAGAAAGCAACGCTGAATTCTTAATTGAACTGCGTAAGCTATCAAAGTACTGTCAGTTTGGAACAGGACTAGCAGATGCGCTGAGAGATAAATTTGTGTGTGGATTGTTAAAAGAAGGAACACAAAAGTGACTGCTAGAAGAGAATGATCTTACGCTTGATAAAGCTGTCACTATTGCAGCATCGCACGAAGCCGCAGCGAGAGGCACTGCGGAAATGCAGCTAAGGTCATCGGAACTCAGCACCAATCAAATGGCCTTGGGTGCAGTAAAGTGTTATCGTTGTGGAAAGACAACGCATGATCAGAACCAGTGCTGGTTCAAAAATCAGGAATGCAAAAAATGTGGCAGGCTTGGTCACATAGCTAAAGTATGCCGGTCAGGAAAGAAGACCAGCAACAAAAAGTCACCGCAGGAAAAGTGCAGAAAGGTACACAAGGTGACAGAGAACAGTTCGGATGAACAGAAGTCAGATTCAGACTCCAGCAGTAAGGAACTGGGTTGTCTAAGAGTACACAATGTGGGTAATGAAGCAGACCTCCAAACTATCTGGGTCACACTTTAGATAGCAGGAGTCCAAGTGAAGATGGAATTGGACACTGGATCGGCATTGATGGTCATGAATAAGCAAGATTACAAAAGGTTATTCCCACATATTCCCCTACGGGATACGGAGATTGTATTGAAAACATACACGGGGCAAAGAGTATACCCCATCGGAAAGATAAAGGTAAAGGTGGTCCACAAGGGCAAAGAAAGCCGAGGAATGGACTTATATGTGCTACCTGAGGGAGGTCCACCACTACTGGGACGGGAGTGGATCAGGAGAATAAATATGGACTGGCATTCCTTAAAAGCACTAACGGTAGATTCCGGTAAAAAAGAAGATGTCAAACCTAAATGATTGTCCAGAATATTGGACGATGCTAAAGAGGTGTTCCAACAGGGACTGGGAACACTGAGAGGAATTACGGCAACCATCAAGGTTGAAGAACATGCAAACCCGAAATTTTTCAAAGCCAGACCAGTACCTTATGCGATACGACCTGCTGTGGAAGCTGAGCTGGAAGGGCTAGAACGTTCAGGAGTACTGTCTAAGGTGGACTGGAGTGAGTGGGCCACGCCCATTGTTCCCGTCATGAAGCGTTCATCGAGCAACAAGCCGGGGGAACCGGGGAAGGTTTGCATCTGTGGAGATTTCAAGATCACTGTTAATCCGGTGCTTCACACGGTGCAATATCCGCTTCCGCGGATTGAGGATATCTTCGCTTCGTTGTCTGGCGGGAAACACTTCACCAAGATAGACCTGGCGCAGGCGTACTTGCAGATGGAAGTTGAGGAAGAGTCACGCCAGTATCTCACGATCAACACGCATAGAGGCTTGTATCGGTATAATAGACTGGTTTTTGGAGTGGCATCGGCTCCAGCAATTTGGCAGAGGGCCATGGAGCAGGTATTACAGGGAATTCCAGGCACACAATGTTACCTGGACGATATTCTGATTACAGGAGATGATGATGAGGAACATCTTGCAAATTTGGAACTGGTGCTCACCAGATTGAAAGAATATGGACTTCGAGTTAATCGCCAGAAATGTGAATTCTTTCAGAAGCGGATCTCGTACTGTGGTCATGTCATTGACCAGGAGGGGCTTCATAAGTCTCCTGACAAGATCGAAGCTGTTGTGAAGGCTCCCGCTCCAGATAATTTATCCCAGTTGAGGTCGTTCCTAGGGTTGATTAACTATTACCATAAGTTTCTGCCAAATTTATCCACGGTGCTGCACCCGCTGAACGCTCTTTTGCAGAAGGGAGTACCATGGAAGTGGAGCGACGACTGTAAGAGGGCCTTTCGCAAAAGCAAGGCATTGATCACCTCAGAGGAAGTGTTGGTTCACTTCAACCCAACGCTGCCTATTCGTTTGGCTTGTGATGCTTCTCCATATGGTATTGGGGCAGTACTCTCACACAAGTTGCCAAATGGCTTGGAGAGGCCAGTCGCGTTCGCATCCAGATCATTGACCTCCGCTGAGCGCAATTATGCTCAGATAGATAGGGAGGCTCTCAGCCTTGTGTGGGGAGCAAAGAAGTTTAATCATTGCCTGCAGGGCCAAAAGTTTACGCTACTGACAGACCACCAGCCGTTGGTATCCATTTTTAACCCTAAGAAGGGTGTTTCGGTGATGACAGCACAGAGGCTCCAGAGATGGTCCCTTTTCCTAGGGGCACATCAATATCAGATTGAATTCAAAGGTACAAAGCAGCATGGTAATGCTGATGGGCTGTCGCGCCTGCCACTACCTACAGCGGAGGAGGCACCGACAGTTGACCCTGTTGAGTTATTTCACTCGACCATCATCGAATGTTTACCAGTCACCAATGCAAGTATTGAAAGAGAAACCAGGAATGACCCGACACTGTCCCGGGTCTACGAATTGACAGTGAAGGGATGGCCAGCACATGGTGATCCACTGTTACCGGCATTCTCAGCAAGACGAGAACAGCTGTCCGTCTGTCAAGGAACATTGATGTATGGAACAAGGGTGATTATTCCTCCTAAGTTAAGAGAGAGAGTTCTAAAGGAACTGCATGAAGGTCATCTGGGGGGAGTCAAGATGAAAAGCCTTGCTAGGGCTTATGTGTGGTGGCCGGGTATCGACCAACAGATAGAGGATCTGACGGAAAGCTGCTCAGGGTGCCAAAAAGTTCAAAATGCACCTCCGATTGCACCGCTGCATCCATGGGAATGGCCTTCAACCCCATGGCAACATGTACATATTGACTTTGCTGGTCCATTCATGGACTTCATGTTTTTAATTGCGGTGGACGCACATTCTAAATGGCCAGAAGTGATTAAGATGACTACCACTACCTTGGAAAAAAACGATCGCGGTGCTAAGAACGATATTTGCAAGAAATGGATTGCCAGAACAAATATGTTCAGACAACGGACCGCAGTTCATGTCAGAATAATTCCAGAAAGTCATGAAGAAGAATGGGGTGAAACATTATACCTCTGCCCCATATCATCCGGCTACAAACGGGTTGGCCGAGAGATTTGTACAAACGTTCAAAAAAGCAATAAAGGCCATGAGCGAAGATCAGATTCCACTACAACACAAGGTGGACAATTTCCTACTGGCATATCGAAACGCCACTCATGCAGTGACAAACCAAAGTCCTGCCATGATGCTCTATAACAGAAGGTTGCGGTCCAGGTTGGACTTGTTAAAACCAAATGTGCGGAGGAAGTCGAAAACAAACAGTTCCAGCATATAAATAACAAGACCACTTGGAGTTTTGAAATAGGACAACCAGTGTTAGCCCGGGACTATAAAAATGAGAAATGGCAATCTGGAACAATTCAGGCCAGACAAGGACCCCTGATGTACACGGTAGATATTGGTGAAAATGTAATACGATGTCATGCTGACCAACTGGTAGAATCGAGAACAAGGGTCGAACCCAGGGTTACGGCAGAGACAACCGTGGAAGAAGTTAGTGAACCTGAAGCATCTACCTCAGAAGTGAATGTACCTGATGATGATGTCCAATCCATAAGAGATCAACTAGATGAGTCACCCCAGCAACGAGAATCAGAGGCCCCTGAAAGGCGCTATCCAACTCGGATCAGGAGGCCTCCTCAGAGACTGAATCTTTGAACTGTTTTGCATGAAGTTGTATATATATATATATATATATATATGTTATTATGTTATGTTAAATGGGGATATACACTGTTAAGCTAAAAAGGGAGGATTGTGGTGTATGTAACCTGTTCCACCTTAAGAGAACTACCTTAAGAGATGTACTACTTTCTCTTGGCTGCTGTATACTGTAATACCGGTGGTGACCACACCGGTATAGAAACGTTGTGTAGTGACTTGCTGGGCAGTTCAGCCCTGACCTCCGAATAGTAAAGACCTGTTAAAGTTATTCTTGTTGTCTGTGTCCAGTGATTTATAATAAACATAACTGGGACACACAGACTCAACAACACTCACTGGAAGGAGACACCGTGGGATACACACACTAGAAGGAGACACCACGGGACACAATCACTGGAAGGAAACACCGTGTGACACACTCACTGAAAGGAGACACCGTGGGACTCACTCACCAGAAGGAGACACCAAGGGACACACTCACTGGAAGGAAGCACCATGGGGCACACTCACTGGAAGGAGTCACCGCGAGACACACTCACTAGAAGGAGACACCACGGGACACACTCCTGGAAGGTGACACCGCGGGACCCACTCACTAGAAGGAGACATAACGGGACACGCTCACTGAAAGGAGACAACAGGGGACACACTCACTAGAAGGAAACACCGCGAGACACACTCTCTGGAATGAGACACCACGGGACACACTCACTGGAAGGAGACATTGCGGGACACACTCTCTGGAAGGGGAGACCACCGGACACACTCACTAGAAGGAGACACTGTGGGCACACTCATAGAAGGCGACACCACGGGATACACTTGCTCGAAGGAGACGCCGCGGGACACACTCAATAGAAGGAGAAACCATGGGACACACTCACTGCAAGAAGACACCGCGGGACACATTCATTGGAAGGAGACACCACGGGACACACTCACCAGAAGGAGACACCGCGCGACACACTCAACAGAAAGAGACACCGTGGACCATCTCACTAGAAAGAGACACCGCGGGACACACTCACATGAAGGGGACACCGCAGGACACACTCACTAGAAGGAGACACCGTGGGAAACACTCACATGAAGGGGACACCACGGGACACACTCACATTAAGGGGACACCGCGGGACACACTCACTAGAAGGAGACACCACGGGACACACTCGCTGGAAGGAGACACCGCGGGACACATTCACTGGAATTAGACACCGCGGGACACACTCACTGGAAGGAGACACCGCGGGACACATTCACTGGAAGGAGACACCGTGCGACACACTCACTGGAAGGAGACTCCGTGGGATACACACACTAGAAGGAGACACCACGGGACACACTCACTGGAAGGAAACACCGCAGGACACACTCACTGAAAGGAGACACCGTGGGACTCACTCACCAGAAGGAGACACCATGGGACACACTCACTGGAAGGAGACACCGCGGGACACACTCACTGGAAGGAGACACCATGGGGCATACGCACTGGAAGGAGACACGGCGGGACACAATCACTGGAAGGAGACACCGTGGAACACACTCACTGGATGGAGACATGGCAGGACACACTCGCTGGAAGGTGACACCGCTGGACACACTCACTGGAAGGAGACACCGCGGGACACACTCACTCGAAGGAGACATTGCCGGACACAGTCACTGGAGGGAGACACCGCGGGACACAGTCACTGGAAGGAGACACCGCGCGACTCACTCACTAGAAGGAGACACCATGGGACACACTCACTAGTTGGAGACACCGTGCGACACACTCTGGAAGGAGACACCACTGGACACAATCACTGGAAGGAGACATCGCAGGTCACACTCATTGGAATGAGACACCACGGGACACACTCACTGGAAGGTGACACTGCGGGACTCACTCTCTGGAAGGGGAGACCACCGGACACACTCACTAGAAGGAGACACTGTGGGCACACTCACTGGAAGGAGACATAGCGGGACACATACGCTGGAAGGAGACATCACGGGACACGCTCACTGAAAGGAGACAACAGGGGACACACTCACTAGAAGGAAACACCATGAGACACACTCTCTAGAAGGAGACCCGCGGGACACACTCACTGGAAGGAGACACCACGGGACACACTCACTGGAAGGAGACTCCATGGGCACACTCACTAGATGGAGACATGGCGGTACACACTCACTGGAAGGAGACCCCGCGGGCCACACTCACTGGAGGAAGAAAACGCGGGACACACTCACTAGAAGGAGACACCGCGGGACACACTAACTGGAAGGAGACACTGTGGGACACAGTCACTGGAAGGAGACACCGCGGGACTCACTCTCTGGAAGGGGAGACCGCCGGACACACTCACTAGAAGGAGACACTGCGGGCACACTCAGAGAAGGCATCACCACCGGACACACTCGCTCGAACGAGACACCGCGGGACACACTCAATAGAAGGAGACACCGCGGGACACACTAACTGGAAGGAGACACCACGGGACACACTCACTGGAAGGAGACACCGCAGGACTCATTCTCTGGAAGGGGAGACCGCCGGACACACTCACTAGAAGGAGACACTGTGGGCTCACTCATAGAAGGCGACACCACAGGACACACTTGCTCGAAGGAGACGCCGCGGGACACACTCAATAGAAGGAGAAACCATGGGACACACTCACTGCAAGAAGACACAGCGGGACACACTTACTGGAAGGAGACACCACGGGACACACTCACCAGAAGAAGAATCCGCGCGACACACTCACCAGAAGGAGACACCGTGGACCATCTCACTAGAAGGAAACAGCGCTGGACACAGTCACATGAAGGGGACACTGCGGGACACACTCACATTAAGGGGACACCGCGGGCCACACCCACTAGAAGGAGACACCACGGGACACACTCGCTGGAAGGTGACACCGCAGGACACATTCAATGAATTAGACACCGTGGGACACACTCACTGGAAGGAGACACCGCGGGACACACTCACTGGAAGGAGGCACCGTGCGACACACTCACTGGAAGGAGACACTGTGGGATACACACACTAGAAGGAGACACCACGGGACACACTCACTGGAAGGAAACATCGCCGGACACACTCACTGAAAGGAGACAACGTGGGACTCACTCACCAGAAGGAGACATCATGGGACACACTCACTGGAAGGAGACACCGCGGGACACACTCACTGGATGGAGACACCACAGGACACACTCACTGGAAGGAGACACCATGGGACACACTCACTGGAAGGAGACACCACGGGACACACTCACTGGAAGGAGACACCGCATGACACACTCACTGGAAGGAGACACCGCGGGACACACTTACTAGAAAGAGACACCGAGGGACAAGCTCTCAAGAAGGAGACATCGCGGGACACACTCACTAGAAGGAGACATCACGGGACATGCTCACTGAAAGGAGACACCAGGGGACATACTCACAAGAGGGAGATACCACGAGACACAATCTCTGGAAGGAGACACTGATGGACACATTCTCTGGAAGGGGACAGCACGGGACACACTCGCTAGAAGGAGACACCATGTAACACACTCACTAGAAGGAGACACCGTGGAACACATTCACTGGAAGGAGACACCACGGGACACAGTCACTGGAAGGAGACACCGCAGGACACACTCACTGGAAGGAGACAGCATGGGGCACACTCACTGGATGGAGATACCCCAAGACACACTCACTGGAAGGAGTCACCATGGGACACAGTCACTAGAAGGAGACACCGTGGGACACACTCACTGGAAGGAGACACCATGGTACACAGTCACTAGAAGGAGACACCACGGGACTCACTCACCGGAAGGAGACATCGTGGGACACACTCACGAGACGGAGACACCATGGGACTCAATCACAGGAAGGGGACACCGTGGGACACAATCACTAGAAGGAGACACCACGGGACACACTCACTAGAAGGAGATACCGTGAGACACAATCTCTGGAACTGGACACCGCTGGACACACTCACTGGAAGGGACACCACGGGACACACTCACTGGAAGGAGACACTGCAGTTCACACTCACTAGAAAGAAACATCACGGGACACATTCACTTGGAGACATCACGGAACGCGCTCACTGAAAGGAGACAACATTCGACAAACTCACTAGAAGGAGACACCGTGAGACACACTCTCTGGAAGGAGACACCGCGGGACACACTCACTTGAATGGGACACCACGGGACACAATCACTAGAAGGAGACACCACGGGACACACTCACATGAAGGGGACACTGCGGGACACACTCACTAGAAGGAGACACCGCGGGACACACTCACATGAAGGGGACACCGCGGGACACTCTCACTAGAAGGAGACACCACAGGACACACTCGCTGGAAGGAGATACCATGGGACACACTCACTGGAAGCAGACAGCGCGGGACACACTCTCCGGAAGGGGACTCCACGAGACACACTCACTGGAAGGAGACACCGCAGGACACACACACTAGAAGGAGACACTGTGGGCTCACTCATAGAAGGCGACACCACAGGACACACTTGCTCGAAGGAGACGCCGCGGGACACACTCAATAGAAGGAGAAACCATGGGACACACTCACTGCAAGAAGACACAGCGGGACACACTTACTGGAAGGAGACACCACGGGACACACTCACCAGAAGAAGAATCCGCGCAACACACTCACCAGAAGGAGACACCGTGGACCATCTCACTAGAAGGAAACAGCGCTGGACACAGTCACATGAAGGGGACTCCGCGGGACACACTCACTAAAAGGAGACACTGTGAGACACACTCACATGAAGGGGACACTGCGGGACACACTCACATTAAGGGGACACCGCGGGCCACACCCACTAGAAGGAGACACCACGGGACACACTCGCTGGAAGGTGACACCGCAGGACACATTCAATGAATTAGACACCGTGGGACACACTCACTGGAAGGAGACACCGCGGGACACACTCACTGGAAGGAGGCACCGTGCGACACACTCACTGGAAGGAGACACTGTGGGATACACACACTAGAAGGAGACACCACGGGACACACTCACTGGAAGGAAACATCGCCGGACACACTCACTGAAAGGAGACAACGTGGGACTCACTCACCAGAAGGAGACACCATGGGACACACTCACTGGAAGGAGACACCGCGGGACACACTCACTGGATGGAGACACCACAGGACACACTCACTGGAAGGAGACACCATGGGACACACTCACTGGAAGGAGACACCACGGGACACACTCACTGGAAGGAGACACCGCATGACACACTCACTGGAAGGAGACACCGCGGGACACACTTACTAGAAAGAGACACCGAGGGACAAGCTCTCAAGAAGGAGACATCGCGGGACACACTCACTAGAAGGAGACATCACGGGACATGCTCACTGAAAGGAGACACCAGGGGACATACTCACAAGAGGGAGATACCACGAGACACAATCTCTGGAAGGAGACACTGATGGACACATTCTCTGGAAGGGGACAGCACGGGACACACTCGCTAGAAGGAGACACCGTGGAACACATTCACTGGAAGGAGACACCACGGGACACAGTCACTGGAAGGAGACACCGCAGGACACACTCACTGGAAGGAGACAGCATGGGGCACACTCACTGGATGGAGATATCCCAAGACACACTCACTGGAAGGAGTCACCATGGGACACAGTCACTAGAAGGAGACACCGTGGGACACACTCACTGGAAGGAGACACCATGGTACACAGTCACTAGAAGGAGACACCACGGGACTCACTCACCGGAAGGAGACATCGTGGGACACACTCACGAGACGGAGACACCATGGGACTCAATCACAGGAAGGGGACACCGTGGGACACAATCACTAGAAGGAGACACCACGGGACACACTCACTAGAAGGAGATACCGTGAGACACAATCTCTGGAACTAGACACCGCTGGACACACTCACTGGAAGGGACACCATGGGACACACTCACTGGAAGGAGACACCGCAGGACACACTCACTAGAAAGAAACATCACGGGACACATTCACTTGGAGACATCACGGAACGCGCTCACTGAAAGGAGACAACATTCGACAAACTCACTAGAAGGAGACACCGTGAGACACACTCTCTGGAAGGAGACACCGCGGGACACACTCACTTGAATGGGACACCACGGGACACAATCACTAGAAGGAGACACCACGGGACACACTCACTAGAAGGAGACACCGCGGGACACTTTCACTAGAAGGAGACACCGCGGGACACACTCACTGGAAGGAGACACCGTGGGACACACTCACTGGAAGGAGACAGCGCGGCACACACTCACTGGAAGGAGATACCGTGGGAAACAGTGATGGGAAGGAGACACCGTGGGCCACACTCAGTGGAAGAAGACACTTGGGGACACAGTAACTAGAAGGAGACACCGCGGGACACAGTCACTAGAAGGAGACACCGCGGGGCACTTTCACTAGAAGGAGACACCGCGGGACACACTCACTGGAAGGAGACACCGTGGACAATCTCACTAGAAGGAGACACCGCGGGACACACTCACATGAAGGGGACACTGCGGGACACACTCACTAGAAGGAGACACCGCGGGACACACTCACATGAAGGGGACACCGCGGGACACTCTCACTAGAAGGAGACACCACAGGACACACTCGCTGGAAGGAGATACCATGGGACACACTCACTGGAAGCAGACAGCGCGGGACACACTCTCCGGAAGGGGACTCCACGAGACACACTCACTGGAAAGAGACACCGCAGGACACACACACTAGAAGGAGACACTGTGGGCACACTCACAGATGGCGACACCACGGGACACACTCGCTCGTAGGAGACACCGCGGGACACTGTCAATAGAAGGAGAAACCATGGGACACATTCACTGCAAGGAGACACGGCGGGACACACTCACTGGAAGGAGACACCACGGGACACACTCACGAGAAGGAGTCACCACGCGACACACTCACTAGAAGGAGACACCGTGGACAAACTCAATAGAAGGAGACACCGCGGGACACACTCACATGAAGGGGACACCGCGGGACACACTCACTAGAAGGAGACACCGCGGGGCACACTCGCTGGAAGGAGGCACCGCGGGACACATTCACTGGAATTAGACACCGCGGGACACAATCACTGGAATCCTACACTGCGGGACACACTCACTGGAAATAGACACCGCAGGACACACTCACTGAAAGGAGATACCGTGGAACACATGCACTGGAAGGAGTCACCATGGGACACACTCACTAGAAGGTGGAACCGCGGGACACAATCACTGGAAGGAGACACCGCGGGACACACTCTCTAGAAGGAGACAACATTGGACACACTCACTGGAAGGAGACATCGTGGGACACACTCACTAGAAGGAGACACCATTGGACACACTCACTAGAAGGAGAAACCACGGGACACAATCACTGAAAGGAGACACCGCGGGACACACTCACTGGAAGGAGACACTGCGGGACACATGCACTGGAATTAGACACTGCCTGAAACACTCACTGGAATTAGACACCGCATGACACACCCAATGAAAGGAGATACCGCGGGACACATTCACTGGAAGGAGACACCATGGGACACAGTCGCTGGAAGGAGACATCGCAGGACACACTCACTAGAAGGATACACCGTGTAACTCACTCACTAGAAGGAGACACCGCGGGACACACTCACTGAACAGAGATACCGCGGGACACACTCACTGGAAGGAGACACCGTGTAACTCACTCACTAGAAGGAGACACCCTGGAACACACTCACTAGAAGGAGACACCGTGAGACACACTCACTAGAAGGCGAAGCCGCGGGGCACAATCACTGGAAGGAGACACCGCGGGACACACTCACTGGAAGGAGACACCGCGGGACACACTCACTGAAAGGAGACGCCACGGGACACACTCACTAGAAGGAGACACCGCGGGACAAACTCACTTAAAGGAGACACCGCGGGACACACTCACTGGAAGGGACACCACGGGACACACTCACTGGAAGGAGACACTGCAGGACACACTCACTAGAAAGAAACATCACGGGACACATTCACTTGGAGACATCACGGAACGCGCTCACTGAAAGGAGACAACATTCGACAAACTCACTAGAAGGAGACACCGTGAGACACACTCTCTGGAAGGAGACACCGCGGGACACACTCACTTGAATGGGACACCACGGGACACAATCACTAGAAGGAGACACCACGGGACACACTCACTAGAAGGAGACACCGTGAGACACACTCACTAGAAGGCGAAGCCGCGGGGCACAATCACTGGAAGGAGACACCGCGGGACACACTCACTGGAAGGAGACACCGCGGGACACACTCACTGAAAGGAGACGCCACGGGACACACTCACTAGAAGGAGACACCGCGGGACAAACTCACTTAAAGGAGACACCGCGGGACACACTCACTGGAAGGGACACCACGGGACACACTCACTGGAAGGAGACACTGCAGGACACACTCACTAGAAAGAAACATCACGGGACACATTCACTTGGAGACATCACGGAACGCGCTCACTGAAAGGAGACAACATTCGACAAACTCACTAGAAGGAGACACCGTGAGACACACTCTCTGGAAGGAGACACCGCGGGACACACTCACTTGAATGGGACACCACGGGACACAATCACTAGAAGGAGACACCACGGGACACACTCACTAGAAGGAGACACCGCGGGACACTTTCACTAGAAGGAGACACCGCGGGACACACTCACTGGAAGGAGATACCGTGGGACACACTCACTGGAAGGAGATACCGTGGGAAACAGTGATGGGAAGGAGACACCGTGGGCCACACTCAGTGGAAGAAGACACTTGGGGACACAGTAACTAGAAGGAGACACCGCGGGACACAGTCACTAGAAGGAGACACCGCGGGGCACTTTCACTAGAAGGAGACACCGCGGGACACACTCACTGGAAGGAGACACCGTGGACAATCTCACTAGAAGGAGACACCACGGGACACACTCACATGAAGGGGACACCGCGGGACACACTCACTAGAAGGAGACACCGCGGGACACACTCACATGAAGGGGACACCGCGGGACACTCTCACTAGAAGGAGACACCACAGGACACACTCGCTGGAAGGAGATACCATGGGACACACTCACTGGAAGCAGACAGCGCGGGACACACACTCCGGAAGGGGACTCCACGAGACACACTCACTGGAAGGAGACACCGCAGGACACACACACTAGAAGGAGACACTGTGGGCTCACTCATAGAAGGCGACACCACAGGACACACTTGCTCGAAGGAGACGCCGCGGGACACACTCAATAGAAGGAGAAACCATGGGACACACTCACTGCAAGAAGACACAGCGGGACACACTTACTGGAAGGAGACACCACGGGACACACTCACCAGAAGAAGAATCCGCGCAACACACTCACCAGAAGGAGACACCGTGGACCATCTCACTAGAAGGAAACAGCGCTGGACACAGTCACATGAAGGGGACTCCGCGGGACACACTCACTAAAAGGAGACACTGTGAGACACACTCACATGAAGGGGACACTGCGGGACACACTCACATTAAGGGGACACCGCGGGCCACACCCACCAGAAGGAGACACCACGGGACACACTCGCTGGAAGGTGACACCGCAGGACACATTCAATGAATTAGACACCGTGGGACACACTCACTGGAAGGAGACACCGCGGGACACACTCACTGGAAGGAGGCACCGTGTGACACACTCACTGGAAGGAGACACTGTGGGATACACACACTAGAAGGAGACACCACGGGACACACTCACTGGAAGGAAACATCGCCGGACACACTCACTGAAAGGAGACAACGTGGGACTCACTCACCAGAAGGAGACACCATGGGACACACTCACTGGAAGGAGACACCGCGGGACACACTCACTGGATGGAGACACCACAGGACACACTCACTGGAAGGAGACACCATGGGACACACTCACTGGAAGGAGACACCACGGGACACACTCACTGGAAGGAGACACCGCATGACACACTCACTGGAAGGAGACACCGCGGGACACACTTACTAGAAAGAGACACCGAGGGACAAGCTCTCAAGAAGGAGACATCGCGGGACACACTCACTAGAAGGAGACATCACGGGACATGCTCACTGAAAGGAGACACCAGGGGACATACTCACAAGAGGGAGATACCACGAGACACAATCTCTGGAAGGAGACACTGATGGACACATTCTCTGGAAGGGGACAGCACGGGACACACTCGCTAGAAGGAGACACCATGTAACACACTCACTAGAAGGAGACACCGTGGAACACATTCACTGGAAGGAGACACCACGGGACACAGTCACTGGAAGGAGACACCGCAGGACACACTCACTGGAAGGAGACAGCATGGGGCACACTCACTGGATGGAGATATCCCAAGACACACTCACTGGAAGGAGTCACCATGGGACACAGTCACTAGAAGGAGACACCGTGGGACACACTCACTGGAAGGAGACACCATGGTACACAGTCACTAGAAGGAGACACCACGGGACTCACTCACCGGAAGGAGACATCATGGGACACACTCACGAGACGGAGACACCATGGGACTCAATCACAGGAAGGGGACACCGTGGGACACAATCACTAGAAGGAGACACCACGGGACACACTCACTAGAAGGAGATACCGTGAGACACAATCTCTGGAACTAGACACCGCTGGACACACTCACTGGAAGGGACACCATGGGACACACTCACTGGAAGGAGACACCGCAGGACACACTCACTAGAAAGAAACATCACGGGACACATTCACTTGGAGACATCACGGAACGCGCTCACTGAAAGGAGACAACATTCGACAAACTCACTAGAAGGAGACACCGTGAGACACACTCTCTGGAAGGAGACACCGCGGGACACACTCACTTGAATGGGACACCATGGGACACAATCACTAGAAGGAGACACCACGGGACACACTCACTAGAAGGAGACACCGCGGGACACTTTCACTAGAAGGAGACACCGCGGGACACACTCACTGGAAGGAGACACCGTGGGACACACTCACTGGAAGGAGACAGCGCGGCACACACTCACTGGAAGGAGATACCGTGGGAAACAGTGATGGGAAGGAGACACCGTGGGCCACACTCAGTGGAAGAAGACACTTGGGGACACAGTAACTAGAAGGAGACACCGCGGGACACAGTCACTAGAAGGAGACACCGCGGGGCACTTTCACTAGAAGGAGACACCGCGGGACACACTCACTGGAAGGAGACACCGTGGACAATCTCACTAGAAGGAGACACCGCGGGACACACTCACATGAAGGGGACACCGCGGGACACACTCACTAGAAGGAGACACCGCGGGACACACTCACATGAAGGGGACACCACGGGACACTCTCACTAGAAGGAGACACCACAGGACACACTCGCTGGAAGGAGATACCATGGGACACACTCACTGGAAGCAGACAGCGCGGGACTCACTCTCCGGAAGGGGACTCCACGAGACACACTCACTGGAAGGAGACACCGCAGGACACACACACTAGAAGGAGACACTGTGGGCACACTCACAGATGGCGACACCACGGGACACACTCGCTCGTAGGAGACACCGCGGGACACTGTCAATAGAAGGAGAAACCATGGGACACATTCACTGCAAGGAGACACGGCGGGACACACTCACTGGAAGGAGACACCACGGGACACACTCACGAGAAGGAGTCACCACGCGACACACTCACTAGAAGGAGACACCGTGGACAAACTCAATAGAAGGAGACACCGCGGGACACACTCACATGAAGGGGACACCGCGGGACACACTCACTAGAAGGAGACACCGCGGGGCACACTCGCTGGAAGGAGGCACCGCGGGACACATTCACTGGAATTAGACACCGCGGGACACAATCACTGGAATCCTACACTGCGGGACACACTCACTGGAAATAGACACCGCAGGACACACTCACTGAAAGGAGATACCGTGGAACACATGCACTGGAAGGAGTCACCATGGGACACACTCACTAGAAGGTGGAACCGCGGGACACAATCACTGGAAGGAGACACCGCGGGACACACTCTCTAGAAGGAGACAACATTGGACACACTCACTGGAAGGAGACATCGTGGGACACACTCACTAGAAGGAGACACCATTGGACACACTCACTAGAAGGAGAAACCACGGGACACAATCACTGAAAGGAGACACCGCGGGACACACTCACTGGAAGGAGACACTGCGGGACACATGCACTGGAATTAGACACTGCCTGAAACACTCACTGGAATTAGACACCGCATGACACACCCAATGAAAGGAGATACCGCGGGACACATTCACTGGAAGGAGACACCATGGGACACAGTCGCTGGAAGGAGACATCGCAGGACACACTCACTAGAAGGATACACCGTGTAACTCACTCACTAGAAGGAGACACCGCGGGACACACTCACTGAACAGAGATACCGCGGGACACACTCACTGGAAGGAGACACCGTGTAACTCACTCACTAGAAGGAGACACCCTGGAACACACTCACTAGAAGGAGACACCGTGAGACACACTCACTAGAAGGCGAAGCCGCGGGGCACAATCACTGGAAGGAGACACCGCGGGACACACTCACTGGAAGGAGACACCGCGGGACACACTCACTGAAAGGAGACGCCACGGGACACACTCACTAGAAGGAGACACCGCGGGACAAACTCACTTAAAGGAGACACCGTGGGACACACTCACTAGAAGAAGACTCCGCGGGACACAATCACTGGAAGGAGGCACCGCAGGACACACTCACTGGAAGGAGACACCGCTGGACACACTCACTGGAAGGAGACACCAGAGGACACACTCACTGGAAGGAGACACCACGGGACACACTCACTAGAAGAGACACCGCAGGACACACTCACTGGAATGAGAAATCGCGGGACACACTCACTGGAAGGAGACACTGCGGGACTCACTCTCTGGAAGGGGAGACCACCGGACACACTCATTAGAAGGAGACACTGTGGGCACACTCATTGAAAGCGACACCACGGGACACATTCACTCGAAGGAGACACCGCAGGACACACACAATAGAAGGAGAAACCATGGGACACACTCACTGCAAGGAGACACCGTGGGACACACTCACTGGAAGGGGACACCGCGGGACACACTCACTAGAAGGAGACTCCGCGGGACACACTCATATGAAGGGGACACCGCGGGACGCACTCACTAGAAGGTGACACCACAGGACACACTCGCTGGAAGGAGACACCGCGGGATACATTCACTGTAATTAGACACCGCGGGACACACTCACTGAAAGGAGCTACCGTGGGACACACTCACTGAAAGTAGACCCCGCGGGACACACTCGCTGAATGGAGACACCGTGGGACACACTCACTGGAAGCAGACAGCGCCGGACACACTCTCCGGAAGGTGACTCCACGAGACACACTCACTGGAAGGAGACACCGCAGGGCACACACACTAGAAGGAAACACTGTGGGCACACTCACACATGGCTACACCACGGGACACACTCGCTCGTAGGAGACACCGCGGGACACAGTCAATAGAAGGAGAAACCATGGGACACACTCACTGCAAGGAGACACCACGGGACACACTCACTGAAAGGAGACACCGCGGGACACTCTCACTGGAAGGAGACACCACGCGACACATTCACTAGAAGGGGACACCGTCGACAAACTCACTAGAAGGAGACACCGCGGGACACAATCACATGAAGGGGACACTGTGGGACACACTCACTCGAAAGAGACTCCGCGGGACACAGTCACTTGAAGGGGACACCGCGAGACACACTCACTAGAAGGAGACACCGCGGGACACTCTCACTGGAAGGAGACACCACGCGACACATTCACTAGAAGGAGACACCGTCGACAAACTCACTAGAAGGAGACACCGCGGGACACAATCACATGAAGGGGACACTGTGGGACACACTCACTCGAAAGAGACTCCGCGGGACACAGTCACTTGAAGGGGACACCACGGGACACACTCACTAGAAGGAGACACCACGGGACACTCTCACTAGAAGGAGACACCACGCGACACATTCACTAGAAGGAGACACCGTCGACAAACTCACTAGAAGGAGACACCGCGGGACACAATCACATGAAGGGGACACTGTGGGACACACTCACTCGAAAGAGACTCCGCGGGACACTCTCACTGGAAGGAGACATCATGGGACACACTCACTAGAAGGAGACACCATTGGACACAATTCACAATTCAAGTCGCTTTATTTGCATGATAAGTTACATCTTATGTTGCCAAAGCATCAAAATACATTTATGGTTGAGCACATAAACGCAGTTCTATTCATACAGTGTATAAACAGGTATATCCCTGAGTGTATAAATATACATTCGCATTGTTTATATATATTCATTTCTTAGTTTACTGGTTGTCCCTCTGTTCATGGCAAGCTGTAACATAGTGTGCCGCCAGTGTTACACAGCTTCTCTCCTCTCCCAGTAGGAATGGGAGTTTTTGGTTGTCATTCAGATTTCTGAATTCAGGGCATATTTGTGAGAATTTTTGGTAGAAATTCTCCCTGATGTCCTGATATTTTCCACAGGCTGTGAGGAAGTGCATCTCTGTCTCCACTACTCCCTGATTGCAGTGAGAGCATATCCTGTCTTCTCTTGGCAGCCTGGTCTGCCTGTGTCTGCCTTTTTTGATCGCTAGGCTATGTTCGCTAAGCCTGTACCTTGTCAAGGTTCTTCTCAGTTTGTTATCCTTTACCATGGTCAGGTAATCAGCTATGTTGTATTGTCTGTTTAGGGCCAAGTAGCAATTGAGTTTGCTTTGGGTTTTTGTTGTTTCTGCCCAATATGTCAGATATTTTTCCTTTTGCTTAGCGACGATTGTGTTGGGTCGAATTCTTTGTGTTACCCTGTCACTGTCCTGGGGCTGGTTATTGTTAGTATTGTTAGTAGTTACTTCACTGAGTCCCAGGACTAGTTGACTGAGGGTATTCTTCTTTATGGTCAGCTCTTGGCATTTCAGGGCGTCGTAGTGATAGCATTGGGGGTTGCTCATTTGTAGGTGGTTCCAAAATTTGGTGGCTCTTTTTTGGATAGTGATTATTAATGGATATTGGCCTAGTTCCGCCCTGCATGCATTGTTTACTGTTTTCCTTTGAGTCCGGAGGATACTTTTACAGAATTCTGCATGCAGGATCTCAATTGGGTGTTTGTCCCATTTTGTGAATTCTTGTTGAGTTAGCGGTCCCCATACTTCACTGCCATAGAGTGCAATTGGTTCAATTACTGATTTGAAAGTTTTGAGCCAAATGCTAATTGGGATTTCTATTTGGATTGATTTTTTGATGGCATAGAAAGCCCTTCTTGCTTTCTCTTTCAGTTCATTCACAGCCAGTTTGAAGTTTCCCGTAGAACTGATTTTTAAGCCCAAGTATGTGTAGTTAGTGGTTTGTTCAATTTTGGTTGTTCCTACTGTGAAATTTATTTTGGGTCCCTGATGTTTGGATCTTTGCTGGAACACAAGGACTTTGGTTTTTTGGGGATTTATTGTCAGGGCCCAAGTCTGGCAGTACGACTCCAGCAGGTCCAGGTTCTGCTGTAGACCCTCTTTAGTTGGTGACAGCAGAACCAGGTCGTCTGCATAGAGGAGGAATTTAACCTTGGATTCATATAGGGTGAGGCCGGGTGCTGTAGATTGTTCAAGTAGTTTTGCCAATCCATTTATGTAAATATTAAAGAGTGTCAGTGAGATTGGCGAGCCCTGCGTCACCCCCCGCCCCTGTGGGAAGTATTTTGTTTGTTTGTCTCCAATTTTAACTGCACATTTGTTGTTTGTACACATTGATTTAATTACATCATATGTTTTCCCTCTTACCCCGCTTTCGATAAGTTTCAGGAATAAACCGTCATGCCAGATGGAGTCGAAAGCCTTCTGGAAATCTACAAAGCATGCGTCGATTTTGCTTTTGTTATGGTGAACGTGTTTGTCAATTAGAGCCTGTAGGGTGAAGATATGATCGGATGTTCTATAGTTTGGCAGGAATCCAATTTGGCTTTTACTCAAGACATTGTGCTCCTCAAGGAAGTTTATAAGTCTTTTGTTTATGATGCTACAGAATACCTTCCCCAGGTTACTGTTTACGCAGATGCCTCGATAGTTGTTTGGGTCGATTTTGTCCCCACTTTTGTATATGGGCGTTATGAGTTCTTTGTTCCAGATATCAGGGAAATAACCGACACTCAGAACCAAGTTGAAGAGTTTTAGGATAGCCAGTTTCATTTTGTTGTCTGTGTGTTTAATCATCTCGTTTAGTATGCCGTCTGTCCCGCAGGCTTTTCCTGGTCGCAGGTCCTTGAGTTTTTCAAGAAGTTCTTTTTCTGTTATTATGGCGTCTAGCGGGTTTTGGTTATCTTTTATGGCCATTTCTAGCTTTTCCAGTTTTTTGCATATTTGGTGTTGCTCTGGTCTTAGTGTGTTTTTCTGGTATAATTTTTCAAAGTGGTTTACCCATGTGTCCCCATTTTGAATGGCCAAATCGTCGTGTTGTTTTTTGTGTAGTGTTTTCAAGTTTTCCCAGAAACAATTGGAATCAATGGATTCCTCCATGGAGCTGAGTGTATTCTTAATATATTGCTCTTTTTTGGTTCTGAGTGTGTTTCTGTATTGTGTTAGTGTCTGACAATAAGTAAGGCGTAATTCCTCGTTTTCTGGATGTCTGTGTTTTTGGTTTGATATTTTTCTAAGTTTTTTCCTCATGTTATGGCAATCTCGGTCAAACCATTTTTCATAGTTTTTTGTTTTGGGTTTGTTCTTGCGAGCTTTCAAGTTTGCATTTGTTGCCAAATTATCAAAAATATTGTTTAGTTTAATAACTGCCCGGTTTACGCCTTCTTTATTTTGAGTGTATATGTTATCCAGAAAGGTGTCTAAGAGAGCTTGAGTTCATGCATTGCTAATTGTTTTCTGGTATTTTTCCATGTCGTTTTTGGCCCATCTGTATGATTTTTTGGTGTTGTACAGTTTACTGGGTTGTGTTTCTATGTTGTTTGTTTCTGTCTTTTTGAGGAACATAGTAATTTGACTGTGATCTGACAGTGTTGCTTGTGGTTTGACTGTGAATGCTCTGAAAGAGGATTGGTCTAAGTCTGTAATCATATAGTCTACTGTGCTGCAGCCAAGAGGTGAGCAATAGGTCGATCTTCCTAGGAGGTCTCCTATGAACCTACCATTGACAATGTACAGACCCAGGTTTCGACAGAGCTGTAGTAGCTGTTTTCCATTGGTATTTGACTGCTTGTCGCAGTTATGCCTGTATGGAAGGGAAGGGGTGTCAAAGTGGTTATTCCCGAAAATGTAATTGTTTCCCTGATTATTGGTGAAGTCTGGTTCTTCGCCTGTTCTTGAATTGAGGTCCCCACAGATCAACACGTTCCCCTGGGCCTGGTATTGGATAATTTCCCCCTCCATGTTGGAGAAGGTGTCCTCTTTAAAGTACGGGGAATCAATTGGGGGGATATAAAGTGCGCAAATGTAAACATCTTGGGTGTTTGAGATAATCTCCCTCTCAAGTTTGAGCCACATATGGTTTTCGCCCTTTTTTATAAATTTGATGTAATTCTTAAGTTCTGTTTTAAACCAGATCAGTATGCCTCCGGAGTCTCTGCCTTGGGTTACACTTGGTAATTTATTGGAGGGGACCACCAGCTCAGTGTACCCTTGGGGACAGCCAGTGTGTCCTTTTCATTTATACCAAGTTTCCTGTAAAATGATAATATCTAGGTCTTTAGTTTCATCTATGAACTCTGGGGTCCTACTCTTCACGTCTCGCACTGAAGAGCGTAGACCTTGGATATTCCAGGTCGAAATATATAATGATTTCATGTTAAGTTTGATCTTTTACTATGATAGGTTAAAGAGTGGTACGTGTTTGTCGTGTCTAAGTGTGGGAAAAAAAAGATCACTTCAGTTGTCTATAAAAGTTAATACAATTTGGTTACAGTTCTTTCTATTAATTAGTCCTTGATCCATAAGGCGGAAGTAGATGCTGCTGCACATCTGCTTATTGTCTCTTAATGGATTGTTTCTGTCTGAGGTATTGCGTACGTCCTGTGCATCTCTCCCTCTGTCTGGCTGGGAGCGGTCCTATTCCCCTGTGGGACGGGAGTGGTGCAGGTCTGATATTGTTGTTTTGCATGGGGATCCTCTCTGGTCTCGGTTGGTGTGTTGGTGGTCTTTGTAGTGTTCCTGATATGTACCCCGCTGATCTCTGGTGGTCGGGGGGGGGTCCTCTTGGAGTCTGGGTATGGACCCGGTTAAAAGCGACGTCCTTCAGGGCTTTAGCAAAGATCGATATTCTTTGCCTTTGGATGTGGACGTGGTCGTAAAGACATTCCTCATCGAGGGTGGGGTGTTGGGCCAGGTGTACGTTGTGGTTTGATTCGCAGTCTCTTGCTATGCTGGCATTTATCTCATGAATTGTGTTGTTGTTGAAGTCTGTTCTCGGCAATATTGTGGAAACAGTGATTCTAGTGTTTGGAAATGTACTGCTTGCCTTCCTAATCATTGCTCTGAGCGATGTTGCTACCTCTTTCTGTTGGGCCTTTAGGTCATTTGTGCCCGTGTGTATTATTATGTGTTGGGGGGAGCCTAATCTGGCTTTGGTCAGCCATCCCATGGCTCTGTTTGTTGTTGGGCACCAGATCTTTTCTACTTTACTTCTAGGGAAAAGCTTTTTCTCCCATAGAAATTTCCCATTTGAGTCTATGAGTATTACGACGTCAGCCTTGTTTGTGTTTACTGTCTGGTGGCTTTCGCTTGGACTCATAGTGTGTGTGCTGGGCTGGGGTGTCTGGTGTGTGCGTATCTCTTGTGAGCGGCTCACTTGTGGTTTCACGGTGGTGGGGGAAGATTGCGAATCAGTATGCTGGTCGGTCTGTGTGGCACCCCTTGTATTGTGTGTCTGTTGCTTTTGTTCCGTGTGGGAGTGCAGCCGTTCCGTCCGGCTCTGTCTTGTCTTATCTCTAGCCTCCGGTTGCTGGTCTAATGGTTTTATCTCTCCTCTATGGCTCTCTTTTCCCTGCAGCTCTTTCACCTGATTCCTAAGTAGATTCACCTGGTTCTCAAGTAGATTCAGCTCTCTCTTGTGTCTCTCCCTCTCCTGATTTTGTTCGTCATTCATTTTGAGGAACTCCTCTCTAAGTTTAACCATCTCTATCTCTAATTGATTAAATGTATCTTTTGGTTGTATCTGTCTGTGTGATCCCGGGGTATGTGTCTGGTCGGCCCTGGAAGGCTCACTCACTTCCTGGCTAGGCTGGTCGGCCCTGGAAGGCTCACTCACTTCCTGGCTATGCTGCTCTTCTCTTGGTGAGCTGGGAATGTTAGGGGGACTATGTGTGGCTTCCTCCCTGGTAGTTATGCTGGGGTTTGTCAGTTGTATCGTGTGGCTGTGGTTCCCCGGGGTTAGTGTCTGGCAGATTTTCTCCTGGTAAGTTGTTAATGTTGGGGGGAGTGCGGGCCACTCTGGGGCTGTTCTTTCCCCCCTTAGTTAATCTTTTCAGTGTCCTGAAGGTCGTTGCAAATCTGTCGAGGTTGCCTTGCACTAATATTGTTCCGGTATTGTACGCGTTGACCGTCGTGGTTGAACTGTCTTCTGGTGTGTTAATTTTCATTATGGACCCATTTGCGGTATTTTCTAGCTTAACATTGGTATAGTGTGATTTTATTGCTGTGATCCAAGCCGCTGGCTGATGTGAGTAGAAAATGAGGTTACTTTTTGTCCCATTGTTGTAACAGTCAGCAAAAAGAGTTTCTGGTTTTTCTCTCATCTGATCATGCTTGATCGCTTTTATAGCTTTTTTTGTGGTGTTGGGGGGAATCTGGAAGCGGGGCTGTTGTGGATCTTCTGATTCGCTCATTTTTGGTAAAGTATTGTTGATCTTAGAATAAGCTTTTCTGGGGCCCCGGGTTTGGTGTTTCCCTCTCCCAGTTCGCGAACTTTCCCGGTCCCCCTCTCCGAGCCCGTGGTCCCTGAGCCTTGGCTCCTGAGTTCACCCTTCTCAGGTCTGAGTCTGTGAGCCGCTGTTTCCCGGTGCCTTCGGGCTGTTCCCCTCCCCCTCAGAGGTCTCTGGGCCTCTGTCTCGGCCTGGCTCCTCGGGCCTTTCCCTGGCTTCAGTCTCCCTCCCTGGGCCCTGTACTCACAGTCTTGGATTGCTTCTGGGAGCCTTCTGGTTGCTCCCCTTCTCCTCCGAGGTCTCTGGGCCTGGCTCCTCGGGCCTTTCTCAGGCTTTCTATCCCAGCCGCCGCTCGGGCTGTGCCTCGTTCGCCGTTCGGGTGCTGGACTGCGGCCGTCGCTCGGGTGCTGGACTGCGGCCGTCGCTCGGGTGCTGGACTGCGGCCGTCGCTCGGGTGCTGGACTGCGGCCGTCGCTCGTGTGCTGGACTGCGGCCGTCGCTCGGGTGCTGGACTGCGGCCGCCGATCGGGCCGTGTCTCTTTCGCCGCTCGGGCTCCCCAAGTCACCTCGCTCCGGCTGCCGCTGCGTCTCCGTGCGGCCTCCCCGATTCGCCTCACCTCATTTCCCGAAGCGGCCTCCCCGAGTCACCTCGCTCCGGCTGCCGCTGCGTCTCCGTGCGGCCTTCGTCGAGTCACCTCGCCTCGGTTTCCGATGCGGCCGAGTCACCTCGCTTCTGCTGCTGCTGTGGCCCCGTGTGGCCGCTGTTCTTTGGTTTGTATATTTCTTCCCTTATTTCATTATTGCTTTGGCTTTTTTTTTTCTAATTTCCTCTGTTTTTTTTTTTTCCTTTGGTGATCTCTTTGGCGCTCTTTTCCTTCCTTACTTAATCTAGACTAAACTAAACTTAAACTTAACTAAACAAAACTAAACTAACTTAATTAGAACTAAATTTAACTTTAAAACCTTTTTAAACTTGAAATGAACCTTTTTTCCCCCACTTTAAACACTAAAAACACTAAAAATTCAGCAGCCCATCTTCAGCGTGTGTATTCACTCTGTCTGGCTCTCACACACTCACTGGAAGGAGACATCGTGGGACACACTCACTAGAAGGAGACACCATTGGACAAACTCACTAGAAGGAGAAACCGCGGGACACAATCACTGGAAGGAGACACCGCGGGACAAACTCACTGGAAGGAGACACCACGGGACACACTCACTGGAAGGAGACACCGCGGGACACACTCACTAGAAGGAGACACCGCGGGTCACACTCACTGGAAGGAGACACCGCGGGACACATTCACTGGAAGGAGACACCGCGGGACACACTCACTGGAAGGAGACACCGCGGGACACACTCACTGGAAGGAGACACCGCGGGACACACTCACTGGAAGGAGGCAATGCGGGACTCGCTCCCTGGAAGGGGAGACCGCCGGACACACTCACTAGGAGGAGACACTGTGGGCACACTCATAGAAGGCGACACCACGGGACACACTCGCTCGAAGGAGACACCATGGGACACACTCACTGGAAGGAGACACCGTGGGACACACTCACTAGAACGAGACACCATGGGACACACTCACTGCAAGGAGACACCGTGGGACACACTCACTGGAAGGAGACACCACGGGACACACTCACTAGAAGGAGACACCGTGGACAATCTCACTAGAAGGAGACACTGCGGGACACACTCACATGAAGGGGACACCACGGGACACACTCACAAGAAGAAGACACCACAGGACACACTCACTAGAAGGAGACACCGTGGACAATCTCACTAGAAGGAGACACCACTGGACACACTCACATGAAGGGGACAATGCGGGACACACCCACTAGAAGAAGACACCACAGGACACACTCGCTGGAAGGAGACACCGCGGGACACATTCACTGAAATTAGACACCGCGGGACACACTGGAAGGAGACACCGCGGGACACACTCACTGAAAGGAGATACCGCGGGACACACTCACTGAAAGGAGACCCCGAGGGACACACTCGCTGGATGGAGACACCGTGGGACACACTCACTGGAAGCAGACAGCGCGGGACACACTCTCCGGAAGGTGACTCCACGAGACACACTCACTGGAAGGAGTTACCGTGCAACACACTCTCTAGAAGGAGTCACCGCGGGACACACTCACGAGAAGGATACACCGTGGGGCACACTCACTGGAAGGAGACACCGCGGGACACACTCACTAGAAGGAGACACCGCGGGACACACTCACTAGAAGGAGACACCGCGGGACACTCTCGCTGGAAGGAGACACTGCGGGACACATGCACTGGAATTAGACACCGCGGGACACACTCACTGGAATTAGACACCGCATGACACACTCACTGAAAGGAGATACCGCGGGACACATTCGCTTGAAGGAGACACCATGGGACACACTCGCTGGAAGGAAACACCACAGGACACTCTCACTAGAAGAATACACCGTGTAACTCACTCACTAGAAGGAGACACCGTGGAACACCCGCACTGGAAGGAGACACCGTGGGAAACACTCACTAGAAGGAGAAACCGCGGGACACAATCACTGGAAGGAGACACCGTGGGACACACTCACTGGAAGGAGACACCGTGGGACACAGTCGCTGGAAGCAGACACCATGGGACACATTCACTGGAATTTGACACCGCGGGACACACTCACTAGGAGACACCGCGGGACACACTCACTGAAAGGAGATACCACTGGACACACTCACTGGAAGGAGGCACCATGGAACACACTCACTAGAAGGAGACACCGTGAGACACACTCACTAGAAGGCGAAACCGCGGGGCACAATCACTGGAAGGTGACACCACGGGACAAACTCACTGGAAGGAGACACCGCGGGACACACTCACTGGAAGGAGACACCGCGGGACACACTCACTAGAAGGAGACACCGCGGGTCACACTCACTGGAAGGAGACACCGCGGAACACATTCACTGGAAGGAGACACCGCGGGACACACTCACTGGAAGGAGACACCGCGGGACACACTCACTGGAAGGAGACACCGCGGGACACACTCACTGGAAGGAGGCACTGCGGGACTCACTCTCTGGAAGGGGAGACCGCCGGACACACTCACTAGAATGAGACACTGTGGGCACACTCATAGAAGGCGACACCACGGGACACACTCGCTCGAAGGAGACACCATGGGACACACTCACTGGAAGGAGACACCGTGGGACACACTCACTAGAACGAGACACCATGGGACACACTCACTGCAAGGAGACACCGTGGGACACACTCACTGGAAGGAGACACCACGGGACACACTCACTAGAAGGAGACACCGTGGACAATCTCACTAGAAGGAGACACTGCGGGACACACTCACATGAAGGGGACAATGCGGGACACACCCACTAGAAGAAGACACCACAGGACACACTCGCTGGAAGGAGACACCGCGGGACACATTCACTGAAATTAGACACCGCGGGACACACTGGAAGGAGACACCGCGGGACACACTCACTGAAAGGAGATACCGCGGGACACACTCACTGAAAGGAGACCCCGAGGGACACACTCGCTGGATGGAGACACCGTGGGACACACTCACTGGAAGCAGACACCGTGGACAATCTCACTAGAAGGAGACACTGCGGGACACACTCACGAGAAGGATACACCGTGGGGCACACTCACTGGAAGGAGACACCGCGGGACACACTCACTAGAAGGAGACACCGCGGGACACACTCACTGGAAGGAGACACCGCGGGACTCAATCACCTGAAGGGGACACCACGGGACACACTCACTGGAAGGAGACACAGCGGGACACAGTTACTTGAAGGAGACACCACGGGACACACTCACTAGAAGGAGACACCATGGGACACACTCACTAGAAGGAGACATGACGGGACACACTCACTGGAAGGAGACACCGTGGGACATACTCACTGGAAGGAGACACCATGGGACACACACTCTGGAAGCCGAAACCGCGGACTCACTCACTGGAAGGAGACACCGCGGGACACACTCACTGGAAGGAGACATCAAAGGACACACTCGCTGGAAGGAGAAACCGCGGGACACAGCCAGTTTAAGGAGACACCATGGGGTACACTCACTGGAAGGAGACACCGTGGGATACACTTACTGGAAGGAGACACCGCGGGACACACTCACTGGAAGGAGACACCATGGGGTACACTCAGTGGAAGGAGACACGGCAGAACACAGTCACTGGAAGGTGACACCGCTGGACACATTCACTGGAAGGAGACACCGTGGGACACACTCACTCGAAGGAGATATTGCGGGACACAGTCACTGGAGGGAGACACTGCGGGACACAGTCACTGGAAGGAGACACCGCGCGACTCACTCACTAGAAGGAGACACCGTGGGACATACTCTCTGGAAGGAGACACCGCGGGACACAATCACTGGAAGGAGTCATCGCAGGACACAATCACTAGAAGGAGACACCACGGGACACACTCACTTGAAGGAGACACCGTGGGACACACTCACTTGAAGGAGACACCTTGGGACACACTCACTGGAAGGAGACATCGCAGGACACACACACTGAAAGGAGACACCGCCGGACACACTCACTTGAAGGAGACACTGTGGGGACACTCATAGAAGGCGACACCACGGGACATACTCGCTCGAAGGAGACACCGCGGGACACAATGTAGGTGCTTTCTCTTGCTCGTTCTGGCCTCCTACCAGGCTTCGTGCAATAATTACCCTTGAGTGGTTCGACCCACTCTCCCCTACGGTTCTAGAACTTGGACTTAGGTGCAGGGAACTGTAGTGCAGAGAAAGACTCAATAGACCAGGTTGAATAGCACGAAATGGATGCTTTTATTATTAAACAGTTTGCAGCATTATAAAATACATGTCATAAGCACAAATTAAAGCAACTACAAGCATGCACATATCTATAAACTTAATTCCATGGAAATGGGAAACACACGGCACATCGAAAAAGGGGGAACACATTACGATTACCCTTACACCCTCCCCTATACCTAGACTAAGTTTCGACCTGAGGAACTCGGAATCATGCTCACCACTTTCAGATTCGCAAAATAGGGGGTTCGCAGCCTTTTGGCACAGCTTTCCGTCGTCACGTGGATTTGGAAACTTCTGGCGCAGCTTGTTTTTCTCTCTCTCTCTCTCAGGCAAGGAGGCAGTGGACACAGCCTTGATGAGCGCTCGTCATGACTGAAATCAGTTGAAACCTGCTGAATAACTGGATACACATGGGAGAGTCCGTTTATTTCTCTTTCCCGCCTGGCTTAGGCTTTTCCAGAGGGTGTCTTCTCCTTCAGCCTGGGTCGTCGATGATCTCCTGACAAAAGTACCCGGGCCACCCTCCTTCGTCTTCCCGTTGTGGCTGAACCTTGCCTGGCCGAACACCGACCACGCTGCCTTAACCGAACAGTCCGTCCCGAAACGTGAATCTGAAGCGAAGCGCCGAAACGTACTCCCAAGCGTTGAAGAAGATGAAAACCGAAGTGAAGTCCGAAGCGAAGCGTAGCGTCGAGGTGAAGCGTACTGATGGACTTTTCAATCCATAGTTATACCCTTTTGGGACAGTCTTATCTCCCGCCAGATCATAGTCCAGTCTTTGTAATATTTTTGGCGGGCAGAAATCTCTGCAGGGGCGCTTTGTCTTGTAACGGGAGCCAGTGATAGCTTAACTGGCCTTCCTGGCTGATAATGTCTTTTACTTTGTCACCGTAACTCGGTTCGCCTATTGTTCGGTCTGGAGATTGCCCTTGATGGCTGTTAAACGGTTTTTCCTTTGTACAGTAAATGGGTTTAAGTGTTCATTCAATTGTCCGCCCATATCTTGATGGGCCCCATCCTGTTGCCTGAAACTGTCTTGTACTTAGAATCCAATTGAATATGTATGCCCATTTCCCTGAGTTTCGGTTTCCCGATACTGGCTTTCAGGGGTTACTGTTCTTAATCCACAAGCCTGTCTGGCTTGCAGTAACAGAAATCAAATGGTCCAAGAAACTGATCACGAGGTCCGGTGGCCATTTTGTATGCCCCTTTTTTTATCAAAGGGTTTTCTGTATAAGCTTCTTTTGGTCAATAAAGCTGTATTATTAATCCTGTTTTCTTGCGTGATTATTTAATGAAAATTTCCAAATCTTACAGTCCCCCCGTGATACTGATAGCTTGCTTACAGTATCAATAATCCTTGGCGAGCAAATTTTCCCGGTTCCTCACGTCCAAACATTCCCGATAATTAACTATCTATGATCCCCATGACACATGCAGTTCCCATTTCAGAAAAAATTACCTTGTGTACAGTTGGACAATCATAGGCAGTATCATCTTAAACTATAACACATTCATCTTTCAGATGTGAAGGGGCCGATACCCTTTACGCCACCTGCATACACCTTTTATTAATCAAAAAAACAGAAAATCTTTCCAACGGCTATAACACAACAGTATTCATACACTTAAAACATACAGTAACTAAAACCAAGAGTGGAGGAACGCATTAACCTTTAATACTTAGCAGCTTACACTGGGGTGTCCTCTTCCCCCACTCGTACATAGCGTTCTCTCCATTCTCCTGTGTTCTTGTGCCTCTGGAGGCATTTGCCTCTCTTGCAATGCACGAACAATAAAAATATTACAATTGAATCCTGACACAGTACTAGGATGTGGGATGCTATTCTAATCCAGGCCGGGATCTCTATATTGGTGAACAGGTCCCACCATGGTGGGGTGACTATGTCCAATATGTCCTTCCCTATCTCTAATGTCTTCTGCTCCAGTGTGTAGAAATGCTTCTGTGAAACTATAACGGCTTTTAAAATCTTGGTGAGGTGTTCGGGGAGAGGGGGAATGACATAACCAAAATGCGCGACGAATCGCTACAGGTCCGTGAAATTCTCTTTTACAGTGAGGTGAACGGTGGAGGGTGCAGGAATGGGGACAATCCGTTGTTGTGCCACTTGAACTTCAGCCCTGGGTTTAAAACAGAAACTGCTGTCACTGACCGGACACCACTTGTGCTGTCCATGGCGGTAGTGAGGCGCTGCAGTGGTGACACAGTATGTCCCACCTCCGATATATGCCACCTGCGGGGGCACATGGTCCTTTGCCATTGCCTCCATGGTGCAATTTATCGGCTTCGCGCTAGCGGCTCTGAACCCGCACTGTGGTTTCAAAAAGGCATTCAAATGCTGGGGGCACAGGATGATGTGTGCTCCCTGGCTACGACACCCCGAGAGGTCGGTGCCTGTCATCGTACGCTCCCATCTGATGACATAAGGCGGGACCACTGCATAACGAATGTGCGCACCCCCCTGAATGACTCCAATGTTCTCCACCCTGTACACCGGGGCGGGCTTTGCTGCGGGACCCAACACCGGCATCCTTACAACTATTCCCATGATAGTGTGGTTCGAGCATCCGCAGTCCACTGGGACTGGGTACGCTTCTGCAGCTAGTCTGAGCTGGCACGGACTTAATGCGTTCTCAAAAGGGTGGAGCGCTTGCAAGTGCTTGTTGCTGATCCAGAACGGGACCAAACCTTGTTTTAAATCCTCCAGATTACTGCGGCCCTCGCCCAGCAACCACGCCCCTTATAGCACACAAGCCTCGTTCTGCGCAGCCTGATCGGACGCATTCCGATCCTCCTTAATGAGCGCATTTACTGTCCTAGTGTGCTTCTCCAGTTCAGCAATTATTTCCTTCAAGTGTAGTGTCATGGCTTGGTCTTCATGTAGCTCAGAACCCACTACCTTATTTTCGTTTGTCAGTATGTTCCTCAACTGGGTTTTTAAACCATTGATCTGTGTCTGCAGCTCCATATTGTCTAGAGTGTTGACAACAGACGTTCCGGTGTTAAAAGCAGTGAAAATGTCATTTACAGTACCCCTTCTTTGCCTCCTTACCCGATCCAAAACTTCCCGTGGTGTGGTGTATAATTTGGCCTTGTCGATGTCGGCAAAGTCAAACTCGTAAAATTGTCTGAACATTCGGGTTAACAGTACCTGGTACAATTGTTCCGTCTCCCTGGGACACCACTCCAGCAATCGTACCTCAGTGAGGTTTAAAATCACCGAGGCCACCGCGTACTGTACCCCTTGGTACAGCACCTGACCGGTGGGTACCAATACTAAACCGTTCCCGGGTCCCTTTGTGGTGGTGGGGCACCCTTCCTTCCGGGCTAGCGCTACCGGAATCGTGGGCAGGGGCTTGCGTGGGCGGGTGATGAGTTCAGTGGCATTTACTGGAATCGGGGAGTATGGGGCTCCGCATGCCCGAGTGCTGACATCCCATCTCATCCCCTTTCCTTCATCTTGCCACTGCCTCTGGAAAAAGATGGATACGCCCTTGGGGCAGACGTGTTTCGAACCCCACATACAGACATATATCCCTTCATCTGGTTCCCACCATTTGTCCCAACACACACGTAATTGCCCGTGAGTCCCCGTAATTGTCCGATGGGTATTATTACCCAGTCGTTCCCACTCGATAATAGAGTTCTTCATGTCCTTTCCCAGCTTTCGTAGCCACCACCATCTACTTAGTGGTACGTTCCCGTTGCACACCAAACAGATCTTCTTTCCCACAGTAACGCTGACTCTGGGTGCAAGGATCCTCACCCGAGGGCACAATAATGAAGTCTATTGATAGGCGAAACCGAAATTGCTGGAGTATTCCGTAGAATTAGTCCCCAGCCATCCTGGCCATCTCCCTTGGTGGAAATAGGTGGCGGTTTCCTCAACTTCTCGCTTCCCCGTCCCATCCGTCGCGATGGGGGCTGTGTCCCCGGAACACCCGAATATGATGACGTCCTTGGTGCAGCCCCGGTAGGCCAGCCCGCACCGGATCACCGCGATCCCTACGAGAATCCTTTCCATTGTATCCCTGGTCTCTGTAATCGACAAGATGATGTAGCCAGGCTCCCAACAGGTGCTGGCCTAACTAAACGGACGCGCGGGTCCCTTGACCCTGCTTCCAAACAACCACACATACTGGGCAGACTTTGAAAACTATCCTTTAAACATCCCGTCATCTCAAACTTTACCCATCTTAAACTAACATTAAAATTACTTACACTTAACATCTTTACCTAAACTTATATACAGCGCTGCCCTCCTTCGGGCGGCCTACCTAATTCCTGTGAGGGCTGCAGCGCGCCGCTTCCTGTGGCGGGGCTGCACTGGCCTTTGGCTTTGATCCCCCGCAGCCTGTCTCTGCTGAATGGGAATTGTGCCTTTCTCGGGCTGCTCTGTACCGAGGTTGGGGAAGATAGGGAGAGTTGGGCCATTGCTTTCTGGGCTGGAGCGTTCGAGTCGACCTACGAGGGGCTGCCTTGGGTGAGGCTCCCAGGGCTGACGGACAGGGGGTTGGGGCTTTCACCGTCACAGCCTGTGGACCCACCACAGCTGCTGGCTCCGGCTCCCTTCCCTCAGGCCCCGCCCCCCCGGGGCCGGGATTTGTGGTATCCGACTCCACCTCACCTGTCCCTACAGGTAGTGAGTCTCCGCCCCCAATCCCTACCTCCCCTAAGCTTGAGTCAAGGGCGGGATCTTCGTCCTCTGACTCATCCTCCTCCGTGATCGGGTCAAGGGCGGGGTCGAGCTGTTCGGCCTCCTCCCCGTCCGAATCCCAAATCAGAGGGGAGACCTCCCACTCCAATGGGATGACTCCTCCCTTCACGCAGGCCACTGTTCCAGCCTGTGTGGTCTGTGACTCTGTCGCAGGCTGAGGATTTTTGTCCTCAGACTTGGCCCCTGTTGTTGGCCCTTGTGCACCCGCCTTAGACAGTTTGCACTGGTTAATGTGAAACCATTTAGTACATCGGGGCACCTTCACTGCATAAACCATGGGGCTGGCCTTGTCTATAATGCTGTAAGGCCCCATGTACAGTGGTTCAAAACTCCCCACCCGGGCATAGTTCCTAACCATGACCTGGTCTCCGACTTCCCACTCTTGTTGCTTACGAGATTCCAGCAACAGTCGGTTCCCCTGATGCTGTCTCCCCATGTTCCCAGCCGCCTGCCCATAAATCTGCTTCAGGCGTTCCAAAAGGGTCTGGACGAACTTGTCTTGTTTCACCTCTTGGAGCTGGCCCTCAGTGAGCACCGGGGCTAGTACATGGGTGGGTGTTCGCATGATCCTTCCAGTCATTAATTCATGCGGGGAGTACCCCGTACCTTTGGACTGGCTGGCTCGGATCCCCATGAGGACTAAAGGCAGGACCTCCGCCCATTTCTGGGGCGAGCCCATTGTCTCTTTCCTCAGCTTTTCCTTGAGGGTCGGTTCATGCGTTCAACAATCCCGGATGACTGGGGATTGTACGCTACGTGCCACTTCCCTTCAATGCCCAAGAGCATGAGGGTGTTCTGCATCACTTGACCAGTGAACTGACTCCCTTGGTCGGACTCTACAAAACGGGGGAGTCCCCACCGTGAGAACACTTCCCGGATCAAGATCTTGGCAGTACCCAGCGCCGTAGCTGTTCTGCACGGGAAAGCTTCTACCCATTTGGTGAACACATCCACCAGGACAAGGCAATACTTATAGCCGCCCTGGGCGGCGGGCAGGGGCCCTATGTAGTCGACCTGAATCGACTGCCACGGTCCCTCTACCCTCCTGATGTGCCCCATGGGCACCTTCCTTTTCTGGGGGTCTGGGTTGTTTGCAGCGCACACAAGACAGCTCGCACAGAACTCGCGGACATCGTCCCTCAGTCCCGGCCACCATCCCGCCTGCTCTACCCGTTGCCAAGTAACCTCAGGCCCGGGGTGTCCTGCCCCTGGACCCTCATGGGCCAGTTGAAGGAATTCCCTCCGGCGCTGCTGCGGCACAACCCACTGCTCCTCTCGGAACAGCATGCCTTCCTTGACTGAGAGGGCTGCCGTACTGTACGGACACTCTACCTGCTTGCCCTCAGCAATGGCTTTGAGGACCGTTTTTAGGGCGGGATCCAGGGTTTGGACGGTGTTTAGGTCTGGGGGCGGTGTCGCCCCTGTGTTCCCTGGAGTCCCCTCCCCGCCTTGGATCGCCGCCACGGGTCCGGGTCCATAGGGGTCCCAGAAAATGCCGTTGCGGGCACCCTCCCTGGCTAGCGCATCCGCCTGCTGGTTGCCCTGACTGCGGGGTTCTGTGGTGGAATGAGCCTTCACCTTGTGGATGAACACCTCCCCTTCCTCCCCCACAGCTGCCAGGATCTTTTCCAGCAAGGGCTTAACTGTTAAAGGCCGTCTGTCCACGGAGGTATATCCGCGGCGGGACCAGATGGCGAGGTATTCCGTACACGAATTGTACATGAACATGCTGTCCGAGCAAATCGTGTATGGGGTTGGGAAGATCTCGGGGTGGGTGACCACGTATGCCACCGCGGACAGTTCAGCTTGCTGTGCGCTCATGGTGCTGGGGTGCTTAATTGCCAAGGCAATGTTTGCCGTAGGGTCATAAAGTCCACACCCTGTGAGTCGTTCACCAGCAGATACCGTGCTGGAACCGTCTACATAGATCTCGCGGCCTGTGGGGTGTATCCCGGCCCGTAAACCTATGTTAACCTCCCATACCCCTTCGACGGAACACCGATGGGCTGTTCCAGGATATACCATGTTGGCTGCGAGCTTCGGCTCGCAGAGACCTTTAACTTTGAGATCCATCTGGGAAAGGAGGAGGGTCCAGCGCACAATCCGGGCACTGCTTACAGTCCCATCCTTGATCCTTCCATCCAGAAGTATCTTTGTGGGGGTGTGATGGGTGAGGAGAGTGGTGGGAGAGGTTCCTGTGAAGATCACTGATCTGTTCACAGCCCAATGCGTGGCCAGGAGATGCCGTTCGCAATTGGAAAAACTCCTCTCCACATCCGTGAGTACCCTGGAGGAATAGACCACTAGTCTCAGCTTGCCGTGTCGCTCCTGGAGCAGCACGGCGCTCAGGCTGTCCCCACTAGCGGCTACTTCCAGGAAGAACTCCTCTCCCCCATCTATGGCCCCTAGACCGATTCCCGTCTAGCCTTATCTATGGCTCTTTCTCCAGCGCGGATGGCCAGACCCAGGAATTTCACCTCCTGCTGGCCGATCTGTGCTTTCTTTGGGTTTACTTTGAAACCCTTCCTTTCTAACAGTTCCAATAATTCGGCTAATAGTGGGCCGTGCTCCTCCCTTGAGTCCGTGAACAGGAGTAGGTCGTCCACATACTGCACTATCAGATTGGGCTGGCTAAATTCTTTTAAACTTCCCGCCATGCATTGATGGAAAATGCTGGGGCTGTTGTGAAAACCCTGTGGCAAGCAGTTCCAGGTGTACTGTTGTCCTTTAAAAGTAAAGGCAAACTTGTACTGACCCTCCCACCGCAGCGGAATGGACCATAAACCGTTCGAGATATCCAGCACCGTGAACGTGGTCGCAGATGCTGGAATACTCCCTATTAGGTCGGCAACTGCTGCTACCGTGGGCGCGCAGGCTGGGATGTTACTGTTGAGGACTCTATAGTCCACCGTGGCCCTCCATGAATTGTCCGGCTTCTTTACCGGCCACAATGGGGAGTTCACGTGGGTGGCTATTGGTCTCAACACGCCCTGCTGCACCAAGGAAGATATTGCTGTCTCCATGTCGGGTTCTGCCTCCTTGGGGAAGTTATACTGCTTTTGGGGCCGGATCATGGGGTCCCCGTCTACGCTGACCTCAAACCCGGTGACCCTCCCACAGTCGTGCTTGTGGGTGGCAAACACGGTCAGATTGTCCGACACAAACGCTTCCAAGTCCGTTGGGATGTCCGCGACCAGAAGTTCGAGGTCGTAACCCCCTGACGGCTTCATGGTGCACAGGGTCCCCTTTTCTCCCTTCCCTGGGATCACGACTACCTTGCCTAACCCATTCTCGGCTCCCCAGAGACAGTGATTTCTAAGGTCCACGAGGATTCCGTGTTCCACCAAGAAATCAGCCCCGAGGATGCCTTTCCCCCCCCCCCTCATTCCACTTCAATAGGATGCACGTCCATGTGGTGTGGAGTGCTCCCAAATGAATGGAGAGCGGGATGGAGTACGTGCCAGCCTGTTCTCTGCCTGTGAAACCCGCTACTGAGAAGGGAGCCTGGGTAGATAGAGGTGAGGCAAAAGGCTTAGCTGTGTGGATCACGGTGCATGATGCTCCCGTATCCAACAGGTAACTACCCTTTTCCTTCTCCACCTCCATCTCCACAACGGGTCTTCTCCACGTGTCATAATGGAGCGGACACAGGTAGACGGGCTGCGCGGGCTTCAGTCATTTGGGCGCTTCGGTTGGGGTTGGGGAAGCAACAGGGCTGTTGACGACTGCCACCTTCCCCTGCGAGGTCATTAGGGACTGCATTGCCTCTAAAACCGACTCGATCGTGTCGGGATGGATCGACGCATCGGCTCCCTTCTCCCGGACGGGCGCTTGGGCTGGGGCTGCGGGAGTTTTTCCCTTTAAATCCTTCCAGGGATTTCTACAGTCCCGGCGCCAATGACCCTCCTTTCCACACCCGTAACAACTGCTCTTGGCTTGGGGGACGCGATTCCCCTCCTGATGCCATTCCTTTTTAGCAGGAGCTGCAGGCCTCGCCTCATGCACCTTTCCTTTTGAGGAAGGCACCTCCCTACTCTTGTTGTTCCTGTAACTTATCGTGAGCTGATCAAGTACTACTTCCTCTGTGGAGCGGGGGTTAGTGGGGTCAAACCATGCTTTTGCCTGCTCCCTCACCGGCGGCAAGCAATTGGCGACCAGACACCGGAGCCAACGAGCCCTTTGGTCATCATTTAGCGCGTTCCGGTCCGGTCCTCCCGGGCAGCTGCGCCGGTACATTGGCCACAACCTTCCAGCGAAAACTTGTGGGGGTTCTCCCTCGAGCTGTACCGTCCTTTCCAATCGGAGGAACGTAGTTCCGTCACCCTCCCCTATAATCTCCAGGACCTCATCCCGTATTTCCTCGTACGTCTTTCGCCCCCTTTTGCTCTCAACAGGGAGACACTGGAGGAGTGAGCTGTCCAGGGAGAACAGCAGCATTTTGGACTGTTCAGCCCCATCGCAGTCATTAACTGCTGTGGTTTGCTCCACGTCCCTAAAATGGACGGAGGGATCTCCTGACTCGGAGAATTTTGGGATGTGACTTATCATTTCCCTTAGCTGTCGTGCGCTATGGGGCATTATGATCTGATTCACGAGGGGTCCATCCTCGCCATCCTGGTCCGGACCGAGCCTCCGGTGTCACGTGGGACACATCGGTGCCGGTCCCGACTCCACTACCTGGTGTTGCTCTACCTCAAGAACCCCTGTGTCTGACTCCTCCGTTTCCTTCCCCGGAGTCCAAGACTCATCATAGGCAGGAGGTGCTGAGGGCTCGGGGGTTGGTGCCCTAACTGTCTCTTGTGGAATCGGTCTTTTGGATTCTTTGGCCAACAGTAGCTGGCTCGCTGGTGGGTTTATGAGACACACCAAGCCGTTTGCCTTGGCTAGGGCCGGTCTTAGGTCCTCTAGCTCCCGGTGGCAGGCGCTATGGTTGGTGTTCTCAGACCTATCCTCCATGGCCATCTTATATGCTGCCCTGGCCCCCAAGATACTTTCCTCCTGTGTCGCTACCTGTTTAGCTAGGCGGAAACACCTCTCTCTCATTCTACCTTCACTGGCCTTGGCCTCAATGACCTGACATTCCAAATACCCTATCCGGGTCTCATGGCGGTGAGTTACGGATTGGCGTTCCTGATTCAGTGCGTTAAGCGATTGAATCAGTTTCTGACCTCCCGCAACCTTTTCCTCTACTTCTGTGAGCAGCCCTTTGATCTGGGCTGTCTGTGCTACAACGACCTGGTCCAAGAGCTGGACTTGCTTCTTGTAGCACATCAGCCAGACCGCCTTTTCTACCGATTTCTTATGCTCTTTGCCTTCTGTCCACTTGATGGCTGCGTCTAGCGGATGCCTATCTCTCAATAGGTCAGATATCCACTGTTTTGTGAGGTTTACCTTCCCAAAAACATAGTCCGCTATCCTTTCATCCATCACATTTCATTTATTTAAACCTTGATCTAACACGCTACATTCCTGCTGCCAAGGTCCTGCCGCGGTCGCCATTTCTGTAGGGGGTTTCTCTTGCTCGTTCTGGTCTCCTACCAGGCTTCGTGCAATAATTACCCTTGAGTGGTTCGACCCACTCTCCCCTACGGCTCTAGAACTTGGACTTAGGTGCAGGGAACTGTAGTGCAGAGAAAGACTCAATAGACCAGGTTGAATAGCATGAAATGGATGCTTTTATTATTAAACAGTTTGCAGCATTATAAAATACATGTCATAAGCACAAACTAAAGCAACAACAAGCATGCACATATCTATAAACTTAATTCCATGGAAATGGGAAACACACGGCACATCGAAAAAGGGGGAACACATTACGATTACCCTTACTCCCTCCCCTATACCTAGACTAAGTTTCGACCTGAGGAACTCGGAATCATGCTCACCACTTTCAGATTCGCAAAATAGGGGGTTCGCAGCCTTTTGGCACAGCTTTCCGTCGTCACGTGTATTTGGAAACTTCTGGTGCAGCTTGTTTGTCTCTCTCTCTCTCTCTCAGGCGAGGAGGCAGTGGACACAGCCTTGATGAGCGCTCGTCATGACTGAAATCAGTTGAAACCTGCTGAATAACTGGATACACATGGGAGAGTCCGTTTATTTCTCTTTCCCGCCTGGCTTAGCCTTTTCCAGAGGGTGTCTTCTCCTTTGGCCTGGGTCGTCGATGATCTCCCAACAAAAGTACCCGGGCCACCCTCCTTCATTTTCCCGTTGTGGCTGAACCTTGCCTGGCTGAACACCGACCACGCTGCCTTAACCGAAGAGTCCGTCCCGAAACGTGAATCTGAAGCGAAGCGCCGAAACGTACTCCCAAGCGTTGAAGAAGATGAAAACCGAAGTGAAGTCCGAAGCGAAGCGTAGCGTTGAGGTGAAGCGTACTGATGGACTTTTCAATCTATAGTTATACCCTTTTGGGACAGTCTTATCTCCCGCCAGATCATAGTCCAGTCTTTGTAATATTTTTGGCGGGCAGAAATCTCTGCAGGGGCGCTTTGTCTTGTAACGGGAGCCGGTGATAGCTTAACTGGCCTTCCTGGCCGATAATGTTTTTTACTTTGTCACCGTAACTCGGTTCGCATATTGATCGGTCTGGAGATTGCCCTTGATGGCTGTTAAACGGTTTTTCCTTTGTACAGTAAATGGGTTTAAGTGTTCATTCAATTGTCTGCCCATATCTTGATGGGCCCCATCCTATTGCCTGAAACTGTCTTGTACTTAGAATCCAATTGAATATGTATGCCCATTTCCCTGAGTTTCGGTTTCCCGATACTGGCTTTCGCGGGCTTACTGTTCTCAATCCACAAGCCTGTCTGGCTTGCAGTAACAGAAATCAAATGGTCCAAGAAACTGATCACGAGGTCCGGTGGCCATTTTGTATGCCCCTTTTTTTATCAAAGGGTTTTCTGTATAAGCTTCTTTTGGTCAATAAAGCTGTATTATTAATCCTGTTTTCTTGCGTGATTATTTAATGAAAATTTCCGAATCTTACAACATTCAATAGGAGGAGACACCGTGGGACAGAGTCAATTGAAGGAGACACCGCAGGACACACTCACTAGATGGAGACCCCGCGGGACACACTCACTGGAAGGAGACACCGCGGGACACACCCACTGGAAGGAGACACCGCAGGACACACTCACTAGAATGAGACACCGCGGGACACATTCACTAGAAGGAGATATCACGGGATACACTCACTAGAAAGTGACACCACGGGACACACTCATTAGAAGGAGACACCGTGAGACACACTCACTGGAAGGAGACACCGCAGGACACACTCACTAGAATGAGACACCGCGGGACACATTCACTAGAAGGAGATATCACGGGATACACTCACTAGAAAGTGACACCACGGGACACACTCACTAGAAGTAGACACGGTGGGCCACACTCACTGGAAGGAGACACCGCGGGACACATTCACTGGAAGGAGGCACCGCAGGACACACACACTAGAAGGAGGGACCGCGGGACACACTCACTGGAAGGAGTCACCACGGGACGCACTCACTGGAAGGAGACACCGTGGGATACACTCACTGGAAGGAGACACCGCAGGACACACTCACTGTAAGGAGTCACCATGGGACACAATGACTTAAAGGAGACACCGGGGTACACACTCACTGATGGAAACACCGCGGGACGCACTCACTGGAAGGAGACACCGTGGGATACACTCACTGGAAAGAGACACCGCAGGACACACTCACTGTAAGGAGTCACCATGGGACACAATGACTTAAAGGAGACACGGTGGGACACACTCACTGGAGGGAGACACCGTGGGACAAACTCACTGGAAGGAGACACCGCGGGACAAACTCACTGGAAGGAGGCACCGCGGGACACACTCACTGGAAGGAAACACCGCGGGACACACTCCCTAGAAGGAGATGCCACGGGACACACTCGCTAGAAGGAGACACCGCGGGACACACTCACTAGAAGGAGACACGGCAGGACACACTCACTGTAAGGAGTCACCATGGGACACAATGACTTAAAGGAGACACCGGGGTACACACTCACTGATGGAAACACCGCGGGACGCACTCACTGGAAGGAGACACCGTGGGATACACTCACTGGAAGGAGACACCGCAGGACACACTCACTGTAAGGAGTCACCATGGGACACAATGACTTAAAGGAGACACGGTGGGACACACTCACTGGAGGGAGACACCGTGGGACAAACTCACTGGAAGGAGACACCGCGGCACAAATTCACTGGAAGGAGACACCGCGGGGCAAATTCACTGGAAGGAGACACCGCGGGACACATTCACTAGAAGGAGATATCACAGGATACACTCACTAGATGGTGACACCACGGGACACACTGTCTGGAAGGAGACACCGAGTGACACACTCACTGGAAGGGGACACCGCGGGACACACTCACTGGTAGTAGACACGGCGGGACATATTCACTGGAAGGAGATACCGCAGGACACACTCACTGAAAGGAGACACCGCAGGCCTTACACACTAGAAGGAGACACCGCGGGACACACTCACTGGAAGGAGACACCGCGGGATACACTCACTAGAAGGAGATATCACAGGATACACTCACTAGATGGTGACACCACGGGACACACTGTCTGGAAGGAGACACCGAGTGACACACTCACTGGAAGGAGACACCGTGGGATACACTGACTGGAATGAGACACCATGGGACACACTCACTAGAAGATGACACGGCAGGACACACTCACTGGAAGGAGACACCATGGGACACAATGACTTAAAGGAGACACCGGGGTACACACTCACTGATGGAAACACCGCGGGACACATTCACTAGAAGGAGACACGGCGGGACTCACTCACTGGAAGGAGACACCGCAGGACTAACTCACTGGAAGGAGACACCATGGGACACAATCACTGGAAGGAGACACCGCGGGACACACTCACTATAAGGAGACACCGCGGGACACACTCACTGCAAGGAGACACCACGGGACACACTCGCTAGAAGGAGACACCGCGGGACACACTCACTAGAAGGAGACACCGCGGGACACACGCACTGGAAGGAGACACCGTGGGACACACTCACTAGAAGGAGACACCGCGGGACACACGCACTGGAAGGAGACACCGCGGGACACACTCGCTAGAAGGAGACACCGCGGGCCACAATCACTGGAAGGAGATACCGCGGGACACACTCACTGGAAGGAGACACAGCAGGACAAACTCACTCGAAGGAGACACCATGGAGCACACTCACTGGAAGGAGACACCGCGGGACACACTCACTGGAAGGAGACACCGTGGAGCACACTCACTAGAAGGAGACACCACGGGACACACTCACTGGAAGGAGACACAGCAGGACAAACTCACTCGAAGGAGACACCATGGAGCACACTCACTGGAAGGAGACACCGCGGGACACATTCACTAGAAGGAGACACAGCGGGACAAACTCACTGGAAGGAGACAACGTGGAGCACACTCACTGGAAGGAGTCACTGTGGGACACACTCTTTATAAGGAGACATTGTGGGACAAACTCACTGGAAGTAGACACCACGGGACACACTCACTAGAAGGAGACACAGCGGGACAAACTCACTCGAAGGAGACAACGTGGAGCACACTCACTGGAAGGAGACACTGCGGGACATACTCACTGGATGGAGACACCACGGGACACACTCACTAGAAGGAGACACGGCAGGACACCCTCACTAGAAGGAGACACCGCGGGACAAATACACTGGAAGGAAACACCGCAGGACACACACACTAGAAGGAGGCACTGTGGGACCCGCTCATTAGATGGAGACACTGCGGGACACATTCACTGGAAGGAGACATCATGGGACACACTCACTAGAAGGAGACACCATGGGTCACACTCACTGGAAGGAGACACGGAGGGACACACTCACTAGAAGGAGACACCATGGGACACACTCAGTATAAGGAGACACCGCGGGACACACTCACTGGAAGGTGACACCACGGGACACACTCACTGGAAGGAGACACTGTGGGACACATTCACTGGATAGAGACACCACGGGACACACACACTAGAAGGAGACAGCATGGGGCACACTCACTAGAAGGAGACACCATGGGACACACTCAATAGAAGGAGACATGGCAGGACACACTCATTGGAAGGAGACACCAAGGGACACAATCACTAGAAGGAGACACCATGGGACACACTCACTAGAAGGAGACACCATGGGACACACACAGTATAAGGAGACACCGCGGGACACACTCACTGGAAGGAGCCACCATGGGACACACTCACTGGAAGGAGACACCATGGGACACACTCAGTGGAAGGAGACACCGTGGAGCACACTCACTGGAAGGAGACACCGTGGGACACAGTCACTGGAAGGCGACACTGCAGGACACACTCACTGGAAGGAGACACCGTGGGACACACTCACTGGAATGAGACACTTTGGGACACATTCACTGGAAGGAGACACCGCGGGACACACTCACTGGAAGGAAACTCCACGGGACACACTCACTGGAAGGAGAAACCCTGGGACACTCCTCACTAGAAGGAGACACCACGGGGCACACTTACTGGAAGGAGATACCACAGGACACACTCACTAGAAGGAGACATCATGGGGCACACTCACTAGAAGGAGACACCATGGGACACACTCACTGGACGGAGACACCGCAGGACACACTCACTGGAAGGAGACACCACGGGACACACTAACTGGAAGGAGACACCAGGGGACACACTCACTGGAAGGAGACACCGCGGGACACAATCACTGTAAGGAGTCACCATGCGACACACTCACTGGAAGGAGACACCGCGGAACACACTCACTGCAAGGAGGCACCACGAGACACAATCACTGGGAGGAGACACTTTGGGACACAATCACTAGAAGGAGACACGGCGAAACACACTCACTGGATGAAGACACCGCGGGAAACACTCGCTGGAAGGAGACACCATGGGACACACTCACTGGAAGGAGACACCGCAGGACACACTCAATGGAAGGAGACACCATGAGACACACTCACTGGATGGAACACCGTGGGACACATTCACTGGAAGGAGACACCCTGGGACACACTCACTGGAAGGACACACCGCAGGACACACTCACTGGAAGGAGACAGCATGAGACACACTCACTGGATTGAACACCGTGGGACACACTCACTGGAAGGAGACACCATGGGACACACTCACTTGAAGGGGACACCGCGGGACACACTCACTAGAAGGAGACATCATGGGACACACTCACTAGAAGGAGACACCATGGGACACACTCACTGAAAGGGGCCACCGCGGGGAACAATCACTTGAAGGAGACATCATGGGGCACACTCACTAGAAGGAGACACCATGGGACACAGTCACTGAAAGGGGCCACCGCGGGGCACAATCACTTGAAGGAGACATCATGGGGCACACTCACTAGAAGGAGACACCAAAGGACACACTCACTAGAAGGATACACGGCTGGACACACTCACTGGAAGGAGACACCACGGGACACACTCACTAGAAGGAGACACCGCGGGAAACACTCACTGGAAGGAGACTCCACGGGACAAACTCACTAGAAGGAGACACCGCGGGAAACACTCACTTGAAGGAGACATCATGGTACACACTCAATAGAAGGAGACAGCATGGGACACACTCACTGAAAGGGGCCACCGCGGGACACACTCACTGGAAGGTGACACCACGGGACACACTCACTGGAAGGAGACACCGTGGGACACACTCACTGGAAAGAGACACCACGGGACACACACACTAGAAGGAGACAGCATGGGGCACACTCACTAGAAGGAGACACCATGGGACACACTCAATAGAAGGAGACATGGCAGGACACACTCATTGGAAAGAGACACCACGGGACACAATCACTAGAAGGAGACACCATGGGACACATTCACTAGAAGGAGACACCATGGGACACACGCAGTATAAGGAGACACTGCGGGACACACTCACTGGAAGGAGCCACCATGGGACACACTCACTAGAAGGATACACCATGGGACACACTCAGTGGAAGGAGACACCATGGAGCACACTCACTTGAAGGAGACACCGTGGGACACAGTCACTGGAAGGCGACACTGCAGGACACACTCACTGGAAGGAGACACCGTGGGACACACTCACTGGAATGAGACACTGTGGGACACATTCACTGGAAGGAGACACCGCGGGACACACTCACTGGAAGGAAACTCCACGGGACACACTCACTGGAAGGAGAAACCCTGGGACACTCCTCACTAGAAGGAGACACCGCGGGGCACACTTACTGGAATGAGATACCACGGGACACACTCACTAGAAGGAGACATCATGGGGCACACTCACTAGAAGGAGACACCATGGGACACACTCACTGGATGGAGACACCGCATGACACACTCACTGGAAGGAGACACCACGGGACACACTCACTGGAAGGAGACACCATGGGACACACTCAGTATAAGGAGACACCGCGGGACACACTCACTGGAAGGTGACACCACGGGACACACTCACTGGAAGGAGACACTGTGGGACACATTCACTGGATAGAGACACCACGGGACACACACACTAGAAGGAGACAGCATGGGGCACACTCACTAGAAGGAGACACCATGGGACACACTCAATAGAAGGAGACATGGCAGGACACACTCATTGGAAGGAGACACCAAGGGACACAATCACTAGAAGGAGACACCATGGGACACACTCACTAGAAGGAGACACCATGGGACACACACAGTATAAGGAGACACCGCGGGACACACTCACTGGAAGGAGCCACCATGGGACACACTCACTGGAAGGAGACACCATGGGACACACTCAGTGGAAGGAGACACCGTGGAGCACACTCACTGGAAGGAGACACCGTGGGACACAGTCACTGGAAGGCGACACTGCAGGACACACTCACTGGAAGGAGACACCGTGGGACACACTCACTGGAATGAGACACTTTGGGACACATTCACTGGAAGGAGACACCGCGGGACACACTCACTGGAAGGAAACTCCACGGGACACACTCACTGGAAGGAGAAACCCTGGGACACTCCTCACTAGAAGGAGACACCACGGGGCACACTTACTGGAAGGAGATACCACAGGACACACTCACTAGAAGGAGACATCATGGGGCACACTCACTAGAAGGAGACACCATGGGACACACTCACTGGACGGAGACACCGCAGGACACACTCACTGGAAGGAGACACCACGGGACACACTAACTGGAAGGAGACACCAGGGGACACACTCACTGGAAGGAGACACCGCGGGACACAATCACTGTAAGGAGTCACCATGCGACACACTCACTGGAAGGAGACACCGCGGAACACACTCACTGCAAGGAGGCACCACGAGACACAATCACTGGGAGGAGACACTTTGGGACACAATCACTAGAAGGAGACACGGCGAAACACACTCACTGGATGAAGACACCGCGGGAAACACTCGCTGGAAGGAGACACCATGGGACACACTCACTGGAAGGAGACACCGCAGGACACACTCAATGGAAGGAGACACCATGAGACACACTCACTGGATGGAACACCGTGGGACACATTCACTGGAAGGAGACACCCTGGGACACACTCACTGGAAGGACACACCGCAGGACACACTCACTGGAAGGAGACAGCATGAGACACACTCACTGGATTGAACACCGTGGGACACACTCACTGGAAGGAGACACCATGGGACACACTCACTTGAAGGGGACACCGCGGGACACACTCACTAGAAGGAGACATCATGGGACACACTCACTAGAAGGAGACACCATGGGACACACTCACTGAAAGGGGCCACCGCGGGGAACAATCACTTGAAGGAGACATCATGGGGCACACTCACTAGAAGGAGACACCATGGGACACAGTCACTGAAAGGGGCCACCGCGGGGCACAATCACTTGAAGGAGACATCATGGGGCACACTCACTAGAAGGAGACACCAAAGGACACACTCACTAGAAGGATACACGGCTGGACACACTCACTGGAAGGAGACACCACGGGACACACTCACTAGAAGGAGACACCGCGGGAAACACTCACTGGAAGGAGACTCCACGGGACAAACTCACTAGAAGGAGACACCGCGGGAAACACTCACTTGAAGGAGACATCATGGTACACACTCAATAGAAGGAGACAGCATGGGACACACTCACTGAAAGGGGCCACCGCGGGACACACTCACTGGAAGGTGACACCACGGGACACACTCACTGGAAGGAGACACCGTGGGACACACTCACTGGAAAGAGACACCACGGGACACACACACTAGAAGGAGACAGCATGGGGCACACTCACTAGAAGGAGACACCATGGGACACACTCAATAGAAGGAGACATGGCAGGACACACTCATTGGAAAGAGACACCACGGGACACAATCACTAGAAGGAGACACCATGGGACACATTCACTAGAAGGAGACACCATGGGACACACGCAGTATAAGGAGACACTGCGGGACACACTCACTGGAAGGAGCCACCATGGGACACACTCACTAGAAGGATACACCATGGGACACACTCAGTGGAAGGAGACACCATGGAGCACACTCACTTGAAGGAGACACCGTGGGACACAGTCACTGGAAGGCGACACTGCAGGACACACTCACTGGAAGGAGACACCGTGGGACACACTCACTGGAATGAGACACTGTGGGACACATTCACTGGAAGGAGACACCGCGGGACACACTCACTGGAAGGAAACTCCACGGGACACACTCACTGGAAGGAGAAACCCTGGGACACTCCTCACTAGAAGGAGACACCGCGGGGCACACTTACTGGAATGAGATACCACGGGACACACTCACTAGAAGGAGACATCATGGGGCACACTCACTAGAAGGAGACACCATGGGACACACTCACTGGATGGAGACACCGCATGACACACTCACTGGAAGGAGACACCACGGGACACACTCACTGGAAGGAGACACCATGGGACACACTCAGTATAAGGAGACACCGCGGGACACACTCACTGGAAGGTGACACCACGGGACACACTCACTGGAAGGAGACACTGTGGGACACACTCACTGGATAGAGACACCACGGGACACACACACTAGAAGGAGACAGCATGGGGCACACTCACTAGAAGGAGACACCATGGGACACACTCAATAGAAGGAGACATGGCAGGACACACTCATTGGAAGGAGACACCAAGGGACACAATCACTAGAAGGAGACACCATGGGACACACTCACTAGAAGGAGACACCATGGGACACACGCAGTATAAGGAGACACCGCGGGACACACTCACTGGAAGGAGCCACCATGGGACACACTCACTGGAAGGAGACACCATGGGACACACACAGTGGAAGGAGACACCGTGGAGCACACTCACTAGAAGGAGACACCATGGGACACACTCACTGGACGGAGACACCGCAGGACACACTCACTGGAAGGAGACACCACGGGACACACTAACTGGAAGGAGACACCAGGGGACACACTCACTGGAAGGAGACACCGCGGAACACACTCACTGCAAGGAGGCACCACGAGACACAATCACTGGGAGGAGACACCTTGGGACACAATCACTAGAAGGAGACACGGCGAAACACACTCACTGGATGAAGACACCGCGGGAAACACTCGCTGGAAGGAGACACCGTGGGACACACTCACTGGAAGGAGACACCATGAGACACACTCACTGGATGGAACACCGTGGGACACATTCACTGGAAGGACACACCGCGGGACACACTCACTGGAAGGAGACACCGCAGGACACACTCAATGGAAGGAGACACCATGAGACACACTCACTGGATGGAACACCGTGGGACACACTCACTGGAAGGAGACACCATGGGACACACTCACTTGAAGGGGACACCGCGGGACACACTCACTAGAAGGAGACATCATGGGACACACTCACTAGAAGGAGACACCATGGGACACACTCACTGAAAGGGGCCACCGCGGGGCACAATCACTTGAAGGAGACATCATGGGGCACACTCACTAGAAGGAGACACCATGGGACACAGTCACTGAAAGGGGCCACCGCGGGGCACAATCACTTGAAGGAGACATCATGGGGCACACTCACTAGAAGGAGACACCAAAGGACACACTCACTAGAAGGATACACGGCTGGACACACTCACTGGAAGGAGACACCACGGGACACACTCACTAGAAGGAGACACCGCGGGAAACACTCACTGGAAGGAGACTCCACGGGACACACTCACTAGAAGGAGACATCATGGTACACACTCAATAGAAGGAGACAGCATGGGACACACTCACTGAAAGGGGCCACCGCGGCTCACACTCACTGGAAGGTGACACCACGGGACACACTCACTGGAAGGAGACACCGTGGGACACACTCACTGGAAAGAGACACCACGGGACACACACACTAGAAGGAGAGAGCATGGGGCACACTCACTAGAAGGAGAGTGGTTCCAAAAACCACAGGGAACCGTGGATGTCAGGGGATATACGGGAATGGATTAGGAAAAAAAGGAGGGCTTTTGGTAGATACAAAAGGCTAAAGACGGAGGAAGCCCTAGAGGAGTACAAAAAGTGCAGGGGGATACTTAAAAAAGAAATTAGGAGATCAAGGAGGGGCCATGAAATAACACTGGCAAGCAAAATAAAGGAAAATCCGAAGATGTTTTATAAGTATATTAAGGGTAAAAGGATAACTAGGGAAAAAATAGGGCCCATTAGGGACAAAAGTGGCAATCTGTGTGTGGAGCCGGAAGATGTAGGAGGGGTTCTAAATGAATTTTTTGCATCTGTTTTCACTATGGAGAAGGACGATGTAGACATAGAAATAGAGCGGGGGGACTGTGATATGCTCGAACATGTTAACATCGAGAGGGAGGAGGTATTGGCGGTTTTAGCTGGCCTAAAAATGGATAAATCCCCAGGCCCGGATGAAATGTACCCCAGGCTGCTGTGTGAGGCAAAGGAGGAGATTGCGGGGGCTCTAACACATATATTCAGGACCTCTCTGGCCACAGGGGATGTGCCAGAGGACTGGAGAACCGCTAATGTAGTACCATTATTCAAGAAGGGTAGTAGGGAAAAACCGGGGAACTACAGGCCAGTGAGCCTAACATCAGTGGTAGGAAAATTACTGGAAAAAATCCTGAGGGACAAAATTTGTCTCCACTTGGAGAGGCAAGGATTAATCAGGGATAGTCAACATGGCTTTGTCAAGGGAAGATCATGTCTGACTAATTTGATTGAATTTTTTGAGGGGGTGACTAGGTGTGTGGATGAGGGTAACGCAGTGGATGTGGTATACATGGATTTCAGTAAGGCCTTCGATAAAGTCCCGCACAGGAGACTGGTCAAGAAGGTAAGAGCCCATGGAATCCAGGGTGCCTTGGCACATTGGATACAAAACTGGCTTAGTGGCAGAAGGCAGAGGGTGATGGTCGAAGGTTGTTTTTGTGACTGGAAACCTGTGGCCAGTGGGGTACCACAGGGATCGGTGCTGGGTCCCTTGCTGTTTGTGGTCTACATTAATGACTTGGATATGAATGTAAAGGGTATGATCAGTAAATTCGCGGATGATACTAAAATTGGTAGGGTGGTAAATAGCGAGGAGGGTAGCCTCAGTCTGCAGAACGATATAGATGGGTTGGTCAGATGGGCGGAACAGTGGCAAATGGAATTTAACCCGGAAAAGTGCGAGGTGATGCACTTTGGGGGGTCTAACAAGGCAAGGGAATACACAATGAAGGGAAAGACCCTAGGCAAGACGGAGGGTCAGAGGGATCTGGGTGTGCAGGTACACAGATCCCTGAAGGCGGCGGAACAGGTGGATAAGGTGGTAAAAAAGGCATATGGGATACTTGCCTTCATTAGCCGAGGCATTGAATATAAGAGCAAGGAGGTTATGATGGAGCTGTATAAAACACTGGTTAGGCCACAGCTGGAATACTGTGTGCAGTTCTGGTCGCCACACTACAGGAAAGATGTGATCGCGTTAGAGAGGGTGCAGAGGAGGTTCACCAGGATGTTACCAGGGCTGGAGCGCTTCAGCTATGAAGAGAGACTGGGCAGATTGGGTTTGTTTTCCTTGGAGCAGAGGAGGCTGAGGGGGGACATGATTGAGGTGTACAAAATTGTGAGGGGCATAGATAGGATGGATGCTGAGGAGCTTTTCCCCTTAGTAGAGGGGTCAATAACTAGGGGGCATAGATTCAAGGTAAAGGGCGGGAGGTTTAGAGGGGATTTGAGAAAGAACTTTTTCACCCAGAGGGTGGTTGGAGTCTGGAACTCACTGCCTGAAAGGGTTGTGGAGGCAGAAACCCTCACAACATTTAAGAAGCATTTGGATGAGCATTTGAAATGCCATAGCATACAAGGCTACGGGCCAAATGCTGGAATATGGGATTAGATTAGACAGGGCTTGATGGCCGGCATGGACACGATGGGCCGAAGGGCCTCTATCCGTGCTGTATTACTCTATGACTCTATGACTCTATGAGACACCATGGGACACACTCAATAGAAGGAGACATGGCAGGACACACTCATTGGAAAGAGACACCACGGGACACAATCACTAGAAGGAGACACCATGGGACACAATCACTAGAAGGAGACACCATGGGACACACGCAGTATAAGGAGACACTGCGGGACTCACTCACTGGAAGGAGCCACCATGGGACACACTCACTAGAAGGAGACACCATGGGACACACTCAGTGGAAGGAGACACCATGGAGCACACTCACTTGAAGGAGACACCGTGGGACACAGTCACTGGAAGGCGACACTGCAGGACACACTCACTGGAAGGAGACACCGTGGGACACACTCACTGGAATGAGACACTGTGGGACACATTCACTGGAAGGAGACACCGCGGGACACACTCACTGGAAGGAAACTCCACGGGACACACTCACTGGAAGGAGAAACCCTGGGACACTCCTCACTAGAAGGAGACACCGCGGGGCACACTTACTGGAAGGAGATACCACGGGACACACTCACTAGAAGGAGACATCATGGGGCACACTCACTAGAAGGAGACACCATGGGACACACTCACTGGATGGAGACACCGCAGGACACACTCACTGGAAGGAGACACCACGGGACACATTCACTGGAAGGAGACACTGCGGGACTCAATCACTGTAAGGAGTCACCATGGGACACACTCACTGGAAGGAGACACCGCGGAACACACTCACTGCAAGGAGGCACCACGAGACACAATCACTGGGAGGAGACACCTTGGGACACAATCACTAGAAGGAGACACGGCGAAACACACTCACTGGATGAAGACACCGCGGGAAACACTCGCTGGAAGGAGACACCGTGGGACACACTCACTGGAAGGAGACACCATGAGACACACTCACTGGATGGAACACCGTGGGACACACTCACTGGATTGAGACACCATGGGACACACTCACTTGAAGGGGACACCGCAGGACACACTCACTAGAAGGAGACATCATGGGACACACTCACTAGAATGAGACACCATGGGACACACTCACTGAAAGGGGCCACCGCGGGGCACAATCACTTGAAGGAGACATCATGGGGCACACTCACTAGAAGGAGACACCAAAGGATACACTCACTAAAAGGATACACGGCTGGACACACTCACTGGAAGGAGACACCACGGGACACACTCACTAGAAGGAGAAACCGCGGGAAACACTCACTGGAAGGAGACTCCACGGGACTCCTTCACTAGAAGGAGACATCATGGGGCACACTCACTAGAAGGAGACACCATGGGACACACTCACTAGAAGGAGACACGGCAGGACAAACTCACTGGAAGGAGACACCATGGGACTCACTCGCTGGAAGGAGACACCGACGGACTCACTCACTTGAAGGAGACACCAGGGGACACAATCACTGGAAGGACACACGCACTGGAAAGCGACATCGTGGGACACACTCACTTGAAGGAGACACCATGGGACCCACTCACTGGAAGGAGACACCGCGGGACACACTCACTGGACGGAGACACCATGGGACACACTCACTTGAAGGGGACACTACGGGACACACCCACTGGAAGGATACACACTGGGACAGATGCACTGTAAGGAGACACAATGGGACACACTCACTGGAAGGAGACTCTACGGGAAACACTCACTGGAAGGAGACTGCGTGGGATGCACTCACTGGAATGAATCACCGTGGGTCACACTCAGTAGAAGGAGACATGGCGGGACACACTCACTGGAAGGAGACACTACGGGACGCATTCACTGGAAGGAGACACTGCGGGACAAATTGACTGGAAGAAGACACCGTGCGACACACTCACTGGAAGGAGACACCGCGGGACATACTCACTGGAGTGAGACACCATGGGACACATTCACTGGAAGGAGACACCATGAGACACACTCACTGGAAGGAGACACCACGGGACTTACTCACTAGAATGTGACACCACGGGACACACTCACTAGAAGGAGACACCGTGAGACACACTCTCTGGAAGGAGACACCGCGGGACACACTCACTGGAAGGGGAGACCGTGGGACACACTCACTAGAAGTAGACACAGCAGGACACACTCACTGGAAGGAGACACTGCGGGACACATTCACTGGAAGGAGACACCGCAGGACACACACACTAGAAGGAGAGACTGTGGGACACACTCACTAGAAGGAGAGACCGTGGGACACACTCACTGGATGGAGTCACCACGGGACCCATTCACTGGAAGGAGACACCGCAGGATACGCTCACTGGAATGAGATACCATGGGACACACTCACTAGAAGATGACATGGTGGGACACACTCACTGGAAGGAGACACCGCGGGGCACACTCACTGTAAGGAGTCACCATGGGTCACAATGACTTAATGGAGACATCGGGGTACACACTCACTGATGGAAACACCGTGGGACACAGTCACTAGAAGGAGACACGGCGGGACACACTCACTGGAAGGAGACAATGCTGGACACACCCACTGGAAGGAGACACCGCGGGACACACTCACTGGAAGGAGACACCGTGTGACACAGTCACTGGAAGGAGACACCACGGGACGCACTCACTAGAAGGAGACATCATGGGGTACACTCACTAGAAGGGGACACGACGGGACAAACTCACTAGAAGGAGACACCGTGGAGCACACTCACTGGAAGGAGACACAGCAGGACACACTCTTTAGAAGGAGACACTGTGAAACACACTTACTAGGAGACACGGCGGGACACTCTCACTGGATGGAGACACCATGGGACACACTCACTAGAAGGAGACACGGCAGAACACACACACTAGAAGGAGACACCGTGGCACAAATTCACTGGAATGAGACATCGCGGGATAAATTCACTGGAAGGAGACACCGCGGGACACACTCACTGGAAGGAGACACCACAGGACTCACTCACTGGGAGTGGACACCGCCAGACAGACAATCTAGAAGGAGACACTGTGGGACACACTCACGAGAAGGAGACACCACGGGACACACTCACTCGAAGGAGAAACCATGGGACACCCTCACTGGAAGGAGACACCGCGGGACACAGTCACTGGAAGGAGATACCACAGGCACACTCACTAGAAGGCGACACCGCGCGACACAGTCACTGGAAGGAGACACTGAGGGACACACTCACGAGAATGAGACACCATGGGACACATTCACTAGAAGGAGATATCACGGGATACATTCACTAGATGGTGACACCACGTGACACACTCACTAGAAGGAGACACCGTGAGACACTCTCTGGAATGAGACACCGCCTGGCACACTCACTGGAAGGAGACACCGGGGGACACACTCACTGGAAGGAGACACCGCAGAACGCAAACACTAGAAGGAGACACCGTGGGACACACTCACTGGATGGAGACAACATGGGACACACTCACTGGAAGGAGATACCACGGGCACACTCACTGGAAGGAGACACCGGGGGACACACTCACTGGAAGGAGACACCGTGTGACACAGTCACTGGAAGAAGACATCATGGGGTACACTCACTAGAAGTGGACACGACGGGACAAACTCACTAGAAGGAGACAGCGTGGAGCACACTCACTGGAAGGAGACACAGCAGGACACACTCTTTAGAAGGAGACACCGTGAAACACACTTACTAGGAGACACGGCGGGACACTCTCACTGGATGGAGACACCATGGGACACACTCACTAGAAGGAGACACGGCAGAACACACACACTAGAAGGAGACACCGTGGCACAAATTCACTGGAATGAGACATCGCGGGATAAATTCACTGGAAGGAGACACCGCGGGACACACTCACTGGAAGGAGACACCACAGGACTCACTCACTGGGAGTGGACACCGCCAGACAGACAATCTAGAAGGAGACACTGTGGGACACACTCACGAGTAGGAGACACCACGGGACACACTCACTCGAAGGAGAAACCATGGGACACCCTCACTGGAAGGAGACACCGCGGGACACAGTCACTGGAAGGAGATACCACGGGCACACTCACTAGAAGGAGATACCGCGCGACACAGTCACTGGAAGGAGACACCGAGGGACACACTCACGAGAATGAGACACCATGGGACACATTCACTAGAAGGAGATATCACGGGATACATTCACTAGATGGTGACACCACGTGACACACTCACTAGAAGGAGACACCGTGAGACACACTCTCTGGAATGAGACACCGCCTGGCACACTCACTGGAAGGAGACACCGGGGGACACACTCACTGGAAGGAGACACCGCAGAACGCAAACACTAGAAGGAGACACCGCGGGACACACTCACTGGATGGAGACAACATGGGACACACTCACTGGAAGGAGATACCACGGGCACACTCACTGGAAGGAGACACCGGGGGACACACTCACTGGAAGGAGACACAGCAGAACGCACACACTAGAAGGAGACACCGCGGGACACACTCACTGGATGGAGACACCGCGGGACACACTCACTGGAAGGAGACACCGCGGGACAAACTCACTGGAAGGAGACACCGCGGGACACACTCGCTGGAAGGAGACACCGCGGGACACACTCACGAGAAGGAGACACCGCGGGACACACTCACTGGAAGGAGACACCACGGGACACACTCGCTAGAAGGAGACACCACGGGAAACACTCACTGGAAGGAGACATAGCGGGACACACTCTTTATAAGGAGACACCGTGGAATGAACTCACTAGAAGGAGACACGGCGGGACACACTCACTGGATGGAGACACCACGGGACACACTCACTAGAAGGAGACACGGCAGGACACAGTCACTAGATGGAGACACCGTGGGACAAATTCACTGGAAGGAAACACCGCGGGACACACACACTAGAAGGAGACACCGTGGGACACACTCACTAGAAGGAGGCACTGCAGGACACACACACTGGAAGGAGACATCATGGGACCGACTCACTAGAAGGAGACATGGCAGGACACACTCACCAGAAGACGACACCGTGGGACATACTCACTGGAAGGAGACACCGCAGGACTCACTCACTGGAAGAAGACACGGAAGGACACACTCACTAGAAGGAGACACCATGGGACACACTCAGTATAAGGAGACACCGCGGGACACACTCACTGGAAGGAGACACCATGGGACACACTCACTGGAAGGAGACACCGCGGAACTCACTCACTGGAAGGAGACACCATGGGACACACTCACTGGAAGGAGACACCACGGAACTCACTCACTGGAAGGAGACTCTACGGGACACACCCACTGGAAGGATAAACACTGGGAGAGATGCACTGTAAGGAGACACCATGGGACACACTCACTGGATGGAGACTCTACGGGACACACTCACTGTAAGGAGACACCGTGGGATGCACTCACTGGAAGGAGACACTGCAGGACAAATTCACTGGAAGAAGACACCGTGCGACACACTCACTGGAAGGAGACACTGCGGGACACCTTTACTGGAAGGTGACACCGCGGGACACACTCACTTGAAGGAGACACCGCGGGACACACTCACTGGAAGGAGACACCGCAGGACTCACACACTGGAAGTGGAAATCGTCGGACACACTCACTAGAAGGAGACACCATGGGTCACACTCACTAGAAGGAGACACCGCGGGACACACTCACTAGAAGGAGACACCGTGGGTCACACTCACTAGAAGGAGACACAGCGCGACACACTCACTGGAAGGAGACACCGCGGGACATACTCACTAGAATGAGACACTGCGGGACACATTCACTGGAAGGAGATATCACGGGATGTACTCACTAGAAGGTGACACCATGGGACACAGTCACTCGAAGGAGAAACCATGAGACACACTCTCTGGAAGGAGACACCGCGGGACACACTCACTGGAAGGGGACACCGCGGGACACACTCACTGGAAGGAGACACCGCAGGACACACACACTAGAAGGAGAGACCGCGGGACACAATCACTGGAAGGAGACACCACGGGACACACTCACTGGAAGGAGACACCGCAGGACACACACACTAGAAGGAGAGACCGCGGGACAAACTCACTGGAAGGAGACACCGTGGGACACACTCACTGGCAGGAGATACCGCGGGACACACTCACTGGAAGGAGACACCGTGGGACACACTCACTGGAAGGAGACACCGTGGGACACACTCACTGGAAGGAGATACCGCGGGACACACTCACTAGAAGGAGACACCGCGGGACACACTCACTGGAAGGAGACACCACGGGACACACTCACTAGAAGGAGACGCCCTGGGGCACACTCACTTGAAGGAGACACCGCGGGACACACTCACTGGAGGGAGACACCACGGGACGCACTCGCTAGAAGGAGACACCGCGGGACACATTCACTTGAAGGTGACATCATGGGGCACACTCACTAGAAGGAGACACGGCGGGACAAACTCACTAGAAGGAGACACCGTGGAGCACACTCACTGGAAGGAGACACATCAGGACACACTCTTTAGAAGGAGACACCGTGGAACACACTTACTAGAAGGAGACACGGCGGGAAACACTCACTTGATGGAGACACCACGGGACACACTCACTCGAAGGAGACACGGCAGTACACACTCACTAGAAGGAGACACCATGGCAAAAATTCACTGGAATGAGACACCGCGGGACAAATTCACTGGAAGGAGACACCATGGGACACATTCACTAGAAGATGACACGGCGGGACACACTCACTGTAAGGAGACACCGTGGGACACACTCACTGTAAGGAGTCTCCATGGGACACAATGACTTAAAGGAGACACCAGGGTACACACTCTCTAATGGAAACACGGCGGGACACACTCACTAGAAGGGGACACGGTGGGACACACTCACTGGAAGGAGACACCGCGGGACAAACTCACTGGAGGGAGACACCGTGGGACACACTCACTAGAAGGAGACACCGCGGGACACACTCACTGGAAGGAGACACCATGGGACACACTCGCTAGAAGGAGACACCACGGGACAGACTCACTTGAAGGAGACACTGCGGGAGACACTTGTATTGATTTCTTTGTGTGTTCAATGACGAGACATTTATGCAAGAGAATGTCTTTTAATCTAAAGTCTGTTCAACTCTTTATACAGCTTTACAGGAGACATGATGCTAGTGATGCATCTAGAAGGAAACTGAAACCAAACTAAACTGCCCTCTGCTGGTCAGGCACAAGCAATCAATACATGCAATCAGGCTGGTAAGGCATCATAATCGAACAGGCAAATACCATCTCTATTTGCTGATATCATTACATCTCCTTTTCTTGAAACAAAAGTATTTTACTTTTAACTAACAACATGTTTTCTTTGTATTAATCTGCATTTTAACTGTAACACTTAATGAACTTACATTATCATTATCATGATCAAGGTTTTTTAACCTTGCTTTGTGTGTTCACATGAAATATGTCAATACACTAGAACTTGAAGAAAGAATAAGATAACATTACTTCCTTCTATAACAATAGTCCTTAAATTTGCTCAATGAGTCTCTCAGGAGGCTTCACGTGTCTTGAGGATTTTCTGATTGATTGTCCTTGAATCTGAGTTGTTGCCTCAGATGATGGGTTCTCAGCTGTGTGATCAGGTTGTTCAACAGTATCAGTCTCTTGACCTGCTGTGGCTGGTCCCATGAGAAGATCTCGACGATTTCTTCTCAGAACAGCACCCTCATCTGTCTGAATGGTGTATTATCTTGGTTGAACTTCACTCAGGACAGTTCCCTTCTGAGCCCATGGCCTAGAAATTCAGTTGGTTGCGCCAGCCGTTAGCGCCTTTGGAGGAGTAGATGTCGGTCGCTAGGCGGGTAGCGCTCGGGCGCAGCGAGAACTGCGCCTCACCCCAACTTCACTCGAGATTTAGCGCCAGCGCAATGTCTTTACGTGCGCTCAGCTGCGTGTGCAGATCATGACGTCATTTCCTCTTGCAACACCCTTTGTGCGCCCCAAACCGGAACTTCAGTGGCAATGCCCCATTGTGTGCCTGACGCCCCTAGCGACTGTTAAGTGGAACGGTGCTCAGCCGATGCGGGGCGCGGGGGGCGCAAATTAAAGGGCACTCCTCCTGCAATATAAAAGGCTGCCATTTTGTAGCACTCCCTCTTGCGAAACGGATCTTTGGAGAGAGACCAAGGTAGATAGCTTTCTGCTTTGGCCCAACACTCGGACAGGTACTTCTGGCATCGGGCCACAGATTTCCAGTAGCCTTTGCCTTCAGTGACATCTCATTGTTTGCCAGCATATTATGGGGGTTGCAATGGGTGTCAACGCAGGCTTTCTCAATTACATCCAAAGGGCTCACAGACGCCGTGAGAGAGTGGCAGCCCTGGCTAGACGGAGAGGGGGCAACAGGCGTCGGCAAAGGAGGCCTTACCCACCCAGGGTATACCGCCAGCAGTTCTCCTATCTCAACATGTCTGAGGAGCAGTGTGTTCGGAGGCTGCGATTCAGAAGGGGCGTGGTCACAGAGATCTGCCACCTGCTTGGCGGTGATCTGCAGCCACAGCTGAGGAGCAGGACGTCTCTGTCGGTGGCAGTCAAGGTGGTGGTGGCTCTCAACCTCTATGCCACCGGCTCCTTCCAAGCCGCTACTGGGGACATTGCCAACATCTCCCAGTTCGCCGTGCATTGCTGCATCTGCCAGGTGACCAATGCCCTTTTCCAAAGGAGACGTCAGTTCATCTCCTTCTCCATGGCCCTTGCCAAGCAGCAACAGCGTGCAATGGTCTTTGCAGCATTCGCGGGCTTCCCCATGGTGCAGGGCGCCATTGACTGCATGCATGTGGCTTTGCGGGCACCTCTGGAGAATGCCGAGGATTACCGCAACCGGAAGGGCTACCATTCGCTGAACGTACAGCTGGTGTGTGACCACAGGCAGTTCATCCTAGCTGTCAATGCCCGCTTTCCAGGCAGCAGCCATGATGCCTTCATCCTGCGACAGACTTCTGTGGCAGACATGTTCCAGGCCCAGCCTCACCCACGCGGATGGCTTATCGGGGACAAAGGCTATCCTTTGTGTACCTGGCTGATGACCCCGCTCCGTGCACCCAGCACCCCTGCTGAAGAGAGATACAACGAGAGCCATCAAGCGACCAGGAACATCATCGAACAAACAATCGGCATCCTGAAGCAACGGTTCCGCCGTCTCGATCGTTCTGGTGGAGCCCTGCAGTATTCGCCGGAGCGAGTCTCCCATTTCGTGGTCGTTTGCTGCATGCTGCACAACCTGGCTATCCGCAGGACTCAGCCACTGCCACCACAGATTGGAGGACCACCTGAGGAGGAGGAGCAGGAGGAGGAGGAGGAGGAGGACCAGCACAGGAGGGAGGCACAAAGTGCAAGGGCCGCCCGTCGCCGGCTTATTGAACGTCGGTTCTTGGCCCCCTCTCAGGGACTGGCTTGTGCCAATGTCAGCAGATGAATGTAGCCGCTCCACAAGCCCTCAGCCGAGCAGGGCAACCAGGACTTAACCAAAAAACCATGCACACTGCAATTTAACAACAATAATTTATTGAAAACCTCTGCCCTTCCCACATTACATGCTCATGTGGAGAAGCCCCCTCCAAAAACACAAAACTACCAGTCTCGGCCTTACATAAAGAAAGAAATACACCAGTCTCGGCCTTACATAAAGAAAGAAAGACACCAGTCTCGGCCTTACATAAAGAAAGAAAGACACCAGTCTCGGCCTTACATAAAGAAATAAAGACGCCAGTCTCGGCCTTACATAAAGAAATAAAGACACCAGTCTCGGCCTTACACAAAAACAACTGCACCAGTGTCGGCCTTACAACAAGCACCAGGCATTTGTGCATACCTCTACTTTTTGGCCTGCGAGGGCGATGCCTTGCGCATCCTTGCCTGGCCCCTGCCCGCCCTGCTGCTCCTCCTCAATGCGAGCCCAGTGGCTGCAGCAAGGCTGGGGGAAGGCTGCTGAGGGGCAGATGGCGAGATGGCAGATGCCCTTGGGGAGTGGCCTGCACCAGCTCTGGCCTTGGAGTGGCCGGCTGCTGACTGCTCCAACTCTGGCTGGGCGGCAGCAGTCTGTCCAGCAGCTCGTGGCAGCTGCAATGGCAGAGTGGCAGTGTCGGCTGCAGGAATGATGGCAACCTGGCAGATCGCAGGTGCTCGCTGGTCGCCTGAGACACTGGCACTCGCACGGGCCAGCACTGCAGCATGCGCAGCAAACAGCTGAAGGACAGACTGCTGGGCTGCTGCTGCGCGGCGAGTGCCCTTGCGATGCCTGGCTGATCCAGCGAGGGTGGCAGCAGTTAGTGCCCGTGTGGCCCTGGTCTGTGTCCGCATGACACCAGCCAGTGAATGGACGGCACGACTGAGCACTTGGCTAGAAGCCGACTGTGCTGCCGCGAAGTCCTGCAGACTGCTGGCCTGTGCTGCTGCGATGTCCTGCAGACTCCTGGCCTGTGCTGCATTGAATTGTTCCAGACTCCTGGCCTGTGCTGCACTGAATTGTTGCAGACTCCTGGCCTGTGCTGCCCCGAATTCCTGCACACTCCTTGCCAGTGACTCTATGGAGTCAGGCATCCTTGCCACTGCAGCCATGAGCTCAGTGTGCCTGCGCTCAGCCTGGACGGCCATTTCCTCTGGGAGGCGCACCTCCTCTGCGCTGACCATCGCAGGACTGGAGGCCGCACTCACCCTCTGGGGAGAAGTCCGCCGAGCTTCCCCACCCCTCCCGCGTTGCTGCAGGCTGCTGGGCCCCGGAGCTTCACTCTCCTCCGACCCTTCCCCCCGGCTCCCCTCCAGGGAAGACGTGTCCCCTACATCGCCATGGGCTGGCGCGGCTGAGGGTGGCACTGATGGGCCGGCTTCCTCTTCCTCCTCCTCGTCTTCCGAAGGACTGACAGTGGCAGCTTGAGGGCCCGCCTCCTCACCTGGCGATTCACCATCTGAAAGCAGGAAGGCACAAGAGTAGCTTTAGAGTGAGGGGGAGGGTGAACAGCCAGTGGTCGTGGTCCACATTGGTACCAACGACATAGGTAAAAAGAGGGATGAGGTCCTGCAGCAAGAATTTAGGGAGCTAGGTGAAGGATTAAAGAGCAGGACCTCAAGGGTTGTAATCTCTGGATTACTCCCAGTGCCACGTGCTAGTAAGTATAGAAATAGGAAGATAGAACAGATGAATGCGTGGCTAAAGGGATGGTGCAGGGGGGAGGGCTTTAGTTTCCTGGATCACTGGGTCTGCTTCTGGGAAAGGTGGGACTTGTACAAGTCGGACGGTTTACACCTGAACCAGAGGGGAACCAATATCCTTGCGGGGAGGTTTGCTAGCACTGCTGGGGGGGGTTTAAACTAACTTGGCAGGGGGATGGGGTACAGAGTGGAGCTATAGTAGGGGGTGATTTACAGCCAAATACAGAGGGAAAAACAAGTCAGCTGGGAAGGCAAAGCAAATATGTGAAGGCAAAAGAGAATATGGCAGGGCTGGAAGGCATTTATTTTAATGCAAGGAGTCTTGCAAATAAGGTGGATGAACTGAAGTTGTTGTTGAACACATGGGAGTACGATATTGTTGCTATCACGGAGACATGGTTGAGGGAGGGTCAGGACTGGCAGCTCAATATTCCGGGGTATAGAATCTTCAGGCGAGACAGAGGGGGGTGTAAAAGGGGAGGGGGTGTTGCAATATTAATTAAGGAGTCAATTACTGCTGTAAGGAGGGATGATATATTAGCGGGTTCCTCTAATGAGGCCATATGGGTAGAACCTAAAAACAAAAAGGGGGCAAGCACTTTGCTGGGAGTGTACTATAGGCCCCCAAACAGTCAGGGGGAGATAGAGGAACAGATATGTAGGCAAATCTCAGAAAAGTGCGAAAATAATAGGGTAATAATAGTGGGGGATTTCAACTTCCCCAATATAAATTGGGATAGTCAGAGTGTGAAAGGCTTAGAGGGTGCAGAATTCTTAAAGTGCATCCAGGAGAGCTTTTTGAGCCAACATGTAGAAAGTCCTACAAGAGAGGGGGCGGTACTGGACCTAATTCTGGGGAATGTAGCCGGGCAAGTGGTGGAAGTGTCAGTAGGAGAGCATTTTGGCGACAGTGACCACAATTCGGTGAGATTTAAGGTGGTCATGGAAAAAGACAAAGACGGCCCGGAAATAAGGGTTCTAAATTGGGGGAAGGCTGATTTTAATATGATAAGGCAGGATCTGGCCAAATTGGACTGGGAGCAGCTACTTATAGGAAAATCCGCATCAAAACAGTGGGAGACTTTCAGAAGGGAAATAGAGAGAGTACAACGCCAACATGTTCCTGTAAAGGTCAAGGGTGGGACCAACAAGCAAAGGGAACCTTGGATGACAAGGGATATACAAAAATGCATTAGAAATAAAAGGGGGGCTTTTGGCAGTTACAAAAGACTAAAGACGGAAGAAGCCCTAGAGGAGTATAAAAAATGCAGGGGCATACTTAAAAAAGAAATTAGGAGGGCGAGGAGGGGCCATGAAATAACACTGGCGAGCAAAATAAAGGAAAATCCTAAGATGTTTTATAAGTATATTAAGGGCAAGAGGATAACCAGGGAAAGGGTAGGGCCCATTAGGGACCAAAGTGGCAATCTGTGTGTAGAGCCAGATGATGTAGGCAGGGTTTTAAATGAATTTTTTGCATCTGTGTTCACTATGGAGAAAGACGATGCAGACATAGAAATCGGGCAAGGGGGCTGTGACATACTTGAACATATTAGCATCGAGAGGGAGGAGGTGCTAGCGGTTTTAGCAGGCCAAAAAGTGGATAAATCCCCAGGCCCAGACGAGATGTATCCCAGGCTGCTGTGGGAGGCAAAGGAGGAGATTGCAGGGGCTCTGACACAAATTTTCAGAACCTCTCTGGCCACAGGGGATGTACCAGAGGACTGGAGAACAGCTAACGTAGTACCATTATTCAAGAAGGGTAGCAGGGATAAACCAGGGAATTACAGGCCAGTGAGCCTAACATCTGTGGTAGGGAAATTATTGGAAAAAATTCTGAGGGACAAAATTAGTCTCCACTTGGAGAGGCAAGGATTAATCGGGGATAGTCAGCATGGCTTTGTCAAGGGTAAATCATGTCTGACAAATCTGATTGAATTTTTTGAGGGGGTGACTAGGGGGGTGGATGAGGGAAATGCTGTGGATGTGGTTTACATGGACTTCAGTAAAGCTTTTGACAAAGTCCCGCATAGGAGACTGGTCAAGAAGGTAAGAGCCCATGGGATCCAGGGTGCCTTGGCGCGTTGGATCCTAAACTGGCTGAGTGGCAGGAGGCAGAGGGTGATGGTCGAAGGTTGCTTTTGTGACTGGAAGCCTGTGTCCAGTGGGGTACCTCAGGGATCGGTGCTGGGTCCCTTGTTGTTTGTGATCTACATAAATGATTTGGATGAGAATGTGAAAGGTATGATCAGTAAGTTCGCAGATGACACGAAAATTGGTGGGGTGGTAAATTGTGAGGAGGAAAGCCTCAGGCTACAGGACGATATAAACGGGTTGGTCAGATGGGCGGAAAAGTGGCAAATGGAATTTAACCCTGAAAAGTGCGAGGTGATGCATTTTGGACGGACAAATAAGGCAAGGGAATACACAATGAGTGGTAGGACCCTAGGAAGTACAGAGGGTCAGAGGGACCTTGGTGTACATGTACATAGATCCCTGAAGGCAGCGGAACAGGTAGATAAGGTGGTTAAAAAGGCATATGGGATACTTGCCTTCATTAGCCGAGGCATAGAATATAAGAGCAGGGAGGTTATGATGGAACTGTACAAAACGCTGGTGAGGCCACAGCTGGAGTACTGTGTGCAGTTCTGGTCGCCTCACTATAGGAAGGATGTGATTGCTTTGGAGAGGGTGCAGAGAAGATTCACCAGGATGTTACCTGGGATGGAGCGCCTCAGCTATGAAGAGAGGCTGGACAGGCTGGGGTTGTTTTCCTTGGAGCAAAGAAGGCTGAGGGGGGACCTGATTGAGGTGTACAAAATGATGAGGGGCATAGATAGGGTAGACAAAGAGGAACTTTTCCCCTTAGTAGGGGGGTCAATAACAAGGGGGCATAGATTCAGGGTAAGGGGCAGGAGATTTAGAGGGGATTTGAGGAGGAACTTTTTCACCCAGAGGGTGGTTGGAATGTGGAACTCAATGCCTGAAAGGGTGGTAGAGGCAGGAACCCTCACAACATTCAAGAAGCATTTGGATGAGCACTTGAAATGCCATTGCATACAAGGCTATGGACCAAATGCTGGAAAATGGGATTAGACTGGACAGGGATGGATGGGCGGCGCAGACACGATGGGCCGAAGGGCCTCTTTCTGTGCTGTAAAACTCTATGACTCTATGACTCTATGACAGGGCGGCAGCGAGGGAGGCATGAGTGGTGCCATTCACCGCATTGGTCGGACAGTGGCAAAGGATACTGATCTGATGCGCAAGTGGAACGAGAGAGGTCCAAAAGGTGATGCCCTTACCATTGGTGCCCAGAACAGGGTTGGCATCTCCACTGGCGACGGGGCCAATCAGCCGGACTCCCATAATGTGCTCCACACGCTGGTCGAGGTCGGAGAGCTCTTTGAGGTCAGGACGGCCTCCGCCGGTGTCAGTGCGGTTGCGCCGGTTGTGTGCAACCTTGGCCTGCAAGAGAAAGGATGGCCTCTAAGTACAGTGTGTAGCCCTGATCTTGTCTGCACTGCCTCCCATGGTCGAATAGCTTGTACAGTGTGTAGCCCTGATCTTGTCTGCACTGCCTCCCATGGTCGAATAGCTTGGACAGTGTGTAGCCCTGATCTTGTCTGCACTGCCTCCCATGGTCGAATAGCTTGTACAGTGTGTAGCCCTGATCTTGTCTGCACTGCCTCCCATGGTCGAATAGCTTGGACAGTGTGTAGCCCTGATCTTGTCTGCACTGCCTCCCATGGTCGAATAGCTTTGACAGTGTGTAGCCCTGATCTTGTCTGCACTGCCTCCCATGGTCGAATAGCTTGGACAGTGTGTAAAGTGCTGAATGTGCAATTGATTTTCATGCCAGTCCCATAGCTGCTGGATGAGGGCTGGCAATTAGGGCTTTCAGGTCCCTTTGCCCATAATGTGAGGTGCACATGCAAGGATGAGGAGGACACTGGAAAGGGTACTCACCCTGACAACCCGAGTGAGGTCATTGAACTTCTTCCGGCATTGCACAGGAGTCCTGGCAACCACGCTGTTGGAAGAGACCCTGTTGGACACCTCCCTCCAGGCTTTGCAGTAGGCACTGGACAGCGGCCTCTTGCCACCTTCTGGGAACAAAACATGGCGCCTGCGCTCCACTCCGCCGACCAGCACCCTCAGGTCTCCGTCACTGAAGCGCTGCGCTCTCTCCCTGGCCTTCTCCATAGTCCTGGGCGTTGTACAGGTGAAGCTGAAGTGGTCAGGTCTAGGTTGAGGGCTGCAGTGTGCAGGGCGTGGCAGGCAAACAAATCGACCCTCCCCCTTTAAGAGATGACCGGCGCCAGAGTGTCTGCCGTCAATCAAGAACTCGCCGCACCTGCGCTGCGCCCGGCCTCGGGGGTATCGCTCAGCACCGCCGGCTTAGTGCCTAAAGATAGTCGCGCATCGCCTGTTTTAGCGCAGCAGCAACCTCTTGGGGCGTTGCGACTGAATATCGGCGAAGGGGGCGCGACTTTGCGCTGGGCGCAAAGTTTAGCGGCCGCCCGACTTTACCGCCCCAAAAGTGGCTACACTGAATTTCTAGGCCCATGTGTTTGTTTTGTCTTTCAACCTTACTTGGTCACCAGTGTGGAGTTCAGGTAGGTTTTGTGTTCCTCTGTCATAGTAGTACTTTTGCTTTTCTTTCTGTTGTTCTTCGAACTTCCTCACTTTCTCCCCCTCTTTTGTTTTCAGGAGGTTCTCCGGGATGGGTAGGTTTGACCTTAGCCGACGTCCCATCAGGAGTTGGGCTGGTGACTTACCACACTCGAGCGGCGTTGTGCGGTATACAAGCATGCTTTGGTAGAAGTCAGTTCCACTGTCTTTTGCCTTGTACATCAGTCTTTTCACTGTGTTTGCGGGCTCTCCTGGGTCAACAGCTCTGGACAACGTGTCTGCTGTATACATCAGCTTACCCGGTGTGTACGCAACATTCAGTTCATCATAGACGGTCTCTCCTTCGCTTTCCACAATGAGGACTCTCTTTACCAGGTTCAGTCTCTCACAGGCTTTTAAACCTAGTATGGCTTGCACATCCTTTGGCACCACGATTAATGCTAACATGTGTTCTCTGTCCTTGTGTGTCACTTTGACAATGCATCTTCCTTTCACTGGTATTTCAGTACCTGAGTATCCTGTCACTTTCACTTTGATTCCATGTATCTTTGGTCTGGGTCTAATTTTCTTAAAATCAGTCTCTGATATCACATTAACTTATGCTCCAGTATCCAATTTAAATGGAATGTGTATGTCATTCACTTTTAGTGTCAACATCCAGTCTCTTTCTTCTTTTTTGTTTTCAGACACAACATCTACATAGAACTCCTCTATGTCGCTTTCATCTACTGCATGGACCTTGCTTTGTTGCATTTGGTTCTTACAGCAACGGGCATAATGGTTGTTCTTGTTGCAACTATTGCATGTTTTACCATATGCTGGACACTTTCTTGGTGGATGCTGTGTACCGCATCGACTACATGACTTTTGATTGTCCCTTTCATTTTCGTTCACTGGCCACGCCTCTTTTTTCACATTGGCGCTCTTTTTGTTAAATGGTTTGTGTCCGTTCTTACTCACTGCATCCACGTTGCAGCTACTGTCACTGAACAGCTCCTTTGCCTGCAACTTCACAGTCTCTGTAGCCTTACACAGTGCTATGGCTTTTCCCAGGTCTAGATCTTGCACTCTTAGCAGTCTTTCCCTTAGACCATTATCTAGAATACCACACACCAGTCTGTCTTTTATCAGCGAGTCTGTCAGTCCCCCAAATTCACATGATTTGCTTCTGTTTCTCAATTTTCAGCCACATTACCTGTCAACTGAAGCGTCGCCGGTGGGTGTAAACCTTCCATTTTTTCACTTCGTTAGCTATTCTCCAATGGTAAGCAACGATGTTCTCTTTTGGCTTGCTAATTTGTGGAGAGCTGATTTAACTTCAGATTTTTTCTCTTCATCTCTTTCATCCCACTTCTGACACCATATATTGATTTCTTTGTGGGTTCAATGACGAGAAATTTATGAAAGAGAATGTCTTTTAATCTAAAGTCTGTTCAACTCTTTATACAGCTTTACAGGAGACATGATGCTAGTGATGCATCTAGAACGAAACTGAAACCAAACTAAACTGCCTTGCTTGTCTCGGTCACATGCCCTCTGCTGGTCAGGCACAAGCAATCAATACATGCAATCATGCTGGTAAGGCATCATAATCGAACAGGCAAATACCATCTCTATTTGCTGATATCATTACAACACTCACTGGAAGGAGACTCCACGGGACAAACTCACTGGAAGGAGATACCGTGGAGCACACTCACTGGAAGGAGACACAGCAGGACACACTCTTTAGAAGGAGACACCGTGGAACACACTTACTAGAAGGAGACACGGCGGGAAACACTCACTGGATGGAGACACCACGGGACACACTCACTGGAAGGAGACATCACGGGACAAACACACTAGAAGGAGGCACCGTGGGACACACTCACTAGAAGAGACACCGCAGGACTCACTCACTGGTAGGAGACACGGAGGGACAATCTCACTAGAAGGAGACACCATGGGACACACTCAGTATATGGAGACACCGCGGGACACACTCACTGGAAGGAGACACCGCGGAACTCACTCACTGGAAGGACCCACCGCGGGACACATTCACTGGAAGGAGACACCGCAGGACACATTCAATGGAATGAGACACCATGAGACACACTCACTGGATGGAATACCGTGGGACACACTCACTGCAAGGAGGCTCCACAAGACACAATCACTGGGAGGAGACACCGCGGGACATACTCACTAGAAAGAGACACCGCAGGACACACTCCCTGGAAGGAGACACTGTGGGACACACACACTGGAAGGATACAGCGTGGGACACACTCACTGGAAGGAGACACCGCGGGACACACTCACTGGAAGGAGACACCATGGGACACACTCACTGGAAGGATACACCGCAGGACACACTCACTTGAAGGAGATACCGCGGGACACACTCACTGGAAGGAGACACGGCGGGACACACTCACTCGAAGGAGACACCGCGGGACACATTGACTGGAAGGAGATACCACGAGCACACTCACTAGAAGGAGACACCGAGGGACACACTCACTAGAATGAGACACCGCGGGACACATTCACTAGAAGGTGATATCACGGGATACATTCACCAGATGGTGACACCACGGGACACACTCACTAGAAGGAGCTACCGTGAGACGCACTCTCTGGAAGGAGACACCGCGTGACACACTCAATGGATGGGGACACCGCGGGACACACTCACTAGAAGTAGACACGGAGGGATACACTCACTGGAATGAGACACCATGGGACACACTGAAAGGAGACACCGCTGAACGCATAGACTAGAAGGAGACACCGCGGGACACACTCACTGGAAGGAGACACCGCGGGACACTCTCACTGGAAGGAGACACCGCGGGACACACTCACTGGAAGGAGACACCGCGGGACACACTCACTAGAAGGAGACACCGCGGGACATACTCACTAGAAGGAGACACCACGGGACACGCTCACTGGAAGGAGACACCACGGGACACAATCACTAAAAGGAGACATCATGTGGCACACTCACTAGAAGGAGACACGGCGGGACAAACTCACTAGAAGGAGACACCGTGGAGCACATTCACTGGAAGGAGACACAGCGGGACACTTTCTTTTTAAGGAGACACCGTGGAGTCCACACGGCGGGACACACTCACTGGAATGAGACACCGCGGGACACACTCTCTAGAAGGAGACACGGCGGGACACATTCACAGGAAGGAGACACCGCGGGAAAAACTCACTGGAAGGAGACACCGCGGGACACACTCACTAGAAGGAGACACGGCGGGACACACTCACTTGAATGAGGCACTGTGGGACACACTCTCTAGAAGGAGACACGGCGGGACACATTCACAGGAAGGAGACACCGCGGGACAAACTCACTGGAAGGTGACACCGCGGGACACACTCACTGGAAGGAGACACCGCGGGACACACTCACTAGAAGGAGACAGCGCGGGACACACTCACTGCAAGGAGACACCACGGGACACACTACCTAGAAGGAGACAGCGCGGGACACACTCACTGGAAGGAGACACCGTGGAGCACACTCACTGGAAGGAGACACCGTGGAGCACACTCACTGGAAGGAGACACAGCGGGACACACTCTTTATAAGGAGACACCGTGGAGCACACTCACTAGAAGGAGACACGGCGGGACACACTCACTAGAAGGAGACACCGTGGGACAAATTCACTGGAAGGAGACACCGCGGGACAAATTCACTGGAAGGATACACCGCGGGACACACACGCTAGAAGGAGACACCGTGGGACACACTCACTAGAAGGAGGCACTGCGGGACACACTCACTGGAAGGAGACATCACGGGATACACTCACTGGAAGGAGACATCACGGGACAAACACACTAGAAGGAGACACCGTGGGACACACTCACTAGAAGAGACACCGTAGGACTCACTCACTGGAAGGAGACACGGAGGGACACACTCACTAGAAGGAGACACCATGGGATACACTCAGTATATGGAGACACCACGGGACACACTCACTGGAAGGAGACACCATGGGACACACTCTCTGGAAGGAGACACCGCGGAACTCACTCACTGGAAGGACACACCGCGGGACACACTCACTGGAAGGAGACACCGCAGGACACATTCAATGGAATGAGACACCATGAGACACACTCACTGGATGGAATACCGTGGGACACACTCACTGCAAGGAGGCTCCACAAGACACAATCACTGGGAGGAGACACCGCGGGACATACTCACTAGAAAGAGACACCGCAGGACACATTCCCTGGAAGGAGACACTGTGGGACACACACACTGGAAGGATACAGCGCGGGACACACTCACTGGAAGGAGACACCGCGGGACACACTCACTGGAAGGAGACACCATGGGACACACTCACTGGAAGGATACACCGCAGGACACACTCACTTGAGGGAGATACCGCGGGACACACTCACTGGAAGGAGATACCGCGGGACACACTCACTGGAAGGAGATACCGTGGGACACACTCACTGGAAGGATACAACACGGGACACAATCACTGGAACGAGACACACTCACTGGAAGGAGACACCCTGGGACACACTCACTAGAAGGAGACACCGCAGGACATATTCACTAGAAGGAGACACCGCGGGACACACTCACTGGAAAGAGACACCATGGGACACACTTACTGGAAGGGGACTCTACGGGACACATTCATTGGAAGGAGACACCGTGGGACACACTCACTAGAAGGAGACAGCATGGGACACACTCACTGGAAGGAGACACCTTGTGACACACTCACTGGAAGGAGACACTGTGGGATACACTCACTAGAAGGAGACACCGCAGGACACACTCACTGGAGGGAGACACCATGGGACACACTCACTGGAAGGAGACACTGTGGGACACGCTCACTGGAAGGAGACTCAATCACTGGAAGGAGACACCATGGTACACACTCACTGGACACACTGGAAGGAGACTGCGCGAGACACTCACTAGAAGGGGACACCGCGGAACACACTCACTGGAAGGCGACACAGCTGGACACTCTCACTGGAAGGAGATACCGCGGGACACACTCACTGGAAGGAGGCACCGCAGGAAACACTCACTGGAAGGAGACACCACAGAACTCACTCACTGGAAGGAGACACTGCGGGACACACTCCCTGGAAGGAGTCACCGGGGGACACATTCACTGGAAGGAGACACTGTGGGACAAACTTACTGGAATGAGACACCATGGGACACACTCACTAGAAGATGACACGACGGGACACACTCACTGGAAGGAGACACCATGGGACACACTCAATGTAAGGACTCACCATGGGACACACTCACTGGGAGGAGACACCGCGGGACACACTCACTAGAAGGAGACTCCATGGGACACACTCACTAGAAGGAGACACCGCGGGACACACATGAAGGAGACACCATCGGACACACTAACTAGAAGGAGACACCGCGGGACACACTCACTGGAAGGAGACACCATGGGACACACTCACTGGAAGGGGATACTACGGGACACATTCACTGGAAGGAGACACTGTGGGACGCACTCACTGGAAGGAGACACCACGGGACCCACACACTAGACGGAGACATCATGGGGCACACTCACTAGAAGGAGACACCATGGGACACACTCACTAGCAGGAGACACGGCAGGACACACTCACTAGAAGGAGACACCATGGAACACACTCACTAGAAGGAGACACCGCAGGACTCACTCACTGGAAGGAGACACGGCGGGACACACTCACTAGAAGGAGACACCGCAGGACTCACTCACTGGAAGGAGACACGGCGGGACACACTCACTAGAAGGAGACACCGTGGAACGCACTCACTAGAAGGAGACACCATGGAACACACTCACTAGAAGGAGACACCACAGGACTCACTCACTGGAAGGAGACACGGCGGGACACACTCACTAGAAGGAGACACCGTGGAACACACACACGATGTAGCAGAGCCTGGTCTCCAATCATCTTGGATCCCCTTCCCATTGGACCAAGACCTTTCTCTGTCAAGCCCGTGTTGTAGCTGGTGTGCAACGGCCAGCCGACATTAAAACAATTCACGCACAGGCATCTTCCACCCTTTAAAATGAAGTTCGGAACCTGGAACGTCAGGACCCTCATGGACAACCCTCAACAGTGATAGACCGGAACGCTGTGCTGTTATCGTTGCCCGGGAGCTCAGACATTTCAAAATAGACATCACCGCCCTAAGCGAGATCCGGCGGGCGGGGGAAGGCCAGCTCAAGGAGCAAGGCGGTGGTTCTACCTACTTCTGGAAAGGCAAACCTGAAGAAGAACGCTGCCTCCATGGGGTAGGCTTCGCCATAAAAAATTAGCTAGTTGGGCATCTCAGAGATTCCTTTTGCTGAATAAACGAACGCCTCATGACTCCACGGCTCACCCTAGCCTGAAACCAGTGCACTATGGTCATCAGTACGTACGTCCCAACACTGGAAGCCACAGACGAGACCAAAGAGGAATTCTACTCCAGCCTCGAACAATCCCTGCCCCGAGTCCCAATGGGCGGCAAGCTGATCCTCCTTGGCGACTTCAACGCCAGAGTTGGAAAGAACACAGAACTGTGGGAGGTGTGATTGGCAGAGAGTGGGTAGGGAAAGCCAACTCCAATGGTACGCTCCTCCTGACGAAATGCTTAGAACATGGCCTTGTCATAACCAACACCTTGTTCCATCAGAGAGACAAGTACAAGGCTTCATGCCAACACCCTCGCTCCAAGCACTGGCATCTGCTGGACTACGTCATCGTCCGAGCGAGGGACCGTAAGGACGTCTGCATCACCCGCGCCTTGACAGGAGCGGACAACTGCTGGACAGACCACCGCCTAATCCATTCTGTCATCTCCATCAATGTAGCCCCAAAACAGCGGCGGCAACAGAAGCAATGCCGCAGGTAAATCAATGCTGGAGCACTCAAAGACCCTGCTAAGAAAGCCCTATTCAGCCTGCGTCTCAGAACCAACATGATGACTCTCAGTGATTCAGAGACACAGAGTGTCCAAAGTGCCTGGTCTGCACTCAAGGCCTCCATAATCAGCACCTGTGAAGAGACGCTCAGTCACTCGACCAGGAAACACCAAGACTGGTTCGACGAGAACGACCAGTAGATCCAGGAGCTAATAAGCTGCAAGCGCAAGGTATTCCTGATCTGGAAACAGCAACAGAACTTGAGAGCAAGAAAGCAGCTCTACAGACACCTGAAGGCCGAGGTCCAACAAAAAACTCCCAACCTAAAGAACAGATGGTGGGTGGAGAAAGCGCAGGAGATCCAGCAGCTAGCCGACAACCATGACGTGCGTGGATTCTTTCGCGCAGTCAAGACTACCTAAGGCGCAAGCACCCAAAGTCCTACCCCACTGCAGGCCAAGAACGGAGAGGTACTCATCAAGGACAGAGCGGCAGTCAGTGCCCGCTGGAAGGAGCACTTTGAAGATCTCCTTAACCAAGACTCTGTCTTCGATGCAAGTGTCCTCAACTCCATCCCGCAGCATGCTACCCGCCACCACCTCAGCATAACCCCAGCCTGGCATGAGGTTGATAAGACCATCCGACAACTGAAGAACAACAAGGCCTCGGGAGCAGATGGAATCCCTGCCGAGGCACTAAAACATGGTGGAGAAGCACTATTGGCGCGGATACATGAACTCATTTCTCTTATTTGGAAGGAGGAGAGCATGCCAGGGCATCTCAGAGATGCCGTAATCGTGACCATCTTCAAAAAAGGTGACAAGTCCGATTGCGGTAACTAGAGAGGAGTCTCCTTGCTGTCTGCCACAGGCAAAGTCATCGCAAGAATCGTCCTCAGTCACCTTCTCCCAGTGGCTGAAGAGCACCTCCCAGAGTCGCAATGCAGATTCTGCCCACTAAGGGGCACAATGGACATGATCTTCACCGTGTGTCAACTATAAGAGAAATGCAGGGAACAGCGCCAACCGCTGTACATGGCCTTCTTTGACCTCACAAAGGCCTTCGACACCATCAACTGTGAGGGATTATGGCGTGTCCTCCTCAAATTCAGCTGCCCTCAAAAGTTTGTCACCATCCTCCGCCTGCTTCACGACGACACGCAAGCCGTGATCCTGACAAACGGATCCACTACAGAGCCAATTCACATATGGACCAGGGTCAAGCAAGGCTGTTTCATTGCACCAACGCTGTTCTTGATCTTCCTGGCTGCAATGCTCCATCTCATCCTCAGTAGGCTCCCCGCAGGAGTGGAGCTAATCTACAGAACAAACGGAAAACTGTTCAACCTCTGTCGCCTCCAGTCCAGATCCAAGGTCGTCCCATCCTCTGTCATTGAATTACTGCATGCAGATGACGCTTGCGTCTGCGCACACTCTGAGGTCGAACTTCAAACCATCGTCAACACCTTCACCGAAGCGTACGAGAGCACGGGCTTTACACTAAACATCCTTAAGACAAAAGTCCTTTAACAACCTGCCCCTGTCACACAGTACTGCCCCCCGATTATCAAAATCCATGACAAGGCCTTGGACAACATGGACCACTTTCCATACCTCGGGAACCTACTGTCAACAAGGGCAGCCGTCGATGACGAAGGGCAATACCGCCTTCAGTGTGCCAGTGCAGCCTTCGGTCGCCTGAGGAAGAGAGTGTTTGAAGACCAGGACCTCAAACCCGGCACCAAGCTCATGGTCTACAGAGCAGCAGTGATACCCGCCCTGCTGTATGCCTCAGAGACATGGACCATGTACAGCAGGCACCTCAAAACACTGGAGAGATACCACCAACACTGCCTCCACAAGACCCTGCAAGTCCATTGGCAGGATAGGCGCACCAACGTCAGTGTTCTCACTCAGACCAACATCCCCAGCATCGAAGCTTTGACCACGCTCGATCGGTTCTGATGGACGGGCCACATCGTCCGCATGCCCGATATGAGACTCCCAAAACAAGCACTCTACTCGGAGCTCCGACATGGCAGAGGAAACGCTTCAAGGACACCCTTAAAGCCTCCTTGAAAAAGTTCAACATCCCCACTGACACCTGGGAATTCCTGGCCCAAGACTGCACAAAGTGGAGAAGAAGCATCTGGGAAGGTGCCGAACACCTCGAGTCTCTTCACCGGGAGCAAGCGGAAGCCAAGCGCAAACAGCGGAAGGAGTGCACGTCAACCCAAGCACCCCACCCACCTGCCCCTTCAACCACCGTCTGCCCCACCTGTGACAGAGACTGTAGGTCCCGCATTGGACTCAGCAGTCACCTGAGAACTCAATTCTTAGTGTGGAAGCAACTTATCCTCGGTTCCAAGGGACTGCCTAAGAAGAAGAAGAAGATGAGGTTGGAAGTGAGGATAGCTTTGGGTAATTAGGGATCAGGAATAGTTTAACATCAGCAAGGAAGCTGCAGTGGCCATATACGTCTATGCAAGATGCCCCCTGCTCTGCCTCTGGCCATGAGGTCTGCCATTCTCTCCCAATCACAGCCAGCACTGCCTCCTCAAGGGGAGTGATATCATGAATTTGTGCTTTTCCTCCCCAGGTCAGGTCCTGCTGCCGCCTGATATGTGCTATTTTTTCCTGGAAGAGAAAAAGTGGTGATTGTGAATGAGTGTATTGGCAGGTGTATTTGTGTGTGTGTGTGTGATGCCTCTCATGGTTGAAGATCTGTAAGATGTGTCTGAGGTGTGAGTTTTGCCTGTGAAGGATGCAATAGTGTGGGGTGTGTGAATGTCAGTGTGTAGTTAGATGACAGATGAAGTGTGTTGAGGTTGTGATGTTGGTGGTGGTGGTGCAGTTATTGAGAAGTGTGCTTGTGAGATGGGATCTTACCTTGACAACTCGTGTCAAGTCATTAAACTTCTTGCAGGACCTGAGCCATGTCCTGGGGGCAGTGCTCCTGGCTATGACCTCCCAGGCGATCTCTTCCCACATGCACTTCACCAGCTGCCTCTGTGGTCTCTGTCCCCCCTGCGGGTAGAGGACATCCCTTCTCCTCTTTACCTCCTCCACCAGGACCTCCAATGCCACATTAGAGAACCCCAGAAACCTCTCTCTTGCTCCTTGCGACATCCGTCAACTCCCAGCCATCGCACGCCACACCTTCAGCGGAAGTGGGTGAGTGCAGGCTACATATACAGCTCTACGAAAATGGAGTCTATTCAGCACTTGAGTGTTAAACCTGCAGGTTTCTGGTTGGCGCCTGCAGGCACGTTCAAATCATGATAACCATCAATTAGCACGAAAATGACATGCTAAATCCAGACTTTCAAACAGGCATTTCTTGTCAGCACAGGAGCTTTTTAGCGACTGTTTTCATACTTTGGCCAAAATAGCCCCCTTGGTCTCTTTGGTGCCTTACAAACCACAGCAAAAGTTTTCCATCATAGGGGACTGGGTGGTGCAGTGGGTCAGTGCATCAGGGCTTTAATCCAGCTCAGTCTGATGGGAGGAAAGTCTCTTCTCTCTGTTGGCTGTAAGGATCCAATGCAAAACGAATCTGAGTGGCCTTATCCCAGCTCCTGGTGGGCATGGGCCTGAGGATCATTTCTAATCTGGTAATCTCATTCAATGAGGCCAAAGGATGGCTGGTGTGGACAGTAGAAAATAACACATTGGATGGAATTTTCACATTGGAGAGCATGTGTGTTTGGGGGTGGGTCGGTGGTTAAAAGCGCGGAAATTGACAGCGTGCCGGGAACCCGCTGTCATCCTGTCGACTTCTACATTTAACTCGGTCGTGTTTCACGCCGCGCCACGGACTCGCTCGGGAGAGTCGGGCGATCTCATTGAGGTACTTAACTGCTCGTTTATAGACCCTTAACTGCCATACCCTTGTGCATCTAGGATTGTGTCTTTTTTAGTTTCCGAGTGCTTCTATGAGATGCAACCCCTGTGGCTTCAGCAGAGGTAGAGGCAGGCTGCTCACATCCCTGCTGTGACTGCTTTGACACTTTTGCCGGACGTCCTCTGGGTTTTGGAGCCTCTGAGGGTCCCACCAGAGACTGCTCCACCTGCAACTGTGCAGGGGCAGACTTGGCCATCAGGATCCGAGGCAGCACGTGGGGCTCTGACTGAGGGGGAGGCAATGGAGTAGAAGTGGGAGCACTTTGCGAAGAGCCCCCACTTCCATGTCCCCTCTCACCATCATCCCTCTCATGGGCCACCCGCACTTCTATGTTAGCAAGGAGCTGGAGAGCACCTTGCTGCACATCAGTGGGGCCATGAACGCCCAAGTCTATGTTGGTATCTCACCTCGAGATGTGGTCAATGAGAGCCTGCAATCTGTTGTTCACAGCAAGCATGTTCTTGTGGGACTGGCACATTTTCTGCTCCATGCAGGTGGCCATCCTTTCCATGGAACCTCACATCATCGCCATCACCTGCGAGATGGTGGTGCTCATGTTGGAGATGGACTCCTCCATTCTCTGTACATTTACACACATCACAGCTGCAAAAGCTGTCAGAGCCTCGCACAATTTTTGCTACCCCTCCAAGATCACCCTCTTTCTCGATGGCCCCTGAGGCTCAGCATCTGCATCCAGCTCCATTGCTGTCTCTGTCTACACCATCTGCTCTTGCTCACTTGTGAAGTGTGAGACACCAGGTGACAACACTACTCTATCTTGCACAGGACCCACCGAGGTGCGCGTATCTGTGCTGGTGCTGGGTGCACATGGATCTGGTGACGGTGCACCCTCAGAGGCTGGAGGCTCCTCTGAGGAGTCATCTTCCTCCTCCGGCTGGACAGTTGGTAGTGGGGGGTGCACTTGATGGACCTGTGGGAGAGTAAAGAGATGAATTAGAAGTGTTATGATAAGAGTGTGTAACGTTACCATTATGCACATGATGACATTTCACTGGCTGCTGACATCAAGTCACTATGAGTGACTGTTGTATGCCATATGGCTGTATGAGATTTAATTCTGTCACCAGGTTGCTGGGAGGTCCCCTTCTCTCCGTCTCCCACCGCCAGCAGCTCTGCAACTCCACAAATTTCAAGCACCTCCTCCTCTGCTGGAGTCATGTTGGGAGCATTGGAGGGCCACATCTGGTTCGCTGACTCTCCCTGTTGTTCTGGGCTTTCTTCTCCTGCAAGGAGGGTAGGAAGAGATCTTTGAGTGAGAGTGATGGAATGAGTGTAAAGAATGGATGTGCTACATCTGTAGAGGGTGACTATGAGGGTGTGGCGTGACATTGCCAAATGGTTTCCTTCTGTGGTGTTACTTCCTATGATTATGTTAGGATGAGGGTGAGTGTCAGTGGTGGTTAGTCAGATGGGGATGTGAGTAGGTGCATAGACAGTGAGGGATGGGTGCACCTTGCAAGGTAGGTTAGTGTGAGGATTGACGTGCAGCAGTAGGCTTGGAAAGGCAGAGTGATGGGTTTGGGGTGACAGGCACATCAGGATGTAGTTGAATGTAGCATTGCACTCACCTTTCCTGACCTCATGAGATCATTATATCTTTTCCGGCACTGGATCCAGGACCGCCTCATGACATCCTTGCTGCTGACCTCCTCTGCGATCTCCAGCCATGACCTCTTGGTGTCTCTGGCTGGTCTTGGTGTCTCTGGCTGGTCCTGGTGTCTCTGGCTGGTCTTTTGCACTGATCCACAGGGAAGAGGACCTCCCTGCGTGCTCTGACTCCCTGGACCAGCACTTCCAGGAATGCATTGGGGAATCTTGGTGCAGCCATCTGTCTGTGTGACTCCATGACCCACACAAATCTCAGTGACATGTAACAATTGCCACCTCTCCCAAACACCTTTATGCCTCTTCCAACAACCTTCAACTGGGATGTGTGCAAGGCTGCTTTAAATACCTGAGCTGAAAACGAGTCATCAATGACATTAGCAGGCCCGCTCCATTTAATTGGGCCGGAAAACCCACATGACTCTTTCAATGGATGTAATTGAGTTAAATGCGCAGAGCAGAACGTGCTGTTAAAAAGTTCGGGATGGCGACCCGCTACACGGCCCACACGCACCTGCCCCGACGCTCAGGTAAAGATTCCGGACATTTTTGCAGGAAGGAATGTTCTTCCAAGGTTGGGGTTAAGGCTCAATATTGTGGCAAAGTAGAAGGTAACTTACTCTACATCTAGCCATTCGAGCTTCCCTTGAGGTACTTGGTAATGGTACTAGCTACTTAAAATGGGGAAGTACTCCACTCTGCAGCACTAACAGCTCCCACGTTAATAAGCATAACATTTAACAGGAAAATAATGTTGAGTGGGTGTCAGCAGATGGAATTTGAACTTGGTTAGCTTGCAGCTGCTTTATTAAAAACAAAAAAAATGTATTTATTAGTTTTGTAATCTTCATGTTCACTTTTCCTGTATTTTTCTTTTCCTCTTTGGGCCATCATACCCTGTCTTACAGATTTGGTCCCACATCTCTCAAAACACAGCTACTAAATGAATGTTGAAGGTGCACAGAGTGGTTCAAACTCTTATGTTGATCCTAGGGTAAGCTGACAGCACAAGTAAGCAACAACTTCGTAAAGAAAAGCAACAGATTCTGATAGGAGAGGTGCAAAACTCAACAAGAACATGGGTCCAGATTTTGCTGGAGCAGGGCATCTCAAGGGCGAATCCCGTTAATTAGACTTTGTCCCTCACCCTTCAGCTCGAAAAATTTTTGCTCTTCAAGTTTCTGGATATACGAGCAGATAATGCCGCAGCGAGGGCAACAGGGCAATGGGAACTTGGTCATCGTCGTACGTGTCTCCACACTGTTCTCTTTGGGGAACTGTATGATGTGGTGGAAGAATTTCTGGCCATGATTAACGCTCCTTCCGTGACCGTAACCATCTTCGTACCAGCCATTAGGGTGGTTAGTCCTATGGCGGGAGGGTTTTACGGGCTCCCACAACCCATACGAGGGGGGGGGGGCCACCCACACACACGGACGCAAGTATCCCGCTGGATTTCAACCCAGAATTTAGAGCCGGAGCTCTGACTCCATTTGCCGAGAATGTCTGGAGCGGGGTTCGAAACCCTACGCCTTCTGGCCCAGCGGCGGGGATGCTACCGCTACGCCAAAGGCCCACTCCGGGAACTTGGTAATGTTAGATCTGTGGTTCAGTGGATAAATAATTACACGGATGCTGTACATAAACAAATAACAGGTCTTTACTGGAGGAGGGTCATCTCTAGACTGGGGTAAGGAGGCATGCGCACAGCTTATATACTGGTGTGGTCACTGCCGGTACTACAGTATACAGGAGCTGTAAAAAGTAGTTCTGACTTAAAGCACATACACTACAATTCCTCCCTTTTTAGATTAATAATACCCCCTTAATATTCAAATAACAATTACATTTTTACATGTACATTCAATAACAAAAGTCCATTTATAGATTCAGTCTTTGGGGCGGCTTCCTGACCCTTTCGGGATAGCGCCTTTCTGGAGGTTCTTGTTCTTGGTGCAGAGGCGATTCTGACCCCTTTTCATCGGGTAGTTCATCGGGTTCCACTGCCACTGGGTCTGAAGTAAATGCTACCGGTATGTCGGGTTCATCCCCAGGTACTCGAGACATGGGGTTGACGCCTTCCTGTGACGCTAAGATCTGATCGACGTGGCGTCTCACAATGTTCTCCCCGACATCCACTGTGTACATTAATGGCCCCTGCCTTGTACATATCGTTCCGGGTTGCCACTTCTCTGTTCGATAGTCACGGGCCAAGACTGGTTGCCCTACATTGAAGCTCCTTGTCGGCTTCTCGTTGATGTGCTGGAATTGTTTGTCCTCAACATTTCTTCGCACATTTGGTCTGAGCAAGTCCAGACAAGACCTCAACCTTCGGTTAAAGAACATCATGGCCGGGTTCTGGTTGGTAACTGCATGTGTCGCGTTTCGAAAGGCTAATAAGAAATTGTCCATCTTATGCTGTAGTGGAATTTCCTCGTCGCACATGGCCTTTATCGCCTTCTTAAAGGTTTGTACGAACCTCTCAGCCAATCCATTGGTGGCTGGATGATACGGGGCGGATGTGTAATGCCTTACCCCATTCCTTTTCATGAATTTTTGGAACTCGTCGGACACAAACTGTGGTCCATTATCAGAGCAGATCTGCTCTGGCAAACCGTTTCTGACAAATATGGTCCGTAGGACTGCAATCATTTTCTCTGTAGTGGTTGAAGACATCTTTATCACCTCAGGCCACTTTGAATGAGCATCCACTGCTATTAAGAACATTGAGTCCATGAATGGACCAGCGAAATCAATGTGCACCCGTTGCCATGGAGAGGAGGGCCACTCCCATGGGTGTAGAGGGGCATGTGGTGGTGCATTTTGGGCCTTCTGGCATCCTAAGCAGCTCTTAGTTAGGTCTTCGATTTGTTGATCGATCCCCGGCCACCACACATAAGCCCTAGCAAGGCTTTTCATTTTCACTCCCCCCAGATGATCTTCATGTAGCTCCTTTAGCACTCTCTCCCTTAACTTGGGTGGAAGCACCACTCTGGATCCACACTTCACTGTCCCCTGGCATACTGACAGCTGTTCTCTTCTGGATGAGAATGCTGGCAGCAGTGAGTCGCCATGTGTTGGCCATCCCCTCACCGTCAATTCATATACCCGTGACAGCGTCGGATCATTGCGGGTCTCCTTCTCTATATCCGCATTTGTTACTGGCAATCGTTCAATTATCGACGAATAAAATATCTCGAAAGGGTCCACTGCTGGTGCTTCCTCCACCGTAGGCAGTGGCAGGCGCGATAGCCCATCAGCGTTCCCATGCTGTTTCGTGCCTTTATATTCTATTTCATATTGATTCGCCCTTAGAAACAGGGACCATCTTTGTAACCGCTATGCAGTCATTACTGGCACGCCCTTCTTAGGATTAAAGATGGAAACAAGTGGTTGGTGGTCAGTCAGCAAGGTGAACTTCTGCCCATGCAGATAATGGTTGAATTTTTTTACTCCCCATACTAGGCTGAGGGCCTCCCTGTCAATCTAGGCATAGTTGCGCTCGGCTGAGGTTAGTGACTGAGATGCAAAGGCTACTGGCCTCTCCAACCCGTCTGGGAATTTATGCGACAGCACCGCTCCAATGCCCTAGGGTGATGCATCACATGCCAAATGAATTGGTAGTGCTGGGTTGAAATGGGCCAACACCTCTTTTGATGTGATCAATTCTTTACACTTCTGGAAAGCTCGTCTACGTTCGCCATCCCACTTCCATGGTACCCCTGTTTGCAGTAGGGTGTTCAGCGGGTGTAATACCGTAGACAAATTTGGTAAGAACTTGTGGTAATAGTTTACCAGCCCGAGGAACGAACTCAGTTGGGACTCATTTTCCGGTGCTGGAGCCTTGACTACTGCCTCAATCTTGTCAGGGGACTTATGTAACCCCTCTTCATTGATGACGTGGCCGCAATACGAGATCTGTTTCTGGAAAAACTCGCACTTGTGGCGATTAGCTCGTAGCCCATATTCCTTTAATCTGGCGAGCACCTTCTCCAAGTTAGCGAGGTGATCACTGTCATTTTCGCCCGTGACCACGATGTCGTCCAAATAACACTGGGTCCCTGGAATCTCTTGCAGGACCTGATCCATCGCCCTTTTCCAGATAGCCGGAGCCGAGGCTACTCCAAACACCAGCCGGTTGTATTGATAGAGACTTTTATGGGTGTTGATCGTAAGGTAATGTTTCGAAGCTTCTTCTACCTCCATTTGCAAGTACGCCTGGGCTAGATCAATTTTGGTGAAGCGTTTACCACCAGATAGCGAGGCAAAAATATCCTCAATTCGTGGAAGCGGATATTGCACCGTGTGAAGGACTGGGTTCCCTGTCACCTTAAAATCCCCACAGATGCGGACCTTCTTTGGTTCCCCAGGCGTATTACTCAACGACCTCTTCATTACAGGAACGATGAGTGTAGCCCACTCGCTCCAGTCCATTTTGGACAGTACTCCTGAACGTTCCAACCCTTCCAGCTCTGCTTCAACCGCTGGTCTGATCGCATAAGGCACTGGTCTGGCCTTCAGAAACTTTGGGCTTGCATTATCCTCTATTTTAATTGTTGCTGTTATTCCTTTTAGTGTTCCTAGTCCCTCCTGGAACACTTCTTTTGCGTCAGTTAGCATTTTTGACAGTTGTCCAGGTGTGACGTCGTCATCCTTTTTGGCCTCCACCTTCAGTGCCTGTATGGAATGCCAATCTAAATGTATCTTCCGGATCCATTCACGTCCTAGCAGTGGTGGTCCTCCATTTGGCATTACATATATATCCATTTTAGGTATTTCCTGACCTTTATATGTCACTTTCACCCTTATTTTTCCTTTGGGGTAGACTTTTTGCCCCGTATACGTCTTCAAGACAATCTCTGTAGCTTTCAAGGGTATGTGTGAAAATAGCTGCTTGTAGTCTCTTTGATTTATAACTGTTAGAGCTGACCCTGTGTCCAATTCCATTTCCACTTGGACTCCGTCTATCTTGAGTGTAACCCAGATAGTCTGGTGATCCTCCATTTCGGTTACATTATGTAGTTTCAGACAACCAGCTCCTTGCTTCCGGAGTCTGTGTCACTTTTCTGTTCGTCTGAACCACTGTCCATCACCTGGTTTACCTTTTTGTACTTCTTCTGTGGAGATTTCTTACTGTTGGTTTTCTTCCCAGACCTGCAGACTCTTGCTATGTGTCCTGCTTTCCCACACCGTCTGCACACTTGGTCCTTGAACCAACTATCTTTCTGGTCATGTGTTGTTCTGCCGCAGCGATTGCACTTCCCTGTTCCATAGGTCATTTCGTTGGTGCCATATTTTTGCGGTCTCCATTGTATCTCTGCAGTGCCCCTTGCGGCTTCTTCATGTGATACTGCCATATCGAAAGCTTTGTCCAGCGTAAGGTCCTTTTCTGATAGAAGCCGTTTTTGGGTTCCTTCACTTTGTAGCCCACACACAAACTTGTCCCTTAACGTGTCTGCTAGTCCCGCTCCAAACTGGCAGTATTTCGATAGCTTGCGCAGTTCCGTTAGGTACTCAGCATTGCTTTCGTCTTTGTGTTGGTTCCTTTTATGGAACTTAAATCGTTCTGCTAACAGCAGCAGTGTGGGGTTTAAGTGTTCCTGTAGGATTTCTACTATGCTTTCAAAATTCTTGTTTACCGGCTTCTCTGGGGTTATTAGATTTCGCAGTAACCCATAAGTTTTTGCACCCATGGAATTTAACAGAACCAGTGCTTTATTAGCATCTGGCACTTCATTCGCCCTGCAGTACACCTCAATACGTTCCACATATGTCGCCCAATCTTCGACTTCATTGTCGAATGTAGAGATACTGCCACTCTTCGGCATCCTTGGTTGTGCGTTAACTATCCCCAATGGCGCCTCCCATGCTTCCCCTTCTTCTCCGCTGGCACAAAATGGCATCTCCCGCGCTTTCCTTCCTTCCCGCGCTCACCCATCTTCTCCGCTGCGGCTTCGCAAAATGGCGTCTGCCGCGCTCTCCCTGCTTCTCCGCGGCTCAATGGCGTCTCCCCTTGCTTCGCCCCGTGGCCCCTGATCAGCCCGTGATCCCTGGCTGTGCTCTGCATGTTCTTCTCTTGATATTTGTCGATGCCGCTCAGCCTAGAACCCGACTGTTTCTTACCCTCTCTCTCTCTGGTTTGCAGTATTTTTCCTCGACGCCGCTCGATGATCAACCCCCGGCTGCGCCCTGCTCGCTTCACCCTCTTTCTTACCCCGTTGACGCTGCCCGGCTCTCTCTCTCTGCCGTCGGTCGGCTCCAGCCGCCGCTGCTCGGGAAGGGTCTGCTCTGGACCTGTCGTCGGTCTCTTACTGCTCGTTGTGGCTGGGGAACCAAGCCCGGCTCTCCACAGCCTCCCCAGCGAAGTTGGATCTCTGCCTGACTGCTGGGCGGTTGCTCGCGGTCGACGCCCGTGTTCCTGGACTCGACTATTTTTTTTTTTAATTTGCAGGTAGTTTCGCATCAACACTCGTCGCCATTGTTAGATCCGTGGTTCAGTGGATAAATAATTACATGGATGCTGTACATAAACAAATAACAGGTCTTTACTGGAGGAGGGTCATCTCTAGACTGGGGTACAGAGGCATGCGCATAGCTTATATACCGGTGTGGTCACTGCCGGTACTATAGTATACAGGAGCTGTAAAAAGTAGTTCTGACTTAAAGCACATACATGACAGGTAAATGATGGGACCAACAGTGTATCTCCTTACCAATGAAATTTAAGCATTGAGAAAGAAACAGAGGAACAATATGGAAGGGAATAGGGTGAGTTAGAGTCAAATTAGGTACAGAAAGAGAAATAAAGACCACGATATTGACTGGGACGGGGCAGGAATTATGGTTGGGAAACTTGAAAGTGTGGGTTTCCCCCCAGTGCCGTGGGGTCACCGGGGGGTTGAGAGATTGTTGGGGGGAGTCAGGAGGGAGATCGGAGGGGAGGGTTGGAGATTGGGGAGGGGGGAGAGATGGGGGTTTGTGGGGAGATGGGGGAGTCTGTGATCGCGGGGTGTCGGGTGAAGATCAGCATGGGGGAGCCTGTGATCGCGGGGTGTCGGGTGAAGATCAGCATGGGGGAGTCTGTGATCGTGGGGTGTCGGGTGAAGATCAGCATGGTGTAATGTATGTACCTTTAAGAGAGGAACTATCTTTTACAGCCCCTGTATACTGCAGTACCAGTAGTGACCACACCTGTATATAACACCGTGTAGTAATTTGTACAGTTAGTTCCAGCATACCCTCTGTTCAGTAAACACCTGTTATTACCGTTCTCCTGCAGTCCGTGTGTTATTTATACGCGGACACTACAGTGGCGATGAGCAGGTTCAAACTCACCTGCAGTACTTCATCACCTCATGGGGATCCATCCCTAAAAAGAAGCTTCTTGGAGGTCGAAGCCAGAGCAACGGGCGTCGACCGCGGGCAACCGCCCAGTGATCCATCGGAGTTCAGAGAATCTCAGGGAAGGCTGTGCAGAGCTGGGCTTGGTTCTCCAGTCAAGGTGTTCCAGCAAATCGGGCTGGTAGCAGGTAGTGCACTGACCCTTCCCGGACTGCGGCGGGCTAGAGCTCGATCGAGCGGCTCTGCAAGGGGGCCAAGCAGCGTCGTCGGGAAGAAAAAGAGAGAGAGAGGGTGGAGCGCACAGGGCGCAGCCGGTGCTCAAGAGCCGGGCAGCGTTAAAGAAAATAACAAAGGGGGAAGGAAAAGAGATGCGCAGTGGACAGCATCGAAGAAGAATAAAACTAAGAAAGTTAATTAACAAAAGAGAGACGCGCAAAATCCACAGGGCGCCGCCATTACTATTTAGAACGCTAGGAGCAGTGTTGGCAGCAGTGGGGGAAGAAGGAAAAGCGTGGGAGGCGCCATTTTAATCCATTGGGGAAGAAGGAAAAGCGCGGGAGGCGCCATTTTAAACCACCCAAGATGCTGAAGAGTGGCAGCATCACTGCTTTCGACAACGAAATAGAAGACTGGACCACATATGTGGAAAGAATTGAAGTGTAGTGCAAGGCAAATGAGGTGGCCGATGAAAAGAAGGCATCAGTATTATTGAATTTGATGGGCATGAGAACGTACGGCCTATTGCGGAATTTAATTACCCCAGCTAAATCAATGGAGAAATGCTTTGAAGAGATTGTCAATATCTTACAGGAACATCTAAACCCTACACCGCTGCTGATAGCAGAAAGATTCAAGTTCCATAAAAGAAACTAGCACAAAGACGAAAGTAATGCTGACTATCTTACGGAACTACGCAAGTTATCGAAACACTGCCAGTTCGGAGCAGGACTGGCAGTTACCTGAAGGGATAAGTTTGTCTGCGGGCTCCAGAGTGAAGGAACCCAGAAACGACTACTTTCGGAAAAGGACCTTATGCTAGAAAAGGCTTTCAGCATTGCAGTATCCTATGAAGCAGCAGCACGGGGAAATACAACAGAAACCGCAAGAATATAGCACCAATGAAATGGCATATGGAGCAGAAAAGTGCTATCGCTGCGGCAGAACAACCCATGACCAGAAGGATTGCTGGTTTAAGGACAAAGTATGCAGGCAATGTGGAAAAGAGGGACACATAGCACGAGTCTGCAGGTCGGGAAAGAAAACCAACACTAAAAGAACTACTAAGGAAAAGTACAAGAAAGTACAAAAGATGACAGACAGTAGTTCAGAAGATCAGAAGAGTGATAATGAGTCCGGGAGCAGGAGACTAAGTTTTCTAAAGTTACACAACGTGATCGCAAAGGAGGATCACCACACCATTTGGGCCACCCTCATGATAGCAGGGTCCCAAGTAAAGATGGAATTGGACACAGGATCAGCCCTAACAGTCATGAATCAACAAGACTATGAGTGGCTATTCTCACACATACCCTTGAAGGACACGTCCATTGTCTTGAAGACATATACGGGGCAAAAAGTCTACCCCAGAGGAAAAATAAGGGTGCCCGTTAAATACAACGGCAAGGAAACACAGAAACTGTATCTATATATATTACAAGATGGAGGACCACCATTATAGGGACGTGAATGGATACGAAAAATACAATTGGATTGCATTCCATTCAGGCGCTAACTGTGGCTGACAAAAAGGATGACGACGTCACATCTGGACGACTGTCAAAAAAATTCTAACTGACGCAAAAGAGGTGTTCCAGCAAGGGCTTGGGACTCTAAAAGGCGTAACGGCAATGATAAAATTTGAAGATAACGCAAACCCAAAATTTTTTAAGGCCAGACCGGTACCATATGCGATCCGTCCAGCCTTCGAAGCAGAGCTGGAGAGTCTGGAGCGTTCGGGTGTGCTGTCCAAGGTGGACTGGAGCGAGTGGGCCACACCCATCGTTCCTGTAATGAAGAAATCATTGAGCAGCACGCCTGGGGAGCCGAAGAAGGTTCACATCTGTGGGGACTTTAAGGTAATGGTGAACCCAGTCCTTCACAAAGTACAATATCCACTTCCTCGGATAGAAGATATTTTCGCCTCACTATCTGGAGGGAAACGCTTTACGAAGATTGATCTGGCCCAAGCGTATCTACAAATGGAGGTAGAAGAAGCATCTAGAAAATAACTCACGATAAACACTCACAAAGGTCTTTACCAGTACAACCGACTGGTATTCGGGGTAGCATCAGCTCCGGCTATTTGGCAGAGGGCGATGGAACAAGTCCTGCAAGGGATCCCGGGGACCCAGTGTTATTTGGACGACATCCTGGTTACGGGCGAAAATGACAGTGGACACCTTGCCAACCTGGAGCAGGTGCTCACTAGATTACAAAAATATGGGCTACGAGCCAACCGCCCCAAATGCGAGTTTTTCAGGAGACAAATTTCGTATTGTGGCCACGTGATTGATGAAGAGGGGTTACATAAGTCCCCAGACAAGATTGAGGCAGTAGTCAAGGCTCCAGCACCGGAAAATGTTTCGCAACTGAGGTCGTTCCTCGGGTTGGTGAACTACTACCATAAGTTCTTGCCAAATTTGTCTACAATTCTGCACCCACTGAACGCCCTGCTGCAAACTGGAGTAGCATGGCAATGGAGTGATGAGTGTAAGCGTGCCTTTCAGAAATGTAAATGCCTAATCACTTCAAAAGAAGTATTGGCCCACTACAATCCAACACTACCGATTTGGTTGGCATGTGATGCGTCTCCCTACGGCATTGGAGTGGTGCTGTCGCACAAATTCCTTGACGGTTCAGAGAGGCCAATAACCTTTGCATCACGCTCGTTAACCTCAGCCGAGCGTCACTATGCCCAGATTGACAGGGAGGCCCTCAGCCTGGTGTGGGGGGTGAAGAAGTTCAATCATTATCTGCACGGGCAGAAATTCACCTTACTGACTGATCACCAGCCTCTTGTCTCCATTTTTAACCCAAAGAAGGGCGTTCCGGTGATGACGGCGCAACGGCTGCAAAGATGGTCCCTTTTTCTAGGGGCACATCATTACAAAATAGAGTATAAGGGCACGAAACAGCATGGAAACGCTGATGGGCTGTCGCGCCTGCCGCTGCCTACGGTGGAGGAAGCACCTGCAGTGGACCCTGTTGAGATATTCCATTCGACCATAGTCGAATGTCTACCTGTTACAAACTCAAGTATAGAGAAGGAAACCCGAAATGACCCGACACTCTCTCTGGTCTATGATTTGACGGTGAAGGGATGGTCAGCACATGGCGACTCACTGTTGCCAGCATTCTTGCCAAGGAGAGAACAGCTGTCAGTGTGCCGGGGGACCTTGATGTGTGGATCCCGAGTGGTAATTCCAACCAAGTTGAGAGATAGAGTGCTCAATGAGCTTCATGAGGGTCATCTGGGAGGGGTAAAAATGAAGAGCCTAGCCAGGGCGTTTGTGTGGTGGCCGGGAATCGATAAAGAAATCGAGGAAATGACCAAGAGCTGCACAGGATGCCAGAAAGTTTAAAACGCTCCACCACAGGCCCCGCTACACCCATGGGAGTGGCCCTCATCTCCATGGCAATGGGTACACATTGATTTTGCTGGTCCATTTATGGACTCAATGTTTTTAATCGCCGTGGATGCACATTCAAAATGGCCAGAGGTCATCAAAATGTCCTCCACCACCACGGAGAAAACTATTGCAGTCCTACGGACCATCTTCGCCAGGAATGGCTTGCCAGAACAGACTTGCCAGAACAGATTTGCTCCGACAATGGACCACAGTTTGTGTCCGAGGATTTCCGGAGGTTTTTGAGGAATAATGGGGTAAAGCATTACACATCCACCCCATATCATCCAGCCACAAATGGATTGGCTGAGAGGTTTGTTCAAACCTTTAAAAAAGCAATAAATGCGATGTATAACGACAACATACCACTGCAACACAAGGTGGATAATTTCTTGTTTGCTTACCGGAATGCGACACATGCAGTCACCAACCAAGCTCCAGCCATGATGTTCTTTAACCGAAGGTTAAGATGTCACCTGGATTTGCTCAAACCAAACATAAGACGAGATGTTGAGAATAAGCAATTCCAGCACATCAATAAGAAGCCAACCAGGAGCTTCAAGATAGGGCAACCAGTCTTGGCCCGCGACTACCGAACAGAAAAATGGCAGCCAGGAATGATATGCACATGGCAGGGACCACTAATGTACACAGTGGACGTTGGAGAGAGCATCGTGAGACACCATGCTGACCAGATTCTAGAGTCACAGGAACAAGTCAAATCCATGCCACGATCATACGCACCTGGTGATGAACCCGAAGTACAGATTGCGTCTACCTCAGAATCAGTGGTATTGGAAGCTGACGAACCAACCAATGACAATGAGCCAGAATCGACTCCGCCGCAAGAACAGGATACTCGAGAAAGGCGCTATCCAGACAGGATCAGGAAGCCTCCTCAAAGACTGAATTTATAAAGGATTACTTTCAGCTGATGTATATAGTACAAAGAAAATTGTAATTGTAATTAGTTATTATTTAATTGTTAAATGAATGTTATGTACTGTTTATCTAAAAGGGGAGGAATTGTAATGTATGTACCTTTAAGAGAGGAACTATCTTTTACAGCCCCTGTATACTGAAGTACCAGTAGTGACCACACCTGTATATAACACCGTGTAGTAATTTGTACAGTTAGTTCCAGCATACCCTCTGTTCAGTAAACACCTGTTATTACCGTTGCCCTGCAGTCCGTGTGTTATTTATATGCGGACACCACACATGGGGGAGTCTGTGATCGTGGGGTGTCGGGTGAAGATCAGCATGGGGGAGTCTGTGATCATGGGGTGTCAGGTGAAGATCAGCACGGGGGAGTCTGTGATCGTGGGGTATCGGGTGAAGATCAGCATGGGGGAGTCTGTGATCGTGGGGTGTCAGGTGAAGATCAGCATGGGGGAGTCTGTGATCGTGGGGTGTCAGGTGAAGATCAGCATGGGGGAGTCTGTGATCGCGGGGTGTTGGGTGAAAATCAGCATGGGGGAGCCTGTGATCGTGGGGTGTCGGGTGAAAATCAGCATGGGGGAGTCTGTGATCGCGGTGTGTCGGGTGAAGATCAGCATGGGGGAGTCTGTGATCGCGGGTTGTTGGGTGAAGATCAGCATGCGGGAGTCTGTGATCATGGGGTGTCTGGTGAAGATCTGCATGGGGGAATCTCTGATCGCGAGGTGTCTGGTGAAGATCAGCATGGGGGAGTCTGTGATCATGGGGTGTCAGGTGAAGATCAGCATGGGGGAGTCTGTGATCGCGGGGTGTCAGGTGAAGATCAGCATGGGGGAGTCTCTGATCGCGGGGTGTCTGGTGAAGATCTGCATGGGGGAGTCTCTGATCATGGGGTGTCAGATGAAGATCAGCATGGGGGAGTATCTGATCGCGGGGTGTCTGGTGAAGATCTGCATGGGGGAATCTCTGATCGCGAGGTGTCTGGTGAAGATCAGCATGGGGGAGTCTGTGATCGTGGGGTGTCAGGTGAAGATCAGCATGGGGGAGCCTGTGATCGCGGGGTGTCAGGTGAAGATCAGCATGGGGGAGTCTGTGATCATGGGGTGTTGGTGAAGATCAGCATGGGGGAGCCTGTGATCGCGGGGTGTCAGGTGAAGATCAGCATGGGGGTGTCTGTGATCGCGGGGTGTTGGGTGAAGATCAGCATGGGGGAGCCTGTGATCGCGGGGTGTCAGGTGAAGATCAGCATGGGGGAGTCTGTGATCGTGGGGTGTCGGGTGAAGATCAGCATGGGGGAGCCTGTGATCATGGGGTGTCGGGTGAAGATCAGCATGGGGGAGCCTGTGATCGCGGGGTGTCAGGTGAAGATCAGCATGGGGGAGTCTGTGATCATGGGGTGTCAGGTGAAGATCAGCATGGGGGAGTCTGTGATCGTGGGGTGTCAGGTGAAGATCAGCATGGGGGAGTCTGTGATCGTGGGGTGTCGGATGAAGGTCAGCATGGGGGTGTCTGTGATCGTGGGGTGTCAGGTGAAGATCAGCATGGGGGAGTCTGTGATCGCGGGGTGTCAGGTGAAGATCAGCATGGGGGAGTCTGTGATCATGGGGTGTCAGGTGAAGATCAGCATGGGGGAGTCTGTGATCGTGGGGTGTCAGGTGAAGATCAGCATGGGGGAGTCTGTGATCGTGGGGTGCCGGATGAAGATCAGCATGGGGGAGTCTGTGATCATGGGGTGTCAGGTGAAGATCAGCATGGGGGAGTCTGTGATCGTGGGGTGTCGGGTGAAGATCAGCATGGGGGAGTCTGTGATCGCGGGGTGTCGGGTGAAGATCAGCATGGGGGAGTCTGTGATCGCGGGGTGTCGGGTGAAGATCAGCATGGGGGAGTCTGTGATCGCGGGGTGTCGGGTGAAGATCAGCATGGGGGAGTCTGTGATCGCGGGGTGTCGGGTGAAGATCAGCATGGGGGAGTCTGTGATCATGGGGTGTTGGTGAAGATCAGCATGGGGGAGTCTATGATCGCGGGGTGTCGGGTGAAGATTGGCAGGGGCGTCGGTGATGGGGGGTGTTTGGGGAGAGATCATGGAGGTGAAGGGATGTATACAGGGTAGCTTGTTGGGCCTGGAGAAAACACTCCTGCTCCTCCTGGCCCACAAGCAGTGCTGTAAAGGCTCTTACCTTATGGATCCAGTCCTTTTCACCGCCTTTTACCTGCTGGGTTTTCTAAGGCCACGGAATCGCAGCCGACTGTGATTAAAAATAGAAAACTGTAAAATTGGAGGCACGCAGCCTCCTTAAAAGGTTTCAACAACCGTCCTGCCTCCTGAGAGCGGATTGGTCGCCCACCCCTCATCCCGCCTGTTAAAACTGGAAGTGGGCGGGTTTGAGGCAGGTTGGGCTCCTGTTTCAGATATTTAAGAACATAAGAACATAAGAAATAGGAGCAGGAGTAGGCCATACGGCCCCTCGGGCCTGCTCCGCCATTCAATAGGATCATGGCTGATCTGAATCTAGACTCACGTCCACTTCCCTGCCCTCTCCCCGTAACCCCTAATTCCCTTATCTGCTAGGATTATTTAACATTTTAACCTCCCACCCGACCCAAACCTACCCACTTGGGGGGTTAAATTTACCCCCGAGCAGAGAGGAACAAAGATTGGATTAAGGAAGGAAAAGTAAGAGAAAAAAAAATTTTACTTTAAAAAAATCTCTAACAGTAATTTACTATCTGTCAGAAGAGTTTCAAGTGTTTCCTTTCTGGGCCGGAGAGGCTGAGTGGCATTGCAAGAGCCTAAATCTAGTCATTAAAAAGGTACACTGTTAAGTACGACCCTAACATTGTGCGGCAATCATGACGTACACGCTGATTTGACGTCAGCATTGCCATTTTGGAACTCCACACTCCAGCCTAGGCTCTCTTTTAACCTTGCACAGCTAAACATGATGTTAAACAAAATGAAGGACCGTTTACCAGCGCTTGTCGTGTATTGATTGCGAGTTTGACACCAGTCAATACGGTAATGTAATGTGCGAGTTTGACACCAGTAAATAAGGTAATGTAATGTGCATTGCATTATGGGAATTACCCAGGAAAATGGCAGTCAGCCATTTTACACAATAAAGTGAACATCGCAGTTATGAGCCTGTCTGCCTGATTCTATGCTTTAATGCATTCATATAACATTGGCGACGAGTATAATGAACGGAATCATTTTAAATAGGTAGTTGCCCAAGTTTTAGTTAGCTAGGATGGAGAAGACCGGCATTCAAAATTTTGCATGCTTCACCGAGCCAGCCACGTTGGGTTCAAGATGGACGAGGTGGTTAACGTCTATTGAGCTTTATGCCGATGGCAAAGGACTCATTGTCAACGATACCTCTACAGGTGCCACAAAGCAGAGGAGAAGAGCTCTACTTCTAAACCTAGCAGGACCAGATGTCCAGGATATCTTTTCGACTCTACCGGACACAGGAGAGCCAGCAGACTACACGGCGGCGGATAGTGCTTTGAATCAGTACTTCGTGCCCCAGATCAACGCAGCATTTGCTAGACAGACTTTTCATAAGTTGTCCCAGAAGACAGGTGAGACTGTGCAACAATTTGCTACTCGCTTGTGGCAGGCTGCTAAAGACTGTGCTTTTGGGGGGGTTGCGGATAATCAAATAAGAGTGTAATGAAACCTGTTTGTCTTGCCTGTATTCGTTTTGCACACATGTATATTACCCTCCCCCACACGGTATATAGTTTCACTTCCTCTTCCCTGACTAACCTGGAAGGTTCCAGGTCTTGGCTCTTGGCTCCGCCCCTGACTTCTCTAACTTAAAGATCCCAGGATCTGTATGACTCATTCCTGTGAGCCAGTCAGTGTGTTGAGATGTTAGCTCTGATCTTAGTGATTAAAAGCCAACTTGTTAAAGTCTATAACTTCTAGTTTTGTGGTTATTGAAGGCACATCAATTTTAATCACTAAAGAATACTAGGATGGAGCGACTCCTAAAACCAAAGCGTCTGGACTTGGATCCACATTCTGCTGAAGCATCAAATCAATTTGGACACTGGCTCAAATGCTTCGAACTCTTCGCGAGGGCCTCATCCGCTAGCGAGGTAGATAAACTGAGTCTACTGACTACTCGCGTTAATCATCGGATTTATTCGTTCATCCGGGACGCCACCTCTTACACGGAGGCCATCACTATCCTGAAGGCCCAATACCAGAGGCCAGTAAATGAAGTGTACGCCAGACATCTGCTGGCTACACGCAGGCAGCGACCTGAGGAATCAATGGACGATTTCTTACAGGGCCTAAAGGACTTGGTCCGGGACTGTAACTGCAAGGCCGTGATGGCCAACGTGTACTCTGACGAATTGGTCCGCGATTCCTTCATCACGGGCCTCAAATCGAATTATATCCGGCAGAGACTGCTGGAGAAGGAGGTCCTGGACTTAAAAAAGGCAGTGGCCACTGCGCGATCGCTGGATGTGGCCCAGAAAAACTCTGACTCTTATTCTTCCGGCTATGCGGCCCTCACTGCCTCGTGCGCGCTGAGCGGGCCGCCATCTTGGAATCAGCCATCTTCCCCATCCAGGTCTCAGACCAGCTCTAAACCGCCGGAGTCCCCACACAGAAGTTCTCCCAGGAGTCCTACTACAGCGGCAATGTCTCGAGGCACGAAATGCTACTTCTGCGGCCAGGCCAAGCACCCCAGACAACGATGCCCAGCGAAGGACGCTACATGCTGCAAATGTAAGAAAAGGGGGCATTTTAGCAAAGTCTGCAGGGGGAATCCAATTTCCAACTCCGTCACCGCCTCGTGCGTGCCGTGCGGGCCGCCATCTTGGGATCCGCCATCTTTTCCCGATTCAACGGCCGCCCAGGGCCCAACAGTGGCTTCGATCACGGTGGATCAATCCAGGCCACACCCGTTGACAAAATCTATGATGGACATACAGGTAAACGGGAATTTAACGAAATGTTTAATTGACTGTGGGAGTACCGAGAGTTTTATCCACCCTAGCCTGGTACGGCGGCACTCATTAACGGTAACCCCTACACGGAGCAGAATTGCTATGGCTGCTAAGCCCCACACTTCGGACATTTTGGGCTTCTGTGTGGTAACGCTGACTGTAAAAGGCACGGACTACAAGGATTTTAAACTCCTCGTGATGCCAGAACTCTGTTTTAATGTAATCTTGGGCCTGGACTTCCAGTGCCACCACGAAAGTGTCACGCTAGCATATGGTGGGTCCCAGCCACCACTCACAGTCTGTGGCCTATCAACCTTAAAAATCAGCCCGCCCTCTTTATTCGCTAATCTCGCTCCGAACTGTAGGCCCATAGCGACCAAAAGTAGACGGTACAGTCTGGAAGACAGACACTTTATCAAGGCGGAAGTGGACAGACTCCTGCGGGAAGGCATTATTGAATGCAGTACCAGTCCGTGGCATGCCCAAGTAGTCATAGTTAAAAATAGCGAAAAGAAACGGATGGTAATTGACTACAGCCAGACTGTTAATATTTATACCCAGCTGGACGCCTACCCTTTACCCCGCATATCAGAAATGGTCAACCAGATTGCGCAATACCGAGTCTTCTCGACTATCGACCTCAAATCCGTGTATCACCAGCTCCCCATTAGAACGGAGGACCGCCCATACACCGCCTTTGAGGCGAACGGACGCCTCTACCATTTTCTCAGAGTGCCCTTCGGGGTAACAAATGGGGTCTCGGTCTTCCAACTTGAGATGGACCGCATGGTTGACGAGAATAAACTACAAGCTACCTACCCCTATCTGGACAATGTCACTATCTGCGGGCACAACCAACAAGACCACGATCTGAATCTTGTGAGATTTTTAAAAACTGCCCTAAAGCTGAGTCTAACCTACAACGAAGACAAATGTGTCTTCAACACAACCCGTCTCTGTATCCTCGGCTGTGTGGTGGAAGATGGGGTAATTGGACTGGACCCTGACCGATTACGCCCCCTAAAGGAACTGCCCCTGCCACACAATCCCAAAGCTTTAAAAAAGGTGCCTGGGATTTTTTTCATATTATGCCCAATGGGTGCCCAATTACTCTGATAAGGCCCGACCCCTCATTAAATCGACATCCTTCCCGCTATCAGCTGAAGCTCGGGAGGCTTTCACCAGTATCAAACAGGACATTGAAAGGGCTGCACTGTGTGCAGTGGATGAAAGCATTCCCTTTCAAGTCGAAAGCGATGCGTCAGACTTTGCCTTAGCTGCGACCCTCAATCAGGCTGGGAGACCTGTGGCCTTCTTCTCCCGAACCCTTCAGGGACCTGAAATCAGGCACTCTTCTGTCGAGAAGGAGGCACAGGCTATAGTGGAGGCAGTGCGGCACTGGAGACACTACCTAGCCGGCAAACGTTTCACCCTGCTCACCGACCAGCGGTCGGTGGCTTTCATGTTTAATAACAAACAAAGGGGGAAATCAAGAATGACAAAATACTCAGGTGGAGGATCGAACTATCCACGTTCGACTATGATATTATGTACAGGCCGGGAGCCCTTAATGAACCCCCAGACGCCCTATCGCGGGGAATGTGTGCCAGCATTCATACGGACAAATTACAGGGTCTCCACAACGACCTCTGTCACCCAGGGGTCACCCGACTATACCATTTTATAAAGTCCCGCAATCTGCCCCACTCCATCGAGGAGGTCAGGGCAATGACCAGAGCCTGCCGCACCTGTGCAGAATGCAAGCCTCGTTTCTACAGGCCTGACCATGCACACCTTATCAAAGCCACACGGCCATTCGAGCGCCTAAGTCTGGACTTCAAGGGACCCCTTCCCTCTGCCGACCGTAACGTATACTTCCTCAATATCATCAATGAATATTCCCGCTTCCCCTTCGCCATTCCCTGCCCAGACATGACCAGTGCCACGGTCATCAAGTGTCTCTGTAATCTATTCTGCATGTTTGGCATGCCGAACTACATACACAGCGATAGGGGGACGTCATTTATGAGTGACGAACTGCGCCAGTTCTTACTCTCAAAGGGGATAGCCACTAGCAGAACCACTAGCTACAACCCCTGGGGTAATGGGCAAGTGGAAAGGGAGAATGCTACTGTTTGGAAGGCTGTCACTTTAGCCTTAAAGTCAAAAGGCCTTCCGACCTCCCGCTGGCAGGAGGTCCTCCCAGACGTGCTCCACTCCATAAGGTCTCTGTTATGTACTGCCACTAACGCTACCCCTCACGAAAAGATGTTCGTTTTCCCCCGGAAATCCACCTCGGGCATATCTCTACCCGCGTGGCTGACGTCACCGGGGACAGTACTATTGCGGAAGCATGTGAGAGGCCATAAAACGGACCCCCTTGTGGAAAAGGTACAGCTCCTCCATGCAAACCCTCAGTACGCCTATATCGAATACTCTGACGGGCGAGAGGACACTGTTTCCATAAAAGACCTCGCTCCCTCAGGGAGCGGAGAGAACGATGAGAGACTACCCGAGGAAGACCTACATCAAAAAGAGACAGGACGCCCAGAGGTATCAATACCCAACTTTAACCTGGAGAACACTGCAGATAACCTTGAAGACACTGCGGAGGCCCGGACAGCGGAGGAACCAGAATCCACTCCCCTAGGGGCACCCCAACCGGCTTTGCGCCGATCACTGAGAACCGCAAAACCTCCTGACAGACTCACTTATACCAACTTTTAAGAAACATCACCCCGATGGACTAAATCTAAAGAAGGGGTGAATGTAATTAAATCTGTTTGTCTTGCCTGTATTCATTTTGCACTCATGTATATTACCCTCCCCCACACGGTGTATAGTTTCACTTCCTCTTCCCTGACTAACCTGGAAGGTTCCAGGTCTTGGCTCTTGGCTCCGCCCCTGACTTCTCTTACTTAAAGATCCCAGGATCTGTATGACTCATTCCTGTGAGCCAGTCAGTGTGTTGAGATGCTAGCTCTGATCTTAGTGATTAAAAGCCAACTTGTTAAAGTCTATAACTTCTAGTTTTGTGGTTATTGAAGGCACATCAAAGAGACGCTATCCTGAGTAGGTGCACGTCAGCCTATGTGCGGAGGAAATTGCTAGAGGAAGGGCAAGGTCTAACACTCGCCCGCACGTTACAATTGGCCTCACAATGTGAAAACGTCGAGGAGCAGATATCAGCCATGTCATGTACAGAGAAGGCTGAAACAGATACTATTTGTTGTGTTACACAGAAAAGAGGGTATTATGCAAAAAGCTCGACAGAGAAACCAAAGGGAAATGGCGATAGGAACAAAAGGAAATGTTACAGATGTGGACACACAGACCACATAGGCAGAGATCCGAAATGCCCAGCACATGGAGAAACGTGTCATAAGTGCAAGGGAAAGGATAATTTCTCCAAAGTATGCCACACAAAGGGTACAAAGAAACACAGTGTGAACAATGTAGAGGAACAAAATGATTTTGCATTTGCTGTTACTGGAAAGAACGTGACAGAGAGACTTACCTTTTGTGTGGGGGGAGTAAACCTGAGAATGTTAATTGATTTGGGTGCAACTAATAATGTGATAGATGAGAATGCATGGGAAAGATTAAAGTCAGAACACATTAAGTGTCAGTCACATGTCCCTAAGACAGAGAGAAAGTTATTCTCTTATGCTTCTAGCCGACCACTCTCAGTTAAAGGTGTATTCACATGTGGGATTACAGTGGGTAAGAGAACTGAGCAGGCAGAGTTCATTGTGGTTAAAGGCCATGGAGAGGCGTTGCTAGGAAGGGAGACAGCCATGAAACTGGGAGTTTTAAAAATAGGCGCAGATGTCTCAGCTGTGGTAGATGTAAGACAGCTACTAGAACAGTGGTATCCAAAGGTGTTCCAGGGAGTAGGAAGGCTGAACACAAAACAGATCAGTTTGTATATCGACCCACAATTGAAGCCTGTGGCCCAGCCACTCAGGCATATAACATTCAACTTAAGGGGGGCAGTAGAGGCCAAAATAAAACAATTGAGGGACATGGACATTATCGAACCTGTAACTGGTCCCACCCCATGGGTAAATCTTGTGGTTATTGTACCAAAAGCAGATAAGGATGTAAGGTTATGCCTAGACATGAGACGAGCAAACCAGGCAATAGTGAGGGAATGATATCCAATCCCCACCGTTGATGAGATACTCCAAGGTATGAACGGCTCGATGATGTTTAGTAAGCTAGACCTGAAATGGGGTTATCACCAGCTAGAACTGACCCCTGAGTCACGAGAAATCACAATGTTTGCAGTACATAATGGAGTATACAGGTAGAAGAGGCTGATATTCGGTGTATCTTCAGCTAGTGAGCAATATCAGCATGAGATAGCTAATGCCTTAGCTGGAATAGAGGGTGCTGAAAACATCTCAGACGACATTATTGTGCATGCACACGACCAGGAAATGCACGACAGATGCCTGCACGCTGCCATGACCAGACTAATGGAAAGTGGACTGACACTAAACTCAGAGAAGTGCCAATTCAACATGGACCGATTGATTTTCATGGGAATCCTGTTGTCTGAAAAGGGCATCGGACCAACAGCAGAGAGTGTACGAGTGGTGGCAGTAGCTCGGGAACCAGAGAATGCTACAGAGGTGAGGAGTTTCTTGGGACTCGTTGGGTACAGTAGCAGATTCATCCCGCAGTTTGCAACGCTATCAGAGCCACTGCGACGCCTGACGAGAAAAGACACACCATTTAAATTTGGATCACAACAGAGACAGGAAGAGTTGGCCAGAGTCGGCACTTTAGCATATTTTGATAAGGACGCACCAACCAAGGTGATAGCAGATGCCAGTCCTGTAGGTTTAGGCGCAGTACTAGTTCAGGACCAACAGGAACAAGAAGTGCCAATATGCTATGTAAGTCGTAGTTTAACAGACTGTGAGAGGAAATACTCTCAAACAGAGAGAGAGGCCTTAGCTCCTGTATGGGCTTGTGAGAGGCTGCATCCATATGTGTATGGCCGAAAATTTAACTTGGTAACTGACCATAAGCCATTACAAGTGATATACGGCCCACACTCTAAACCCTGTGCCCGTATAGAGAGATGGGTACTTAGATTACAGCCATACGATTTTAAGGTGATACACATTCCAGGCAAGCAAAACATTGTAGACCCACTGTCACGATTGCTGGGGGAGACAGCAAAACAGGAGAGACATTCTCATGGCTCAGATGAATACGTGAGATTTGTAGCTGTGAGTGCGACACCAAAAGCACTCACTACTAGAGAGGTGGAGGAAGCCTCTGCGACTGACCCAGAGCTGGTTGAGGTACAGAAGGCAATCACAAATGGACATTTTGAGAACTGTAAAGCTTATGCAGCAATTGCAAACGAGCTGTGCGTAGTGGGGTACCTAGTTCTTCGGGGAACATGCATCGTGCTACCCACAGTGTTACACGCACGAGCCCTAGTGTTAGCACATGAAGGACACGTGGGAATAGTTGGAACAAAGCAACATCTCAGAACCAAGGTTTGGTGGACTGGCATGGAAAAGGCAGCTGAAAAACGCTGTAAAGCGTGCCACGGCTGTCAGATAGTAGCCAGACCCGACCCACCTGAACCATTGAGACCAACACCATTACCGGAGGGCCCCTGGCAGGATGTAGCTATAGACTTACTGGGACCCTTGCCATCCAACCACTCCATTCTTGTGGTAGTTGATTATTATAGTCGCTACTATGAATACGACATCATGACCTCCACAGCAACAGAGAAGGTTATTGATAGCTTAGAGTCAATCTTCAGCCATCATGGTTTGCCAATCACCTGCAAATCTGATAATGGTCCCCAATTCAGATCTGAATTATTCAAAGAATACTATGAAAACAACGGGATCAAACACCTGAAAACGACAGCAAAATGGGCTCAGGCTAATGGAGAAGTCGAGCGCCAGAATGCATCGCTGATGAAGAGAATCAGAATTGCTCAATCAGAAGGACTAGATTGGAAACGTGAACTTAGAAAATATGTGACTGTGTACAGGACCATTGACCATGCCACGACAGGAAAGAGCCCGGCAGAGCTGCTCTTTAAATGGAAAATGAGAGGAAAGCTGCCAGACATCACAGAGTCGCACGCAGACATGGAAGTACGTGACCGGGACGCAGAACAAAAAGGCAAGTCCAAACTGTACGCAGATGAACAGCGGAGAACACAATACTCAGAGGTGGAAGTTGGCGACACAGTGCTGGTACGGCAGGATAAAGTGGACAAGTTCACCACTCCTTTTAATGCCACACCTCACAAAGTTTAGAGTAAAACAGGGAGTCAAGTAGTAGTAGAATCTCCAGACGGAGCACGCTACTCGAGAAACACTACGTTTGTGAAGAAATACAGAACCAATGGACCAAAGGAAACACTCCATGAGCAGGAGGAAACACAAGGGACTGAGGACAGTATAGTAGACCCTGACACACATACCACTGTGACACAGGCAACACCCACTGACACCAACATGTCAGACATACCCAATACAGCCAGACCTCAAAGGGTTAAAAGAAAACCCCAAAGACTGTCTGATTATGTCACAACATAAACTGTGCGAGAACTGCATGGGTGATGTTAAATGTTTAAACCTGGGAATTATTTAGTTGTGTGGTAAGACACAAGTTTGTAAAAAGTTTATAAACCAAATAAGTTATGCAGTGTTATTGTAAGCAATTGTTTGTAAACTGCAAGTTTGTTTCCAAGGAAAAGGGGGATGTCGTGTATTGATTGCGAGTTTGACACCAGTCAATACGGTAATGTAATGTGCAAGTTTGACACCAGTCAATACGGTAATGTAATGTGCATTGCATTATGGGAATTACCCGGGAAAACGGCAGTCAGCCATTTTACACAATAAAGTGAACATCGCAGTTATGAGCCTGTCTGCCTGATTCTATGCTTTAATGCGTTCATACCACAGCGCTATTTAAAGGGTTCATGAACTACTTGCAGGTTAGTTGCTGGATTATTTCCTCTGCCTGTTGCTGCAATTCTACGCATTTTGTTTTTTTTTCCATACATTAAAAGTTTCAATAGTCTACAGAGAGTATGATTTGGGGACTTAAGGCTTGTGTATAAACCAGTTGCTTCCAGATATGGGTGGCCTAGTAGGGCTTCCTCTTGGCATAGGGCATGACTGGGAGGATGAAGAGAAGTCACGCAGAGCAGAGCAAGCTGCTAGAAGAGGGAGGAGTGAGGAAGGGAGAGGGGCTCTCAGCAGGAGGCCATATCCACCCATAGTATTCAGGGAGCAATTCTCGACCCTGAACTTCAGCGACGACCAATGCTTGAGACTGCTTCGCTTCACTAAAGAGGTCGTGACCAAAATCTGCCAACTGCTGCAGCCACAACTCGAACCTCAAAGCAGAGCAAGGACAGCATTGCCTGTGGCTGTGAAGGTGACCATTACTCTACACTTTTGTGCATCTGGCTTCTTCCAGGCTGCTGCTGGAGATAAAAACAACATCTCTCAGTTTGCAGTGCACTGCTGCATAAGGGAGGTCAATAAGGCTCTCTATGCAAAGAGAGTCAACTTCACCTCATTCCCTCTTGGAGACAAGCAGGCGGAGCATGCACAAGGGTTTGCAAGGATTGCAGGCTTCCCCAAGGTGCAGAGTGCCATTGATTGCATGCATATTGCCTAGTGGGCACCTCATGTGATCTTGGCCATTTACCTGAACCGAACAGGATTCCACTCCCTCAACGTCCAGCTGGTGTGTGACCACAGGCATCGCATCATGCAGGTCAATGTCCAGTACCCTGGCAGCAGTCACAATTCATTCATTCTGCGGCCAGTCCTCTGTGCCAGCTGTATTTCAACAACCACGGCAAACCAAAGGCTGGCTACTGGTCAACAAGGGTTATCCACTCATGACATGACTCATGACTCTGGTCAGGAACCCATACACACGTTCAGAGCAGGCCTACAATGAGAGCCATGCTGCCACAAGGAATATTATAGAGCACACCATCGGCGTCCTCAAGCAATGCTTCTGCTCGTGCAACCAGTACAACCATCCCGCAGATAGATAAATAGGATAAACACCACAATTGCATAAATAAATATCTGCTTGTAAGATGGGGGAGACACTCCATATTTTTAATATTAATCTATTTAGGGTGTGGGTTTTGCATTTAAAAGCCAGCTCACTGGCTGCGTGAGATCTCTGGAGTGCTGCCCGGCCGCATGGCAACCTAACTTAAAGGGAACATTGGAGGGGGCGCATCCTGCCATTAGTAAAATGCACCTGAAACCTCTGCCATTGACCCCGGCGAACATCTGGAGTTGCAGGAGGTTGCCCATCAGTGCTAGGATTTGAGAGAGGGCACTTGCCATTCCATTGGCCAAAGATCCAAGAAAATTACATACCTGTACAATTGCTCCCTCATTGGAATTCCCTTAACTCTAACGACAATCGATTCCTCTGGGATTTCCTCTGACTGTCATTTGATTTGTGCTTGGTGAGGCCGACATACAGTGGAAGAAAAACCTAATTGCCCCCCCCCTGCTCACCCACCACCGTCCCCCCTCCCCACCACCGCCCCCCCATTGATTGATTTAAAACCCCAAGTCTTGTATCTAGCACACGTACTTCCTGTACCATGATTTGTTTATCATGCTTTTCTGCCAAGCCTGGGCAGCATGCATGGGTGCTATGCCTGGATATTATTATTAACTGTAAGGTACTTATATCTGCATTTCAGTCCTCTCAATCCTGATGGCACTACTGCTATTTCAAAGTAATTCTCCAAAATCCTTTCTGATAGGTGGCATTGTAGATAAGTTACATAGAAACATAGAAGATAGGAGCAGGAGTAGGCCATTCGGCCCCTCGAGCCTGTTCCGCCATTTAATGAGATCATGGCTGATCATCCAAACTATCCCTGCTTTCTCCCCATATCCCTTGATCCCTTTAGCCTTAAGAAATATATTTAACTCCTTCTTGAATATATTTAATGAATTGGCCTCCACTGCCTTCTGTGGTAGAGAATTCCACAGGTTCACCACTCTCTGGGTGAAGAAATCCCTCCTCATCTCAGTCCTAAATGGCTTACCACTTATCCTGAGAAAAAGTTTACATTTTACATTGATTTTTTAACTTCTTGCTCCCTGCAGGCATCTACCTTCCCAATTGGAGATAGTCTTTGGAGTAATGAGACCTGTAAAGAAGATAAAGAAGAAGAATGAAGGTATTTCATACCCTCCAAGCACACACACACTTACACAGAGCAAAAAGAGAAAAACCTGATCTCTTTTCACAAGACTTAATGTTAAAAAATGAACTCTATTCATTTCCATGATTTTATAGAAACATAGAAACATAGAAGATAGGAGCAGGAGTAGGCCATTCAGCCGCTCGAGCCTGCTCCGCCATTCAATGCAATCATGGCTGATCATTCAAGTTCAGTACCCGGTACCTGCTTTCTCCCTATACCCCTTGATCCCTTTAGCCTTAAGAAATATATCTAACTCCTTCTTGAATATATTTAATGAATTGGCCTCTACTGCCTTCTGTGTAGAGAAATCCACAGGTTCACCACTCTGGGTGAAGAAATTCCTCATTTCTGTCCTAAAAGGCCTACCCCTTATCCTTAGACTGTGACCCCTGGTTCTGGATTCCCCGACCATCGGGAATATCCTCCCTGCATCTAGTCTGTCCAGTCCTGCCAGAATTTTATAAGTTTCAATGAGATCCCCTCTCATTCTTCTAAACTCCAGCGAGTACAAGCCCAATCGACCCAATCTCTCCTCATACGTCATTCCTGCCATCCCAGGTATCAGCGTGGTGAATCTTCGCTGAACTCCTTCCATGGCAAGAATATCCTTCCTCAGATAAGGCGACCAAAACTGCACACAATACTCAAGATGTGGTCTCACCAAGGCCCTGTACAACTGTAGCAAGACATCCTTGTTCCTGTACTCATACCCTCTCGCTATGAAGGCCAACATACCATTTGCCTTCTTAACCGCCTGCTGCACCTGCATACTTACCTTCAGCGACTGGTGCTCAAGGACACCCAGGTCTCGTTGCACCTCCCCTTCTCCCAATCTATTGCCATTCAGATAATAATCTGCCTTCCTGTTTATGACACCAAAGTGGATAACCTCACATTTATCCACGTTATATTGCATCTGCCATGCTTTTGCCCAATCACACAACCTGTCCAAATCATGCTGTAGTTTCTTGGCATCCTCCTCACAGCACACATGCCCACCCAGCTTTGTGTCATCTGCAAATTTGGAGATATTACATCTAGTTCCCTTGTCTAGATCATTAATATATATTGTGAATAGCTGGGGTCCAAGGACCGATCCTTGCGGTACCCCACTAGTCACTGCCTGCCACTCGGAAAAAGACCCGTTTATTCCAACTCTTTGCTTTCTATTTGCCAACCAGTTCTCTATCCAAGCCAATACCTTGCCCCCAATCCCATGTGCCTTAACTTTACACGCTAATCTCTTATGTGGGACCTTATCGAAAGCCTTCTGAAAGTCCAAATACACCGCATCCACTGGTTCTCCCTTATCTATTTTACTAGTTACATCCTCAAAAAATTCCAGTAGATTAGTCAAGCACGATTTACCTTTTGTAAATGCATTTTGAAACCAATGCGAAATAAAATCTTTCTAACTGTTTGGTCTTGCCAATATTGTTCTGGACATAGGTGAAGGAATTATTTCACCTACAGAAAATTAAACAGCCTGGTTCAGTCCTGCCTGACCTGGTTAGATAACGTCTGTGAGAAATGAAACTTTCTACTTGAATTCTCTTCAGGTCGTGGGCTCAGTGTGCTGCCCAGCCAATTGTGGACTGCAGCATCTACATTTTGGCACATCATACAAAGAACTCAACAACATTAGAGGATCTGTTTCCAGCTACAGACTCTAATCTGAAACAACATTCCTCTTACCGTTATGGTAGCAAAATACTGTGGATGCTGGAAATCCGAAAAAAAAACAACAGAAAATACTGGAAAAACTCAGCAGGCCAGGCAATATCCATGGAGAGAAAAATAGAGTCAATGTTTCAGGTCGAAACCCTTCGTCAGGACTGAAAAAACACAGGAAATGAAACAGATTAAAAGGCCAGTTTGGGGGCTGGGAAATGGGGATAAACATAAGAACATAAGAAGTAGGAGCAGGAGTAGGCCATATGGCCCCTGGAGCCTGCTCCACCATTCAATAGGATCATGACTGATCCGAACTTAGACTTACGTCCACTTCCCTGCCCTCTCCCCGTAACCCCTAATTCCCTTATCAGCTAGGAAACTGTCTATCTCTGTTTTAAATTTATTTAATGTCACAGCTTCCACAGCTCTCTGAGGTAGCAAATTCCATAGATTTACTACCCTCTGAGTGAAGAAGTTTCTCCTCATCTCAGTTTTGAATTGGCAGCCCCTTATTCTAAGATTATGCCCCCTAGTTCTAGTCTCACCCATCAGTGGAAACGTCCTCACCGCATCCACCTGATCAAGCCCCCTCACAATCTTATATGTTTCAATAAGATCGCCTCTCATTCTTCTGAATTCCAATGAGTAGAGGCCCAACCTACTCAACCTTTCCTCATAAGTCAACCCCCTCATCTCCGGAATCAACCGAGTGAACCTTCTCTGAACTGCCTCGAGAGCAAGTATATCTTTTCTTAAATATGGAAACCAAAACTGTACGCAGTATTCCAGGTGTGGTCTCACCAGTACCCTGTATAACTGCAGCAAGACTTCCCTGCTTTTATACTCCATCCCCCTTGCAATAAAAGCCAAGATTCCATTGGCCTTCCTGATCACCTGCTGTACCTGCATACTAACCTTCTGTGTTTCATGCACCAGGACCCCCAGAACCCTTTGTACTGTAGCACTTTGCAGTTTCTCTCCATTTAGATAACTTGCTCTTTGATTTTTTCTGCCAAAGTGCATAACCTCACACATTCCAACATTATATTCCATCTGCCAAATTTTTGCCCACTCACTTAGCCTGTCTATGTCCTTTTGCAGGTCTTTTATGTCCTCCTCACTCACTGCTTTCCCCCCCATCTTTGTATCGTCGGCAAACTTGGATACGTTGCACTCGGTCCCTTCCTCCAAATCGTTAATATAGATTGTAAAGAGTTGGGGTCCCAGCACTGACCCCTGCAGAACACCACTAGTTACTGATTGCCAACCCGAGAATGAACCATTTATCCCAACTCTCTGTTTTCTGTTAGATAGCCAATCTTCCACCCATGCCAGTATATTGCCCCCAATCCTGTGATTTTTTATCTTGTGCAGTAATCTTTTGTGTGGCACCTTGTCAAATGCCTTTTGGAAGTCCAAATACACCACATCCACTGGTTCCCCTTTATCCACCCTGTTTGTTACGTCCTCAAAGAATTCGAGCAAATTTGTCAAACATGACTTCCCTTTCGTAAAACCATGCTGACTTTGTCTGATTAAATTATGCTTAACAAATGTCCTGTTACTGCTTCCTTAATAATGGACTCCCAACATTTTACCAACCACAGATGTTAGGCTAACTGGTCTATAGTTTCCAGCCTTTTGCCTGCCTCTCTTTTTGAATAAGGGCATTACATTAGCAGTTTTCCAATCTGCTGGGACCTTTCCTGAATCCAGGGAGTTTTGGAAAATTAAGCCATCAGGTCCAGGGGATTTATTCGCCTTTAGTCCCATTATCTTACCAAGTACCACCTCCTTAGTGATTTTAATCATGATTAGCTCCTCCCCCCTTATAGCCCCCTATTTGTCCAGTGTTGGGATATTTTTAGTGTCCTCTACTGTAAAGACTGATACAAAATATTTGTTCAGTGTTTTTGCCATCTCCATGTTCCCCACCACTAATTTCCCGGTCTCGTCCTCTAAGGGACCAACATTCACTTTAGCCACCCTTTTTCTTTTTATATAACTGTAGAAACTCTTGCTATCTGTTTTTATATTTTTTGCCAGTTTACTTTCATAGTCTATCTTCCCTTTCTTAATTCATCTTTTAGTTATTCTTTGCTGGCTTTTAAATGCTTCCCAATCTTCTATCCTCCCACTAGATTTGGCTACTTTATATGCCCTTGTTTTCAGTCGGATACTATCCTTTATTATTTTACTTAGCCACGGATGGCTGTCTTTTCTTTTACGCCCCTTTTTCCTCACAGGAATATATTTATCTTGAAAGTTGTGAAATATCTCCTTGAAGGTACACCACTGCTCATGTACCGTCTTACACTTTAATCTATTTTCCCAGTCCACTTTAGTCAACTCTGTTCTCATACCTTCATAGTCTCCTTTATTTAAGCTTAGTACGCTGGTTTGAGATCCAACTCTCTCACTCTCCAACTGAATTCAGAATTCAACCATGTTATGGTCACTCATTCCAAGGGGATCCTTTACTAGGACATTTTTTATTAATCCTGTCTCATTACACAGGACCAGATCTAAGATTGCCTGTCCCCTGATTGGTTCAGTTTCATACTGCTCAAGGAACCCGTCCCTAATGCACTCTATGAACTCTTCCTCAAGGCTGCCCTGCCCAATTTGATTTGTCCAGTCAATATGAAAGTTAAAATCCCCCATGATTATAGCTGTTCCCTTATTACAAGCCCCAACTATTTCCTGATTTATACTCTGACCTACAGAGTTGCAACTGTTAGGAGCTCTATAGACTACGCCCACTAGTGACTTTTTCCCCTTATTATTCCTTATCTCCACCCAAACTGTTTCACTATCCTGATCCTTTGACCCAATATAATTTCTCACTATTGCAGTGATTCCATCCTTTAGTAACATAGCCACCCCACCTTGCAGCCATGTTTCTGTAATGGCTACCAGATCATACTCATGTGCAGTTATTTGTACCGTCAACTCGTCTATTTTGTTACGAATGTTGCATGCATTCAGATAAAGAACTTTTAAATATGTTTTGTGACAATTTATTCCTGCTTTTACCCCCTTTACTACTCTACCTTTATCTTTATACATTCTGTCCCTTCCTGACATGCTCTGGTTTTTAATTCCCCCACTGCTACCTTGCTCTATTGCCTTCTCCGCTGTCATTTTTATTTTTCGCTCTCTTGAAACCTCCCCCCCACTAATTAGTTTAAAGCCCTCAAGAACCACAAGATCCACAAACAGGACTGCCCTGGTAGACCCATCATTTCAGCCTGTACTTGCCCCACAGAACTTATCTCTTCCTATCTCGACTCTATCTTTTCTCCCCTTGTCCAGTCTCTTCCCACCTACATCCGCGACTCTTCTGATGCCGTCCGCCACTTTAACAGTTTCCAGTTTCCTGGCCCCAACCGCCTCCTTTTCACCATGGATGTACAATCCCTCTACACCTCCATCCCCCACCAGGATGGCCTGAGGGCGCTCTGTTTCTTCCTTGAACAGAGGCCTGACCAGTCCCCATCCACCACCACCCTCCTCCGCCTGGCTGAACTTGTTCTCACATTGAACAACTTCTCCTTTGTCTCCAATCATTTCTTCCAAATCAAAGGTGTTGCTATGGGTACCCGCATGGGTCCTAGCTATGCCTGCCTTTTCGTGGGATATGTGGAACACTCTTTGTTCCAGTCCTACTCCGGTCCCCTCCCTCACCTCTTTTTCCAGTACATTGATGACTGTATCGGTGCCGTTTCCTGCTCTCGCCCTGAATAGACAATTTCATTCACTTTGCCTCCAATTTTCACCCTTCCCTCACCTTCACATGGTCCATCTCCGACTCTTCCCTTCCCTTCCTCAACTTCTCCATCTCCATCTCTGGGGATAGGTTACTGACCAACATTCACTACAAGCCCACTGACTCCCACAGCTACCTGGACTACACTTCCTCCCACCCCGCCTCCTGTAAGGACTCTATTCCATTCTCCCAGTTTCTCCAACTCCGCCGCATCTGCTCCAACGATGCCACCTTCCACACCAGTGCTTCCGACATGTCTTCCTTTTTCCTCAACCGAGGATTCCCCTCTACCATGGTTGACACGGCCCTTGACCGTGTCCATTCTATCTCCCGCACTTCTGCCCTCACCCCTGCCCCTCCCTCCTGGAACCACGATAGGGTTCCCCTTGTCCTCACCTTTCACCCCACCAGCCTCCACATTCAATGGATCATCCTCTGCCATTTCCGCCACCTCCAACGTGATCCCACCACCAAACACATCTTCCCCTCCCCTCCCCTTTCAGCATTCCGTAGGGACTGCTCCCTCCAAGACACCCTAGTTCACTCCTCTATCGCCCCCAGCACCCCTTCCCCTTCACCCGGCTCCTTCCCGTGCAAGCACAGGAGATGCAACACCTGCCCTATACCTCCCCCCTTCCCACTGTCCAGGGCCCCAAACACCCCTTCCAGGTGAAACAGCGATTTACTTGTACTTTTTGCAATCTAGTATACTGTATTCACTACTCACAATTTGGTCTCCTCTACATTGGGGAGACCAAACGCATTTTGGGTGATCGCTTTGTGGAACACTTCCGTTCAGTCCGTAAGGGTGACCCCGAGCTTCCAGTCACCTGTCATTTTAATTCACCGCCCCAGACCTCACCATACTCGGGCTCTTGCATTGTTCCATGGAAACCCAGCGTAAGCTCGAGGAACAGCACCTCATCTTCCGATTAGGCACTTTACAGCCTTCCAGACTCAATATCAAGTTCAACAATTTCAGATCATAACCTCGGCCCCTATTACATTTTTACATATATTTTTTATCCACACTTTTGTTTTGGCCCTTCCCCCTTTTTTTCTCTCCCACATGGTAGCTGTCTCTCATTCTGCCAGAACATTTTACACCTCATCTAGAACTGTCTTTTGTCTCTTTACTAGTCCTATCATCATCTTGTCTTATTTTGAATACCTCTTAATGTTTCTTCACTTCTCTTTTGTTCTTTCATCCCCATTTCCCAGCCCCCAAACTGGCCTTTTAATCTGTTTCATTTCCTGTGTTTTTTCAGTCCTGACAAAGGATTTTGACCTGAAATGTTGACTCTATTTCTCTCTCCACAGATGTTGCCTGGCCTGCTGAGTTTTTCCAGCATTTTCTGTGTTATTTCCTCTTACCATTGCTCACCTACTTGGTGACAGATTGAATTTAATCATCTACTAAACAGAAGGGAAAAGGCTGTAGTACCTCACTTTGGTTGATGTGGCATAAATTAGTTAAAATTAATATTGATTGTACTGTTCATATAGAGTTTCTGTTTATTTAGCAGCACAAAGATTAAAATTGGCTTTAAATAGCGGCTGGGAGCCAACCTACCACCGTGTTGCTCAACCCAAATAATGGAGCACTGGGCTTCCATTTCAATATTCTTTTATAGATTTTATTATTATTTTTATTTCTTCAATGGAAAAATAATGTCTAACCTCTTTACTATTTGTATAGATGCAATGGTCATTACATGTTGCCTGAGAACCAAGGTCAGGCTGCAGGTGGTTGGGACAACACAGGCTAATTTCAAATGGTGGACCTCGCGCAGCATTCTACTGGCATTGCAATTTTAAAAAAATTAAAATGGTATTTTGTTATTCTCTCCTGTTTATTGACTTCACTCCCATCCATTAGGTGAGTGAGTGGTTTTGCCTATCTGAAAGTGACCTCTAAGAGGTGTATCAGAGGAGCGAAGAATGGCACTTCCTTCCATTTTCTCACCTTTGCCACTTCATGACACTGCTACAGGATGGGCAAGACAGGGAACTCATTATGTGGAGAATCACGGTACAAATGTGCGACCTGCAGTGCATTACAGACCTTAAACAAATCACTTTTTCAACTGACATATTGATAGTGGTGGATTGATGGTGGTAGCATAAAAAGGTCAGTGATTTCACTGTCAACAATGCCAGTTCTGGCATATCCTGCCATTAAACTACAGCACTGTATGTTTCAATTTTTTTATGATTACACCGCCCAGTGGTTTATTGGCAGAAGATTAATTTAAACATGCTACTTACTTTAAGTCCTCAAATTGTGCAATGCATCATATCACACACATACTGTATAAGATGACCCTCCCTACTTTTCAGCCAAAAAAACCTGCAAAATCTATGAACTGCATATGAAATGCCCCATTAGTCACAAGAGAGCGGGAAGATTGATTTTAAGGCACACTGACTGTTCTATGTGCTGCCACCACCATGCACAGATAGGAAGAAGGAATCTAGAGGCCTGAGAAAGAGGAGTGGGAGACTGGAAGCTGGAGAGAGATGAACAAGACAATAGGGGAACAGGCTGGGACCAGGAAGAGATAGCCTTCTCCCCGCGAGTGAACGATAGTATAATCCACTGTACAAGACAACCTCCAAACAGTGATTTCAATTTCTCGTCTGCTACACAAATAACCGCGGTACACGTGCACATCTGACAATGACAATGTTTAAACCTCACCTCCATTGTTCCAGGATAAACAATATGCTACGGCATTGGAAACAGCAAAGGTCTCACTGGTAAATTCTCTCTGTCATTATAGTTGTCTTACTCTTTGATAACAAAAACTTTTTCTGCTATTTTCCAAGATGTTGTGTACAGTATCCAGCCCAGCCCTATAATAAACTCAACAAGTGCTATGTGACCCAAACAGAGTGCACAGCAGCCTTCCACAATAGTAAGAACTAGAGTAGAAAAGTTACTAAACTGTCTTAATTTTCCTAAACGAACTTAAATGAACACCTTGTAGGAATTGACAAATTCCTACGAATAACTGAGATTGACACAGGAGAACAATGAAACAGGTCTTTACTCAACGGAGATGCCATGAGGACTGCCCCGGCAGTCACGTGGTTTGCGACGTGACGTCATCGTGTTTTCCCATGCTCTTAAAGGGGCCACGTCCCGTACATGCAAACACTATATACAAAACACAATAATGCCTAACACAATGGTACAGGCTTAGGCTGGTGTTAGAACATCGTTAAAGAGAATTATGTACAGTTAGCCAGAGTCATTCAGTGGTTCTGCCACAACCTCTTGTTTACAACATGCTATACATTGTTTGCCATCCTCAATGTATTAAAATCAAGACTGCTCATTATTACTCTAGCTCATTCTTTCCCATTATCACAAAACTAGGGAACTCCTTACCTCCCTCTGTATTTCCTTTCTTCTTTTAAAACTCAAAGCTTGACATTATTATCTAGCTATTATTATTGATTTCCCTTGCCTTCTCTCCTACTGTTTTCAATCTTGGTGGTGTCTTGTGCTATGGGCCTTGGCCCTTCACCTGGGATTCTTAATTTGAAGAAAAACTTAGAGCCACTGCTAGAATCATGGAACATATGGCATAAATAAAATACACAAGAGGGGTTGTGGTTTAGAGTAAAATAAACCATCAATGTCAGGCCTGCACAACTTACTCACCCTTCAAGCTCTTCAGTTATGTACCTGACATTGCTTGCCGATTTATTTTTCAGTAACCCCGCTGTGTCCCATAATGTATCCTGTATTGAAAACATTCATTGAAATCTTCAAGCAGAATAGCTGAAGTTAAAAAGAAAAATGTTGCAAAAAGGGGTAAGAAAGAAAAAATCTCTCTGAAATATAGGGCTGTGCTATTTCTAATCCATTACTTAGAAGAATCATTGAAAGTTGAACTGTATGCTATACATTAAAAGACTGTTTGTAAACGCCCAGAAAATATGAGTTTCTAGTTGCAGAAAGTTCGTTGACAACCCCGAGAAAGTAAAGGCCTGAATTGCCCCAGGTAATTCAGCATATGTCAACCAGTTGTTGCACAAATCCTTCTTACTATTACCAAAGGAAATGAGAGTCAGTGAAAGTATGTGTAATCCATTACAGCATAATTTTCGCAGCTGCTATGTCGGGTCAAAGGCCAGGATTGAATTTGGAGGCACAACAGGGACAAACTGAAACTGTACCCTTTACAACTGAATTATCTTGTTTACATTAACTGTCTGTGTGCCAATCTTACATTGAATTATTCTCTAAATATTTGGACACAGGTTTCAAGATGGTGTGTTATTATCAGCAATAATTGTGTCTGACCAGAAAATGTATTGTTAAGAGTCCTGACTGACAGCCAACATTGCTGAATATAACATTTTGGAGCAATTGTTCACCTGGAATATATAAAATGTCAAACTGCGCGAGATGTTTTCTGTGACTGAGTGAATGAACTCTATTTTTCAATTTATTTTTGAGTGAGATTGTACAGACCTTGTGCATGGCCAGCTGCTACTGAGTCAGCTTACGCGACATTAACCATCCCCTTGAATGGAAATGTGAAATGAAATGCATGAGGACTTTGTTTATTGTTGATGGGACATATCAGGTCGAATTTGATGACAGTGCACATATCACATAGAAGTTTACAATATTAGTGGATACAGCAATTTGAGGTGTTCCATCAATAGTCAGCGAAAATTACCTCAGGAGTTTTCCCCTTCATTCGCTGTAACTTCGGCTGCAGCCCAAGATACACTGCATCAACGGGGGTTACTCTAACTTTCTGCTGACATCACTGCAGTCAATCGGGAGAATCCGTGTGACCGATCGGAATAACCCGTGACACCGATTGGGAGAAACCGTGGGATCGCTCGGGAGAACCCATGACACCGATCGGGAGAACCCGTGGGACTTATCGAGAGAGCCCGTGGGACCAATCGGGATAACCCGTGGGACCAATCGGGAGAACCCATGGGAATGATCAGGATAACCCGTGACACCAATCGGGACACACCGATGGGGAGAACCATGACTCCGATCGGGAGAACCCGCGGGATGTTCGGGAGAACCCGTGGGATGATAGGGATAACTCATGACACCAATTGGGAGAACCCATGACTCCGAATGGGAGAACCCGCGGGACCGATCGGGAGAACCCGCGGGACTGACCGAGCGAATCCGTGACACCGATTGGGAGAACACACGGGACCGATCGGGAGAACCCGTGGGACTTATCGGGATAACCCGTGGGACCGATCGGGAGAAACCGTGGGACCCATCGGGAGAACCCATGGGACTGATTGGGATAACCCGTGACACCGATCGGGAGAACACGTGGGACAGATCAGGATAACCTGTGACACCGATCAGGAGAACCTGTGACTCCGATTGGGAGAACCCGTGACTCCAATCGGGCGAACCCGTGACTCCGATCGGGAGAACCCGTGACTCCGATCGGGAGAACCCGTGACTCCGATCGGGAGAACCCGTGACTCCGATCGGGAGAACCCGTGACACCGATCGGGAGAACCTGTGACTCCGATCGGGAGAACCCATGGGAACGATCAGGAGAACCCGTGACTCTGACCGGGAGAACCCATGACTCCGATCGGGAGAACCCATGGGACGGATCGTGTGAAACCGTGACACCGATCGGGAGAAACCATGGGACCGCTCGGGAGAACACGTGACACCGATCGGGAGAACCCGTGGGACTTATCGAGAGAGCCCGTGGGACCAATCGGGAAAACCCGTGGGACCAATCGGGAGAACCCATGGGAATGATCGGGATAACCCGTGACACCAATTGGGATACTCCGTGACACCGATGGGGAGAACCATGACTCCAATCGGGAGAACCCGCAGGACTGATTGGGAGAATCCGCAACACCGATCGGGAGAACCCGCAGGACCGATCGGGAGAACCCGCGGGACCGATCGGGAGAACCCGTGGCACCAATCGGGAGAACCCGTGGGACTGACCGAGAGAATCCGTGACACCGATTGGGAGAACACACGGGACCGATCGGGAGAATCCGTGAGACTTATCGGGAGAACCCGTGGGACCAATCGGGAGAAACCGTGACACCAATCGGGAGAACCCGTGGGATAGATCAGGATAACCTGTGACACCGATCGGGAGAACCCGTGACTCCGATTGGGAGAAACCGTGACTCCGATCGGGAGAACCCATGGGACGGATCGTGAGAAACCGTGACACCGATCGGGAGAACCCATGGGGCCGATCGGGAGAACCCGTGACACCGATCGGGAGAACCCATCGGACCCATCGGGAGAACCCGTGACACCGAAAGGGAGAACCCATGACGCCGATCGGGAGAACCCATGGGACGGATCGTGAGAAACCATGACACCGATCGGGAGAACCCATGGGGCCGATCGGGAGAACCCGTGATGCCGATCGGGAGAACCAGTCGGACCGATTGGGAGAACCTGTGACACCGAAAGGGAGAACCCGTGACTCCAATTGGGAGAACCCGCGGGACCGATCGGGAGAACCCATGGAACCGATCGGGAGAAACCGTGACTCCGATCGGGAGAATCCACGGGACCGATCGGGAGAACACGAGGGAATTATTGGGAGAACCCCTGACTCCGATCGGGAGAACCCGTGACTCTGATCGGGAGAACCCGTGACTCCGATCAGGAGAACCCGTGACTCTGATCGGGAGAACCCGTGACTCCAATCGGGAGCAACCGTGGGACCGAATGGGAGAATCCGCGACACCAACAGGGAGAACCCATGGGACCGATCGGAAGAACCCGTGACACCGATTGGGAGAACCCGCCAGACCAATCGGGAGAAGCCGCGGCACCGATCGGGAGAACCCGGGGGACCGATCGGGAGAACCCATGACACCGATCGGGAGAACCCGCGGGACCGATCATGAGAAACTGTGACACTGATCGGGAAAACCCGTGACTCCGATCGGGAGAACCCGTGAATCCGATCAGGAGAACCCGTGACTCCGATCGGGAGAACCCGTGATTCCGATCGGGAGAACCCGTGACTCTGATCAGGAGAACCCGTGACACCGATCGGGAGAACCCATGGAACCGATCGGGAGAAACCGTGACTCCGATCGGGAGAATCCACGGGACCGATCGGGAGAACACGAGGGAATTATTGGGAGAACCCCTGACTCCGATCGGGAGAACCCGTGACTCTGATCGGGAGAACCCGTGACTCCGATCAGGAGAACCCGTGACTCTGATCGGGAGAACCCGTGACTCCAATCGGGAGCAACCGTGGGACCGAATGGGAGAATCCGCGACACCAACAGGGAGAACCCATGGGACCGATCGGAAGAACCCGTGACACCGATTGGGAGAACCCGCCAGACCAATCGGGAGAAGCCGCGGCACCGATCGGGAGAACCCGGGGGACCGATCGGGAGAACCCATGACACCGATCGGGAGAACCCGCGGGACCGATCATGAGAAACTGTGACACTGATCGGGAAAACCCGTGACTCCGATCGGGAGAACCCGTGAATCCGATCAGGAGAACCCGTGACTCCGATCGGGAGAACCCGTGATTCCGATCGGGAGAACCCGTGACTCTGATCAGGAGAACCCGTGACACCGATCGGGAGAACCCGTGACTCCAATCGGGAGAAACCACAGGACCGATCGGGAGAACACGTGTAACTTATCGGGAGAACCAGTGACTCCGATCGGGAGAACCCATGGGACGGATCGTGAGAAACCATGACACCGATCAGGAGAACCCATGGGAACGATCAGGAGAATCCGTGACTCCGATCGGGAGAACCCATGACTCCGATCGGGAGAACCCATGGGACGGATCGTGCGGAACCGTGACACCGATCGGGAGAAACCATGGGACCACTCGGGAGAACACGTGACACCGATCGGGAGAACCCGTGGGACTTATCGAGAGAGCCCGTGGGACCAATCGGGAAAACCCGTGGGACCAATCGGGAGAACCCATGGGAACGATCGGGATAACCCGTGACACCAATTGGGATACTCAGTGACACCGATGGGGAGAACCATGACTCCGATCGGGAGAACCCGCGGGACCGATTGGGAGAATCCGCAACACCGAACGGGGGAACCCGCAGGACCGATCGGGAGAACCCGCGGGACCGATCGGGAGAACCCGTGACACCAATCGGGAGAACCCGTGGGACTGACCGAGAGAATCCGTGACACCGATTGGGAGAACACACGGGACCGATCGGGAGAATCTGTGAGACTTATCGGGAGAACCCGTGGGACCAATCGGGAGAAACCGTGACACCGATCGGGAGAACACGTGGGATAGATCAGGATAACCTGTGACACCGATCGGGAGAACCCGTGACTCCGATTGGGAGAACCCGTGACTCTGATCGGGAGAACCCGTGACTCCGATCGGGAAAACCCGTAGGAACAATCAGGAGAACCCGTGACTCCGATCGGGAGAACCCATGGGATGGATCGTGAGAAACCGTGACACCGATCGGGAGAAGCCATGGGGCCGATCGGGAGAACCCGTGACGCCGATCGGGAGAAACCGTCGGACCGATCGGGAGAACCCGTGACACCGAAAGGGAGAACCCGTGACTCCGATCGGGAGAACCCATGGGACGGATCGTGAGAAACCATGACACCGATCGGGAGAACCCATGGGGCCGATCGGGAGAACCCGTGATGCCGATCGGGAGAACCCGTCGGACCGATTGGGAGAACCTGTGACACCGAAAGGGAGAACCCGTGACTCCAATCGGGAGAACCCGCGGGACCGATCGGGAGAACCCGTGGAACCGATCGGGAGAAACCGTGACTCCGATCGGGAGAATCCACGGGACCGATCGGGAGAACACGAGGGAATTATTGGGAGAACCCCTGACTCCGATCGGGAGAACCCGTGACTCTGATCGGGAGAACCCGTGACTCCGATCGGGAGAACCTGTGACTCTGATCGGGAGAACCCGTGACTCCAATCGGGAGAAACCGTGGGACCGAATGGGAGAATCCGCGACACCAATCGGGAGAACCCATGGGACCGATCGGAAGAACCCGTGACACCGATTGGGAGAACCCGCCGGACCAATCGGGAGAAGCCGCGGCACCGATCGGGAGAACCCGGGGGACCGATCGGGAGAACCCGTGACACTGATCGGGAGAACCCGCGGGACCGATCATGAGAAACTGTGACACTGATCGGGAAAACCCGTGACTCCGATCGGGAGAACCCGTGATTCCGATCGGGAGAACCCGTGACTCCGATCAGGAGAACCCGTGACACCGATCGGGAGAACCCGTGACTCCAATCGGGAGAAACCGCAGGACCGATCGGGAGAACACGTGTAACTTATCGGGAGAACCAGTGACTCCGATCGGGAGAACCCATGACTCCGATCGGGAGAACCCGTGACTCCGATCGGAATAACCCGTGACTCCGATCGAGAGAACCCGTGGCTCCGATCGGGAGAACCCGTGACTCCGATCGAGAGAACCCGTGACTCCGATCAGGAGATCCCGTGACTCCGATCGGGAGAACCCATGGGACCAATCAGGAGAACCCATGACTCCGATCGGGAGAACCCGTGGGACCGATCGGGAGAACCCATGACACCAATCGTTAGAACTCATGATGCCGATCGGGGGAATCTGTGGGACCGATCGGGAAAATCCGTGAAATCGATCGGGAGAACCCGTGGGACCGACCGGGAGAATCCATGACCCCGATCGACGGAACCCATGGAACCGATCAGGAGCACCCGTGGGACTTATCGAGAGAACCCGTGGGACCGATCGGGAGAACCCGTGGGACCGATCGGGAGAACCCGTGACACCGATCAGGAGAAGCCGCGGGACCGATCAGGAGAATCCTTGACACCGATCGGGAGAACCAATGACCCTGATTGGGAGAACCCGCCGGACCGATTGGGAGAATCCGCGGCACTGATCGGGAGAACCCGCGGGACCGATCGGGAGAACCCGCGGGACCGATCGGGAGAAGCCGTGACACCGATCGGGAGAACCCGTGGGACTGACCGAGAGAATCTGTGACACCGATTGTGACAACACACGGGACCGATCGGGAGAACCCGTGGGACTTATCGGGAAAACCCGTGGGACCGATCAGGATAACCGGTGGGAACGATCGGGAGAAAACTTGGGACCCATTGGGAGAAACCATGGGACCGATTGGGATAAACCATGACACCGGTCGGGAGAACCCGTGACTCTGATCAGGAGAACCCGTGACTCAGATCGGGAGAACCCGTGACTCAGATCGGATCGGGAGAACCCGCGGGACTGATCGGGAGAATCCGTGACACCGATCGGGAGAACCCGTGACTCCGATTGGGATAACCCATGACACCGATCGGGAGAACCAGCCGGACCGATCGGGAGAATCGGCGGCACTGATTGGGAGAACCTGCGGGACCGACCGGGAGAACCCGTGGGAGCAATCGGGAGAACCCGTGGGACCGATCGGGATAACCCATGACACCAATCGGGATACCCCGTGACACCGATAGAGAGAACTCGCGACTCCGATCCGGAGAACCCGCGGGAGCGATCGGGATAACCCGCGGGACCGATTGGGAGAACCCGTGACACCGATTGGGAGAAGCCGTGGGACTGACTGAGAGAATCCGTGACACTGATTGGGAGAACACACGGGACTGATCGGGAGAACCCATGGGTCTTATCGGGAGAACCCATGGGACCGATGGGGAGAACCCGTGGGACAGATCGGGATAACCCATGACATCGATCGGGAGAGCCCGTGACTCATAGAAACATAGAAACATAGAAGATAGGAGCAGGAGTAGGCCATTCGGCCCTTCGAGCCTGCTCCGCCATTCAACGAGATCATGGCTGTGTGGTAAACCACTGTATACCTGTCTGTATGTGTAATGTGTATTCCACTAGGTACAGGTCTGGACATGCCTCGGCTGACTCCTCCCACTATTCCAGGTATATAAGTGACTACCTCCCAGTCCCTTAGTATTCTGGACAGGTCGACCACTCGAGACAAGACCTTCATTCTTTAGTTAATAAAAGCCTGGTTGTTACTCGCTTAACCTCAGTCTTTTGAGTAATTGATGGCGCATCAATTTTATTAACTAAATTTTTTATAATGGAGAAGATCCTCACACCAGCATGCCTGGACCTGGACAGTCGGGAAGCGGACGCTTCCAACAAGTTTGCTCACTGGCTCACGTGCTTCGAGACATTCCTGACTGCCTCCACTGCGGTCGAAACGGATGCGGACAAACTGTCTGTCCTGATCTCCAAGGTGAACCACCGAGTGTACTCAGTCATCCGGGACGCGACCTCGTACACAGCCGCCCTCCAGCTCCTCAAGACCCAATACACGCGCCCTGTGAACGAAGTATACACCAGGCACCTTCTGGGGAGTCGCAAGCAACAACCTGGGGAATCGACTGAGGAATACCTCCAAGCACTGTCCGTGCTTGGCCGGGCCTGTGGGTGTAAGGCGGTAACGCCCGCTAAGTACACGGAGGAACTGATCCGGGATGCCTTCGTAGCGGGCCACAGGTCCAACTACACCCGACAGCGACTGCTGGAGCAGAGTGACCTCACCCTCGACAAAGCCTCTGAAATCGCTCTAACGCTGGACACAGCCTACCGGGGCATGGATGCCTACTCCTCTACACCGTGGACGCCGCGGGGAACGACAACCTGGGACACGGTAGGACAGCCCCATAGCACCGTGCCACCCCAGCCACAGCCCAACAACGGCCCAACTACCGCAGCAGTGTCCCAAAGCCGGACAGCAGTACCCCAAGGCCAGAAATGCTACTTCTGTGGCCAGGCCAAACACCCCAGAGCGCGCTGCCCGGCGAAGAATGCGACCTGCTCGGGCTGCGGGAAAAAGGGACACTACGCCAGCGTCTGCAAGGCCAAAGCCACCCCGAACGCCAGCAGCGCCGCGTGTGGGCCGGGCGAGCCGCCATCTTGGGCCCCCAAAAGCGCCGCATGTGGGCCGTGCGGGCCGCCATCTTGGGCCTCCCCAGCCATGTGCGAACCACCGCAGCAGCAGCCATCTTGGACGACTCCAGCCACATGGACGCCGCCATCTTGGACACCAGCCGGGACGCAGCAGACCGCTAACCCCCCCCATCTGATACCCGCAGTGACACACCGACCCCTACGCTGGCCTCTGTTACGCTGGACCAAACGAGACCGCACCAACTAGCTCGGTCCAAAATGGACGTTAAGGTAAACGGCCATGCAATAAACTGCCTTTTTGACTCCGGGAGCACAGAGAGCTTCATCCACCCCGACACGGTGCGGCGTTGCTCTCTCCCAGTCCTGCCTGCGCACCAGCGGATTTCTATGGCCTCCGAGTCCCAGTCAGCGGACATTGGCGGCTACTGCATGGTGACACTAGTAGTAGACGGGACTGTGTTCAATAATTTTAAACTCCTGGTCCTGCCCGACCTCTGCGCTGCCGTCCTACTGGGGTTGGATTTCCAGTGCCACCTCAAAAGCGTTACGATGGCGTACGGTGGCCCCCTGCCCCCACTCACAGTCCGCAGCCAGCAGCCTCCAAATTGCCCGCCGCGCACCAGATGCAACCTCTCCACACTCAGAGTCCCACCCCCCCCACTGTTTGCTAACTTCACCCCCGACTGTAAGCCCATCGCCACAAAGAGCAGGCGATACAGTGCCGGGGACAGGGTTTTCATCAAAACCGAAGTGGAGCGGCTCCTGAAGGAGGGGATTATTGAGGGCAGCTCCAGCCCCTGGCGAGCCCAGGTTGTGGTCGTTAAGACCGGCGAGAAACAACGCCTGGTCATTGACTACAGCCAAACAATAAACCGCTGCACCCTGCTGGACGCCTACCCACTCCCCCGCATAGCTGACATGGTCAACCAGATCACGCAGTACCGCGTCTTTTCGACCATTGACCTGAAATCAGCATACCACCAGCTCCCCATCCGCCCTGAAGACCGCCAGTATACTGCTTTTGAGGCAAACGGCCGCCTCTATCACTTCCTTAGGGTTCCCTTTAGAGTTACCAACAGGGTCTCCGTCTTCCAAAGGGAGATGGACCGGATGGTCGATCAAAACGCGCTGCAGGCCACTCTCCCTTACCTAGACAATGTGACCATCTGCGGCCATGACTTGCAGGACCATGACGCAAACCTCGAGAAATTCCTCTGCACCGCCCAACTCCTGAACCTGACATATAACACGGAGAAGTGCATATTCCGCACAGACCGCCTCGCCATCCTTGGCTGTGTTGTGGAACACGGGGTCATCGGTGCCGACCCGGACCGGATGCGTCCCCTTATGGAACTCCCACTGCCCCACTGCCTAAAAGCCCTGAAGAGGTGCCTAGGGTTTTTTTCCTACTACGCCCAGTGGGCCCCCTACTATGCAGACAAAGCCCGTCCGCTGATCAAATCCACCTCTTTTCCCCTGACGGCAGAGGCCCGCTTGGCCTTCCACCGTATCAAGGAGGACATTGCCAAAGCCACCATGCACGCAGTGGACGAATCCATCCCCTTCCAGGTGGAAAGCGATGCGTCCGACTTCGCCCTGGCCGCCACCCTTAATCAGGCGGGGAGACCTGTGGCATTCTTCTCACGAACCCTCCAGGGCCCGGAGACCAGACACTCCGCGGTCGAGAAGGAGGCCCAGGCTATTGTGGAGGCTGTGCGTCATTGGAGGCACTACCTGGCCGGAAAACAATTTACCCTGCTCACTGACCAGCGTTCAGTTGCTTTTATGTTCAACAACAAGCAGAGGGGCAAAATCAAAAATGACAAGATCTTGAGGTGGAGAATCGAACTTTCCACCTACAACTACGAGATCTTGTACCAGCCTGGGAAGCTCAATGAACCCCCAGATGCCCTATCGCATGGCACCTGCGCCAGCGCGCAGATCGATAGGCTGAGGGCCCTCCACAATGACCTCTGCCACCCGGGGGTCACCAGGTTCTTCCATTTCATCAAGGCCCGCAACCTGCCTTACTCCATCGAGGAGGTCAGGACCATGGCCAAGAACTGCCAAGTCTGCGCTGAGTGCAAACTGCACTTTTATAGACCAGACAGAGCCCACCTGATAAAAGCCACCCGCCCTTTCGAACGCCTGAGCATCGATTTTAAAGGGCCTCTCCCCTTCTCCGACCGCAATGTGTACTTCCTCAACATCATTGACGAGTACTCTCGTTTCCCGTTCACTATCCCCTGCTCGGACATGACCAATGCCACGGTCATTAAATCTCTGAACAGCCTCTTCACCCTGTTCGGTTTCCCCAGCTATATCCATGGCGACCGGGGCTCATCGTTTATGAGTGACGAACTCCGCCAGTACCTGCTCGCTAGGGGTATAGCCACAAGCAGGACCACCAGTTACAACCCCCGGGGGAACGGACAGGTGGAAAGAGAGAATGCAACAGTTTGGAAGGCCGCCCTACTAGCCTTAAAGTCTAGGGGCCTTCCGACCTCCCGCTGGCAGGAGGTGCTCCCTGATGCGCTCCACTCGATTCGGTCACTGCTCTGCACTGCCACCAATGCCACCCCTCACGAGAAAATGTTTGTCTTCCCAAGGAAGTCCACATCGGGGACATCGTTACCGCCATGGCTGACATCCCCAGGGCCAGTACTACTGAGAAGACACGTGAGGGCCAATAAAACGGAACCCCTGGTCGAGAGGGTCGACCTCCTCCACGCCAACCCCCAGTATGCTTACATTGCGTACCCGGACGGGCGGGAGGACACAGTCTCCATACGAGACCTCGCACCCTCGGGGACCGCTGTAACCCACTACCCATTACCACCCCCCCCACGACCCGATATCCAACCCCAGCAGCCGGCTCGCCTTGGACCGTCACCCACAAGGACTACACTCCAGGGCCCCAGCCTACACGGGACACGACGCCGGAAGCTCCACCACCCCTGCCGTCGCCACGTCGATCACAGCGGCAGACAAGACCTCCGGAGAGACTCCAATACATGAACTTTTAAAAAACTTCACCCCGCCGGACTCATTTTTAAACAAGGGGTGAATGTGGTAAACCACTGTATACCTGTCTGTATGTGTAATGTGTATTCCACTAGGTACAGGTCTGGACATGCCTCGGCTGACTCCTCCCACTATTCCAGGTATATAAGCGACTACCTCCCAATCCCTTAGTATTCTGGACGGGTCGACCACTCGAGACAAGACCTTCATTCTTTAGTTAATAAAAGCCTGGTTGTTACTCGCTTAACCTCAGTCTTTTGAGTAATTGATGGTGCATCAGGCTGATCATCCAAACCCTAGCACCCGGTCCCTACACCGACAGCCATCCCACACAAGCCCTATCCCCGTAACCCCGTAACCCCACGTATTTAATCCCCCCTAACACTAAGGGCCAATTTTTTTTATCATGGCCAATCAACCTAACCCGCACATCTTTGGACTGTGGGAGGAAACCAGAGCACCCGGAGGAAACCCACGCAAACATGGGGAGAATGTGCAAACTCCACACAGACAGTCACCCGAGGCCGGATTTGAACCCGGGTCCCTGGCGCTGTGAGGCAACAGTGCTAACCACTATGCCACCGATCGGGAGAACCCGTGGGGCAGATCGGGATAACCCGTGACATCGATCGGGAGAACCTGTGACTCTGATCAGGAGAACATGTGACTCCGATCGGGAGAAACCGTGACTCCGATTGGGAGAACCTGTGACACCGATCAGGAGAACCCGTGGCTCCGATCGGGTGAACCCATGGGACCGATCGGGAGAACACGTGGAACTTATCGGGAGAATCAATGACACCGAATGGGAGAACCCATGACACCGATCGGGAGAACCCGTGGGACCGATCGGGAGAACCCACAGAACCGATCGGGAGAACCCGAGACTCCGATCGGGAGAACCCATGACACCGATCGGGAGAACCCACAGGACCAATCGGGAGAATCCACGGCACCGATCGTGAGAACCCGCGGGTCCGATCGGGAGAACCCGCGGGACCGATCGGGAGAACCCGTGACACCGATTGGGAGAAGCCGTGGGAATGACGAGAGAATCCGTGACACCGATTGGGAGAACACACGGGACTGATCGGGAGAACCTGTGGGACTCATTGGGATAACCCGTGACATCGATCGGGAGAACCCATGACTCCGATCAGGAGAACCAATGACTACGATCGGGAGAACCCGTGGGACCAATCGGGAGAACCCATGACTCTGATCGGGAGAACCCGTGGGACTGAACGCAAGAACCCGTGACTCCGATTGGGAGAACCCATGGGAGCGATTGGGAGAGCCTGTGACTCCGATCGGGAGAACCCATGACTCCGACCGGGAGAACCCGTGACGTCAATCGGGAGAACCTGCGACGCCGGTCAGGAGAATCCGTGACTCCGATCGGGATAACCCGTGACACCAATTGGGAGAAACCGTGACACCGATCGAGAGTACCCGTAACTCCAATCGGGAGAACCCGTGGGACCGACCGGGAGAATCCGTGACATCGATCAGGAGAACCCATGGGACCAAGCGGGAGAATCCGTGACACCGATCAGGAAAACCCATGGGACCGATCGCGATAACCCATGACACCGATCGGGAGAACCCATGACTCCGATCGGGAGAACCCGTGGGACCGATTGGGAGAATCCGTGACACTGATCGGGAGAACCCACGGAACCGATCGGGAGAACCCGTGACTCCGATCGGGAGAACCCATGACACCGATCGGGAGAACCCGTGACTCCGATCAGGAGAACCCATGACTACGATCAGGAGAACCCATGACTACGATCGGGAGAACCCGCGGTTCCGATTGGGAGAACCCGCGGGACCGATCGGGAGAACCCGTGACACCGATCGGGAGAAGCCGTGAGACTGACGAGAGAATCCGTGACACTGATTGCGAGAACACATGGGACTGATCGGGAGAACCCATGGGACTGATTGGGATAACCCGTGACATCGATCGGGAGAACCCGTGGGACTGATTGGGATAACCCGTGACATCGATTGGGAGAACCCGTGACACCGATCGGGAGAACCCATGGGAGCGATCGGGAGAACCCGTGGCTCCAGTCGGGAGAAGCCGTGACGCCGATCGGGAGAACCCGCGGTGCCGGTCAGGAGAATCTGTGACTCCGATCGGGAGAACCCGTGACACCGATCGGGTGAACCCACGGTACCGATCGGGAGAAAACGTGAAACCGATCGGGAGTACCTGTAACTCCGATCGGGAGAACCCGTGGGACCGACCGGGAGAATCCGTGACACCGATCGGGAGAAACCATGGGACCAATCCGGAGAATCCGTGACACCGATCGGGAGAACCCATGGGATCGATCGGGATAACACGCAACACCGATCGGGAGAACCCGTGACTCTGATCGGGAGAACCCATGACACCGGTCGGGAGGTCCTATGACTCCGATCGGGAGAACCCGCCGGACCAATCGGGAGAATCCGCGGCACCGATCGGGAGAACCAGCGGGTCCGATCGGGAGAACCCGTGGGACCGATCGGGAGAACCCGTGACACCGATCGGGAGAAGCCGTGGGAATGATGAGAGAATCCGTGACACCGATTGGGAGAACACACGGGACTGATCGGGGGAACCTGTGAGACTGATTGGGATAACCCGTGACATCGATCGGGAGAACCCATGACTCCGATCAGGAGGACCCATGACTAAGATCGGGAGAACCCGTGGGACCGATCGGGAGAATCCGTGACTCCAATGGGAGAACCCGTGGGACCGATCGCAAGAACCCGTGACACTGATCGGGAGAACCCATGGGAGCGATCGGGAGAACCCGTGACTCCGATGGGGCGAACCTGTGACTCCGATCGGGAGAACCCGTGACGCCGATCGGGAGAGCCCGCGATGCCGGTCAGGAGAATCCGTGACTCCGATCAGGAGAACTCGTGACGCCGATCGGGAGAACCCGTGATGCCGATCGGGTGAACCCGCGACGCCGGTCAGGAGAATCCGTGACTCCGATCGGGAGAACCCATGACACCGATTGGGAGAACCCATGACTCCGATCGGGAGAAACCGTGACACCGATTGGGAGTACCCGTAACTCCGATCAGGAGAACCCGTGGGACCGACCGGGAGAATCCGTAACACCGATCGGGAGAACCCATGGGACCAATCGGGAGAATCCGTGACACCGATCGGGAGAACCCATGGGACCGATCGGGGTAACCCGTGACACTGATCGGGAGAACCCGTGACGCCAATCGGGAGAACCCATGACACCTATTGGGAGAACCCCTGACTCCGATCAGGAGAACACATGACACCGATCGGGAGAACCCATGCGACCGATCGGGAGAACACGTGGGACCGACTGGGAGAATCCGTGACACCGTTCGGGAGAACCCATGGGACTGATCGGGAGAACCCGTGGCACGGATCGGGAGAACCCGTGATGCCAATCGGGAGAACCAGTGACACCGAGCGGGAGAACCCCTGACTCCGATCGGGAGAACACATGACAATGCTCAGGAGAACCCGTGACTCCGATCGAGAGAACCCATGACACCGATCGGGAGAACCCATGACTCCGATCGGGAGAAACTGTGACTCTGATCGGGAAAACCCATGGGACCGATCAGGAAAACCCGTGGGACTGATCGGGAGAATCCATGGGACCGATTGGGAGAACCCATGACACCGATCGGGAGAACCCATGACTCCGATCAGGAGAACCCGCCGGACCGATCGGGAGAATTCGCGGCACCAATCAGGAGAAGCCGTGGGACTGATTTGGATAACCCGTGCCATCGATCGGGAGAACCCATGACTCCGATCAGGAGAACCCGCCGGACCGATCAGGAGAATTCGCGGCACCAATCAGGAGAAGCCGTGGGACTGATTTGGATAACCTGTGACATCGATCGGGAGAACCTGTGACTCCAATTGGGAGAAACCGTGCAACCGATCAGGAGAAACCGTGACACCAATCGGGAGAAACCGTGACACCGATCGGGAGAACCCGTGACTGCGATCGGGAGAACCCGTGAAACCGATCGGGAGAAACCGTGACACCGATCGGGAGAACCCGTGACTCAGATCTGGAGAACCCGTGACTCCGATCGGGAGAACCCGTGACTGCGATCGGGAGAACCCGTGACACCGATCGGGAGAACCTGTGACTCTGATTGGGAGAACCCAAGACGCCGATCAGGGGAATCCGTGGAAACGATCGGGAGAAACCGTGACACCGATTGGGAGGACCCGTGATTCCGATCGGGAGAACCCGTGATTCCGATCGGGAGAACCCGTGGGACCGATCGGGAGATCCCGTGACACCGATCGGGAGAACCCGTGACTCCGATCGGGAGAACCCGTGACTGCGATCGGGAGAAACCGTGACACCGATCGGGAGAACCTGTGACTCTGATCGGGAGAACCCATGACGCCGATCAGGGGAATCCGTGGTAACGATCGGGGGAATCCGTGGTAACGATCGGGAGAAACCGTGACACCGATCGGGAGAACCCGTGACTGCGATCAGGAGAACCCGTGAAACCGATCGGGAGAAACCGTGACACCGATCGGGAGAAACCGTGACTCCAATCTGGAGAACCCGTGACTCCGATCGGGAGAACCCGTGACTGCGATCGAGAGAACCCGTGACACCGATCGGGAGAACCTGTGACTCTGATCGGGAGAACCCATGACGCCGATCAGAGGAATCCGTGGAAACGATCGGGAGAAACCGTGACTCCGATTGGGAGAACCCATGATTCCGATCGGGAGAACCCGTGATTCCAATCGGGAGAACCCGTGGGACCGATCGGGAGATCCCGTGACACCGATCGGGAGAACCCGTGACTCCGATCTGGAAATCCCGTGACTCCGATCGGGAGAACCCATGGCTCCGATCTGGAGAATCCGTGACACCGATTGGGATAATTCGGGGCACCAATCGGGAGAAGCCGTGGGACTGATTTGGTTAACCCGTGACATCGATCGGGCGAACCTGTGACTCCAATTGGGAGAAACCGTGGGACCGATCAGGAGAAACCGTGACTCCAATCGGGAGAAACCGTGACTCCGATCTGGAGAACCCGTGACTCCGATGGGGAGAACCCGTGACTGCGATCGGGAGAACCCGTGACACCAATCTGGAGATCCCGTGACTCCGATCGGGAGAACCCGTGACTCCGATCTGGAGAATCCGTGACACCGATCGGGAGCACCCGTGACTCCGATCGGGAGAACCCATGACACTGATCGGGAGAACCCATGACTCTGATCAGGAGAACCCGTGATGCCGATCGGGTGAACCCGCGACGCCGGTCAGGAGAATCCGTGACTCCGATGGGGAGAACCCATGACACCGATCGGGAGAACCCATGACTCCGATCGGGAGAAACCGTGACACCGATTGGGAGTACCCGTAACTCCGATCGGGAGAACCCGTGGGACCGACCGGGAGAATCCGTAACACCGATCGGGAGAACCCATGGGACCAATCGGGAGAATCCGTGACACCGATCGGGAGAACCCATGGGACCGATCGGGATAACCCGTGACACTGATCGGGAGAACCCGTGACGCCAATCGGGAGAACCCATGACACCGATTGGGAGAACCCCTGACTCCGATCAGGAGAACACATGACACCGATCGGGAGAACCCATGCGACCGATCGGGAGAACACGTGGGACAGACTGGGAGAATCCGTGACACCGTTCGGGAGAACCCATGGGACTGATCGGGAGAACCCGTGACACTGATCGGGAGAACCCGTGATGCCAATCGGGAGAACAAGTGACACCAATCGGGAGAACCCCTGACTCCGATCGGGAGAACACATGACAACGCTCGGGAGAACCCGTGACTCCGATCGAGAGAACCCATGACACCGATCGGGAGAACCCATGACTCCGATCGGGAGAACCTGTGACTCTGATCGGGAAAACCCATGTGACCGATCAGGAAAACCCATGGGACTGATCGGGAGAATCCATGGGACCGATTGGGAGAACCCATGACACCGATCGGGAGAACCCATGACTCCAATCAGGAGAACCCGCCGGACTGATCGGGAGAATTCGCGGCACCAATCAGGAGAAGCCGTGGGACTGATTTGGATAACCCGTGACATCGATCGGGAGAACCTGTGACTGCGATCGGGAGAACCCGTGACACCGATCGGGAGAACCTGTGAATCTGATCGGGAGAACCCATGACTCCGATCTGGAGAACCCGTGACTCCGATCGGGAGAACCCGTGACTGCGATCGGGAGAACCCGTGACTGCGATCGGGAGAACCCGTGACACCGATCGGGAGAACCTGTGAATCTGATCGGGAGAACCCATGACGCCGATCAGGGGAATCCGTGGAAACGATCGGGAGAAACCGTGACACCGATTGGGAGGACCCGTGATTCCGATCGGGAGAACCCGTGATTCCGATCGGGAGAACCCGTGGGACCGATCGGGAGATCCCGTGACACCGATCGGGAGAACCCGTGACTCCAATCGGGAGAACCCGTGACTGCGATCGGGAGAAACCGTGACACCAATCGGGAGAACCTGTGACTCTGATCGGGAGAACCCATGACGCCGATCAGGGGAATCCGTGGAAACGATCGGGAGAAACCGTGACACCGATTGGGAGGACCCGTGATTCCGATCGGGAGAACCCGTGATTCCGATCGGGAGAACCCGTGGGACCGATCGGGAGATCCCGTGACACCGATCGGGAGAACCCGTGACTCCAATCGGGAGAACCCGTGACTGCGATCGGGAGAAACCGTGACACCAATCGGGAGAACCTGTGACTCTGATCGGGAGAACCCATGACGCCGATCAGGGGAATCCGTGGAAACGATCGGGAGAAACCGTGACACTGATCGGGAGAACCCGTGACTGCGATCGGGAGAACCCGTGAAACCGATCGGGAGAAACCGTGACACCGATCGGGAGAAACCGTGACTCCGATCTGGAGAACCCGTGACTCCGATCGGGAGAACCCGTGACTGCGATCGGGAGAACCCGTGACACCGATCGGGAGAACCTGTGACTCTGATCGGGAGAACCCATGACGCCGATCAGGGGAATCCGTGGAAACAATCGGGAGAAACCGTGACTCCGATTGGGAGAACCCATGATTCCGATCGGGAGAACCCGTGATTCCGATCGGGGGAACCCGTGGGACCGATCGGGAGATCCCGTGACACCGATCGGGAGAACCCGTGACTCCGATCTGGAAATCCCGTGACTCCGATCGGGAGAACCCATGACTCCGATCTGGAGAATCCGTGACACCGATTGGGAGTATTCGCGGCACCAATCGGGAGAAGCCGTGGAACTGATTTGGATAACCCGTGACATCGATCGGGAGAACCTGTGACTCCAATTGGGAGAAACCGTGGGATCGATCAGGAGAAACTGTGACACCAATCGGGAGAAACCGTGACACCGATCGGGAGAACCCGTGACTCCGATAGGGAGAACCCGTGACTCCGATAGGGAGAACCCGTGACTGCGATCGGGAGAACCCGTGACACCGATCTGGAGATCCCGTGACTCCGATCGGGAGAACCCGTGACTCCGATCCGGAGAATCCGTGACACCGATCGGGAGCACCCGTGACTCCGATCGGGAGAACCCATGACACTGATCGGGAGAACCCGTGACTCTGATCAGGAGAACCCGTGGAACCGATCAGGAGAACCCGTGGGACTGATCAGGAGAAACTGTTACACCGATCGGGAGTACCCGTGACGCCGATCGGGAGAATCCGTGACACCGAATGGGATAACCCATGACTCTGATCGGGAGAACCCATGATGCCGATCAGGGGAATCTGTGGAAATGATCGGGAGAAACCGTGACACTGATTGGGAGAACCCATGACTCCGATCGGGGGAACCTGTGACTCCGATCAGGAAAACCCATGACTTCGACCGGGAGAAACCCTGACGCCGATTGGGAGAACCCGTGACATCGAATGGGAGAACACTTGGGATTATGGGGAGAACCCGTGACTCCGATCGGGAGAACCCATGACACCGATCGGGAGAATCCGTGACTCCAATCAGGAGAACCTGTGACTCCGATCGGGAGAACCCATGGGACTGACCGGGAGAATCCGTGACACCGATCCGGAGAACCCATGGGACCAATCGGGAGAACCCGTGACTCCGATCGGGAGAATCCATGACACCGAATGGGAGAATCCGTTGGACGGATTGGGAGAATCTATCGGACCGATCGGCAGAACCCGAGGGACTGATCGGGAGAACACGCGGGACTGATCGGGAGAACCCGTGACACCGACTGGGAGAACACACGGGACCGATCAGGAGAAGCCGTGGGACTTATCGGGAGAACCCATGGGACTAATTGGGTTAACCCATGACATCGATTGGGAGAACCTGTGTCTCCGATCAGGAGAACCCATGACTCCGATCGGGAGAACCCGTGGGACCGATCGGGAGGACCCGTGACTTCGATCAGGAGATCCCGTGACTCCGATCGGGAGAACCAGTGGGACCGACCAGGAAAATCCGTGACACCGATTGGGCGAACCCGTGACTCTGATCGGGAGAACCCGTGGGACCGATCAGGAGAACCCATGGGACCGATCAGGAGAAACCGTTACACCGATCGGGAGTACCCGTGACGCCGATCGGGAGAATCCGTGACACCGAATGGGATAACCCATGACTCTGATCAGGAAAACCCATGATGCTGATCAGGGGAATCCGTGGAAATGATCGGGAGAAACCGTGACACTGATTGGGAGAACCCATGACTCCGATCGGGGGAACCCGTGACTCCGATCAGGAAAACCCATGACTTCGACTGGGAGAAACCGTGACGCCGATTGGGAGAACCCGTGACACCGTATGGGAAAACACTTGGGATTATGGGGAGAACCCGTGACTCCGATCAGGCGAACCCGTGACTCCGATCGGGAAAAACCGTGACACCGATCGGGAGAACCCGTGACTCCGATCAGGAGAACCTGTGACTCCGATCGGGAGAACCCATGGGTCTGACCGGGAGAATCCGTGACACCGATCGGGAGAACCCATGGGACCAATCGGGAGAACCCGTGACTCCGATCGGGAGAATCCATGACACCGAATGGGAGAATCCGTGGGACCGATTGGGAGAATCTATCGGACCGATCGGGAGAATCCGCGGCACCGATCGGCAGAACCCGAGGGACTGATCGGGAGAACCCGCGGGACTGATCAGGAGTACCCGTGACACCGACTGGGAGAACACACGGGACCGATCAGGAGAAGCCGTGGGACTTATCGGGAAAGCCCATGGGACTATTTGGGATAACCCGTGACATCGATCGGGAGAACCCGTGTCTCCGATCAGGAGAACCCATGACTCCGATCGGGACAACCCGTGGGACCGATCGGGAGAACCCGTGACTCCGATCAGGAGATCCCGTGACTCCGATCGGGATAACCCGTGGGACCGATCGGGAGAACCCGTGATTTCGATTGGGAGAACCCGTGACTCCGATCGGGAGAACCCGTGGGACCAATCGGGAGAACCCGTGGGACTGACCGAGAACATCCGTGACACCGATTGGGAGAACACACGGGACCGATCGGGAGAACCCGTAGGACTTATCTGGAGAACCCGTGGGACCGATCGGGATAACCCGTGGGACCAATTGGGAGAAACCATGGGACCGATCGGGATAAACCGTGGCACCGATCGGGAGAACCCATGACTCCGATCGGGAGAACCAGTGACATCGAGCGGGAGAATCCGTGACACTGATCGGGAGAACCCGTGGGACCGATCGGGATAACCCGTGACTCTGATCGGGATAACCCATGATGCCGATCGGGAGAATCCATGACTCCGATCGGGAGAACCCGTGGGACCGATCGGGATAACCCGTGACACCGATCGGGAGAACCCGTGACGCCGATCTGAAGAACACGTGACTCCGATCGGGAGATCCCTTGACACTGATCGGGAGAACTCGTGACTCTGATCGGGAAAACCGATAGAAACGATTGGGAGAAACTGTGACACCGATTGGGAGAACCCGTGACTCCGATCGGGAGAAACCGTGACACCGATCGGGAGAACCCGTGACTCCAATCTGGAGAAACCGTGACACCGATCGGGAGAACCCGTGACGCCGGTCGGGAGAATCCGTTACTCCGATCGGGTGAACCCGTGACACCGATCGGGTGAATCCACGGTACCGATCGGGAGAAACCGTGACCCCGATCAGGAGAAACCGTGACACCGATCGGGAGATCCTGTAACTCCGATTGGGAGACCCCTTGACACTGATCGGGAGAACCTGTGACTCCGAACGGGAGAACTGATGGAAACGATCGGGAGAAACCGTGACATCTATTGGGAGAACCCATGAATCCGATCGGGAGAACCCGTGACTCTGATCGGGTGAAACCGTGACACCGATTGGGAGAACCTGTGACTCCTATCGGGAGAACCAGTGACTCCGATTGGGAGAACCCGTGACTCCAATTGGGAGAACCCATGACTCCGATTGGGAGAACCAGTGACACCGATCGGGAGAACCCGTGACTCCGATCGGGTGAAACCGTGACACCGATCGGGAGAACCCGTGACTCCAATCGGGAGAACCCGTGACTCTGATTGGGAGAACCCGTGACTCCGATCAGGAGAATCCCTTACTCCGATCGGGAGAACCCATGACTCCGATCGGGAGAACCAGTGGGACCGACCAGGAAAATCCATGACACCGATTGGGCGAACCCGTGACTCCGATCAGGAGAACCCGTGGGACCGATCAGGAGAATCCGTGATGCCAATCGGGAGAACCCACGGGACCGACCAGGAGAATCCGTGACGCCAATTGGGAGAACTCATGATGCCGAATTGGAGAAACCGTGACTCTGATCGGAAAAACCCGTGGGACTGATCGGGAGAACCCATGACACCGATCGGGAGAACCCATGACTCTGAACGGGAGAACCCGTGGGACCGATCGGGAGATCCCGTGACACCGATCGGGAGAACCCGTGACTCCGATCGGGAGATCCCGTGCCTCCGATCGGGAGAACCCATGACTCCGATCTGGAGAATCCGTGACACCGATTGGGAGTATTCGCGGCACCAATCGGGAGAAGCCGTGGAACTGATTTGGATAACCCGTGACATCGATCGGGAGAACCTGTGACTCCAATTGGGAGAAGCCGTGGGACCGATCAGGAGAAACTGTGACACCAATCGGGAGAATCCGTGACACCGATCGGGAGAACCCGTGACTCCGATCTGGAGAACCCGTGACTCCGATAGGGAGAACCCGTGACTGCGATCGGGAGAACCCGTGACACCGATCTGGAGATCCCGTGACTCCGATCGGGAGAACCCGTGACTCCGATCTGGAGAATCCGTGACACCGATCGGGAGCACCCGTGACTCCGATCGGGAGAACCCATGACACTGATCAGGAGAACCCGTGACTCTGATCAGGAGAACCCATGGGACCGATCAGGAGAACCCGTGGGACCGATCAGGAGAAACTGTTACACCGATCGGGAGTACCTGTGATGCCGATCGGGAGAATCCGTGACACCGAATGGGATAACCCATGACTCTGATCGGGAGAACCCATGATGCCGATCAGGGGAATCCGTGGAAACGATCGGGAGAAACCGTGACACTGATTGGGAGAACCCATGACTCCGATCGGGGGAACCTGTGACTCCGATCAGGAAAACCCATGACTTCGACCGGGAGAAACCCTGACGCCGATTGGGAGAACCCGTGACACCAAATGGGAGAACACTTGGGATTATGGGGAGAACCCATGACTCCGATCGGGAGAACCCATGACACCGATCAGGAGAACCCGTGACTCCGATCAGGAGAACCTGTGACTCCGATCGGGAGAACCAATGGGACTGACCGGGAGAATCCGTGACACCGATCCGGAGAACCCTTGGGACCAATCGGGAGAACCCGTGACTCCGATCGGGAGAATCCATGACACCGAATGGGAGAATCCATTGGACGGATTGGGAGAATCTATCGGACCGATCGGGAGAATCCGCGGCACCGATCGGCAGAACCCGAGGGACTGATCGGGAGAACACGCGGGACTGATCGGGTGAACCCATGACACCGACTGGGAGAACACACGGGACCGATCAGGAGAAGCCGTGGGACTTATCGGGAGAACCCATGGGACTAATTGGGTTAACCCGTGACATCGATCGGGAGAACCCGTGTCTCCGATCAGGAGAACCCATGACTCCGATCGGGAGAACCCGTGGGACCGATCGGGAGAACCCGTGACTTCGATCAGGAGATCCCGTGACTCCGATCGGGAGAACCAGTGGGACCGACCAGGAAAATCCGTGACACCGATTGGGCGAACCCGTGACTCTGATCGGGAGAACCCGTGGGACTGATCAGGAGAACCCATGGGACCGATCAGGAGAAACCGTTACACCGATCGGGAGTACCCGTGACGCCGATCGGGAGAATCCGTGACACCGAATGGGATAACCCATGACTCTGATCAGGAGAACCCATGATGCTGATCAGGGGAATCCGTGGAAATGATCGGGAGAAACCGTGACACTGATTGGGAGAACCCATGACTCCGATCGGGGGAACCCGTGACTCCGATCAGGAAAACCCATGACTTCGACCGGGAGAAACCGTGACGCCGATTGGGAGAACCCGTGACACCGTATGGGAGAACACTTGGGATTATGGGGAGAACCCGTGACTCCGATCAGGCGAACCCGTGACTCCGATCGGGAAAAAGCGTGACACCGATCAGGAGAACCCGTGACTCCGATCAGGAGAACCTGTGACTCCGATCGGGAGAACCCATGGGACTGACCGGGAGAATCCGTGACACCGATCGGGAGAACCCATGGGACCAATCGGGAGAACCCGTGACTCCGATCGGGAGAATCCATGACACCGAATGGGAGAATCCGTGGGACCGATTGGGAGAATCTATCGGACCGATCGGGAGAATCCGCGGCACCGATCGGCAGAACCCGAGGGACTGATCGGGAGAACCCGCGGGACTGATCGGGAAAACCCGTGACACCGACTGGGAGAACACACGGGACCGATCAGGAGAAGCCGTGGGACTTATCGGGAAAACCCATGGGACTATTTGGGATAACCCGTGACATCGATTGGGAGAACCCGTGTCTCTGATCAGGAGAACCCATGACTCCGATCGGGAGAACCCGTGGGACCGATCGGGAGAACCCGTGACTTCGATCAGGAGATCCCGTGACTCCGATCGGGAGAACCCATGACTCCGATCGGGATAACCCGTGGGACCGATCGGGAGACCCCGTGATTTCGATCGGGAGAACCCGTGACTCCGATCGGGAGAACCCGTGGGACCAATCGGGAGAACCCGTGGGACTGACCGAGAACATCCGTGACACCGATTGGGAGAACACACGGGACCGATCGGGAGAACCCGTAGGACTTATCTGGAGAACCCGTGGGACCGATCGGGATAACCCATGGGACCGATTGGGAGAAACCATGGGACCGATCGGGATAAACCGTGGCACCGATCGGGAGAACCCATGACTCCGATCGGGAGAACCAGTGACATCGAGCGGGAGAATCCGTGACACCGATCGGGAGAACCCGTGGGACCGATCGGGATAACCCGTGACTCTGATCGGGATAACCCATGATGCCGATCGGGAGAATCCATGACTCCGATCGGGAGAACCCGTGGGACCAATCGGGAGAACCCGTGGGACCGATCGGGATAACCCGTGACACCGATCGGGAGAACCCGTGACGCCGATCTGAAGAACACGTGACTCCGATCGGGAGATCCCTTGATACTGATCGGGAGAACTCGTGACTCCGATCGGGAGAACCGATAGAAACGATCGGGAGAAACTGTGACACCGATTGGGAGAACCCGTGACTCCGATCGGGAGAAACCGTGACACCGGTCGGGAGAACCCGTGACTCCAATCTGGAGAAACCGTGACACCGATCGGGAGAACCCGTGACGCCGGTCGGGAGAATCCGTGACTCCGATCGGGTGAACCCGTGACACCGATCGGGTGAATCCACGGTACCGATCGGGAGAAACCGTGACCCCGATCAGGAGAAACCGTGACACTGATCGGAAGATCCTGTAACTCCGATTGGGAGACCCCTTGACACTGATCGGGAGAACATGTGACTCCGAACGGGAGAACTGATGGAAACGATCGGGAGAAACCGTGACACCTATTGGGAGAACCCATGAATCCGATCGGGAGAACCCGTGACTCTGGTCGGGTGAAACCGTGACACCGATTGGGAGAACCTGTGACTCCTATCGGGAGAACCCGTGACTCCGATTGGGAGAACCCGTGACTCCAATTGGGAGAACCCATGACTCCGATTGGGAGAACCAGTGACACCGATCGGGAGAACCCGTGACTCTGATCGGGTGAAACCGTGACACCGATCGGGAGAACCCGTGACTCCAATCGGGAGAACCCGTGACTCTGATTGGGAGAACCCGTGACTCCGATCGGGAGAATCCCTTACTCCGATCGGGAGAACCCATGACTCCGATCGGGAGAACCAGTGGGACCGACCAGGAAAATCCGTGACACCGATTGGGCGAACCCGTGACTCCGATCGGGAGAACCCGTGGGACCGATCAGGAGAATCCGTGACGCCAATCGGGAGAACTCATGATGCCGAATTGGAGAAACCGTGACTCTGATCGGAAAAACCCGTGGGACTGATCGGGAGACTCCATGGGACCGATTGGGAGAACCCATGACACCGATCGGGAGAACCCATGACTCTGAACGGGAGAACCCGCCGGACCGATCGGGAGAATCCGCGGCACCAATCGGGAGAAACCGAGGGACCGATCGGGAGAACCCATGGGACTTATCGAGAGAACCCGTGGGACCGATCGGGATAACCCCTGGGACCAATCGGGAGAACCCGTGGGACCGATCGGGATAGCCTGTGACACCAATCAGGAGAACCCATGGAACCGAGCGGGAGAACCCATGGGACTGATCGGGATAACCCCTGGGACCAATCGGGAGAACCCGCGGGACCGATCGGGATAACCCGTGACACCAATCGGGATACCCCGTGACACCGATGGGGAGAACCCGTGACTCCGATCAGGAGAACCCATGATTCCGATCGGGAGAACCTGCCGGACCGATCCAGAGAATCCGCGGCACTGATCGGGAGAACCCGCGGAACCGATCGGGAGAACCCGTGGGACTGACCGAGAGAAACCGTAACTCTGATCGGGAGATCCCTTGACACTGATTGGCAGAACCCGTGACTCCGATCGGGAGAAACCATGGAAACGATCGGGAGAAACCGTGACACCGATTGGGAGAACCCGTGACTTCGATCGGAAGAACCCATGGGACCGATCGGCTGAACACGTGGGACTTATCGGGAGAACCCGTGACTCCGATCGGGAGAAACCATGACACCGACCGGGAGAACCCGTGACTCCGATCGGGAGAACCCTTGACTCCAATCGGGAGAACCCCTGACTCCGATCGGGAGAACCCATGACTCCGATTGGGAGAACCCATGGGACCGACCAGGAAAATCCGTGACACCGATTGGGAGAACCCGTGACTCCGATCGGGAGAACCCGTGCGACCAAAAAGGAGAATCCATGATGCCAATCGGGAGGACCCATGATGCTGAATGGGAGAAACCGTGAATCTGATCAGGAAAACCTGTGGGACCAATCGGGAGAATCTATGGGACCAATTGGGAGAACCCATAACACCGATTGGGAGAACCCGTTACTCCGAACGGGAGAACCTGCCGGACCGATCGGGAGAATCCGCGGCACCAATCGGGAGAAACTGAGGGACCGATCGGGAGAACCCGTGGGTTTTATCGAGAGAACCCGTGGGACCGATCGGAATAACCCCTGGGACCAATTGGGAGAACCCGTGGGACCGATCATGATAACCCCTGGGACCAATCGGGAGAACCCGTGGGACCGATCGGGATAACCTGTGACACCAATCGGGATACCCCGTGACACCGATGGGGAGAACCCGTGACTCCGATCGGGAGAACCCGCGGGACCGATCAGGTGAACCCATGACACCGATTGGGAGAACCTATGACTCCGATCGGGAGAACCCATGACTCCGATCGGGAGAACCTATGACTCCGACCGGGAGAACCCGTGGGACTGACCGAGAGAATCCGTGACACCGATCGGGAGAACCCGTGACTCTGATTGGGAGAACACGTGACTCCAATCGGGAGAAACCGTGATGCCGATCGGGAGAACCTGTGACGCCAATCGGGAGAGCCCGTGATGCCGATCGGGAGAATCCATGACTCCGATCGGGAGAACCCCCGGGACTGATCGGGAGAACCCGTGACTCTGATCGGGATAACCCGTGCGACCGACCGGGAGATCCTGTGACTCCAATCGGGATAACCCGCGGGACCGACTGGGAGAATCCGTGACACTGATCGGGAGAACCCATGGTACCGATCGGGAGAACCCGTGATGCCAATCGGGAGAACCCGTGACGCCGATCGGGAGAATCCGTGACACCGAATGGGAGAACCCGTGACTCTGATCAGGAGAACCCGCCCAACCGATTGGGAGAATCCGCGGCACCGATCGGGAGAACACGTGACACCGATCGGGAGAAGCCATGGGGTTTGTAGTGTATGTAACCTGTACTACCTTAAGAGGATACCTTAAGGTGATGGACTATTTTTTGATGGCTCCTGTACATTGGAGTACCGGTGGTGACCACACCAGTATATAAACCCTACGGAGCAAAGTGTATCCCAGTTCAGCCCTGACCCTCAATCACTAAAGACCTGTTTATTTACTTCTGTAGTCTGTGTCCTGTTATTCAGTATAACTGCATTTGAAAACACAGACTCAACAGTGGCGACGAGTCTGATCTTACCTAGCGGCAGTTTTGCATCAAAGGAAGCTTTTTCCTCAGAAACGGGCGTTGAACAAGGGCATCCGCCCTCAACATCCTGCTGAGCACTGCATCGCACGGGAGGCCATCGGGAACCCGGGTTGGTTTCTGGCCACGAAGTCAAACATCAGTGAGCATCCCTTCGACGACAGCGGTGGGTAAGCCCGATCGAGCGGCACGGGGGGGAAGTCGGCCGAGTTGTCAGTGGGAGAAGGGGAGGGAAAACGACAAAAAGGGTGGAGAACATGACCGCAGCCGGTGTCAGGGGCTGGACTGCAATCGGGGCAGAGACGCGCAGCAGCCAGAAAAGCGTTTATGGCCACAAGGACCGTGGGAGCGGCGGGGAACAAGAGCAGCAGCGCAGGGGAAAATAAAGGACCGCTGGGAGGCGTGGACGGCAACAGCGCAGGAATCGCCATTTTGAGTCGGCGGGGGAAGAAGACAAGCGCGGGAAAAGCCGCCAAGTGCGGGAAAAGCCGCCATCTTAAATTTAAAAAAAATTAAAATATAATATCCGAAGGGAAAGGAGAAACTCAGCAAGGATGCCAAAAATGGGTAACATCACTGCTTTTGATAACGATGTGGAAGATTGGGCCACTTATGTGGAACGCATCGAAGTTTACTGTACAACTAATGAGGTACCGGATGATAAGAAAGCACTAACCCTATTAAACTCGATGGGTGCGAAGACGTACGGGTTATTAAGGAACCTTGTAACACCAGACAAACCGGTAGGGAAGAGTTTCGTGGATATTGTTACTGTCCTGCAGGAGCATTTAAACCCCACGCCGCTGCTGATACTGGAACGATTTAAATTCTACAGAAGAATTCAACTTAAAGAAGAAAGCAACGCTGAATTCCTAACAGAACTGCGCAAGTTATCAAAGTACTGCCAGTTCGGAACAGGACTAGCAGACGCACTGAGAGATCAGTTTGTGTGTGGGCTCCTAAGGGAAGGAACCCAGAAGCGACTGCTAGAGGAAATGGACCTTACGCTGGACAAAGCTTTCAGCATTGCAGCATCCCACGAGGCAGCAGCACGGGGCGCTGCAGAGATACAGCAAAGGCCATTGGAATTCAGCACCAATGAAATGGCATTGGGCACAGTAAAGTGCTATCGTTGTGGAAGGACAACGCATGACCAGAACCAGTGCTGGTTCAAAGATAAAGAATGCAGGCAATGTGGCAAACTTGGTTACATAGCGAGAGTATGCCGGTCAGGAAAGAAGACCAGCAGCAAAAAGTCACCGCAGGAGAAGTACAAAAAAGTACACAAGGTGACAGAGAACAGTTCGGATGAACAGAAGACGGGTTCAGACTCCAGCAGTAAGCAACTGGGTTGTCTGAAAATACATAATGTGGGTAACACAGCAGACCACCAAACTATCTGGGTCATGCTTCGGATAGCAGGAGTCCAAGTGAAGATGGAATTGGGCACTGGGTCGGCATTAACGGTCATGAATAAGCGAGATTACAAAAGGTTATTCTCGCACATTCCCCTGAGTGATACTGAGATTGTATTGAAAACATACACGGGGCAAATAGTATACCCCAAAGGAAAGATAAAAGTAAATGTGGTCTACAATGGTAAAGAAAGTCAGAAAATTGACTTGTATGTGTTACTTGATGGAGGTCTGCCACTACTGGGACGGGAATGGATCCGGAGAATAAATGTGGACTGGCATTCCATACAAGCACTGACTGTAGATGCCTGTAAGGAGGACGACGTCAAACCTAAATGACTGTCCAAAATCTTAGACGATGCTAAGGAGGTGTTCCAACAGGGACTTGGAACACTGAAAGGAATTACGGCAACCATCAAGGTTGAGGAACATGCAAACCCACGAATTGTTCCAGGTTGCCATTTATCATCCCTATAGTCCCTGGCCAACACTGGTTGTCCTATTTCAAAACTACGAGTGGCCTTTTTATTTACATGCTGGAATTGCTTGTTTTCGACTTCCCGTCGCACATTGGGTTTTAACAAATCCAACCGGGACCGCAACCTTCTGTTATAGAACATTATGGGATACGACCTGCTGTGGAAGCTGAGCTGGAAGGGCTAGAACGTTCAGGGGTACTGTCCAAGGTGGACTGGAGCGAATGGGCTACACCCATTGTTCCTGTCATGAAGCGTTCGTTGAGCAACAAGCCGGGGGAACTTGGGAAGGTTCGCATCTGTGGCGACTTCAAGATCACTGTTAATCCGGTTCTTCACACGGTGCAACATCCGCTTCCGCGGATTGAAGATATCTTCGCTTCGCTGTCTGGCGGGAAACACTTCACTAAGATAGACCTGGCGCAGGCGTACCTACAGATGGAAGTTGATGAAGCGTCACGTCAGTATCTCACGATCAACACGCATAAGGGCTTATATCAGTATAATAGACTGGTTTTTGGAGTGGCATCGGCTCCGGCGGTTTGGAAAAGGGCCATGGAGCAGGCATTGCAGGGAATCCCAGGCACGCAATGCTACCTGGATGACATCCTGATTACAGGAGATAACGATAAGGATCACCTCGCGAATTTGGAGCAGGTGCTCATCAGATTGAAAGAATATGGGCTCAGAGTTAATCGCCAGAAATGCGAGTTCTTTCAAAAGCGAATCTCGTACTGCGGCCACGTCATTGACCGGGAGGGGCTCCATAAGTCACCTGACAAGATCGAAGCTGTTGTAAAAGCTCCTGCACCGGAAAATGTATCCCAGTTGAGGTCGTTCCTCGGGTTGGTTAACTATTACCACAAGTTTCTTCCAAATTTATCCACGGTGTTACACCCGCTAAACACTCTTTTGCAAATGGGAATACCATGGAAGTGGAGCGATGATTGTAAGCGGGCTTTTCAAAAGAGCAAGGCACTGATCACCTCTAAGGAAGTGTTAGCTCACTTTAACCCAACGCTGCCTATTCGCTTAGCTTGTGATGCTTCTCCATATGGTATCGGGGCAGTGCTCTCACATAAGTTTCCAGATGGCTCGGAAAGGCCAGTCGCTTTCGCATCCAGATCATTGACCTCCGCTGAGCGCAACTATGCTCAGATAGATAGGGAGGTTCTCAGCCTTGTGTGGGGAGTTAAGAAATTTAACCATTACCTGCAAGGCCAAAAGTTTACGCTGCTGACAGATCACCAGCCGTTGGTTTCCATTTTCAACCCTAAGAAGGGTGTTCCGGTAATGACGGCGCAGAGGCTTCAGAGATGGTCCCTTTTCCTAGGGGCACATCAATACGATATTGAATTCAAAGGTACAAAGCAACATGGTAATGCTGATGGGCTGTCGCGCCTGCCACTACCTACAGCGGAAGAGGCACCGGCAATTGACCCTGTCGAGATACTTCACTCGACCATCATCGAATGCTTACCAGTCACCAATGCGGGTATTGAGAGAGAGACCCGAAATGACCCGACACTGTCTCGGGTCTACGACTTGACAGTGAAGGGATGGCCAGCACATGGCAAACCACTGTTACCAGCATTCTCAGCCAGACGAGAACAGCTGTCCGTATGTCAAGGAACATTGATGTATGGAACAAGGGTGATTATTCCTCCTAAATTAAGGGAGAGAGTTCTGAAAGAATTGCACGAAGGTCATCTGGGGGGAGTCAAGATGAAAAGCCTTGCTAGGGCTTATGTGTGGTGGCCAGGTATCGACAAACAAATAGAGGATCTGACTAAAAGCTGCCCAGGGTGCCAAAAAGTTCAAAATGCACCTCCAATTGCACCGCTGCATCCGTGGGAATGGCCTTCAGCCCCATGGCAATGTGTGCATATCGACTTTGCAGGTCCATTCATGGATTCCATATTTCTGATAGCAGTAGACGCACATTCTAAATGGCCAGAAGTGATTAAGATGTCGACCACTACCTCTGAGAAGACGATCGCAGTTCTAAGAACCATCTTTGCAAGGAATGGGTTGCCAGAGCAAATATGTTCAGACAACGGACCACAGTTCGTGTCAGAAGAATTCCAGAAATTCATGAAAAAGAATGGGGTGAAACACTATACATCTGCCCCATATCATCCGGCTACAAATGGGTTGGCCGAGAGATTTGTACAAACATTCAAAAAGGCGATAAAGGCCATGAGTGAAGACCATATTCCACTACAACACAAGGTGGACAATTTCCTGATGGCGTATCGAAACGCCACGCATGCAGTGACAAATCAAAGCCCTGCCATAATGTTCTATAACAGAAGGTTGCGGTCCCGGTTGGATTTGTTAAAACCCAATGTGCGACGGGAAGTCGAAAACAAGCAATTCCAGCATGTAAATAACAAGGCCACTCATAGTTTTGAAATAGGACAACCAGTGTTGGCCAGGGACTATAGGGATGATAAATGACAACCTGGAACAATTCGTGCACGACAAGGACCCTTGATGTACACGGTAGACGTTGGAGAGAACGTAATACGACGTCATGCTGACCAACTTGTGGAATCGAGAACAAGGGTCGACCCCATGTCTATGGCAGAGACACCAGTTGAAGAACTTATTAAGCCTGTAGCATCTACCTCAGACACGAATGTATATGATGATGTTAAAACCATAGGAGATCAAGTGGATGAGTCACCCCAGCAACGAGAACCAGAGACCCCTGAAAGGCGTTATCCGGCCCGGATCAGGAGGCCTCCTCAGAGACTGAATCTTTGAACAGTTCTTGTGTGTAAATTGTATATATGTTATCCATGTAATGTTTAATTTGGGGTGTACACTGTTAAGCTAAAAGGGGAGGAATTGTAGTGTATGTAACCTGTACTACCTTAAGAGGATACCTTAAGGTGATGGACTACTTTTTGATGGCTCCTGTACATTGTAGTACCGGTGGTGATCACACCGGTATATAAACCCTGCGGAGCAAAGTGTATCCCAGTTCAGCCCTGACCCTCAATCACTAAAGACCTGTTTACTTACTTCTATAGTCTGTGTCCTGTTATTCACTATAACTGCATTTGAAAACACAGACTCAACAGGACTGACTGAGAGAATCCGTGACACCGATTGGGAGAACACACGGGACCGATCGGGAGAGCCCGTGGGACCGATCGGGAGAACCCGTGGGACTTATCGGGAGAACCCATGGGACTGATTGGGATAACCCGTGACACCGATCGGGAGAACCAGTGAGTCCGATTGGGAGAACCCGTGACTCCGATCGGGAGAACCCGTGACTTCGATCGGGAGAACCCATGATGCCGATCGGGAGAACCCATGACGCCGGTCGGGAGAATCCATGGCTCCGATCGGGAGAACCCATGACACCGATCGGGTGAACCCACGGTACCGATCGGGAGAACCCATGACTCCGATCGGCAGAACCCATGGGACTGACCGGGAGAATCCGTGACTCCGACCGGGACAACCCATGACTCCGATCGGGAGAACCCTTTGGACTGACCGGGAGAATCCGTGACTCTGATTGGGAGAACCCATGACTCTGATCGGGAGAACCCGTGACGCCGATGGGGAGAACCTGTGATGCAAATCGGGCAAACCACTGACTCCAAACGGGAGAACCCGTGACACCGATCGGGAGAACCCGTGACTCCGATCGGGAGAACCTGTGACTCCGAATGGGAGAACCCGTGGGACAGACCAGGAGAATCCGTGACACCGACTGGGAGAATACACAAGACCGATCGGGAAAACCCGTGACGCAAATCGGGAGAACCCGTGAAGCCGATCGGGAGAAACCATGACACCGAATGGGAGAAACCGTGACTATGATCGGGAAAACCCGTGGAACTGATCGGGAGAACCCGTGACTCTGCTCGGGAGAACCCATGGGTCTGATCGGGAGAAACCGTGACACCGATCGGGTGAACCCGCGGGACCGATCGTGAGAAACTGTGACACGGATCGGGAGAACCCGTGACTCCGATCGGGAGAACCCGTGACTCCAATCGGGATAAGCCGTGGGACTGACCGGGAGAATCCGTGACACTGATCGGGAGGACCCACGGTACCGATCGGGAGAACCCGTGATGCCAATCGGGAGAACCCGTGACGCCGATTGGGAGAATCAGTGACACCGAATGGGAGAACCCGTGACTCTGATCGGGAGAACCCGCCCGACCGATTGGGAGAATCCGCGGCACCGATTGGGAGAACACGTGACACCGATCGGGAGAAGCCATGGGACTGACCGAGAGAATCCGTGACACCGATTGGGAGAACACACGAGACCGATCGGGAGAACCCGTGGGACTTATCGGGAGAACCCATGGGACTGATTGGGATAACCCATGACACCGATCGGGAGAACCAGTGAGTCCGATTGGGAGAACCCATGACTCCGATCGGGAGAACCCGTGACTTCGATCGGGAGAACCCATGACGCCAGTCGGGTGAACCCACGGAACCGATCAGGAGAATCCATGACTCCGATCGGTAGAACCCGTGACACTGGTTGGGTGAACCCACGGTACCGATCAGGAGAAACCGTGACACCGATCGGGAGAACCCATGACTCCGATTGGGAGATCCCGTGATACTGATCGGGAAAATCCGTGCCACCGATTGGGAGAACCCGTGGGACCGATCGGGAGAACCCATGACTCTGATAGGGAGAACCCGTGACTCCGATCAAGAGAACCCATGACGCTGATCGGGAGAACCCGTGACGCCGGTCGGGAGAATCCGTGACTCCGATCGGGAGAACCTGTGACACCGATCGGGAGAAGCCATCGGACTGACCGAGAGAATCCGTGACACCGATTGTGAGAACACACGGGACCGATCGGGAGAACCCGTGGGACTTATCGGGAGAACCCGTGGGACTTATCGGGAGAACCCATGGGACGGATTGGGATAACCCGTGACACCGATCGGGAGAACCACTGACTCCGATCGTGAGAAACCGTGACTCCGATCTGGAGAACCCATGACTCTGATCGGGAGAACCCGTGACTCCAATCGGGAGAACCCATGACGCTGATCGGGAGGAACCGTGATGCCGGTCGGGAGAATCCGTGACTCCAATCGGGAGAACCCGTGACACCTATCGGGTGAACCCACGGTATCGATCAGGAGAACCCATTACTCCGATCGAGAGAACACGTGGGACTGACCGGGAGAATCCGTGACTCCGACCGGGAGAACCCATGACTCTGATCGGGAGAACCCGTGACGCCGATCGGGAGAACCCGTGACGCCAATCGGGCGAACCTGTGACTCTGATTGGGAGAACCCGTGGGACCGACCAGGAGAATCCGAGACACCGATCGGGAGAACCCACGGGACCGATCGGGAGAACCCATGACACAAATCGGGAGAACCCGTGAAGCCGATCGGGAGAATCCATGACACCGAATGGGAGAAACCGTGACGCCGATTGGGAGAACCCGTGACGCCATTCGGGAGAACCCGTGACTCCGCTCGGGAGAACCCATGGGACTGATCGTTAGAAACCGTGACACCGATCGGGAGAATCCGTGACACTGATCGGGAGAACCCATGCGACCAATCGGGAGAAATTGTGACACCGATCAGGAAATCCCATGGCACCGATCGCGAGAACCCGTGACACCGATCGGGAGAACCTGTGACTTGGATCGGGAGAACCCGAGGCTTCAATCGGGAGAAACCATGACACCAATCGGGAGAACCCGTGACTCCGATCGGGAGAAACAGTGACATCAATTAGGAGAATCCGTGACACCGATCGGGAGAACCGGTAGGTCCGATCGAGATAACCCATGACACCGATCGGGAGAACGCTTGACTCCGATCGGGAGACCCCGTGACTCCGATCGGGAGAACCCGTGGGACCAATCGGGAGAACCCATGACTCTGATCGGGAGAATCCATGCCACCGATTGGGAGAATCCGTGGGACCGATCGGGAGAATCCTTGACCCCAATTGGGAGAATACGTGGGACCGATCGGAAGAATCCGTGACTCCGATCGGGTGATCCCCTGACTCCGATCGGGAGAACCCGTAAGTCATATCCGGAGAATCCTTGACCCCGATCGGGAGAACCCGTGGGACCGATCGGGAGAATCTGTGACTCGGATCGGGAGAAGCCGAGGCTTCGATCGGGAGAACCCGTGACACCAATCGGGAGAATCCGTGACCCCGATTGGGAGAATACGTGGGACCGATCGGTAGAACCCGTGACTCCGATCGGGTGAACCCCTGACTCCGATCGGAAGAACCCGTGACTCAAATCAGGAGAATCCGTGACCCCGATCGGGGAACCCGTGGGACTGATCGGGAGAACCTGTGACTCGGATCGGGAGAAGCCGAGGCTTCGATCGGGAGAACCCGTGACACCAATCGGGAGAACCCGTGACACCAATCGGGAGAACCCGTGGAAACAATCAGGAGAAACCATGACTCAGATCGGGAGAACCCATGACACCGAATGAGAGAACCCATAACTCTGATCGGGAGAACCAGAGTGACCGTTCGGGAGAAGCGAAGGCTCCGATCGGGAGAAGCCAAGACTCCGATCGGGAGAAACCATGACTCCGATCGGTAGAACCCGTGGGTACAACCGGGTTCACCTGTGACATCGATCGGGAAAACCCGTGACTCCGATTGGGAGATTCCAAGGGACTGATCGGGAGAACCCGTGGGACCGTTCGGGAGAACCCGTGGGACCAATCGGGATAATGCATGGGACCGATCGGGAGAAACTCTGGGACCCATCGGGAGAACCCATGGGACCGATTGGGATAACCCGTGACACCGATTGGGATAACCCCTGACACCGATCGGGAGAACCCGTGACACAGAACGGGAGAACCCGTGGGACTGTTCGGGATAACCCATGACTCCGATCGGGACAACCCATGACTCCGATCGGGTGAACCCATGACTCCGATTGGGAGAACCCATGGGACCAATCGGGATAACCCGTGGGACCGATCGGGAGAAACCGTGGGACCCATCGGGAGAACCCATGGGAGCGATTGGGATAACCCGTGACACCGATCGGGAGAACCCGTGACTCCGATCAGGAGAACCCGTGACACCGATCGGGAGAACCCGTGACTCCGAACGGGAGAACCCACGGGACCGATCGGGAGAACACGTGGGACTTATCCGGAGAACCCGTGACACCGATCGGGAAACCCGTGACTCCGATCGGGAGAACCCGTGGGTCCGACCGGGTTCACCTTTGACACCGATCGGGAGAACCCGTGACTCCGATCGGGTGAATCCATGGGACTGATCAGGAAAGCACGAGACTCCTATCAGGAGAACCCGAGATTCCGATCGGGAGAACCCGTTTGAGCGATCGGGAGAACCCGTGACTCCGATTGGGAGAACCCGTAACTCCGATCGGGAGAACCCATCGGACCAATCGGGAGAACCCATGACTCTGATCGGGAGAAACGATGATGCCGGTCGGGAGAACCCGTGATGCCAGTCGGGAGAACCCATGACTCCGATCGGGAGAACCCACGGTACCGATCGGGAGAATTCATGACTCCGATCGGGAAAATCCGTGACACCGATCGGGAGAACCCACGGTATCGATTGGGAGAACCCGTGATGCCAATCAGGAGAACCCGTGATGCCGATCGGGAGAATCCGTGACACCGAATGGGAGAATCCGTGACTCTGATCGGGAGAACCCGCCGGACCGATTGGGAGAATCCGCGGCACTGATCTGTAGAACACGTGACACCGATCGGGAGAAGCCATCGGACTGACTGAGCGAATCCGTGACACCGATTGGGAGAACACACGGGACCGATCGGGAGAACCCGTGGGACTTATCGGAAGAACCCATGGGACTGATTGGGATAACCCGTGACACCGATCGGGAGAAACCATGACACCGATTGGGAGAACCCGTGACTCCGATCGGGAGAACCCATTACTCTGATAGGGAGAGCCCGTGACTCCGATCGGGAGAACCCATGACACTGATCGGGAGAACCCGTGACGCCGGTCGGGAGAATCCGTGACTCCGATCGGGAGAACCCGTGACTCCAATCGGGTGAAGCCATGGTACCGATCGGGAGAACCCATGACTCCGATCGAGAGAACCCGTGGGACTGACCGGGAGAATCTGTGACTCCGACCGGGAGAACCCATGACTCTGATCGGGAGAACCCGTGACACCGATAGGGAGAACCCGTGACGCCAATCGAGCGAACCTGTGACTCTGATTGGGAGAACCCGTGGGACCGACCAGGAGAATCCGAGACACCGATCGGCAGAACCCACGGGGCCGATCGGGAGAACCCGTGATGCCAATCGGGAGAACTCGTGATGCCGATTGGGAGAATCCGTGACACCGAATGGGAGAATCCGTGACTCTGATCGGGAGAACCCGCCGGACTGATTGGGAGAATCCGTGACACCGATCGGGAGAACCGGTGGGTCCGATCGGCATAACCCGTGACACCGATCAGGAGAACCTGTGACCCCGATCAGGAGAATACGTGGGACCGATCGGGAGAACCCGTGACTCCGATCGGGTGAACCCCTGACTCCGATCGGGAGAACCCGTGACTCAAATCAGGAGAATCCATGATCCCGATCGGGAGAACCCGTGGGACCGATCGGGAGAACCTGTGAGTTGGATCGGGAGAAGCCGAGGCTTCGATCGGGAGAACCCGTGACACCAATCGGGAGAACCCGTGACACCAATCAGGAGAACCCGTGGAAACAATTGGGAGAAACCATGACTCAGATCGGGAGAACCCATGACACCGAATGAGAGAACCCATAACTCTGATCGGGAGAACCAGAGTGACCGTTCGGGAGAAGCCAAGACTCCGATTGGGAGAAGCCAAGACTCCAATCGGGAGAAACCATGACTCCGATTGGGAGAACCCATGGGTACAACCGGGTTCACCCGTGACATCGATCGGGAGAACCCGTGACTCCGATCGGGAGAATCCGTGGAACTGATCGGGTGAACCTGTGGGACCGATCGGGAGAACCCGTGGGACCAATCGGGATAACGCGTGGGACTGATCGGGAGAAACTGTGGGACCCATCGGGAGAACCCATGGGACCGATTGGGATAACCCGTGACACCGATCGGGATAAGCCCTGACACCGATAGGGAGAACCCGTGACACAGAATGGGAGAACCCATGGGACCGTTCGGGATAACCCATGACTCCGATCGGGACAACCCATGACTCCGATCAGGTGAACCCATGACTCCGATCAGTAGAACCCATGGGACCAATCGGGATAACCCGTGGGACCGATCGGGAGAAACCGTGGGACCCATCGGGAGAACCCATGGGAGCGATTGGGATAACCCGTGACACCGATCGGGATAGCCCGTGACACCGATCGGGAGAACCCGTGACTCCGATCAGGAGAACCCATGACACCGATTGGGAGAACCCGTGACACCAAACGGGAGAACCCGTGGGGCTGATCGGGAGATCCCATGACTCCGAACAGGAGAACCCATGGGACCGATCGGGAGAACGCGTGGGACTTATCTGGAGAACCCGTGACACCGATCGGGAAACCCGTGACACCGATCGGGAGAACCCGTGGGTGCGACCGGGTTCACCCTTGACACTGATCGGGAGAACCCGTGACTCCGATCGGGAGAATCCATGGGACTGATCAGGAGAGCACGAGACTCCTTTCAGGAGAACCCGAGACTCCGATCGGGAGAACCCATGGGAGCCATCGGGAGAACCCATGACTCCGATCGGGAGAACCCGTGACTCCGATCAGGAGAACCCACGGTACCGATCGGGAGAATCCATGACTCCGATCGGGAGAACCCGTGACTCTGATCGGGAGAATCCATGACGCCGGTCGGGAGAACCTGTGACGCCGGTCGGGAGAACCCGTGACTCCAATCGGGAGAACCCACGGTACCGATCGGGAGAATCCATGACTCCGATCGGGAGAACCCGTGACTCCGATTGGGAGAACCCATGACGCCAATCGGGAGAACCCGTGATGCCGGTCGGGTGAACCCACGGTACCGATCGGGAGAATCCATGACTCCGATCGGGAGAACCCGTGACACTGGTCGGGTGAACCCACGGTACCGATCGGGAGAAACCGTGACACCGATCGGGAGAACCCATGACTCCGATTGGGAAATCCCGTGACACTGATTGGGAGAACCCGTGACTCCGATCGGGAGAACCCGTGGGACTGACCGGGTGAATCCTTGACACCGATCAGGAGAACCCGTGACTCCGATCGGGAGAACCCGTGGGACCGACCGGGAGAATCCGTGCCACCGATCAAGAGAACCCATGGGACCGATTGGGAGAATACGTGCAACGTATCGGGAGAACCCGTGACTCCGATCGGGAGAACCCGTGACTCCGATCGGGAGAACCCATGAATCTGATCGGGCGAACCCGTGATGCCGATCGGGAGCACCCATGACTCCGATCGGGAGAACCCGTGGGACCGACCGGGAGAACCTGTGACTCTGATCGGGAGAACCCGTGGGACCGACCTGGAGAATCCGTGACACCGATCGGGAGAACCCACGGTACCGATCGGGAGAACCCGTGATGCCAATCGCCAGAACCCGTGATGCCGATCGGGAGAATCCATGACACCGAATGGGAGAATCCATGACTCTGATCAGGAGAACCCGCCGGACCAATTGGGAGAATACGCGGCACCGATCGGTAGAACACGTGACACCGATCGGGAGAAGCCATCGGACTGATCGAGAGAATCCGTGACACCGATTGGGAGAACACACGGGACCGATCGGGAGAACCCGTGGGACTTATCGGGAGAACCCATGGGACTTATTGGGATAACCCATGACACCGATCGGGAGAACCACTGACTCCGATCATGAGAAACGGTGACACCGATTGGGAGAACCCGTGACTCCGATCGGGAGAACCCATGACTCTGATCGGGAGAACCCGTGACTCCGATCGGGAGAACCCATGATGCTGATCGGGAGAACCCGTGACGCCGGTCGGGAGAATCCATGACTCAGATCGGGAGAACCCGTGACACAGAACGGGAGAACCCGTGGGACCGTTCGGGATAACCCATGACTCTGATCGGGACAACCCATGACTCCGATCGGTAGAACCCATGACTCTGATCGGGGGCACCCGTGACTCCGATTGGGAGAACCCATGACTCCGATCGGAAGAACCCATGGGACCAATTGGGATAGCCCGTGGGACCTATCGGGAGAAACCGTGGGACCTATCAGGAGAACCCATGAGAGCGATTGGGATAACCCGTGACACCGATCGGGATAACCTGTGACACCGTTCGGCTGAACCCCTGACTCCGATCAGGAGAACCCATGACACCGGTCGGGAGAACCCGTGACACCGAACGGGAGAAACCGTGGGACTGATCGGGATAACCCGTGACACTGATCGGGAGAACTCGTGACTCCGAATGGGAGAACCCACGGGACCGATCGGGAGAACACATGGGACTTATCAGGAGAACCCGTGACACCGATCGGGAAACCCATGACTCCGATCGGGAGAACCCGTTAGTCAGACCGGGTTCACCCTTGACACCGATCGGGAGAACCCGTGACTCCGATCGGGAGAATCCATGGGATTGATCAGGAGAGAATGAGACTCCTATCAGGAGAACCCAAGACTCCGATCAGGTGAACCCACGGTACCGATCGGGAGAACCCATGACTCCGATCGGGAGAACCCATGGGACTGACAGGGAGAATCCGTGACTCCGACCAGGAGAACCCATGACTCTGATCGGGAGAACCCGTGACGCCGATTGGGAGAACCCGTGATGCCAATCAGGCGAACACGTGACTCTGATAAGGAGAACCCGTGGGACCGACCAGGAGAATCCGAGACACCGATCAGGAGAACCCACGGGACCGATCGGGAGAACCCGTGACACAAATCGGGAGAACCCGTGAAGCCGATCGGGAGAATCCATGACACCGAATGGGAGAAACCGTGACGCCGATCGGGAGAACCCGTGACGCCATTCGGGAGAACACGTGACTCCACTCGGGAGAACCCGTGGGACTGATCGTGAGAAACCGTGACACCGATCAGGAGAACCCGTGACTCCGATCGGGAGAACCCGTGACACCAATCAGGAGAGTCCGTGACACTGATCGGGAGAACCATGGACCAATCGGGAGAAATTGTAACACCGATCAGGAAATCCCGTGGCACCGATCAGGAGAACCCGTGACACCAATCGGGAGAACCTGTGACTCGGATCAGGAGAACCCGAGGCTTCGATCAGGAGAAACCATGACACTAATCGGGAGAACCCGTGACTCCAATCGGGAGAACCAGTGACATCAATTGGGAGAATCCGTGACACCGATCGGGAGAAACGGTGGGTCCGATCGGGATAACCCGTGACACCGATCGGGAGAACCCGTGACTCCGATCGGGAGAACCCGTGACTCCGATCGGGAGAACCCGTGGGACCAATCGGCAGAACCCATGACTCTGATCGGGAGAATCCGTGCCACTGATTGGGAGAACCCGTGGGACCGATCGGGAGAATCCGTGACCCCGATCGGGAGAATCCGTGGGACTGATCGGAAGAATCCGTGACTCCGATCGGGAGAAACCATGATGCCAATCGGGAGAACCCGTGACACCTATCGGGAGAACCTGTAACTCCGATCGGGAGAACCCATAACTCCGATTGGGAGAACCCATGGAAACGATCGGGAGAAACTGTGACAGTGATTGGGAGAACCCGTGACTCCGATCGGGAGAAACCGTAATGCCGATTGGGAGAACCCGTGACGCCAATCGGGAGAACCCGTGATGCCGATCGGGAGAATCCATGACTCCAATCGGGAGAACCCCCGGGACTGATCGGGAGAACCTGTGACTCCGATCAGGAGAACCCATGGGACCGACCGGGAGAACCTGTGACTCCGATCGGGAGAACCTGTGGGATCGACCGGGAGAATCCGTGACACCAATCGGAAGAACCCGAGTGACCGATCGGGAGAACCTGTGGGACTTATCGAGAGAACCCATGGGACCGATCGGGATAACCCCTGGGACCAATCGGGAGAACCCGTGGGACCGATCGGGATAACCTGCGACACCAATCGGGCGAACCCATGGAACCGATCTGGCGAACCCATGGGACTTATCGAGAGAACCCGTGGAACCGATCGGGAGAAACCGTGACACCGATCGGGAGAACCCGTGACTCTGATCGGGAGAAGCCGTGACTCCGATCGGGAGAACCCCTGACTCCGATTGGGAGAACCCATGACTCCGATCGGGAGAAACCGTGGGACCAACCAGGAGAATCCGTGATGCCAATCGGTAGAACCCATGATGCCGAATGGGAGAAACCGTGACACTGATCGGGAAAACCCGTGGGACCAATCGGGAGAATCCATGGGGCCAATTGGGAGAACCCATAACACCGATCGGGAGAACCCGTTACTCCGAAATGGAGAACCCGCCGGACCGATCGGGAGAATCCGCGGCACCAATCGGGAGAACACGAGGGACCGATCGGGATAACCCACGGGACTTATCGAGAGAACCCGTGGAACCGATCGGGATAACCCCTGGGACCAATCAGGAGAACCCGTGGGACCGAGCGGGATAACCCGTGACACCAAGCGGGATACCCCGTGACACCGATGGGGAGAACCCGTGACTCCGATCGGGAGATCCCATGACTCCGATCGGGAGAACCTGCCAGACTGATCGGGAGAATCCGCGGCACTGATCGGGAGAACCCGCGGAACCGATCGGGAGAACCCGTGGGACTGACCGAGAGAAACCGTAACTCTGATCGGGAGATCCCTTGACACTGATCGGCAGAACCCGTGACTCCAATCGGGAGAACCCATGGAAACGATCGGGAGAAACCGTGAAACCGATTGGGAGAACCCGTGACTCTGAATGGAAGAACCCATGGGACCGATCAGGAGAACACGTGGGACTTATCAGGAGAACCCGTGACTCCGATCGGGAGAAACCGTGACACCGATCGGGAGAACCCGTGACTCTGATCAGGAGAACCCGTGACTCTGATCGGGAGAAGCCATGACTCCGATCGGGAGAACCCATGACTCCGATCGGGAGAACCCATGACTCCGATCGGGAGAACCCGTGACGCCGATTGGGAGAACCCGTGATGCCAATTGGGCGAACCCCTGACTCCGATCGGGAGAAACCGTGACACCGATCTGGAGAACCCGTGACTCCGATCGGGAGAACCTGTGACTCCAATTGAGAGAACCCGTGGGACCGACCAGGAGAATCCGTGACACCGATCACGAGAACCCAGGGACCGATCGGTAGAACCCGTGACGCAAATCGGGAGAACCCATGAAGCCGATCGGGAGAATCCATGACACCGAATGGGAGAAACCGTGACTCTGATCAGGAAAACCCGTGGGACTGATCGGGAGAACCCGTGACTCCGATCGGGAGAAACCGCGGGACCGATCGTGAGAAACTGTGACACGGATTGGGAGAACCCATGACTCCGATCGGGAGAACACGTGACTCCGATCACGAGAAACCGTGACGCCGATCGGGAGAACCCGTGACGCTAATTGGGAGAACCCGTGATGCCGATCGGGAGAATCCATGACTCCAATCAGGAGAACCCCCGGGACTGATCGGGAGAACCCGTGACTCCGATCGGGAGAACCCGTGGGACCGACCGGGAGAACCTATGACTCCAATGGGGTAACCCGTGGGACCGACCGGGAGAATCCAGGACACTGATCGGGAGAACCCACAGTACTGGTCGGGAGAACCCGTGATGCCAATCGGGAGAACCCATGATGCCGATCGGGAGAATCCGTGACACCGAATGGGAGAACCTGTGACTCTGATCGGGAGAACCCACCCGACCGATTGGGAGAATCTGCGGCACCGATCGGGAGAACACGTGACACCGATCGGGAGAAGCCACGGGACTGACCGAGAGAACCTGTGACACCGATTGGGAGAACACACAGGACCGATCGGGAGAACCCATGGGACTTATCGGGAGAAACCATGGGACCGATTGGGAGAACCCGTGACTCCGATCGGGAGAACCCGTGACTTCAATCAGGAGAACCCGTGACTTTGATTGGGAGAACCCATGACACCGATCGGGAGAACCCGTGACACCGATCGGGAGAACCCATGGGACTGACTGGGAGAATCCGTGACTCCGACCGGGACAACCCATGACTCTGATTGGGAGAACCCGTGACGCCGATCAGGAGAATCCATGTCACCGAATGGGAGAAACCATGACTGATCGGGAAAACCCGTGGGACCGATCGGGAGAACCTGTGACTCCGCTCGGGAGAACCCGTGGGTCTGATCGTGAGAAACCGTGACACCGAATGGGAGAACCCGAGTGACCGATCGGGAGAACCCGTGGGACTTATCGAGAGAACCTGTGGGACCGATCAGGATAACCCCTGGGACCAATCGGGAGAACCCGTGGGACCGATCAGGACAACCTGCGACACCAATCGGGAGAACCCATGGAACCGATCTGGAGAACCCATGGGACTTAGCGAGAGAATCCGTGGAACCGATCGGGATAAACCCTGGGACCAATTGGGAGAACCAGTGGGACCGATCGTGAGAACCCGTGACACCAATCAGGAGAATCCGTGACACTGATCGGGAGAACCCATGGGACCAATCGGGAGAAATTGTGACACCGATCAGGAATCCCGTGGCATCGATCGGGAGAACCCGTGACACCGATCGGGAGAACCTCTGACTCGGGTCGGGAGAACCCGAGGCTTCGATCGGGAGAAACCATGACACTAATCGGGAGAACCCGTGACTCCGATCGGGAGAACCAGTGACATCGATTGGGAGAATTCGTGACACCGATCGGGAGAACCGGTGGGTCCGATCGGGATAACCCGTGACTCCGATCGGGAGAACCCATTGGGACCAATCGGGAGAACCCATGACTCTGATCGGGAGAATCCGTGCCACCGATTGGGAGAACCCGTGGGACCGATCGGGAGAATCTGTGACCCCGATTGGGAGAATACGTGGGACCGATCGGAAGAATCCGTGACTCCGATCGGGAGAAACCAGGATGCCAATCGGGAGAACCCGTGACACCGATCGGGAGAACCCGTAACTCCGATCGGGAGAACCCGTAACTCCGATCGGGAGAACCCATGGAAACAATCGGGAGAAACCGTGGCACTGATTGGGAGAACCCGTGACTCCGATCGGGAGAAACCGTAACGCCGATTGGGAGAACCCGTGACGCCAATTGGGAGAACCCGTGATGCCGATCGGGAGAATCCATGACTCCGATCGGGAGAACCCCCGGGACTGATCGGGAGAACCCGTGACTCCGATTGGGAGAACCCATGGGACGGACCGGGAGAACCTGTGACTCCGATCGGGACAACCCGTGGGATCGACCGGGAGAATCCGTGACACCGATCAGGAGAACCCGAGTGACCGATCGGGAAAACCCGTGGGACTTATCGAGAGAACCCGTGGGACCGATCGGGATAACCCCTGGGACCAATCGGGAGAACCCGTGGGACTGATCGGGACAACCTGCAACACCAATCGGGAGAACCCATGGAACCGATCTGGAAAACCCATGGGACTTATCGAGAGAACCCGTGGAAGCGATCGGGATAACCCCTCGGACCAATCGGGAGAACCCGTGGGACCGATCGGGATAACCCGTGACACCAAGCGGGATACCCCGTGACACCGATGGGGAGAACCCGTGACTCCGATCGGGAGATCCCATGACTCCGATCGGGAGAACCTGCCAGACTGATCGGGTGAATCCGCGGCACTGATCGGGAGAACCCGCGGAACCGATCGGGAGAACCCGTGGGACTGACCGAGAGAAACCGTAACTCTGATCGGGAGATCCCTTGACACTGATCGACAGAACCCGTGGCTCCGAGCGGGAGAACCCCTGACTCCGATCGGGAGAACCCATGACTCCGATCGGGCGAGACCGTGGGACCAACCAGGAGAATCCGTGACGCCAATCGGGAGAACCCATGATGCCGAATGGGAGAAACCGTGACTCTGATCGGGAAAACCCATGGGACCAATCGGGAGAATCCATGGGACTAATTGGGAGAACCCATTACACCGATCGGGAGAACCCGTTACTCCGAAATGGAGAACCCGCCGGACCGATCGGGAGAATCCGCGGCACCAACGGGAGAAGCCGAGGGACCGATCGAGAGAAACCGTGGGACTTATCGAGAGAACCCGTGGGACCTATCGGGTTAACCCCTGGGACCAATCGGGAGAACCCGTGGGACTGATCGGGATAACCCGTGACACCAATCGGGATACCCCGTGACACCGATGGGGAGAACCCATGACTGCGATCGGGAGAACCTGTCGGACCGATCGGGAGAATCCGCGGCACCAACGGGAGAACCCGAGGGACCGATCGGGAGAAACCGTGGGACTGACCGAAAGAATCCGTGACACCGATTGGGAGAACACACGGGACCGATCGGGAGAACACGTGGGACTTATCGGGAGAACCCGTGGGACTGATTGAGATAACCCGTGACACTGATCGGGAGAACCAGTGACTCCGATCGGGAGAACCCGTGACTCCGATCGGGAGTACCCGTGATTTCGATCGGGAGAACCCGTGACTCCGATCGGGAGAACCCGTGACTCCGATTGGGTGAACCCATGACTCCGATCGTGAGAACCCTTGACTCCATTCTGGAGAATCCATGACGCCGATCGGGAGAACCCGTGAGGCCGGTCGGGAGAATCCGTGACTCGGATCGGGACAACCCGTGACTCCGATCAGGAGATCCCGTGACACTGATTGGGAGAACCCGTGACTCCGATCGGGAGAACCCGTGGGACCGATCGGGAGAACCCGTGACTCCGATCGGGAGACCCCGTGACACTGATTGGGAGAACCCGTGACTCCGATTGGGAGAACTCGTGGGACTGACCGGGAGAATCCATGACACCGATCAGGAGAACCCGTGACTCCGGTCGGGAGAACCCATGACTCAGATAAGGAGAACCCGTGACGCCGATCAGGAGAACCCGTGACGCCAATCGGGCGAACACCTGACTCCGATCGGGAGAAACCGTGACACCGATCTGGAGAACCCGTGACTCCGATCGGGAGAACCTGTGACTCCGATTGAGAGAACCCGTGGGACCGACCAGGAGAATCCGTGACACCGATCGCGAGAACCCACGGGACCGATCGGTAGAACCCGTGACGCAAATCGGGAGAACCCATGAAGCCGATCGGTAGAATCCATGACACCGAATGGGAGAAACCGTGACTCTGATCGGGAAAACCCGTGGGACCGATCGGGAGATCCCGTGACTCCGCTCGGGAGAACCCGTGGGACTGATCGGGAGAACCCGTGATTCCGATCGGGAGAACCCGCGGGACCGATCGTGAGAAACTGTGACACGGATCAGGAGAACCCATGACTCCGATCGGGAGAACCCGTGACTCCGATCGGGAGAACACATGACTCCGATCACAAGAAACCGTGACACCGATCGGGAGAACCCGTGACACCAATCAGGAGAACCCGTGATGCCGATCGGGAGAATCCATGACTCCGATCAGGAGAACCCACGGCACCGATCGGGAGAACCCGTGATGCCGATCGGGAGAATCCGTGACACCGAATGGGAGAACCCGTGACTCTGATCGGGAGAACCCGCCCGACCGATTGGGAGAATCCGCGGCACCGATCGGGAGAACACGTGACACCGATCGGGAGAAGCCATGGGACTGACCGAGAGAATCTGTGACACCGATTGGGAGAACACACGGGACCGATCGGGAGAACCCGTGGGACTTATCGGGAGAACCCATGGGACCGATCGGGATAACCCCTGGGACCAATCGGGAGAACCCGTGGGACCGATCGGGACAACCTGCGACACCAATCGGGAGAACCCATGGAACCGATCTGGAGAACCCATGGGACTTATCGAGAGAACCCGTGGAACCGATCGGGATAATCCCTGGGACCAATCGGGAGAACCCGTGGGACCGATCGTGAGAACCCGTGACACCTATCAGGAGAATCCGTGACACTGATCGGGAGAACCCATGGGACCAATCGGGAGAAATTGTGACACCGATCAGGAATCCCGTGGCACCAGTCGGGAGAACCTCTGACTCAGATCGGGAGAACCCGAGGCTTCGATCGGGAGAAACCATGACACTAATCGGGAGAACCCGTGACTCCGATCGGGAGAACCAGTGACATCGATTGGGAGAATCCGTGACACCGATCGGGAGAACCGGTGGGTCCGATCGGGATAACCCATGACTCCGATCGGGAGAACCCATGGGACCAATCAGGAGAACCCATGACTCTGATCGGGAGAATCCGTGCCACCGATTGGGAGAACCCATGGGACCAATCGGGAGAATCCGTGACCCCGATCGGGAGAATACGTGGGACCGATCGGAAGAATCCGTGACTCTGATCGGAAGAACCCGTGACACCGATCGGGAGAACCCATAACTCCGATCGGGAGAACCCATGGAAACAATCGGGAGAAACCGTGGCACTGATTGGGAGAACCCGTGACTCCGATCGGGAGAAACCGTAACGCCGATTGGGAGAACCCATGACGCCAATCGGGAGAACCCGTGATGCCAATCGGGAGAATCCATGACTCCGATCGGGAGAACCCCCGGGACTGATCGGGAGAACCCGTGACTCCGATCGGGAGAACCCGTGGGATCGACCGGAAGAATCCGTGACACCGATCAGGAGAACCTGAGAGACCGATCGGGAGAACCCGTGGGACTTATCGAGAGAACCCGTGGGACCGATCGGGATAACCCCTGGGACCAATCGGGAGAAGCCGTGGGACTGATCGGGACAACCTGCAACACCAATCGGGAGAACCCATGGAACCGATCTGGAAAACCCATGGGACCTATCGAGAGAACCTGTGGAAGCGATCGGGATAACCCCTGGGACCAATCGGGAGAACCCGTGGGACCGATCGGGATAACCCGTGACACCAAGCGGGATACCCCGTGACACCGATGGGGAGAACCCGTGACTCCGATCGGGAGAACCCATGACACCGATCGGGAGAACCTGCCAGACCGATCGGGAGAATCCGCGGCACTGATCGGGAGAACCCGCGGAACCGATCGGGAGAACCCATGGGACTGACCGAGAGAAACCGTAACTCTGATCGGGAGAACCAGCCCGACCGATTGGGAGAATCCGCGGCACCGATCGGGAGAACACGTGATACCGATCGGGAGAAGCCATGGGACTGACCGAGAGAATCTGTGACACCGATTGGGAGAACACACGGGACCGATCGGGAGAACCCCTGGGACCAATCGGGAGAACCCATGGGACCGATCGGGACAACCTGCGACACCAATCGGGAGAACCCATGGAACCGATCTGGAGAACCCATGGGACCGATCGTGAGAACACGTGACACCAATCAGGAGAACCTCTGACTCGGATCGGGAGAACCCGAGGCTTCGATCGGGAGAAACCATGACACTAATCGGGAGAACCCGTGACTCCGATCGGGAGAACCAGTGACATCGATTGGGAGAATCCGTGACACCGATCGGGAGAACCGGTGGGTCCGATCGGGATAACCCGTGACTCCGATCGGGAGAACCCATGGGACCAATCGGGAGAACCCATGACTCTGATCAGGAGAATCCGTGCCACCGATTGGGAGAACCCGTGGGACCGATCGGGAGAATCCGTGACCCCGATCGGGAGAATACGTGGGACCGATCGGAAGAATCCGTGACTCCGATCGGGAGAAACCAGGACGCCAATCGGGAGAACCCGTGACACCGCTCGGGAGAACCCGTAACTCCGATCGGGAGAACCCGTAACTCCGATCGGGAGAACCCATGGAAACAATCGGGAGAAACCGTGGCACTGATTGGGAGAACCCGTGACTCCGACCGGGAGAAACCGTAACGCCGATTGGGAGAACCCGTGACGCCAATCGGGAGAACCCGTGATGCCGATCGGGAGAATCCATGACTCTGATCGGGAGAACCCCGGGACTGATCGGGAGAACCCGTGACTCCGATCGGGAGAACCCGTGAGACCGACCGGGAGAACCTGTGACTCCGATCGGGAGAACCCGTAGGATCGACCGGGAGAATCCGTGACACCGATCGGGAGAACCCGAGTGACCGATCGGGAGAACCCGTGGGACTTATCGAGAGAACCCGTGGGACCGATCGGGATAATCCCTGGGACCAATCGGGAGAACCCATGGGACTGATCGGGACAACCTGCAACACCAATCGGGAGAGCCCATGGAACCGATCTGGAAAACCCATGGGACTTATCGAGAGAACCCGTGGAAGCGATCGGGATAACCCCTGGGACCAATCGGGAGAACCCGTGGGACCGATCGGGGTAACCCGTGACACCAAGCGGGATACCCCGTGACGCCGATGGGGAGAACCCTTGACTCCGATCGGGAGAACCCGTGACTCCGATCCGGAGAACCCATGACTCCGATCGGGAGAACCTGCCAGACCAATCGGGAGAATCCGCAGCACTGATCGGGAGAACCCGTGGAACCGATCGGGAGAACCCGTGGGACAGACCGAGAGAAACCGTAACTCTGATCGGGAGATCCCTTGACACTGATCGGCAGAACCCGTGACTCCGATCGGGAGAACCCATGGAAACGATCGGGAGAAACCGTGAAACCGATTGGGAGAACCCGTGACTCCGATTGGAAGAACCCATGGGACCGATCGAGAGAACACGTGGGACTTATCGGGAGAATCCGTGACTCCGATCGGGAGAAACCGTGACACCGATCGGGAGAACCCATGACTCTGATCGGGAGAAGCCATGACTCCGATCGGGAGAACCCCTGACTCCGATCGGGAGAACCCATGACTCCGATCGGGAGAGAACGTGGGACCGACCAGGAGAATCCGTGACGCCAATCGGGAGAACCCATGATGCCGAATGGGAGAAACCGTGACTCTGATCGGGAAAACCCATGGGACCAATCGGGAGAATCCATGGGACCAATTGGGAGAACCCATAACACCGATCGGGAGAACCCGTTACTCCGAAATGGAGAACCCGCCGGACCGATCAGGAGAATCCGCGGCACCAACGGGAGAACCCGAGGGACCGATCGGGAGAAACCATGGGACTTATCGAGAGAACCCATGGGACCTATCGGGTTAACCCCTGGGACCAATCAGGAGAACCCGTGGGACCGATCGGGATAACCCGTGACACCAATCGGGATACCCCGTGACACTGATGGGGAGAACCCATGACTGCGATCGGGAGAACCTGTCGGACCGATCGGGAGAATCCGCGGCACTGATCGGGAGAACCCGCAGAACCGATCGGGAGAACCCGTGGGACTGACCGAAAGAATCCGTGACACCGATTGGGAGAACACACGGGACCGATCGGGAGAACACGTGGGACTTATTGGGAGAACCCGTGGGACTGATTGAGATAACCCGTGACACTGATCGGGAGAACCAGTGACTCCGGTCGGGAGAACCCGTGACTCCGATCGGGAGTACCCGTGATTTCGATCGGGAGAACCCGTGACTCCGATCGGGAGAACCCGTGACTCCGATTGGGAGAACCCATGACTCCGATCGTGAGAACCCTTGACTCCAATCAGGAGAATCCATGACGCCGATCGGGAGAACCCATGAGGCCGGTCGAGAGGATCCGTGACTCCGATCGTGAGAACCCGTGACTCCGATCAGGAGATCCTGTGACACTGATTGGGAGAACCCGTGACTCCGATCGGGAGAACCCATGGGACCGATCGGGAGTACCCATGACTCCGATCGGGAGATCCCGTGACACTGATTGGGAGAACCCGTGACTCCGATTGGGAGAACTCGTGAGACTGACCGGGAGAATCCATGACACCGATCAGCAGAACCCGTGACTCCGATCGGGAGAACCCATGACTCAGATAGGGAGAACCCGTGACGCCGATCGGGAGAACCCGTGACGCCAATCGGGCGAACACCTGACTCCGATCGGGAGAAACCGTGACACCGATCTGGAGAACCCGTGACTCCGATCGGGAGAACCTGTGACTCCGATTGAGAGAACCCGTGGGACCGACCAGGAGAATTCATGACACCGATCGCGAGAACCCACGGGACTGATCGGTAGAACCCATGACGCAAATCGGGAGAACCCATGAAGCCGATCGATAGAATCCATGACACCGAATGGGAGAAACCGTGACTCTGATCGGGAAAACCCATGGGACCGATCGGGAGAACCCGTGGGACTGATCGGGAGAACCCGTGACTCCGATCGGGAAAACCCATGGGACCAATCAGGAGAATCCATGGGACCAAGTGGGAGAACCCATAACACCGATCGGGAGAACCCGTTACTCCGAAATGGATAACCCGCCGGACCGATCGGGAGAATCCGCGGCACCAACGGGAGAACCCGAGGGACCGATCGGGAGAAACTGTGGGACTTATCGAGAGAACCCGTGGGACCTATCGCGTTAACCCCTGGGACCAATCGGGAGAACCCGTGGGACCGATCGGGATAACCCGTGACACCAATCGGGATACCCCGTGACACTGATGGGGAGAAATCATGACTGCGATCGGGAAAACCTGTCGGACCGATCGGGAGAATCCGCGGCACTGATCGGGAGAACCCGCAGAACCGATCGGTAGAACCCGTGGGACTGACCGAAAGAATCCGTGACACCGATTGGGAGAACACACGGGACCGATCGGGAGAACACGTGGGACTTATCGGGAGAACCCGTGGGACTGATTGAGATAACCCGTGACACTGATCAGGAGAACCAGTGACTCCGATCGGGAAAACCCGTGACTCCGATCGGGAGTACCCGTGATTTCGATCGGGAGAACCCGTGACTCCGATCGGGAGAACCCGTGACTCCGATTGGGAGAACCCATGACTCCGATCATGAGAACTCTTGACTCCAATCAGGAGAATCCATGACGCCGATCGGGAGAACCCATGAGGCCGGTCGAGAGGATCCGTGACTCCGATCGTGAGAACCCGTGACTCCGATCGGGAGATCCCGTGACACTGATTGGGAGAACCCGTGACTCCGATCGGGAGAACCCGTGGGACCGATCGGGAGTACCCGTGACTCCGATCGGGAGATCCCGTGACACTGATTGGGAGAACCCATGACTCCGATTGGGAGAACTCGTGGGACTGACCGGGAGAATCCATGACACCGATCAGGAGAACCCGTGACTCCGATCGGGAGAACCCATGACTCAGATAGGGAGAATCCGTGACGCCGATCGGGAGAACCCGTGACGCCAATCGGGCGAACACCTGACTCCGATCGGGAGAAACCGTGACACCGATCTGGAGAACCCGTGACTCCGATCGGGAGAACCTGTGACTCCGATTGAGAGAACCCGTGGGACCGACCAGGAGAATTCATGACACCGATCGCGAGAACCCACGGGACTGATCGGTAGAACCCGTGACGCAAATCGGGAGAACCCATGAAGCCGATCGGTAGAATCCATGACACCGAATGGGAGAAACCGTGACTCTGATCGGGAAAACCCACGGGACCGATCGGGAGAACCCGTGGGACTGATCGGGAGAACCCGTGACTCCGATCGGGAAAACCCATGGGACCAATCAGGAGAATCCATGGGACCAAGTGGGAGAACCCATAACACCGATCGGGAGAACCCGTTACTCCGAAATGGAGAACCCGCCGGACCGATCGGGAGAATCCGCGGCACCAACGGGAGAACCCGAGTGACCGATCGGGAGAAACTGTGGGACTTATCGAGAGAACCCATGGGACCTATCGCGTTAACCCCTGGGACCAATCGGGAGAACCCGTGGGACCGATCGGGATAACCCGTGACACCAATCGGGATACCCCGTGACACTGATGGGGAGAAATCATGACTGCGATCGGGAAAACCTGTCGGACCGATCGGGAGAATCCGCGGCACTGATCGGGAGAACCCGCAGAACCGATCGGGAGAACCCGTGGGACTGACCGAAAGAATCCGTGACACCGATTGGGAGAACACACGGGACCGATCGGGAGAACACGTGGGACTTATCGGGAGAACCCGTGGGACTGATTGAGATAACCCGTGACACTGATCGGGAGAACCAGTGACTCCGATCGGGAAAACCCGTGACTCCGATCGGGAGTACCCGTGATTTCGATCGGGAGAACCCGTGACTCCGGTAGGGAGAACCCGTGACTCCGATTGGGAGAACCCATGACTCCGATTGTGAGAACCCTTGACTCCAATCAGGAGAATCCATGACGCCGATCGGGAGAACCCGTGAGGCCGGTCGGGAGAATCCGTGACTCCGATCATGAGAACCCGTGACTCCGATCGGGAGATTCCATGACACTGATTGGAAGAACCCGTGACTCCGATCGGGAGAACCCGTGGGACCGATCGGGAGAACCCGTGACTCCGATCGGGAGATCCCGTGACACTGATTGGGAGAACCCGTGACTCCGATTGGGAGAACTCGTGGGACTGACCGGGAGAATCCATGACACCAATCAGGAGAACCCGTGACTCCGATCGGGAGAACCCATGACTCAGATAGGGAGAACGCGTGACGCCGATCGGGAGAACCCGTGACGCCAATCGGACGAACACCTGACTCCGATCGGGAGAAACTGTGACACCGATCTGGAGAACCCGTGACTCCGATCGGGAGAACCTGTGACTCCGATTGAGAGAACCCGTGGGACCGACCAGGAGAATCCCTGACACCGATCGCGAGAACCCACGGGACCGATCGGTAGAACCCGTGACGCAAATCGGGAGAACCCATGAAGCCGATCGGTAGAATCCATGACACCGAATGGGAGAAACCGTGACTCTGATCGGGAAAACCCGTGGGACCGATCGGGAGATCCCGTGACTCCGCTCGGGAGAACCCGTGGGACTGATCGGGAGAACCCGTGGGACTGATCGTGAGAAACTGTGACACGGATCGGGAGAACCCATGACTCCGATTGGGAGAACCCGTGACTCCGATCGGGAGAACACATGACTCCGATCACAAGAAACCGTGACACCGATCGGGAGAACCCGTGACACCAATCAGGAGAACCCGTGATGCCGATCGGGAGAACCCGTGACTCCGATCGGGAGAACCCGTGGGACCGACCGGGAGAACCTGTGACTCCAATCGCGATAACCCGTGGGACCGACCGGGAGAATCCGTGACACTGATCGGGAGAACCCACGGTACCGATCGGGAGAACCCGTGATGCCAATTGGGAGAACCCGTGATGCCGATCGGGAGAATCCGTGACACCGAATGGGAGAACCCGTGACTCTGATCGGGAGAACCCGCCCGACCGTTTGGGAGAATCCGCGGCACCGATTGGGAGAACACGTGACACCGATCGGGAGAAGCCATGGGGCTGACCGAGAGAATCTATGACACCGATTGGGAGAACACACGGGACCGATCGGGAGAACCCGTGGGACTTATCGGGAGAACCCATGGGACCGATTGGGAGAACCCGTGACTCCGATCCGGAGAACCCGTGACTTCGATCAGGAGAACCCGTGACTCTGATTGGGAGAACCCATGATGCCGATCGGGAGAACCCGTGACGCCGGTCGGGAGAATCCATGATGCCGATCGGGAGAACCCGTGACTTCGATCAGGAGAACCCGTGACTCTGATTGGGAGAACCCATGATGCCGATCGGGAGAACCCGTGACGCCGGTCGGGTGATCCCACGGTACCGATCGGGAGAACCCATGACTCCGATCGGGAGAAGCCGTGACACCGATCGGGAGAACCCATGACTCCGATCGGGAGATCCCGTGACACTGATTGGGAGAACCCGTGTCTCCGATCGGGAGAACCCGTGGGACTGACCGGGAGAATCCTTGACACCGATCAGGAGAACCCGTGACTCCGATCGGGAGAACGCATAGGACCAACCGGGAGAATCCGTGACACTGATCAGGAGAACCCATGGGACCGATCGGGAGAATACGTGCGACTTATCGGGAGAACCCGTGACTCCGATCGGGAGAACCCATGAATCTGATCGGGAGAACCTGTGACTCCGATTGGGAGAACACATGGGACTGACCAGGAGAATCCTTGACACCGATCGGGAGAACCCAAGGGACCGATCGGTAGAATCCATGACGCAAATCGGGAGAACACGTGATGCCGATCGGGAGAATCCATGACTCCGATCAGGAGAACTCCCGGGACTGATCAGGAGAACCTGTGGCTCCGATCGTGAGAACCCGTGGGACCGACAGGGGGAATCCGTGACACCGATCGGGAGAACCCACGGTACCGATCAGGAGAACTCGGGATGCCAATCGGGAGAACCCATGATGCCGATCGGGAGAATCCGTGACACCGAATGGGAGAACCCGTGACTCTGATCGGGAGAACCCGCCGGACCGATTGGGAGAATCCGCGGCACCGATCTGTAGAACACGTGACACCGGTCAGGAGAAGCCATCGAACTGACCGACAGAATCCGTGACACCGATTGGGAGAACACACAGGACCGATCGGGAGAACTCATGGGACTTATCGGGAGAACCCATGGGACTGATTGGGATAATCCGTGACACCGATCTGGAGAACCAGTGACTCCGATCATGAGAAACCGTGACACTGATTGGGAGAACCCGTGACTCCGATCGGGAGAACCCATGACGCTGCTCGGGAGAACCCACGACGCCGGTCGGGAGAATCCGTGACTCCGATCGGGAGAACCCGTGACACCGATCGGGTGAACCCATGACTCCGATCGGGAGAACCCGTGGGACTGACAGGGAGAACCCGTGACTCTGACTGGGAGAACCCATGACTCTGATCGGGAGAACCCGTGACGCCGATCGGGAGAACCCGTAACTCCGATCGGGAGAACCTCTGACTCTGATTGGGAGAACCCGTGGGACCGACCAGGAGAATCCGTGAAACCGATCGGGAGAACCCACGGGACCGATCGGGAGAACCCGTGACGCAAATCGGGAGAACCCGTGAAGCCGATCGGGAGAATCCATGACACTGAAAGAGAGAAACCATGACGCCGATTGGGAAAACCCGTGGGACCGATCGGGAGAACCCGTGACTCCACTCGGGAGAACCCATGGGACTGATCGTGAGAAACCGTGACACCGATCGGGAGAACCCGTGACTCCGATCGGGAGAACCCGTGGGACCGACCGGGAGAATCCATGACACCAATCCGGAGAATCCGTGACACTGATCGGGAGAACCCATGGGACCAATCGGAAGAAATTGTGACACCGATCAGGAAATCCCATGGCACCGATCGGGAGAACCCGTGACATCGATTGGGAGAACCTGTGACTCTGATCGGGAGAACCCGAGGCTTCGATCGGGAGAAACTGTGACACCAGTCGGGAGAACCCTTGACTCCGATCGGGAGAACCAGTGACATCGATTGGGAGAATCCGTGACACCGATCGGGAGAACCGGTGGGTCCGATCGGGATAACCCATGACACCGATCGGGAGAACCCGTGACTCCGATCGGGAGAACCCGTGACTCCGATGGGGAGATCCCGTGGGACCAATCGGGAGAACCCGTGACTCCGATTGGGAGAACCCATGACTCCGATCGTGAGAACCCTTGACTCCAATCAGGAGAATCCATGACGCCGATCGGGAGAACCCATGAGGCCGGTCGAGAGGATCCGTGACTCCGATCGTGAGAACCCGTGACTCCGATCGGGAGATCCCGTGACACTGATTGGGAGAACCCGTGACTCCGATCGGGAGAACCCGTGGGACCGATCGGGAGTACCCGTGACTCCGATCGGGAGATCCCGTGACACTGATTGGGAGAACCCATGACTCCGATTGGGAGAACTCGTGGGACTGACCGGGAGAATCCATGACACCGATCAGGAGAACCCGTGACTCCGATCGGGAGAACCCATGACTCAGATAGGGAGAATCCGTGACGCCGATCGGGAGAACCCGTGACGCCAATCGGGCGAACACCTGACTCCGATCGGGAGAAGCCGTGACACCGATCGGGAGAACCCATGACTCCGATCGGGAGATCCCGTGACACTGATTGGGAGAACCCGTGTCTCCGATCGGGAGAACCCGTGGGACTGACCGGGAGAATCCTTGACACCGATCAGGAGAACCCGTGACTCCGATCGGGAGAACGCATAGGACCAACCGGGAGAATCCGTGACACTGATCAGGAGAACCCATGGGACCGATCGGGAGAATACGTGCGACTTATCGGGAGAACCCGTGACTCCGATCGGGAGAACCCATGAATCTGATCGGGAGAACCTGTGACTCCGATTGGGAGAACACATGGGACTGACCAGGAGAATCCTTGACACCGATCGGGAGAACCCAAGGGACCGATCGGTAGAATCCATGACGCAAATCGGGAGAACACGTGATGCCGATCGGGAGAATCCATGACTCCGATCAGGAGAACTCCCGGGACTGATCAGGAGAACCTGTGGCTCCGATCGTGAGAACCCGTGGGACCGACAGGGGGAATCCGTGACACCGATCGGGAGAACCCACGGTACCGATCAGGAGAACTCGGGATGCCAATCGGGAGAACCCATGAAGCCGATCGGGAGAATCCGTGACACCGAATGGGAGAACCCGTGACTCTGATCGGGAGAACCCGCCGGACCGATTGGGAGAATCCGCGGCACCGATCTGTAGAACACGTGACACCGGTCAGGAGAAGCCATCGAACTGACCGACAGAATCCGTGACACCGATTGGGAGAACACACAGGACCGATCGGGAGAACTCATGGGACTTATCGGGAGAACCCATGGGACTGATTGGGATAACCCGTGACACCGATCTGGAGAACCAGTGACTCCGATCGTGAGAAACCGTGACACTGATTGGGAGAACCCGTGACTCCGATCGGGAGAACCCATGACGCTGCTCGGGAGAACCCACGACGCCGGTCGGGAGAATCCGTGACTCCGATCGGGAGAACCCGTGACACCGATCGGGTGAACCCATGACTCCGATCGGGAGAACCCGTGGGACTGACAGGGAGAACCCGTGACTCTGACTGGGAGAACCCATGACTCTGATCGGGAGAACCCGTGACGCCGATCGGGAGAACCCGTAACTCCGATCGGGAGAACCTCTGACTCTGATTGGGAGAACCCGTGGGACCGACCAGGAGAATCCGTGAAACCGATCGGGAGAACCCACGGGACCGATCGGGAGAACCCGTGACGCAAATCGGGAGAACCCGTGAAGCCGATCGGGAGAATCCATGACACTGAAAGAGAGAAACCGTGACGCCGATTGGGAAAACCCGTGGGACCGATCGGGAGAACCCGTGACTCCACTCGGGAGAACCCATGGGACTGATCGTGAGAAACCGTGACACCGATCGGGAGAACCCGTGACTCCGATCGGGAGAACCCGTGGGACCGACCGGGAGAATCCATGACACCAATCCGGAGAATCCGTGACACTGATCGGGAGAACCCATGGGACCAATCGGAAGAAATTGTGACACCGATCAGGAAATCCCGTGGCACCGATCGGGAGAACCCGTGACTCTGACTGGGAGAACCCATGACTCTGATCGGGAGAACCCGTGACGCCGATCGGGAGAACCCGTAACTCCGATCGGGAGAACCTCTGACTCTGATTGGGAGAACCCGTGGGACCGACCAGGAGAATCCGTGAAACCGATCGGGAGAACCCACGGGACCGATCGGGAGAACCCGTGACGCAAATCGGGAGAACCCGTGAAGCCGATCGGGAGAATCCATGACACTGAAAGAGAGAAACCGTGACGCCGATTGGGAAAACCCGTGGGACCGATCGGGAGAACCCGTGACTCCGCTCGGGAGAACCCATGGGACTGATCGTGAGAAACCGTGACACCGATCGGGAGAACCCGTGACTCCGATCGGGAGAACCCGTGGGACCGACCGGGAGAATCCATGACACCAATCCGGAGAATCCGTGACACTGATCGGGAGAACCCATGGGACCAATCGGAAGAAATTGTGACACCGATCAGGAAATCCCGTGGCACCGATCGGGAGAACCCGTGACATCGATCGGGAGAACCTGTGACTCTGATCGGGAGAACCCGAGGCTTCGATCGGGAGAAACCGTGACACCAGTCGGGAGAACCCTTGACTCCGATCGGGAGAACCAGTGACATCGATTGGGAGAATCCGTGACACCGATCGGGAGAACCGGTGGGTCCGATCGGGATAACCCATGACACCGATCGGGAGAACCCGTGACTCCGATCGGGAGAACCCGTGACTCCGATGGGGAGATCCCGTGGGACCAATCGGGAGAACCCATGACTCTGATAGGGAGAATCCGTGCCACCGATTGGGAGAACCCGTGACTCAAATCAGGAGAATCCTTGACCCCGATCGGGAGAACCCGTGGGACCGATTGGGAGAATCTGTGACTCGGATCGGGAGAAGCCGAGGCTTCGATCAGGAGAACCCGTGACACCAATCGGGAGAATCCGTGACCCCGATCAGGAGAATATGTGGGGCCGATCGGGAGAAGCCATCGGACTGACCGAGAGAATCCTTGACACCGATTGGGAGAACCCGTGACTCCGATTGGGAGAACCCATGACGCTGATCGGGAGAAACCTTGACGCCGGTCGGGAGAATCCGTGACTCCGATCGGGAGAACCCGTGACACCGATCGGGTGAACCCACGGTGCCGATCGGGAGAACCCATGACTCCGGTCAGGAGAACCCGTGGGACTGACCGGGAGAATCCGTGACTCCGATCGGGAGAACCCATGACTCTGATCGGGAGAACACGTGACGCCGATCAGGAGAACCCGTGACGCCAATCGGGCGAACCCCTGACTCCGATCGGGAGAACTCGTGACACCAATCGGGAGAACCCGTAACTCCAATCGGGAGAACCTGTGACTCTGATTGGGAGAACCCGTGGGACCGACCAGGAGAATCCGTCACACCGATTGGGAGAACCCACGGGACCGATCGGGAGAACCCATGACGCAAATCGGGAGAACCCATGAAGCCGATCGGGAGAATCCATGACACCGAATGGGAGAAAAAGTGACGCCGATCGGGAAAACCCGTGGGACCGATCGGGAGAACCCGTGACTCCGCTCGGGAGAACCCGTGGGACTGATCGTGAGAAACCGTGACACCGATCGGGAGAACCCATGACTCCGATCGGGAGAACCGTGGGACCGACCGGGAGAATCCATGATACCAATCAGGAAATCCCATGGCACCGATCGGGAGAACCCGTGACACCGATCGGGAGAACCTGTGACTCGGATCGGGAGAACCCGAGGCTTCGATCGGGAGAAACCGTGACACCAATCGGGAGTACCCGTGACTCCAATCGGGAGAACCAGTGACATCGATTGGGAGAATCCGTGACACCGATCGGGAGAACCGGTGGGTCCGATCGGGATAACCCGTGACACCGATTGGGAGAACCCGTGACTCTGTTCGGGAGAACCCATGACTCTGATCGGGAGAATCAATGCCACCGATTGGGAGAACCCGTGGGACCGATCGGGAGAATCCGTGACCCCGATCGGGAGAATACGTGGGCCCGACCGGAAGAATCCGTGACTCCGATCGGGTGAACCGCTGACTCCGATCGGGAGAACCCGTGACTCAAATCAGGAGAATCGTTGACCCCGATCGGGAGAAGCCGAGGCTTCGATCGGGAGAACCTGTGACACCAATCGGGAGAATCCATGACCCCGATCGGGAGAATATGTAGGACCGATCAGGAGAACCCGTGACTCCAATCGGGTGAACCCCTGACTCCGATCGGGAGAACCCGTGACTCAGATCAGGAGAATCCGTGACCCCGATTGGGAGAACCCATGGGACCGATCGGGAGAACCCGTGACTCCGATCGGGAGAACCCGTGGGACCAATCAGGAGATCCCATGACTCCGATCGGGAGAACCCGTGACTCAGATCAGGAGAATCCGTGACCCCGATTGGGAGAACCCATGGGACCAATCTGGAGAACCCGTGACCCCGATTGGGAGACTACGTGGGACCGATCGGAAGAATCCGTGACTCCGATCGGGTGAACCCCAGACTACGATCGGGAGAACCCGTGACTCAAATCAAGAGAATCCTTGACCCCGATCGGGAGAACCCGTGGGACCGATCGGGAGAATCTGTGACTTGGATCGGGAGAAGCCGAGGCTTCGATCGGGAGAACCCGTGACACCAATCGGGAGAATCCGTGACCCCGATCTGGAGATTACGTGGGACCGATCAGGAGAACCCTTGACTCCGATCGGGTGAACCCCTGACTCCGATCGGGTGAACCCCTGACTCCGATCGGGAGAACCCGTGACTCAAATCAGGAGAATCCGTGACCCCGATCGGGAGAACCCGTGGGACTGATCTGGAGAATCTGTGACTCGGATCGGGAGAAGCCGAAGCTTCGATCGGGAGAACCCGTGACAGCAATCGGGAGAACCCATGACACCAATCGGGAGAACCCGTGGGAACAATCGGGAGAAACCGTGACTCCGATTGGGAGAACCCATGACACCGAATGAGAGAACCCGTAACTCTGATCAGGAGAACCAGAGTGACCGATCGGGAGAAGCCAAGACTCCGATCGGGAGAAGCCAAGACTCCGATCAGGAGAAACCATGACTCCGATCGGGAGAACCCATGGGTACAACCGGGTTCACCCGTGACATCGATCGGGAGAACCCGTGACTCCGATCGGGAGAATCCGTGGGACTGATCGGGAGGACCCGTGGGACCGATCGGGAGAACCCGTGGGACCAATCGGGATAACGCGTGGGACCGATCGGGAGAAACTGTGGGACCCATCGGGAGAACCCATGGGACCGGTTGGGATAACCTGTGACACCAATCGGGATAACCCCTGACACCGATCGGGAGAACCCGTGACTCTGATCAGGAGCAGCCATGACACCGATAGGTAGAACCCGTGGCACCAATCGGGAGAATCCGTGACCCCGATCGGGAGAATACGTAGGACCGATCGGGAGAACCCGTGACTCCGATCGGGTGAACCCCTGACTCCGATTGGGAGATCCCGTGACTCAGATCAGGAGAATCCGTGACCACGATCGGGAGAACCCGTCGGACCGATCGGGAGAACCCGTGACTCCGATCGGGAGAACCCATGGGACCAATCGGGAGAACCCATGACTCTGATCGGGAGAATCCGTGCCACCAATTGGGAGAACCCATGGGACCGATCGGGAGAACCCGTGACCCCGATCGGGAGAATACGTGGGACCGATCGGAAGAATCCGTGACTCCGATCGGGTGAACCCCAGACTCCGATCGGGAGAAACCATGACTCAAATCAGGAGAATCCTTGATCCCGATCGGGAGAACCCGTGGGACCGATTGGGAGAACCCACGGTACCGAGCGGGGGAACCCGGGATGCCAATCGGGAGAACCTGTGACACCAATCGGGAGAATCCATGACCCCGATCGGGAGAATATGTAGGACCGATCAGGAGAACCCGTGACTCCAATCGGGTGAACCCCTGACACCGATCGGGAGAACCCGTGACTCAGATCAGGAGAATCCGTGACCCCGATTGGGAGAACCCATGGGACCGATCGGGAGAACCCGTGACTCCAATCGGGAGAACCCGTGGGACCAATCAGGAGATCCCATGACTCCAATCGGGAGAACCCGTGACTCAGATCAGGAGAATCCGTGACCCCGATTGGGAGAACCCATGGGACCAATCTGGAGAACCCGTGACCCCGATTGGGAGACTACGTGGGACCGATCGGAAGAATCCGTGACTCTGATCGGGTGAACCCCAGACTACGATCGGGAGAACCCGTGACTCAAATCAAGAGAATCCTTGACCCCGATCGGGAGAACCCGTGGGACCGATCGGGAGAATCTGTGACTCGGATCGGGAGAAGCCGAGGCTTCGATCGGGAGAACCCGTGACACCAATCGGGAGAATCCGTGACCCCGATCTGGAGATTACGTGGGACCGATCAGGAGAACCCTTGACTCCGATCGGGTGAACCCCTGACTCCGATCGGGTGAACCCCTGACTCCGATCGGGAGAACCCGTGACTCAAATCAGGAGAATCCGTGACCCCGATCGGGAGAACCCGTGGGACTGATCTGGAGAATCTGTGACTCGGATTGGGAGAAGCCGAAGCTTCGATCGGGAGAACCCGTGACAGCAATCGGGAGAACCCATGACACCAATCGGGAGAACCCGTGGGAACAATCGGGAGAAACCGTGACTCCGATTGGGAGAACCCATGACACCGAATGAGAGAACCCGTAACTCTGATCAGGAGAACCAGAGTGACCGATCGGGAGAAGCCAAGACTCCGATCGGGAGAAGCCAAGACTCCGATCAGGAGAAACCATGACTCCGATCGGGAGAACCCATGGGTACAACCGGGATCACCCGTGACATCGATCGGGAGAACCCGTGACTCCGATCGGGAGAATCCGTGGGACTGATCGGGAGGACCCGTGGGACCGATCGGGAGAACCCGTGGGACCAATCGGTATAACGCGTGGGACCGATCGGGAGAAACTGTGGGATCCATCGGGAGAACCCATGGGACCGGTTGGGATAACCCGTGACACCAATCGGGATAACCCCTGACACCGATCGGGAGAACCCGTGACTCTGATCAGGAGAAGCCATGACACCGATAGGTAGAACCCGTGGCACCAATCGGGAGAATCCGTGACCCCGATCGGGACAATACGTAGGACCGATCGGGAGAACCCGTGACTCCGATCGGGTGAACCCCTGACTCCGATTGGGAGAACCCGTGACTCAGATCAGGAGAATCCGTGACCACGATCGGGAGAACCCGTGGGACCGATCGGGAGAACCCGTGACTCCGATCGGGAGAACCCGTGGGACCAATCGGGAGAACCCATGACTCTGATCGGGAGAATCCGTGCCACCAATTGGGAGAACCCATGGGACCGATCGGGAGAACCCGTGACCCCGATCGGGAGAATACGTGGGACCGATCGGAAGAATCCGTGACTCCGATCGGGTGAACCCCAGACTCCGATCGGGAGAAACCATGACTCAAATCAGGAGAATCCTTGATCCCGATCGGGAGAACCCGTGGGACCGATTGGGAGAACCCACGGTACCGAGCGGGGGAACCCGGGATGCCAATCGGGAGAACCCGTGATGCCGATCGGGAGAATCCGTGACACCGAATGGGAGAACCCGTGACTCTGATCGGGAGAACCCGCCGGACCGATTGGGAGAAACCGCGGCACCGATCTGTAGAACACGTGACACCGGTCGGGAGAAGCCATCGAACTGACCGAGAGAATCCGTGACACCGATTGGGAGAACACACAGGACCGATCGGGAGAACCCATGGGACTTATCGGGAGAAACCATGGGACTTATTGGGATAACCCGTGACACCGATCGGGAGAACCAGTGACTCCGATCGTGAGAAACTGTGACACTGATTGGGAGAACCCGTGACTCCAATCGGGAGAACCCATGACGCTGATCGGGAGAACCCATGACGCCGGTCGGGAGAATCCATGACTTCGATCGGGAGAACCCGTGACACCGGTCGGGTGAACCCATGCTACCGATCAGGAGAACCCATGACTCCGATCGGGAGAACCCGTGGGACTGACCGGGAGAATCCGTGACTCCGACCGGGAGAACCCATGACTCTGATCGGGAGAACCCATGACGCCGATCGGGAGAACCCGTGACTCCAATCGGGAGAACCTCTGACTCTGATTGGGAGAACCCGTGGGACTGACCAGGAGAATCCGTGACACCGATCGGGAGAACCCACGGGACCGATCGGGAGAACCCGTGACGCAAATCGGGAGAACCCATGAAGCCGATCGGGAGAATCCATGACACCGAATGGGAGAAACCGTGACGCCGATCGCGAAAACCCGTGGGACCGATCGGGAGAACCCATGACTCCGATCGGGAGAACCCGTGGGACTGATCAGGAGAATCCATGACACCAATCAGGAGAATCCGTGACACTGATCGGGAGAACCCATGGGACCAATCGGGAGAAATTGTGACACCGATCAGGAAATCCCGTGGCACCGATCGGGAGAACCCGTGACACTGATCGGGAGAACCTGTGACTCTGATCGGGAGAACCCGAGGCTTCGATCGGGAGAAACCGTGACACCAATCGGGAGAACCCGTGACTCCGATCGGGAGAACCAGTGACATCGATTGGGAGAATCCGTGACACCGATTGGGAGAACCGGTGGGTCCGATCGGGATAACCCGTGACACCGATCGGGAGAACCCGTGACTCCGATCGGGAGAACCCGTGACTCCAATCGGGAGATCCCGTGGTACCAATCGGGAGAACCCATGACTCTGATCGGGAGAATCTGTGCCACCGATTGGGAGAACCCGTGGGACCGATCGAGAGAATCCGTGACCCCAATCGGGAGAACCCGTGGGACCGATTGGGAGAAACAGTGACTCGGATCGGGAGAAGCCGAGGCTTCGATCGGGAGAACCCGTGACACCAATCGGGAGAATCCGTGACCCCGATCGGGAGAATATGTGGGACCGATTGGGGGAACCCGTGACTCCGATCGGGAGAACCCGTGCCTCCGATGGGGAGGTCCCGTGGGACCAATCGGGAGAACCCATGACTCTGATAGGGAGAATCCGTGCCACCGATTGGGAGAACCCGTGGGACCAATCGGGAGAATCCGTGACCCCGATCGGGAGAATACGTGGGACCGATCGGAAGAATCCGTGACTCCGATCGGGTGAACCCCTGACTCCGATCGGGAGAACCCGTGACTCAAATCAGGAGAATCCTTGACCCCGATCGGGAGAACCCGTGGGACCGATTGGGAGAATCTGTGACTCGGATCAGGAGAAGCCGAGGCTTCGATCGGGAGAACCCGTGACACCAATCGGGAGAATCCGTGACCCCGATTGGGAGAATATGTGGGACCGATCGGGAGAAGCCATCGGACTGACTGAGAGAATCCTTGACACCCATTGGGAGAACCCGTGACTCCGATTGGGAGAACCCATGACGCTGATCGGGAGAAACCTTGACGCCGGTCGGGAGAATCCGTGACTCCGATCGGGAGAACCCGTGACACCGATCGGGTGAACCCACGGTACCGATCGGGAGAACCCATTACTCCGGTCGGGAGAACCGTGGGACTGACCGGGAGAATCCGTGACTCCAATCGGGAGAACCCATGACTCTGATCGGGAGAACACGTGACGCCGATCAGGAGAACCCGTGACGCCAATCGGGCGAACCCCTGACTCCGATCGGGAGAAGTCATGACACCGATCGGGAGAACCCGTAACTCCAATCGGGAGAACCTGTGACTCTGATTGGGAGAACGCGTGGGACCGACCAGGAGAATCCGTCACACCGATTGGGAGAACCCATGGGACCGATCGGGAGAACCCATGATGCAAATCGGGAGAACCCATGAAGCCGATCGGGAGAATCCATGACACCGAATGGGAGAAAAAGTGACGCCGATCGGGAAAACCCGTGACACCGATCGGGAGAACCCATGACTCCGATCGGGAGAACCGTGGGACCGACTGGGAGAATCCATGATACCAATCAGGAAATCCCATGGCACCGATCGGGAGAACCCGTGACACCGATCGGGAGAACCTGTGACTCGGATCCGGAGAACCCGAGGCTTCGATCGGGAGAAACCGTGACACCAATCGGGAGCACCCGTGACTCCAATCGGGAGAACCAGTGACATCGATTGGGAGAATCCGTGACACCGATCGGGAGAACCGGTGGGTCCGATCGGGATAACCCGTGACACCGATTGGGAGAACCCGTGACTCCGTTCGGGAGAATCCATGACTCTGATCGGGAGAATCCGTGCCACTGATTGGGAGAACCCGTGGGACCGATCGGGAGAATCCGTGACCCCGATCGGGAGAATACGTGGGACCGACCGGAAGAATCCGTGACTCCGATCGGGTGAACCCCTGACTCCGATCGGGAGAACCCGTGACAGCAATCGGGAGAACCCGTGACACCAATCGGGAGAACCCGTGGGAACAATCGGGAGAAACCGTGACTCCGATTGGGAGAACCCATGACACCGAATGAGAGAACCCTTAACTCTGATCAGGAGAACCAGAGTGACCGATCGGGAGAAGCCAAGACTCCGATCGGGAGAAGCCAAGACTCCGATCAGGAGAAACCATGACTCCGATCGGGAGAACCCGTGGGTACAACCGGGTTCACCCGTGACATCGATCAGGAGAACCCGTGACTCCGATCGGGAGAATCCGTGGGACTGATCGGGAGGACCCGTGGGACCGATCGGGAGAACCCGTGGGACCAATCGGGATAACGCGTGGGACCGATCGGGAGAAACTGTGGGACCCATCGGGAGAACCCATGGGACCGGTTGGGATAACCCCTGACACCGATCGGGAGAACCCGTGACTCTGATAAGGAGAAGCTATGACACCGATAGGTAGAACCCGTGGCACCAATCGGGAGAATCCGTGACCCCGATCGGGAGAATACGTAGGACCGATCGGGAGAACCCGTGACTCCGATCGGGTGAACCCCTGACTCCGATCGGGAGAACCCGTGACTCAGATCAGGAGAATCCGTGACCACGATCGGGAGAACCCGTGGGACCGATCGGGAGAACCCGTGACTCCGATCGGGAGAACCCGTGGGACCAATCGGGAGAACCCATGACTCTGATCGGGAGAATCCGTGCCACCAATTGGGAGAACCCATGGGACCGATCTGGAGAACCCGTGACCCCGATCGGGAGAATACGTGGGACCGATCGGAAGAATCCGTGACTCCGATCGGGTGAACCCCAGACTCCGATCGGGAGAAACCATGACTCAAATCAGGAGAATCCTTGACCCCGATCGGGAGAACCCGTGGGACCGATTGGGAGAACCCACGGTACCAATCGGGAGAACCCGGGATGCCAATCGGGAGAACCCGTGATGCTGATCGGGAGAATCCGTGACACCGAATGGGAGAACCCGTGACTCTGATCGGGAGAACCCGCCGGACCGATTGGGAGAAACCGCGGCACCGATCTGTAGAACACGTGACACCGGTCGGGAGAAGCCATCGAACTGACCGAGAGAATCCGTGACACCGATTGGGAGAACACACAGGGCCGATCGGGAGATTTCATGGGACTAATCGGGAGAACCCATGGGACCGATCGGGAGAACACGTGGGTCCGATCGGGAGAACACGTGACTCCGATCAGGAGAACCTGTGACACCGTTCATAGAAACATAGAAACATAGAAGATAGGAGCAGGAGTAGGCCATTCGGCCCGTCAAGCCTGCTCCACCATTCAATGCGATCATGGCTGATCATCCAAATTCAGTACCCCGTCCCTGCTTTCTCCCCATACCCCTTGATCCCTTTAGCCTTAAGAAATATATCCAACTCCTTCTTGAATATATTTAATGAATTGGCCTCTACTGCCTTCTGTGGTAGAGAATTCCACAGGTTCACCACTATCTGGGCGAAGAAATTCCTCCTCATTTCTGTCCTAAAAGGCCCGAGTACAAGTCCAATTGACCCAATCTCTCCTCGTATGTCATTCCTGCCATCCCAGGTATCAGCCTGGTGAATCTTTGCTGAACACCTTCCATGGCATGAATATCCTTCCTCAGATAAGGCGATCAAAACTGCACACAATACTCAAGATGTGGTCTCACCAAGGCCCTGTGCAATTGCAACAAGACATCCTTGTTCCTGTACTCAAACCCTCGCTACGAAGGCCAACATACCATTTGTCTTCTTAACTGCCTGCTGCACCTGCATGCTTACCTTCAGCGACTGGTGCACAAGGACACCCAGGTCTCGTTGCATTTCCCCTTCTCCCAATCTATTGCCTTTCAGATAATTATCTGCCTTCCTGTTTTTGATACCAAAGTGGATAACCTCACATTTATCCACGTTATATTGCATCTGCCATGCTTCTGCCCAATCACCCAACCTGTCCAAATCATCCTGTAGTTTCTCGGCATCCTCCTCACAGCACACACGCCCACCCAGCTTTGTGTCATCTGCAAATTTGGAGATATTATATCTAGTTCCCTTGTCTAGATCATTAATATATATTGTGAATAGCTGGGGTCCAAGGACCGATCCCTGCGGTACCCCACTAGTCACTGCCTGCCACTCAGAATAAGACCCGTTTATTCCAACTCTTTGCTTTCTATCTGACAACCAGTTCTCTATCCAAGTCACGACAGCAAAATACTGCAGATGTTGGAAATCCGAAATAACAACAGAAAATGTTGGAAAAACTCAGCAGGTCAGGCAACATCCGTGGAGTCAAAACCTTGCCCCCAATCCCATGTGCCTTAACTTTATACGCTAATCTCTTATGTGGGACCTTATCAAAAGCCTTCTGAAAGTCCAAATACACCACATCCACTGGTTCTCCCTTATCTATTTTACTAGTTACATCCTCAAAATATTCCAGTAGATTAGTCAAGCATGATTTACCTTTTGTAAATCCATGTTGACTTTGTCCGATCCTGTCACTGTTTTCCAAGTGCCCTGCTATTACATCTGTTATAATGGACTCTAGCATTTTCCCCACTACCGATGTCAGGCTGTAATTCCCCGTTTTCTCTCTACCACCTTTTTTGAATAGTGGGGTAACATTAGCTACCCTCCAATCCATGGGTACTGTTCCAGGTTCCATCAAATGTTGGAAGATGATCAGCAATGCATCGGAATCGGGAGTACCCGTGACTCTGATCAGGAGAACCCGTGGGACTGACCGGAAGAACCCCTGAGACTGATTGGGAAAACCCGTTAGACCAATCAGGAGAATCCATGGGACCGATCAGAAAAACCTTTGGGACCTACCGGGAAAACCCATGGGACCGATCGGGAGAATCCGTGACACCGATCGGGAGAAACACGTGGGACCGATCGGGAGAACCCATGGGAACAACCGGCAGAACCTATGGCACCGATCGGGAGAACACGTGGTACCGAGCGGGAGAATCCGTGACATCGATCGGGAGAACCCGTGGGACCAATCGGAAGAACCCATGAGACCGAATGGGAGAATCCGTGGGACCAACCGGGAGAATCCATAACTCCAATCGTGGGAATCCATGGGCCCGAATGGGAAAATCCGTGGAACTAATCGGAAGAACCTGTGACTCTGATCGGGAGAACATGTAGGACCAATCGGGAGAAGCCGTGACAGCATTCGGGATAATCCGTGACACCAATCGGGAGAATCCGTGGGACCGATCGGGAGAAACCGCGGGACCGATCGGCAGAATCCATGGGACCGATCGGGAAAACCCGTGGGACCGATCGGGAGAAACCGGAACTCTGCTTGGGAGAACCCATGACCCCGATCGGAAGAACCCATGACACCGATCCGTAGAATCCATGGGTCTGATTGGGAGAACCAGTGACTCCAATGAGGAGAATCCGAGACTCCGATCTGGAGAACATGTGGGACCGAACAGAAGAACCCCTGAGACTGATCGGGAAAACCCATTACACCAATCAGGAGAATCCATGGGGCCGATCGGGAGAACCTGTGGGACCGATCGGGAGAACCCGTGGGACCGATCGGGAGAATTCGGGACAACGAACGGGAGATCTCGTGGGATAGATCGGGCGATCCCGTGTGACCTATCGGAATAACATGTGAGACCAATCGGGAAAACCAGTGACACCGATCGGGAGAATCCATGGGAATGATCGGGAGAACCCGTGGGACCGATCGGGATAATCCGTGACACCGATCGGGAGAACCCGTGGGAAAAACCAGGAGAACCTATGGCACCGATCGGGAGAACACGTGGTACCGAGCAGGAGAATCTGTGACACCGATCAGGAGAACCCGTGGGACCGATCGGGATAACCCGTGACACCGTTCGGGAGAATCCGTGACTCCATCCTATCGTGAGATTCCATGGGACCGATCGGGAAAATCCTTGGAACCAATCAGGAGAACCCATGACTCCGATCGGGAGAATCCGTGGGACTGATCGGGAGAACGCGTGGGACCGATCGGGATAACCCATGGGACCAATCGGGATAACACGTGGGACCGATCGGGAGAAACTGTGGGACCCATCGGGAGAACCCATGGGACCGGTTGGGATAACCCGTGACACCAATCGGGATAACCCCTGACACTGATCGGGACAACCCGTGACTCTGAGCAGGAGAAGCCATGACACCGATAGGGAGAACCCGTGACACCAATCGGGAGAATCCGTGACCCCGATCGGGAGAATACGTAGGACCGATCGGGAGAACCTGTGACTCCGATCGGGTGAACCCCTGACTCCGATCGGGAGAACCCGTGACTCAAATCAGGAGAATCCGTGACCCCGATCGGGAGAACCCGTGGGACAGAGCGGGAGACCCCGTGTTTGCGATCGGGAGAACCCGTGGGACCAATCGGGAGAACCCATGACTCTGATCGGGAGAATCCGTGCCACCGATTGCGAGAACCCATGGGACCGATCGGGAGAACCCGTGACCCCGATCGGGAGAATACGTGGGACCGATCGGGAGAAACCGTGACTCAAATCAGGAGAATCCTTGACCCCGATCGGGAGAACCCGTGGGACCGATCGGGAGAACCCACGGTACCGATCGGGAGAACCTGTGATGCCGATCGGGAGAATCCGAGACACCGAATGGGAGAACCCGTGACTCTGATTGGGAGAACCCGCCGGACCGATTGGGAGAAACCGCGGCACCGATCTGCAGAACACGTGACACCGGTCGGGAGAAGCCATCGAACTGACCGAGAGAATCCGTGACACCGATTGGGAGAACACACAGGGCCGATCGGGAGAACCCATGGGACTTATCGGGAGAACCCATGGGACTGATTGGGATAACCCGTGACACCGATCGGGAGAACCAGTGAATCCGATTGTGAGAAACCGTGACTCCGATCGGGAGAACCCATGACGCTGATCGGGAGAACCCATGACGCCGGTCGGGAGAATCCGTGACTCCGATCGGGAGAACCCGTGACACCGGTCGGGTGAACCCATGCTACCGATCAGGAGAATCCATGACTCCGATCGGGAGAACCCGTTGGACTGAACAGGAGAATCCGTGACTCCGACCGGGAGAACCCATGACTCTGATCGGGAGAACCCATGACGCCAATCGGGAGAACCCGTAACTCCGACCGGGAGAACCTCTGACTCTAATTGGGACAACCCGTGGGACCGACCAGGAGAATCCGTGACACCGATCGGGAGAACCCACGGGACCGATCGGGAGAACCCGTGACGCAAATCGGGAGAACCCGTGCAGCCGATCGGGAGAATCCATGACACCGAATGGGAGAAACCGTGACGCCGATCGGGAAAACCCATGGGACCGATCGGGAGAACCCGTGACTCCGATCGGGAGAACCCGTGGGACTGATCGGGAGAATCCGTGACACCAATCAGGAGAATCCGTGACACTGATCGGGAGAACCCATGGGACCAATTGGGAGAAATTGTGACACCGATCAGGAAATCCCGTGGCACCGATCGGGAGAACCCGTGACACTGATCGGGAGAACCTGTGACTCTGATCGGGAGTACCCGAGGAACCAATCGGGAGAACCCATGACTCTGATCGGGAGAATCCATGCCACCGATTGGGAGAACCCGTGGGACCGATCGAGAGAATCCGTGACCCCGATCGGGAGAATACGTGGGACCGATCGGAAGAATCCGTGACTCCGATCGGGTGAACCCCTGACTCCGATCGGGAGAACCCGTGACTCAAATCAGGAGAATCCTTGACCCCGATCGGGAGAACCCGTGGGACCGATTGGGAGAATCTGTGACTCGGATCGGGAGAAGCCGAGGCTTCGATCAGGAGAACCCATGACACCAATCGGGAGAATCCGTGACCCCGATCGGGAGAATATGTGGGACCGATCGGGAGAAGCCATCGGACTGACCGAGAGAATCCTTGACGCCGATTGGGAGAAACTGTGACTCCAATTGGGAGAACCCATGACGCTGATCGGGAGAACCCGTGACGCCGGTCGGGAGAATCCGTGACTCCGATCGGGAGAACTCGTGACACCGATCAGGTGAACCCACGGTACCGATCGGGAGAACCCATGACTCCGGTCGGGAGAACCCGTGGGACTGACCGGGAGAATCCGTGACTCCGATCGGGAGAACCCATGACTCTGATCGGGAGAAACGGTGACGCCGGTCGGGAGAATCCGTGAATCCGATCGGGAGAACCCGTGACACCGATCGGGTGAACCGACGGTACCGATCGGGAGAACCCCTGACTCCGATCGGGAGAACTCGTGACACCGATCGGGAGAACCCATAACTCCGATCGGGAGAACCTGTGACTCTGATTGGGAGAACCCGTGGGACCGACCAGGAGAATCCGTGACACCGATTAGGAGAACCCACGGGACCGATCGGGAGAACCCATGACGCAAATCGGGAGAACCCTTGAAGCCGATCGGGAGAATCCATGACACCGAATGGGAGAAAATGTGACGCCGATCGGGAAAACTCGTGGGACCGATCGGGAGAACCCGTGACTCCGCTCGGGAGAACCCGTGCGACTGATCGTGAGAAACCGTGACACCGATCGGGAGAACCCGTGACTCCGATCGGGAGAACCCGTGGGACTGACCGGGAGAATCCGTGATACCAATCAGGAAATCCCATGGCACCGATCGGGAGAACCCGTGACACCAATCGGGAGAACCTGTGACTCGGATCGGGAGAACCCGAGGCTTCGATCGGGAGAAACCGTGACACCAATCGGGAGTACCCGTGACTCCAATCGGGAGAACCAGTGACATTGATTGGGAGAATCCGTGACACCGATCGGGAGAACCGGTGGGTCCATTCGGGATAACCCGTGACACCGATCGGGAGAACCCGTGACTCCGTTCGGGAGAACCCATGACTCTGATCGGGAGAATCCGTGCCACCGATTGGGAGAACCCATGGGACCGATTGGGAGAATCCGTGACCCCGATCGGGAGAATACGTGGGACCGACCGGAAGAATCCGTGACTCCGATCGGGTGAACCCCTGACTCCGATCGGGAGAACCCATGACTCAAATCAGGAGAATACTTGACCCCGATCGGGAGAACCCGTGGGACCGATCGGGAGAATCTGTGACTCGGATCAGGAGAAGCCGAGGCTTTGATCGGGAGAGCCTGTGACACCAATCGGGAGAATCCGTGACCCCGATCGCGAGAATATGTAGGACCGATTGGGAGAACCCTTGACCCCAATCGGGTGCACCCCGTCTCCGATCGGGAGAACCCGTGACTCAAATCAGGAGAATCCGTGACCCCGATCGGGAGAACCCGTGGGACCGATCGGGAGAATCTGTGACTCGGATCGGGAGAAGCCGAGGCTTCGATCGGGAGAACCTGTGACACCAATCGGGAGAATCCGTGACCCCGATCGGGAGAATATGTAGGACCGATCAGGAGAACCCGTGACTCCGATCGGGTGAACCCCTGACTCCGATCAGGAGAGCCCGTGACTCAGATCAGGAGTATCCGTGACCCCGATCGGGAGAACCCGTGGGACCGATCAGGAGAACACGTGACTCCGATCGGGAGAACCCGTGGGACCAATCGGGAGAACCCATGACTCTGATCAGGAGAATCCATGCCACTGATTGGGAGAACCCATGGGACCGATCGGGAGAACCCGTGACATCGATCGGGAGAACCCGTGGGTCCGATCGGGATAACCCTTGATACCAACCGTGAGAACCCGTGACTCCGATCGGGACAACCCGTGACTCCGATCGGGAGAACCCGTGGGACAGATCGGGAGAACCCTTACTCCGATTGGAGAACCCGTGACTCCGATCGGGAGAACCCGTGACATCGATGGGGAGAATCCATGACACCGATCGGGAGAACCCGTGACATCAATCGGGAGAATCCGTGACATCGATCGGGAGAACCCGTGGGTCCGATTGGGATAACCCTTGATACCAACCGTGAGAACCCGTGACTCCGATCGGGACAACCCGTGACTCCGATCGGGAGAACCAGTGGGACAGATCGGGAGAACCCTTACTCCGATTGGAGAACCCGTGACTCCGATCGGGAGAACCCGTGACATCGATGGGGAGAATCCGTGACATCGATCGGGAGAACCCGTGGGACCAATCGGGATAACCCGTGACACCGATCGGGAGAAACTGTGACTCCGATTGGGAGAACCCGTGACTCCGATCGGGAGAACCCATGACTCTGATCGGGAGAACCCATGACGCCGGTCGGGAGAATCCGTGACTCCGATCGGGAGAACCCGTGACACCGGTCGGGTGAACCCATGCTACCGATCAGGAGAATCCATGACTCCGATCGGGAGAACCCGTTGGACTGAACAGGAGAATCCGTGACTCCGACCGGGAGAACCCATGACTCTGATCGGGAGAACCCATGACGCCAATCGGGAGAACCCGTAACTCCGACCGGGAGAACCTCTGACTCTAATTGGGACAACCCGTGGGACCGACCAGGAGAATCCGTGACACCGATCGGGAGAACCCACGGGACCGATCGGGAGAACCCGTGACGCAAATCGGGAGAACCCGTGCAGCCGATCGGGAGAATCCATGACACCGAATGGGAGAAACCGTGACGCCGATCGGGAAAACCCATGGGACCGATCGGGAGAACCCGTGACTCCGATCGGGAGAACCCGTGGGACTGATCGGGAGAATCCGTGACACCAATCAGGAGAATCCGTGACACTGATCGGGAGAACCCATGGGACCAATTGGGAGAAATTGTGACACCGATCAGGAAATCCCGTGGCACCGATCGGGAGAACCCGTGACACTGATCGGGAGAACCTGTGACTCTGATCGGGAGTACCCGAGGAACCAATCGGGAGAACCCATGACTCTGATCGGGAGAATCCATGCCACCGATTGGGAGAACCCGTGGGACCGATCGAGAGAATCCGTGACCCCGATCGGGAGAATACGTGGGACCGATCGGAAGAATCCGTGACTCCGATCGGGTGAACCCCTGACTCCGATCGGGAGAACCCGTGACTCAAATCAGGAGAATCCTTGACCCCGATCGGGAGAACCCGTGGGACCGATTGGGAGAATCTGTGACTCGGATCGGGAGAAGCCGAGGCTTCGATCAGGAGAACCCATGACACCAATCGGGAGAATCCGTGACCCCGATCGGGAGAATATGTGGGACCGATCGGGAGAAGCCATCGGACTGACCGAGAGAATCCTTGACGCCGATTGGGAGAAACTGTGACTCCAATTGGGAGAACCCATGACGCTGATCGGGAGAACCCGTGACGCCGGTCGGGAGAATCCGTGACTCCGATCGGGAGAACTCGTGACACCGATCAGGTGAACCCACGGTACCGATCGGGAGAACCCATGACTCCGGTCGGGAGAACCCGTGGGACTGACCGGGAGAATCCGTGACTCCGATCGGGAGAACCCATGACTCTGATCGGGAGAAACGGTGACGCCGGTCGGGAGAATCCGTGAATCCGATCGGGAGAACCCGTGACACCGATCGGGTGAACCGACGGTACCGATCGGGAGAACCCCTGACTCCGATCGGGAGAACTCGTGACACCGATCGGGAGAACCCATAACTCCGATCGGGAGAACCTGTGACTCTGATTGGGAGAACCCGTGGGACCGACCAGGAGAATCCGTGACACCGATTAGGAGAACCCACGGGACCGATCGGGAGAACCCATGACGCAAATCGGGAGAACCCTTGAAGCCGATCGGGAGAATCCATGACACCGAATGGGAGAAAATGTGACGCCGATCGGGAAAACTCGTGGGACCGATCGGGAGAACCCGTGACTCCGCTCGGGAGAACCCGTGCGACTGATCGTGAGAAACCGTGACACCGATCGGGAGAACCCGTGACTCCGATCGGGAGAACCCGTGGGACTGACCGGGAGAATCCGTGATACCAATCAGGAAATCCCATGGCACCGATCGGGAGAACCCGTGACACCAATCGGGAGAACCTGTGACTCGGATCGGGAGAACCCGAGGCTTCGATCGGGAGAAACCGTGACACCAATCGGGAGTACCCGTGACTCCAATCGGGAGAACCAGTGACATTGATTGGGAGAATCCGTGACACCGATCGGGAGAACCGGTGGGTCCATTCGGGATAACCCGTGACACCGATCGGGAGAACCCGTGACTCCGTTCGGGAGAACCCATGACTCTGATCGGGAGAATCCGTGCCACCGATTGGGAGAACCCATGGGACCGATTGGGAGAATCCGTGACCCCGATCGGGAGAATACGTGGGACCGACCGGAAGAATCCGTGACTCCGATCGGGTGAACCCCTGACTCCGATCGGGAGAACCCATGACTCAAATCAGGAGAATACTTGACCCCGATCGGGAGAACCCGTGGGACCGATCGGGAGAATCTGTGACTCGGATCAGGAGAAGCCGAGGCTTTGATCGGGAGAGCCTGTGACACCAATCGGGAGAATCCGTGACCCCGATCGCGAGAATATGTAGGACCGATTGGGAGAACCCTTGACCCCAATCGGGTGCACCCCGTCTCCGATCGGGAGAACCCGTGACTCAAATCAGGAGAATCCGTGACCCCGATCGGGAGAACCCGTGGGACCGATCGGGAGAATCTGTGACTCGGATCGGGAGAAGCCGAGGCTTCGATCGGGAGAACCTGTGACACCAATCGGGAGAATCCGTGACCCCGATCGGGAGAATATGTAGGACCGATCAGGAGAACCCGTGACTCCGATCGGGTGAACCCCTGACTCCGATCAGGAGAGCCCGTGACTCAGATCAGGAGTATCCGTGACCCCGATCGGGAGAACCCGTGGGACCGATCAGGAGAACACGTGACTCCGATCGGGAGAACCCGTGGGACCAATCGGGAGAACCCATGACTCTGATCAGGAGAATCCATGCCACTGATTGGGAGAACCCATGGGACCGATCGGGAGAACCCGTGACATCGATCGGGAGAACCCGTGGGTCCGATCGGGATAACCCTTGATACCAACCGTGAGAACCCGTGACTCCGATCGGGACAACCCGTGACTCCGATCGGGAGAACCCGTGGGACAGATCGGGAGAACCCTTACTCCGATTGGAGAACCCGTGACTCCGATCGGGAGAACCCGTGACATCGATGGGGAGAATCCATGACACCGATCGGGAGAACCCGTGACATCAATCGGGAGAATCCGTGACATCGATCGGGAGAACCCGTGGGTCCGATTGGGATAACCCTTGATACCAACCGTGAGAACCCGTGACTCCGATCGGGACAACCCGTGACTCCGATCGGGAGAACCAGTGGGACAGATCGGGAGAACCCTTACTCCGATTGGAGAACCCGTGACTCCGATCGGGAGAACCCGTGACATCGATGGGGAGAATCCGTGACATCGATCGGGAGAACCCGTGGGACCAATCGGGATAACCCGTGACACCGATCGGGAGAAACTGTGACTCCGATTGGGAGAACCCGTGACTCCGATCGGGAGAACCCATGACTCCAATCGGGATAACCCGTGACACCGATCGGGATAACCCGTGATGCCGATCGGGAGAATCAATAACTCCAATCGGGAGAACCCGTGGGACTGATTGGGATAACCCGTGACACCGATCGGGAGAACCCGTGGGACCGATCGGGAGAACCCGTGAAGCCGATTGGGAGAATACGTGAGACCGATTGGGAGAATCCGTGGCACCGATCGGGAGAACCCATGAGAGCGATAGGATTAACCCATGACTCCAATTGGAAGAACCCGTGACTCCGATCGGGAGAACCCGTGGGACAGATCGGGAGAAACCGTGACACCGATCGGGAGAACCCATGACGCCGATCGGCAGAACCCGTGACACCGATCAGGAGAATCCACGAATCCGATCGGGAGAACCCACGGGACCGATCAGGAGAACCCGTGACACCGATCGTGAGGATCCGTGACTCCAATCGGGAGAACCCGTGGAATGATCGGGAGAATCCGTGACCCCGATCGGGAGAATCCGTGGGACCTATCGGGAGAACCCATGGGACCGATAGGATTAACCCGTGACACCGATTGACAGAACCCGTTACTCTGACTGGGAGAACCCGTGACACCGATCGGGAGAACCCGTGACATCAATCGGGAGAATCCGTGACATCGATCGGGAGAACCCGTGACATCAATCGGGAGAATCCGTGACATCGATCGGGAGAACCCGTGGGTCCGATCGGGATAAACCTTGATACCAACCGTGAGAACCCGTGACTCCGATCGGGACAACCCGTGACTCCGATCGGGAGAACCCGTGGGACAGATCGGGAGAACCCTTACTCCGATTGGAGAACCCGTGACTCCGATCGGGAGAACCCGTGACATCGATGGGGAGAATCCGTGACATCGATCGGGAGAACCCGTGGGACCGATCGGGATAACCCGTGACACCGATCGGGAGAAACTGTGACTCCGATTGGGAGAACCCGTGACTCCGATCGGGAGAACCCGTGACTCCAATCGGGATAACCCGTGACACCGATCGGGATAACCCGTGATGCCGATCGGGAGAATCAATAACTCCAATCGGGAGAACCCGTGGGACTGATTGGGATAACCCGTGACACCGATCGGGAGAACCCGTGGGACCGACCGGGAGAACCCGTGACGCCGATTGGGAGAATACGTGAGACCGATTGGGAGAATCCGTGGCACCGATCGGGAGAACCCATGGGAGCGATAGGATTAACCCATGACTCCAATTGGAAGAACCCGTGACTCCGATCGGGAGAACCCGTGGGACAGATCGGGAGAAACCGTGACACCGATCGGGAGAACCCGTGACCCCGATCGGCAGAACCCGTGACACCGATCAGGAGAATCCACGAATCCGATCGGGAGAACCCACGGGACCGATCAGGAGAACCCGTGACACCGATCGTGAGGATCCGTGACTCCAATCGGGAGAACCCGTGGAATGATCGGGAGAATCCGTGACCCCGATTGGGAGAATACGTGGGACCGATCGGGAGAATCCGTGGGACCTATCGGGAGAACCCATGGGACCGATAGGATTAACCCGTGACACCGATTGACAGAACCCGTTACTCTGACTGGGAGAACCCGTGACACCGATCGGCAGAACCCATGACACCGATCGGGAGAACCCGTGACATCAATCGGGAGAATCCGTGACATCGATCGGGAGAACCCGTGGGACCGATCGGGATAACCCGTGATACCAACCGTGAGAACCCGTGACTCCGATCGTGAGAACCCATGACTCCGATTGAGAGAACCCGTGGGACCGATCAGGAGAACCCTTACTCCGATCGGGAGAACCCGTGACTCCGATCGGGAGAACCCGTGGGATCGATCGGGAGAACCCGCGACTCCGATTGGGAGAATCCGTGGGACCAATTGGGAGAAACCGTGACACTGAGCGGCAGAAACTGTGACCCCGATCGGAAGAACCCATGACTCCGATCGGGAGAACTCGTGGGACCGATTGGGAGAATACGTGGGACCGATCGGGAGTATCCGTGGGACCCATCGGGAGAATCCATGGGAGCGATAGGATTAACCCGTGAGACCGATCGGCAGAACCCGTGACTCCGATCGGGAGAACCCGTGACTCCGATCGGGAGAACCCGTGACTCCGAACGGGAGACCCCGTGGGAACGATCGGGAGAATCCGTGACCCCGATCGGGAGAATACGTGAGACCGATCGGGAGAACCCGTGACACCGATCGGGAGAACCCATGACTCCAATCATGAGAACCCGTGACACCGATCGGAAGAACCCATGGAAACGATCAGGAGAAACCGTGACCCCGATCGGGAGAACCCGTGACTCGGATCAGGAGAACTCGAGGCTTCGATCGGTAGAAGCCGTGACTCCGATCGGGAGAACCCGTGACTCCAATCGGGAGAACCCGTGACACCGATCGGGAGGTCCCGTGACTCCGATCGGGAGAACCCGTGACTCCGATCGGGAGAACCCGTGACGCCGATCGGGAGAACCCGTGACCCCGATCGGGAGAACCCGTGACTCGGATCGGGAGATCTCGAGGCTTCCATCAGGAGAACCCGTGACTCCGATCGGGTTCACCCTTGACACCAATCGGGAGAACCCGTGACTCCGATTGGGAGAATCCATGGGACTGATTGGAGAGCCCGAGACTCCTATCGGGAGAAACCGAGACTCCGATCGGGAGAACCCTTGACATCGATCGGGAGAATCCGTGACATCGATCGGGAGAACCCGTGACTCCGATTGGGAGAACCCGTGACTCCGATATGGAGAACCCGTGGGATCGATCGGGAGAACCCGCGACTCCGATCGGGCGAACCCGTGGGACCAATTGGGAGAAACGGTGCAGCACGGTGGCATAGTGGTTAGCACTGTTGCCTCACAGCGCCAGGGACCCGGGTTCGAATCCGGCCTCGGGCGACTGTCTGTGTGGAGTTTGCACATTCTCCCCGTGTTTGCGTGGGTTTTCTCCGGGTGCTCCGGTTTCCTCCCACAGTCCAAAGATGTGCGGGTTAGGTTGATTGGCTATGATAAATTGACCCTTAGTGTTAGGGGGATTAAATGCGTGGGGTTACAGGGATAGGGTGGGATATGTGTTGATGCAGGGGTTACGGGGATCGGGTGGGATATGTGTCGGTGCAGGCTCGAGGGGCCGAAATGGCCTCTATCTGCACTGTGGGGTTTCTGTGATTCTGTGATTCTGTGATTCTGTGATTCTGTGAAACCGTGACACCGAGCGGCAGAACCTGTGACGCCGATCGGAAGAACCTGTGACTCCATCGGGAGAACCCGTGACATCGATCGGGAGAACCCGTGGGTCCGATCGGGATAACCCTTGATACCAACCGTGAGAACCCGTGACTCCGATCGGGACAACCCGTGACTCCGATCGGGAGAACCCGTGGGACAGATCGGGAGAACCCTTACTCCGATTGGAGAACCCGTGACTCCGATCGGGAGAACCCGTGACATCGATGGGGAGAATCCGTGACATCAATCGGGAGAACCCGTGGGACCGATCGGGATAACCCGTGACACCGATCGGGAGAAACTGTGACTCCGATTGGGAGAACCCGTGACTCCGATCGGGAGAACCCGTGACTCCAATCGGGATAACCTGTGACACCGATCGGGATAACCCGTGATGCCGATCGGGAGAATCAATGACTCCAATCGGGAGAACCCGTGGGACTGATTGGGATAACCCGTGACACCGATCGGGAGAACCCGTGGGACCGACCGGGAGAACCCGTGACGCCGATTGGGAGAATACGTGAGACCGATTGGGAGAATCCGTGGCACCGATCGGGAGAACCCATGGGAGCGATAGGATTAACCCATGACTCCAATTGGAAGAACCCGTGACTCCGATCGGGAGAACCCGTGGGACAGATCGGGAGAAACCGTGACACCGATCGGGAGAACCCGTGACCCCGATCGGCAGAACCCGTGACACCGATCAGGAGAATCCACGAATCCGATCGGGAGAACCCACGGGACCGATCAGGAGAACCCGTGACACCGATCGTGAGGATCCATGACTCCAATCGGGAGAACCCGTGGAATGATCGGGAGAATCCGTGACCCCGATTGGGAGAATACGTGGGACCGATCGGGAGAATCCGTGGGACCTATCGGGAGAACCCATGGGACCGATAGGATTAACCCGTGACACCGATTGACAGAACCCGTTACTCTGACTGGGAGAACCCGTGACACCGATCGGCAGAACCCATGACACCGATCGGGAGAACCCGTGACATCAATCGGGAGAATCCGTGACATCGATCGGGAGAACCCGTGGGACCGATCGGGATAACCCGTGATACCAACCGTGAGAACCCGTGACTCCGATCGTGAGAACCCATGACTCCGATTGAGAGAACCCGTGGGACCGATCAGGAGAACCCTTACTCCGATCGGGAGAACCCGTGACTCCGATCGGGAGAACCCGTGGGATCGATCGGGAGAACCCGCGACTCCGATTGGGAGAATCCGTGGGACCGATTGGGAGAAACCGTGACACTGAGCGGCAGAAACTGTGACCCCGATCGGAAGAACCCATGACTCCGATCGGGAGAACTCGTGGGACCGATTGGGAGAATACGTGGGACCGATCGGGAGTATCCGTGGGACCCATCGGGAGAATCCATGGGAGCGATAGGATTAACCCATGAGACCGATCGGCAGAACCCGTGACTCCGATCGGGAGAACCCGTGACTCCGATCGGGAGAACCTGTGACTCCGATCGGGAGACCCCGTGGGAACGATCGGGAGAATCCGTGACCCCGATCGGGAGAATACGTGAGACCGATCGGGAGAACCCGTGACACCGATCGGGAGAACCCATGACTCCAATCGTGAGAACCCGTGACGCCGATCGGAAGAACCCATGGAAACGATCGGGAGAAACCGGGACCCCGATCGGGAGAACGCATGACTCGGATCAGGAGAACTCGAGGCTTCGATCGGTAGAAGCCGTGACTCCGATCGGGAGAACCCGTGACTCCAATCGGGAGAACCCGTGACACCGATCGGGAGGTCCCGTGACTCCGATCGGGAGAACCCGTGACTCCGATCGGGAGAACCCGTGACGCCGATCGGGAGAACCCGTGACTCGGATCGGGAGATCTCGAGGCTTCCATCGGGAGAACCCGTGACTCCGATCGGGTGAACCCGTGGGTCCGACCGGGTTCACCCTTGACACCAATCGGGAGAACCCGTGACTCCGATTGGGAGAATCCATGGGACTGATTGGAGAGCCCGAGACTCCTATCGGGAGAAACCGAGACTCCGATCGGGAGAACCCTTGACATCGATCGGGAGAATCCGTGACATCGATCGGGAGAACCCGTGACTCCGATTGGGAGAACCCATGACTCCGATATGGAGAACCCGTGGGATCGATCGGGAGAACCCGCGACTCCGATCGGGCGAACCCGTGGGACCAATTGGGAGAAACCGTGACACCGAGCGGCAGAACCTGTGACGCCGATGGGAAGAACCCGTGACTCCAATCGGGAGAACCCGTGGGACCGATTGGGAGAATACGTGGGACCGGTCGGGAGTATCCGTGGGACCCATCGGGGGAGTCCATGGGACTGATAGGATTAACCCGTGAGACCGATCGGCAGAACCCGTGACTCCGATCGGCAGAACCCGTAACTCCGATCGGGAGAACCCGTGACACCAATCGGGAGGACCCATGACCCCAATCGGGAGAACCCGTGACTCCGATCGGAAGAACCCATGGAAACGATCGGGAGAAAATGTGACCCCAATCGGGAGAGCCCGTGACTCGGATCAGGAGAACTCGAGGCTTCGATCGGGAGAACCCGTGACTCCAAGCGGGAGAAACCGTGACGCCGATCGGGAGGACCCGTGACTCCGATCGGGAGAACCCGTGACTCCAATCGGGAGAACCCGTAACGCCGATCGGGAGAACCCGTGACCCCGATCGGGAGAACCCGTGACTCGGATCGGGAGAACTCAAGGCTTCCATCGGGAGAACCTGTGACTCCGATCGGGTGAACCCATGGGTCCAACCGGGTTCACCCTTGACACCAATCGGGAGAACCCGTGACTCCGATCGGGAGAATCCATGGGACTGATTGGAGAGCCCGAGACTCCTATCGGGAGAACCCGAGGCTCCAATCGGGAGAACCCGTGGGACCGATCGGGAGAAACCGTGACACTGATTGGGAGAGGCCGTGACGCCGATCGGGAGAATCCGTGACTCTGATTGGGAGAACCCGTGACACCGATCGGTAGAACCCATGGAACCGTTCGGGAGAAACCGTGACACCGATCGGAAAACCCATGACTCCGATCGGGAGAACCCGTGGGACCGAATGGAAGAACCCCTGTGACTGATGGGGTAAACCCATTACACCAATCAGGAGAATCCACGGGGACGAACGGGAGAACCTGTGGGACTGATCGAGAGAACCCAAGACTCTGATCGGGAGAATCTGTGGGAACGATCGAGAGAAACCATGGGACCGACCAGGAAAACCTGTGGGACCGATCGAGAAAACCCATGGGACCGATTGGGAGAATCCGTGACTCCGATCGGGAGAACTCGCGGGATAGATCGGGAGATCCCATGGGACCGATCGGGAGAACCCGTGACTCCAATCGGGAGAATCCGAGACGCCGATCGGGAGAACCCGTGGGACCGATCGGGAGAACCCGTGGGACTGATCGGGAGATTTCATGGGACTAATCGGGAGAACCCATGGGACCGATCGGGAGAACACATGGGTCCGATCGGGAGAACCCGTGACTCCGATCAGGAGAACCTGTGACGCCGATCATAGAAACATAGAAGATAGGAGCAGGAGTAGGCCATTTGGCCCGTCAAGCCTGCTCCGCCATTCAATGCGATCATGGCTGATCATCCAAATTCAGTACCCCGTCCCTGCTTTCTCCCCATACCCCTTGATCCCTTTAGCCTTAAGAAATATATCCAACTCCTTCTTGAATATATTTAATGAATTGGCCTCTACTGCCTTCTGTGGTAGAGAATTCCACAGGTTCACCACTATCTGGGTGAAGAAATTCCTCATTTCTGTCCTAAAAGGCCCGAGTACAAGCCCAATCGACCAAATCTCTCCTCATATGTCATTCCTGCCGTCCGAGGTATCAGCCTGGTGAATCTTTGCTGAACACCTTCTGTGGTGTATGTGCCTTTAAGAGCCCCAGGTGTGCGTAATGCCGGTAATTGCCACTTGGGCTATATAAGCCTGTGTATTGTGTATATCTTTTAGAACCCCCCCAGACTTGCTTAGTAAGTACCTATGAACCAACTCCTGTCTTCAGTGTCTTTATCTACACACGGACACTACAGTGGCGACGAAGTGGAAACGGACTTACCTGCAATTCGGCAGCACCTCAAGGACATCGATTCCTCCAGCGTCCAGAAGACTCAAGGAAGTAATAGAAACTGTGGTTTCACCAGCTGGCCAAGCTGGTGGCAGGTACTGCGCTAATCCTTCCTGGGCGTCAGGCTGGGGCTCCAGCAGCGGGCTCTACAGCTGAGACAGGCAGCGAAATCGGAGGCAAGCAATAACGGACTGGGAGGGTGCACTCGGGAGACGGCCAGCGCGGCAAGCAGGTCAGCGTTTAGACCTCCGTCGGGAATGAGTCTCCAACAGTGAATAAACGGAAACCACAGTAAAACAGCGTTGTTATCGGTAGCAGCGGCGGGAAAGCACAGGAAGCGCCATATCGTTGCTACAGAGAGAAAAGAAAAGCGCGGGAAGCGCCATATCTTTTTTGAAATGCCTAAGTCTGGCAATATTGATGCTTTTGATAACGAAACAGAGCCTAACTTTGGCAATATTGATGTTTTTGATAACAAGATAGAGGATTGGACCACATATGTAGAAAGAGTGGAGGTGTTTTGCACCGCAAATGGAATAGAAGATGAAAAAAAAGCTTCAGTGCTTCTGGATCTAATGGGCGCAGAAACATACAAGCTGTTACGCAACTTAATCACTCTAGCCGAACCGATGGACAAGAATTTTGAGGAGATTGTTGATACCCTACACTGCCAATTCGAGGCAGGACTGGCAGATTCTCTGCAAGACAAATTCATCTGCGATCCCCTAAGTGTAGAAACACAAAAAAAGGTATCTTCTGGAAAAGATTTAACACTGGACAAGGCTTTCAGTGCAATAGGAGTGGCAAAGATACAGCAAAGGCCACAGGACTTCGGCACCCATGAAATGACACGGGGTTTCGAGAGATGTTATCGCTGCGGCAGATCCAACCATGACCAGAGGGATTGCTGGTTCAAAGAAAAAGCATGCAGGCGATGCGGAAAGATGGGACACATTCCACGTGTATGCCGATCTGAAAATAAAAAATCCACTAACAGGAAAAGAATCAATAAGGAAAAGAACAGAAAGGTACAAATGATGACGGACAGTAGCTCCAAAGACCAGAAGAGCGATAGCGACTCCGGGAACAAGAGACTAAGCTCTCTCAAATTACATAATGTAATTGCCAATGAAGATTACCAGACCATTTGGGTTACCCTCATAATAGCAGGGTCCCCAGTTAAAATGGAGCTAGATACAGGATCAGCTCTAACCGTAATAAATCGACGAGATTACGAGAGGCTATTTTCGCATATACCTCTAAAAGACACATCCATTATCTTAAAAACATATACGGGGCAGAAAGTATACCCCAAAGGAAAAATAAAGGTGCCTGTGGTATACAACGGCAAAGAAATACAAAAGTTGTATTTATACATACTACAAGATGGTGGTCCACCGTTGTTGGGACGTGAATGGATAAGGAAGATACGTTTAGACTGGCACTCCATTCAGGCACTGACGGTGACCAGTAAGGAAAAAAACAATGATGACATCATACCTGAACGATTAAAAGACATCTTGGCCAACGCCAAAGAAGTGTTTCAAGAGAAACTAGGAACCTTGAAAGGCATCACCGCCTCAATAAAAGTGGAAGATGCAGCAATTCCAAAATTTTTTAAGGCAAGACCGGTGCCATACGCAATACGTCCGGCAGTCGAGGCAGAGCTGGAGAATTTGGAAAAGGCAGGCGTATTATCCAAAATAGATTGGAGCGAATGGGCAACACCCATCGTTCCAGTCATGAAAAAAGCATTGAAAAATAACTCTGAGGAACAGAGAAAAATTCGCATCTGTGGGGACTTTAAGGAGACTGTAAACCCGGTCCTTCACATGGTACAGTATCCTCTTCCGAGGATAGAAGATATTTTCGCCTCACTATCCGGAGGAAAACGTTTCACAAAAATTGACTTGGCACAGGCATATCTACAGATGGAGGTTGAGGAGACCTCTAAAAAGTATCTCACAATAAACACACACAAAGGCCTGTACCAGTACAATCGACTGGTTTTTGGAGTAGCATCAGCTCCAGCTATCTGGCAAAGAGCTATGGAGCAAGTCCTGCAAGGGATTCCGGGGACTCAGTGTTACCTAGACGACATCCTTATAACAGGAGAAAACGACAACGAGCACCTTGCCAATTTGGAGCAGGTGCTCACTAGGCTGAAAGAACGGGGCCTACGAGCAAATCGCCCCAAGTGCGAATTTTTCCAAAATCAGATATCATATTGTGGCCACATAATTAATAAGGAAGGGTTGCATAAGTCACCTGAAAAAATTGAAGCAGTTATAAAAGCCCCAGCACCTGAAAATGTTTCACAATTGAGGTCATTCCTGGGATTAATAAATTACTATCATAAATTTTTACCGAACTTATCAACTATTCTACACCCTCTTAATGATCTTCTACACACAGGAGTGATTTGGAAATGGAACGAAGACTGTAAACGTGCCTTCCATAAATGTAAAGACTTAATCACATCCGAGAAAGTTTTGGCTCATTACAACCCATCACTACCAATCAGACTGGCGTGCGATGCATCCCCTTACGGCATAGGAGCGGTATTGTCCCATAGATTCCCTGATGGCTCGGAACGGACGATAGCTTTTGTGTCACGCTCATTGAACTCAGCTGAGCGTAACTATTCCCAGATAGACAGGGAAGCACTCAGCCTGGTATGGGGAGTGAAGAAACTCAACCATTACCTACACGGACAAAAATTTACCTTGCTGACTGACCATCAACCCCTCATCTCCATATTCAACCCGAAGAAAGGTATCCCCATTATGACGGCACAAAGACTACAGAGGTGGTCCCTTTTTCTAGGGGCACACCAATACAACATTGAATACAAAGGGTCAAAACAGCATGGGAATGCTGACGGTTTATCGCGCCTGCCGTTGCCAACGATAGAAGAGGCACCTACAGTAGACCCAGTAGAGATATTCCACTCTACCATAGTGGAATGCCTACCGGTGACAAATTCTGCCATTGAAAGGGAGACCAGAAATGACCCTACTCTCTCACGGGTCTATGATTTAACAATGAAGGGATGGCCAGCACATGGCGAACCACTGTTGCCAGCATTCTCACAAAGAAGAGAACAGCTCTCAGTGTGCCGAGGAACCTTGATGTGTGGATCCAGAGTGGTGATTCCATCCAAACTCCAGGATAAAGTGCTAAAGGAGCTTCACGAGGGGCATCTGGGTGGAGTGAAAATGAAGAACCTAGCTAGGGCGTTTGTATGGTGGCCAGGTATCGATGGAGACATCGAAGACTTGACCAAGAGCTGCCTAGGATGCCAGAAGGTCCAAAATGCTCCGCCACAGGCCCCTCTACATCCATGGGAGTGGCCCTCATCTCCCTGGCAAAGGGTGCACATCGACTTTGCTGGTCCATTTATGGATTCAATGTTCTTAATCGCAGTTGATGCACACTCCAAGTGGCCGGAAGTAATAAAGATGTCCTCCACCACCATGGAAAAAACCATCACAGTATTAAGGACCATATTTGCCAGGAATGGGCTGCCGGAACAGATATGTTCTGATAATGGACCGCAATTTGTGTCCGAAGAATTCAGAAAGTTCTTAAAGAACAATGGGGTAAAGCACTACACGTCCGCCCCATACCATCCCGCCACCAATGGATTGGCTGAAAGGTTTGTCCAGACCTTTAAGAAGGCCATAAAGGCCATGGGTAATGAAGACATAAAACTTCAGCACAAGGTGGATAACTTCTTATTTGCATATAGGAATGCAACACATATGGTTACAAACCAAACTCCCACCATGATGTTCTACAATAGAAACCTAAGATGCCGGCTGGATTTGGTCAAGCCCAACATCCGAAGGGACGTGGAGAACCGGCAGTTTCAGGGCATGAATGAAAGGCCAACTAGGGCCTTCCAGATAGGCCAACCGGTTTTGGCCCGGGACTACCGTACCGAGAAATGGCAGCCTGGAACTATCTGCACACGACTAGGACCACTGATGTATACCGTGGACATCGGAGAAAGCATAATAAGGCGCCATGCTGACCAAATCATCAAGTCATCCGAAAAGGGACAACCTACACCACCACGCTATACATCTAACGATGAAGTAGAGATACCCATATCTACCTCCGATCCGGTGATACTGGAACCCGATGAACCCGACACTGGCCTTCAAGCCGAATCAGCCTTGCCAGAAGAACCTACTACACCACCAGAAACTACTACACCCCCGAGGCGTTATCTGGACCGAGTCAGGAAGCCCCCTGAGAGACTAACTTATAATTAATTAATACAGCAATGTATATTATTTTGCATATAACATGTAATTAATAATTACTTAAAATATGATGTACTAGTTAGCTAGAAGGGGAGGAATTGTGGTGTATGTGCATTTAAGAGCCCCAGGTGTGCGTAATGCCGGTAATTGCCACTTGGGCTATATAAGCCTGTGTATTTTGTATATCCTTTAGAACCACCCCCCCAGACTTGCTTAGTAAATACCTATGAACCAACTCCTGTCTTCAGTGTCTTTATATACACACGGACACTACACCTTCCATGGCATGAATATCCTTCCTCAGATAAGGCAATCAAAACTGCACACAATACACAAGATGTGGTCTCACCAAGGCCCTGTGCAACTGCAACAAGACATCCTTGTTCCTGTACTCAAACCCTCTCGCTATGAAGGCCAACATGCTATTTGCCTTCTTAACTGCCTGCTGCACCTGCATGCTTACCTTCAGCGACTGGTGCACAAGGACACACAGGTCTCGTTGCATTTCCCCTTCTCCCAATCTATTGCCTTTCAGATAATTATCTGCCTTCCTGTTTTTGATACCAAAGTGGATAACCTCACATTTATCCACATTATACTGCATCTGCCATGCTTCTGCCCAATCACCCAACCTGTCCAAATCATCCTGTAGTTTCTCGGCATCCTCCTCACAGCACACACGCCCACCCAGCTTTGTGTCATCTGCAAATTTGGAGATATTACATCTAGTTCCCTTGTCTAGATCATTAATATATATTGTGAATAGCTGGGGTCCAAGGACTGATCCCTGCGGTACCCCACTAGTCACTGCCTGCCACTCGGAATAAGACCCGTTTATTCCAACTCTTTGCTTTCTATCTGACAACCAGTTCTCTATCCAAGTCACGACAGCAAAATACTGCAGATGTTGGAAATCCGAAATAACAACAGAAAATGCTGGAAAAACTCAGCAGGTCAGGCAACATCCGTGGAGTCAATACCTTGCCCCCAATCCCATGTGCCTTAACTTTATACGCTAATCTCTTATGTGGGACCTTATCAAAAGCCTTCTGAAAGTCCAAATACACCACATCCACTGGTTCTCCCTTATCTATTTTACCAGTTACATCCTCAAAATATTCCAGTAGATTAGTCAAGCACGATTTACCTTTTGTAAATCCATGTTGACTTTGTCCGATCCTGTCACTGTTTTCCAAGTGCCCTGCTATTACATCTGTTATAATGGACTCTAGCATTTTCCCCACTACCGATGTCAGGCTGTAATTCCCCGTTTTCTCTCTACCACCTTTTTTGAATAGTGGGGTAACATTAGCTACCCTCCAATCCATGGGTACTGTTCCAGGTTCCATCAAATGTTGGAAGATGATCAGCAATGCATCGGAATCGGGAGTACCCGTGACTCTGATCAGGAGAACCCATGGGACTGACCGGAAGAACCCCTGAGACTGATTGGTCTAACGGGTTTTCCCAATCAGGAGAATCCATGGGACCGATCAGAAAAACCTTTGGGACCTACCGGGAAAACCCATGGGACCGATCGGGAGAATCCGTGACACCGATCGGGAGAAACACGTGGGACCGATCGGGAGAACCCATGGGAACAACCGGCAGAACCTATGGCACCGATCGGGAGAACACGTGGTACCGAGCGGGAGAATCCGTGACACCGATCAGGAGAACCCGTGGGACCGATCGGAAGAACCCGTGAGACCGAATGGGAGAATCCGTGGGACCAACCGCGAGAATCCGTAACTCCAATCGTGGGAATCCATGGGCCCGAATGGGAAAATCCGTGGAACTAATCGGAAGAACCTGTGACTCTGATCGGGAGAACATGTGGGACCAATCGGGAGAAGCCGTGACAGCATTCGGGATAATCTGTGACACCAATCGGGAGAACACATGGTACCGAGCGGGTGTATCCGTGACAATGATCGGGAGAACCGGTGGGACCGATCGGGAGAACACGTGACACCGATCGGGAGAATCCGTGGGACCGATCGGGAGAAACCGCGGGACTGAGCGGCAGAATCCGTTGGACCGATCAGGAAAACCCGTGGGACCGATCGGGAGAAACCGGAACTCCGCTTGGGAGAACCCATGACCCCAATTGAGAGAACCCATGACGCCGATCCGTAGAATCCATGGGTCTGATTGGGAGAACCAGTGACTCCAATGAGGAGAATCCGAGACTCCGATCGGGAGAACCCGTGGGACCGAACAGAAGAACCCCTGAGACTGATCGGGAAAACCCATTACACCAATCAGGAGAATCCATGGGGCCGATCGGGAGAACCTGTGGGACCGATCGGGAGAACCCGTGGGACCGATCGGGAGAATCCGTGACAACGAACGGGAGATCTCGTGGGATAGATCGGGCGATCCCGTGTGACCTATCAGAATAACATGTGAGACCAATCGGGAAAACCAGTGACACCGATCGGGAGAATCCATGGGAATGATCAGGAGAACCCGTGGGACCGATCGGGAGAATCCGTGACACCGATCGGGAGAACCCGTGGAAACAACCAGGTGAACCTATGGCACCGATCGGGAGAACACGTGGTACCGAGCAGGAGAATCTGTGACACCGATCGGGAGAACCCGTGGGACCGATCGGGAGAACCCGTGACACCGATTGGGAGAATCCGTGGGACGGACCAGGAGAATCCGTGACTCCATCCTATCGTGAGATTCCATGGGACCGATCAGGAAAATCCTTGGAACCAATCAGGAGAACCTGTGACTCCGATTGGCAGCGCCTGTGGGACCGATCGGGAGAATCCATGACACCCTTCGGGATAACCTGTGACACCGATCGGGAGAATCCGTGGGATGATCGGGAGAATCCGTGGGACTGATCGGGAGAATCTGTGGGACCGATCGGGAAATCCCGTGGGACGGATCGGGAGAACCCGTGACTCCGATCCGTAGATTCCGTGGGTCTGATCGGGAGAACCCATGGCTCCAATCGGAAGAATCAAATACTCCGATCGGGAGAAACAATGGGACCGATCAGGAGAGCCCGAGACTCTGATCGGGAGTACCCGTGACTCCGATCGTGAGAACCCTTGACTCCGATCGGGAGAATCCGTGACACCAATTGGGAGAATCCGTGACACCGATCGGTCCCACGGATTCTCCCGATCAGTCTCACGTATTCTCCCGATCGGGATCACGTATTCTCCCAATCGGTCCCACGGGTTCTCCCGATCGGTGTCACAGGTTCTCCCGATCGGTGCCACGGGTTCTCCCGATCGGTGTCACGGGTTATCCCGATCGGTCCCACGGGTTCTCCCAATCGGAGTCATGGATTTTCCCGATCGGCATCACGGGTTCTCCCGATCGGTGTCACGGGTTATACTGATCGGTCCCACGGGTTCTCCCGATCGGTGTCACGGATTCTCCCGCTCGATGTCACGGGTTCTCCCGATCGATGTCATGGGTTCTCCCGATCAGAGTCATGGGTTCTCCTGATTGGTTTCACGTTTTCTCCCGATTGGCATCATGGGTTCTCCCAATCGGCGTCACGGGTTCTCCCGATCGCTGTCACGGATTCTCCTGCTTGGTTCACAGATTCTCCCAATCAGAGTCACAGTTTCTCCCGATTGGTCCCGTTGGTTCTCCCGATGGGTGTCACGGATTCTCCCGGTCGGTCCCACAGGTTCTCCTGATCGGAGTCTCGGGTTCTCCCGATCGGAGTCTCGGGCTCTCCCGATCAGTCCCATGGATTCTCCCGAACAGAGTCACGTGTTCTCCCGATCGGCGTCAGGGGTTCACCTGATTGGCGTCACGGGTTATCCCGATCGGTCCCACGGGTTCTCCCGATCGGTGCCACGGATTCTCCCGCTCGATGTCACGGGTTCTCCCAATCGGTGTCATGGGTTCTCCCGATCAGGGTCACGGGTTCTCCCAATTGGGGTCACGGTTTCTCCCGATTGAAGCCTTGGGTTCTCCCGATTCGAGTCACAGGTTCTCCCAATCGGTGTCACGGGTTCTCCCGATAGGTGTCATGATTTCTCCCGATTGGTCCCACGGGTTCTTCGGATTGGGGTCACAGATTCTCCCGATCAGAGTCTTGGGTTCACCCGATCGGAGCCATGGGTTCATCCGATCGGAGTTACGGACTCTCCCAATCGGTCCCACGTATTCTTCCGATTGTGATCACGGATTCTCCCAATCGGTCCCACAGGTTCTCCCGATCGGTGTCACGGGTACTCCCGATCGGCATCACGGGTTCTCCCGATCGATGTCACTGGTTCTCCCGATCGGTGCCACGGATTCGCCTGATCAGAGTAACGGATTCTCCCGATCCGAGTCACGGGTTCTCCCGATCGGTCCCACGGGTTCTCTCGATCGGAGTCACGGGTTCTCCCGATCGGAGTCACGGGTTCTCCCAATCGATCCCACGGGTTCTCCCGAGTGGAGTCATGGATTCTCCCGATCGGCATCATGGGTTATCCCGATCGGTGTCACGGGTTATCCCGCTCAGCCCCATGGGTTCTCCCGATCGGTGTCACGGATTCTCCCGCTCGACGTCACGGGTTCTCCCGATCGGCGTCACGGGTTCTCCCAATCAGTGTCACAATTTCTCCCAATGTGTCCCACAGTTTCTCCCGATCGGTCCCACGGGTTCTCCCGATCGGTCCCACGGGTTCTCCCGATAAGTCCCATGTGTTATCCCGATCGGTCCCACGGGTTCTCCCGATAAGTCCCATGGGTTCTCCCGATCGGTCCTGTGGGTTCTCCCGATCGGTGTCACGGATTCTCCCAGTCATTCCCACGGGTTCTCTGGATCGGTGTCACGGGTTCTCCCGATCAATGTCACGGGCTCTTCCGATAAGTCCCACGTGTTCTCCTGATCAGTGTCAAGGGTTCTCCCAATCGGAGTCACGGGTTCTCCATATCGGAGACACGGGTTCCCCCGATCGGTGTCACGGGTTATCCCGATCGGTGTCATGAGTTCTCCCGATCTGTGTCACGGTTTCTCCCGATCGTTCCCACGGGTTCTCCCGGTCCGAGTCATGGATTCTCCCGATCAGTGTCGCAGGTTCTCCCGATCAGTGCCGTGGGATTTCCTGATCGGTGTCACGATTTCTCCCGATCGGTCCCACAGGTTCTCCCGATCGGGGTCACGGATTCTCCTGATTGGAGTCACGGTTTCTCCCGATCGGAGTCATGGGTTCTCCTGATCGGAGTCATGTGTTCACCCGATCGGAGTCACGGATTCTCCTGATCGGGCCAACGAATTCTTCCGATCGGGGTCACGGATTCTCCCAATCGGTCCCACAGGTTCTCCCGATCGGAGTCACGGGTTATCCTGATCGGTGTCACGGTTTCTCCCGATCGGTCCCATGGGTCCTCCCGATTGGAGCCACGGGTTCTCCCGATCGGAGTCACGGGTTTTCCCGATCGGTCATGTGGGTTCTCCCGATCTGTGTCATGGATTCTCCCGGTCAGTCCCACGGGTTCTCCTGATCGGAGTCACGGATTCTCCCGCTTGGTCCCACGGGTTCTCCCGATCAAGTCAAGGGTTCTCCCCATCAGTGTCACGGTTTCTCCCGATTGCTCCCACTGGTTCTCCCGATTGGAGTCACAGGTTCTCCCGATCGGTGTCACGGGATCTCCCGATTGGAGTCACGAGTTCTCCCGATCGGTGCCACGGTTTCTCCCGATCGGAGTCACGGAATCTCCCGATCTGAGTCACGGTTTCTCCCGATCGGTGTCACAGGTTCTCCTGATCAGTGCCGCGGGATTTCCTGATCGGTGTCATGATTTCTCCCGATCGGTCTCACACGTTCTCCCGATCGGGGTCACGGATTCTCCTGATTGGAGTCACGGGTTTTCCCGATCGGAGTCATGGGTTCTCCTGATCATAAGAACATAAAAAATAGGAGCAGGAGTAGGCCAATCGGCCCCTCGAGCCTGCTGCGCCATTCAATAAGATCATGGCTGATCTGATCCTAACCGCCAATCTACTATCACAGAACCATCTCCTGAATTTAACAGAATTAGACACACGAAATAGGAGCAGGATCAGGCTACACGGCCGCTGGGCCCGCTCCACTACCCACAGGGCCATGACCGATCCGAACCTAGACTCATGTCCAAATTCCTGCCCGCTCCCCGTAACCCTTAATTCCCTTTACTTCTAGGAAACTGTCTATTTCTGTTTTAAATTTATGTAATGATGTAGCTTCTGCAGCTTTTTGGGGCAGCATATTCCATGGACCTACCACCCTCTGAGTGAAGTAGTTCCTCCTCCTCTCAGTTTTGAAAGCGCAGCCCCTTATTCTAAGACTATGCCCCCTAGTTCTAGTTTCACCCATTATCGGGAACTTCCTCCCCGCATCCACCCGATCCAACCCCTTCACAATCTTATATGTTTCAATAAGATCGCCTCTCATTCTTCTGAACTCCAATGAGTAAAGTCCCAATCTACTCAACCTCTCCTCATATGTCCATCCCCTCATCCCCGGGATTAACCGAGTGAACCTTCTTTGTACTGACTCGAGAGCAAGTATGTCTTTTCTTAAGTATGGACACCAAAACTGTATGCAGTATTCCAGGTGCGGTCTCACCAATACCTTGTACAACTGAAGCAATACCTCCCTATTGTTATATTCTATCCCCCTAGCAATGAAAGCCAACATTCCATTGGCCTTCTTAATCACTTGCTGCACCTGCATACTAACCTTTTGAGTTTCGTGCACCAGGACCCCCAGATCCCTTTGTACTTCAGTACTTTCCAGTTTCTTGCCATTAAGATAGTAACTTGCTCTACGATTTTTCCTGCCAAAGTGCATAACCTCACACTTTCCAGTATTGTATTCCATCTGCCAAATCTCTGCCCACTTACTTAGCCTGTCTATGTCCCCTTGCAGGTTTTTTATGTCCTCCTCACTCACTACTTTCCCTCCCATCTTAGTATCATCTGCAAACTTTGATATGTTACACTCGGTCCCCTCCTCCAAATCATTAATATAGATTGTAAAGAGTTGGGGACCCAGCACTGACCCCTGCGGAACACCACTAGTTACTGATTGCCAGTCTGAGAATGAACCATTTATCCCAACTCTCTGCCTTCTGTTAGTTAGCCAATCCTCTATCCATGCCAGAATATTACCCCCAATCCTGTGATTTTTTATCTTAAGCAATAATCTTTTGTGTGGCACCTTGTCAAATGCCTTTTGGAAGTCTAAATACACTACGTCCACTGGTTCCCCTTTATCCACCCTATATGTTACTTCCTCAAAGAACTCCAGCAAATTTGTCAAACATGACTTCCCCTTCATAAAACCATGCTGGCTTTGTCCTATTAAATTATGATTATCCAAATGTCCTGTTACTGTCTCCTTAATAATGGACTCCAAAATTTTACCTACCACAGATGTTAGGCTAACTGGTCTATAGTTTCCAACCTTCTGTCTACTGCCCTTTTTAAATAAGGGTGTTACATTGGCAGTTTTCCAGTCTGCTGGGACCTTTGCCGAGTCCAGGGAGTTTTGGAAAATTATTACCAATGCATCCACAATCCCTACCGCCACTTCCCTCAAGACCCTAGGATGTAAGCCATCAGGTCCAGGTGATTTATCTGCCTTGAGTCCCATTATTTTACCGAGTACCACTTCCTTAGTGATTTTGATCGTGTTTAGCTCCTCCCCCCCTTTAGCCCCCTGTTTGTCCAGTGTTGGGATATTCTTAGTGTCTTCTACTGTAAAGACTGATATAAAATATTCATTCAGTGTTTTTGCCATCTCCATGTTTCCCACCATTAATTTCCCGGTCCCACGTGTTCTCCCGATTGGTCCCATGGGTTCTCCCGATTGGTCCCACAAATTCTCCTGATCGGTCCCACGGGTTCTCCTGATTGGTCCCACGGATTGTACGGATCGGTGTCACGGGTTATCCCGATCGTTGTCACATGTTCTCCCAATCGGTGTCACGGTTTCTCCTGATCGGTGTCACGGATTCTCCCGACTGGTTTCATGGGTTCTCCTGATCGGAGTCACGGGTTCTCCCAATCGGTCCCACAGGTTCTCCCGATCGGAGTCTCGAGTTCTCCCGATCTGTCCCGATCGGTCTCACGCGTTCTCCCGATCGTCCCATGGGATCTCCCAATCTATCCCATGAGTTCTCCCGAACGGTGTCACGGATTCTCCTGATCGGTGCCATGGATTTTCCCGATCGGTCCAACAGGTTTTCCTGATCGGTCCCATGGTTTCTCCCGATCGTTCCCACAGATTCTCCCGATCAGTGTCTCGGGTTGTCCCGATCGGTCCCACGTGTTTTCCGGATCGTCCCCATGGATTCTCCTGATTGGTGTAACGGGTTGTCCCGATCAGTCTCAGGGGTTCTTCCGGTCAGTCCCACGAGTTCTCCCGATCGGAGTCACGGGTTCTCCCGATCGGCGTCACAGGTTCTCCCGATCGGTGTCACGGGTTCTCCCGATCGGAGTCTCGGGTTCTCCCAATCGGAGTCATGGGTTCTCCCGATCGGTCCCACGGGTTCTCCCGGTTGGTCCCATGGGTTCTCCCAATTGGTCCCACGAATTCTCCCGATCGGTCCCACGGGTTCTCCCAATCAGTCCCTCGGGTTCTCCCGATTGGTCCCACGGATTGTACGGATCGGTGTCACGGGTTCCCCCGATCAGTGTCTCGGGTTCTCCCGATCGGTCCCACCGGTTCTCCCAATTGTCCCCGTGGATTCTCCTGATTGGTGTCACGGTTTTTCCCGATCAGTCTCAGGGGTTCTTCCGGTTGGTCCCACGGGTTCGCCCGATCGGAGTCACGGGTTCTCCCGATCGGTCCCACGGTTTCTCCCGATTGGTCCCATGGGTTCTCCCGATTGGTCCCACAAATTCTCCCGATCGGTCCCACGGGTTCTCACGATCGGAGTCTCGGGTTCTCCCGATCGTTCCCATGGATTCTCCCGATCGGTGTCACGGGTTTGCCCGATTGGAATCATGTGTTCTCCTGATCGGAGTCTCGGGGTCTCCTGATTGGTCCCATGGTTTCTCCCGATGCTTCCCACAGATTCTCCCGATCGGTGTCTCGGGTTCTCCCGATCGTCCCCATGGATTCTCCTGATTGGTCTAACGGGTTTTCCCGATCAGTCTCAGGGGTTCTTCCAGTCAGTCCCACAGGTTCCCCCGATCAGAGTCACGGGTTCTCCTGATCGGTGTCACAGGTTCTCCCAATCGGTGTCATGGGTTCTCCCGATCGGAGTCACAGGTTCTCCCGATCAGAGTCTCGGGTCCTCCCAATCGGAGTCACGGGTTCTCCCGATCGGTCCCACATGTTCTCCCGGTCGGTCCCATGGGTTCTCCTGATTGGTCCCATGAATTCTCCCGATCGGTCCCATGGGTTCTCCCGATCGTTCCCTCGGGTTCTCTCGATCGGAGTCTCGGATTCTCCCGATTGGAGTCACGGGTTTTCCCGATTGGTCCCACGGATTATACGGATCGGTGTCACGGGTTCTCCCAATCGGTGTCATGGGTTCGCCAGACCGGTGTCACGAGTTCTCCCGATCGGTGTCTAGGGTTCTCCCGATCGGTCCCACCGGTTCTCCCAATCGTACCCATGGATTCTCCTCATTGTTGTCACGGGTTTTCCCGATCAGTCTCAGGGGTTTTTCCTGTTGGGCCCATGGGTTCTCCCGATCAGTGTCACGGGTTCGCCCGATCAGAGTCACGAGTTCTCCCGATCGGAGTCTCGGGTTCTCCCGATCATTCCCATGGGTTTTCCCGATCGGAGTCAGTGGTTCTCCCAATCGGTGCCACGGGTTCTCCCGATCGGTCCCACCGGCTTTACAATTGTCCCCATTGATTTTCCCGATCGGTGTCACGGGTTTTCCTGATCAGTCTCACTGTTCTTCTGGTCGGTCCCACGGGTTCTCCCAATCGGAGTCACAGGTTCTCCTGATCTGTGTCACGGGTTCTCCCGATTGGGGTCACGTGTTCTCATGATCAGAGTCATGGGTTTCCCAATCGGAGTCGTGGATTCTCCCGATCGGTCCCACGGGTTCTCCCAATCGGTCATAAGAACATAAGAACATAAGAAATAGGAGCAGGAGTAGGCCAATCGGCCCCTCGAGCCTGCTCCACCATTCAATAAGATCATGGCTGATCTGATCCTAACCGCCAATCCACTATCACAGAACCATCTCCTGAATCTAACAGAATTAGACACACGAAATAGGAGCAGGATCAGGCTACACGGCCCCTGGGCCCGCTCCGCTACCCACAGGGCCATGACCGATCCGAACCTAGACTCATGTCCAAATTCCTGCCCGCTACCCGTAACCCTTAATTCCCTTTACTTCTAGGAAACTGTCTATTTCTGTTTTAAATTTATGTAATGATGTAGCTTCGACAGCTTTTTGGGGCAGCATATTCCATGGACCTACCACCCTCTGAGTGAAGTAGTTCCTCCTCATCTCAGTTTTGAAAGAGCAGCCCCTTATTCTAAGACTATGCCCCCTAGTTCTAGTTTCACCCATCATCGGGAACATCTTCCCCGCATCCACCCGATCCAACCCCTTCACAATCTTATATGTTTCAATAAGATCGCCTCTCATTCTTCTCAACTCCAATGAGTAGAGTCCCAATCTACTCAACCTCTCCTCATATGTCCATCACCTCATCCCCGGGATTAACCGAGTGAACCTTCTTTGTACTGACTCGAGAGCAAGTATGTCCTTTCTTAAGTATGGACACCAAAACTGTAGGCAGTATTCCAGGTGCGGTCTCACCAATACCTTGTACAACTGAAGCAATACCTCCCTATTTTTATATTCTATCCCCCTAGCAATGAAAGCCAACATTCCATTGGCCTTCTTAATCACTTGCTGCACCTGCATACTAACCTTTTGAGTTTCGTGCACCAGGACCCCCAGATCCCTTTGTACTTCAGTACTTTCCAGTTTCTTGCCATTAAGATAATAACTTGCTCTACGATTTTTCCTGCCAAAGTGCATAACCTCACACTTTCCAGTATTGTATTCCATCTGCCAAAACTCTGCCCACTTACTTAGCCTGTCTATGTCCCCTTGCAGGTTTTTTATGTCCTCCTCACTCACTACTTTCCCTCCCATCTTAGTATCATCTGCAAACTTTGATATGTTACACACGGTCCCCTCCTCCAAATCGTTAATATAGATTGTAAAGAGTTGGGGACCCAGCACTGACCCCTGCGGAACACCACTAGTTACTGATTGCCAGTCTGAGAATGAACCATTTATCCCAACTCTCTGCCTTCTGTTAGATAGCCAATCCTCTATCCATGCCAGAATATTACCCCCAATCCCGTGATTTTTTATCTTAAGCAATAATCTTTTGTGTGACACCTTGTCAAATGCCTTTTGGAAGTCTAAATACACTACGTCCACTGGTTCCCCTTTATCCACCCTATATGTTACTTCCTCAAAGAACGCCAGCAAATTTGTCAAACATGACTTCCCCTTCATAAAACCATGCTGACTTTGTCCTATTAAATTATGATTATCCAAATGTCCTGTTACTGTCTCCTTAATAATGGACTCCAAAATTTTACTTACCACAGATGTTAGGCTAACCGGTCTATAGTTTCCAGCCTTCTGTCTACTGCCCTTTTTAAATAAGGGTGTTACATTAGCAGTTTTCCAGTCTGCCGGGACCTTTGCCGATTCCAGGGAGTTTTGGAAAATTATTACCAATGCATCCACAATCCCTACCGCCACTTCCCTCAAAACCCTAGGATGTAAGCCATCAGGTCCAGGTGATTTATCTGCCTTGAGTCCCATTATTTTACCAAGTACCACTTCCTTAGTGATTTTGATCGTGTTTAGCTCCTCGCCCCCTTTAGCCCCCTGTTTGTCCAGTGTTGGGATATTCTTAGTGTCTTCTACTGTAAAGACTAATGTAAAATATTCATTCAGTGTTTTTGCCATCTCCATATTTCCCACCATTAATTTCCCGGTCTCATCCTCTAAGGGACCAACATTTACTTTAGCCACCCTTTTTCTTTTTATATAACTATAAAAACTGTTACTATCTGTTTTTATATTTTTTGCTAATTTACTTTCATAATCTATCTTCCCTTTCTTAATCAATCTTTTTGTTATTTTTTGCTGTCTTTTAAAGTTTTCCCAATCCTCTATCCTCCCACTAGATTTGGCTACCTTATATGCCCTTGTTTTTAGTCGAATACTATCCTTAATTTCTTTACTTAGCCACGGATGGCTGTCTTTTCTTTTACACCCTTTTCTTCTCAGTGGAATATATTTTTTTTGGAAGTTGTAAAATAACTCCTTAAATGTACACCACTGATCATGTATCGTCTTACCCTTTAATCTATTTTCCCAATCCACTCTACTCAATTCCGCTCTCATACCTTCATAGTCTCCTTTATTCAAGCTTAGCACGCTTGTTTGAGATCCAACCTTCTCACCCTCTAATTGAATATGGAATTCAACCATGTTATGGTCACTCATTCCAAGGGGATCCTTTACTCGGACATTTTTAATTAATCCCATCTCGTTACACAGGACCAGATCTAAGGTTGCTTGCCCCTTGGTCGGTTCAGTTACATACTGCTCAAGAAACCCATCCCTAATACACTCAATGAACTCATCCTCAAGGCAGCCCTGCCCAATTTGATTTGTCCAATTAATATGATAGTTAAAATCCCCCATAATTATAGATGTTCCCTTATTGCAAGCCTCAACTATTTCCTGATTGATACTCCATCCAACAGAGTTGCCACTGTTCGGAGGCCTATAGACTACGCCCACTAGTGTTTTTTCCCCTTATTATTCCTTACCTCCACCCAAACTGTTTCATTATCCTGATCTTTTGACCCAATATCATTTCTCTGTATTACAGTGATTCCTTCCTTTATTAACATAGCCACCCCACCTCCCCTTCCTTCCTGCCTGTCCTTCCTGATCGTTAAATAACCTGGTATGTTTAATTCCCAGGCATTGTCACCCTGCAGCCATGTTTCTGTAATGGCCACAAGATCATACCCATATGTAGTTATTTGTGCCATTAACTCGTCTATTTTGTTACGAATGCTACGTGCATTCAGATAGAGAACTTTCAAAGATGTTTTGTGACACTTAGTTCCTGCTTTTGCCCTTTTTATTACTTTACCTTTTACTCCATACCTTCTTCCCCGTCCTGACACGCTCTGTTTTTTAATGCCCCCACTGCTACCTAAGTCTATGACCTTCTCTGTTGTCATTTCTATTATTTGCTCTCTAGAAACCTCCACCCCACTAATTAGTTTAAAGCCCTCTCTACAGCCCTAGTTATATGATCCGCCAGGACTCTAGTCCCAGCACTGGCCAAGTGAAGCCCATCCCAACGGAACAGCTCCCTCCTGCCCCAGTACTGGTGCCAGTGTCCCAGGAAGCAAAACCCATTTCTCCCACACCAGTCTTTGAGCCACGCATTTAACTCTCTAATTTTATTTGTCCTAGCCAAATTTGCTCGTGGCTCAGGTAGTAATCCAGAGATTATTACCCTTGTGGTTCTGCTTTTTAATTTGGCCCCTAGCTGCTCAAACTCCCTCAGCAGAACCTCCTTCCTTGTCCTATCTATGTCATTGGTACCAACATGGACCACGACAACTGGATCCTCCCCCTCCCACTCCAAGTTTCTCTCCAGTCCAGAGGAGATGTCCTTAACCCTGGCACCGGGCAGGCAACACAGCCTTCGGGACTCTCGCTCTCGGCTGCAAAGAACTCTATCTATCCCCCTAACGATACTATCCCCTACCACTACAACATTTCTTTTAACTCCCCCCACTTGAATGGCCCCCTGCTCCACGGTGCTGTGGCCAGGCTGCTCACCCTCCCTGCAGTCCCTGCTCCTGTCCCCACAGGGAGTAAGAGCCTTGAACCTGTTGGACAAGTGCAAGGGCTGCGGCTCCTCCAACACTACCTCCTGGATCCCCGTACCTGCCTCACTTCTAGTCACACCATCCTGACCCTGGCCACAGACTACATCTGAATTAATTAATCTAATTGGTGTGACTACCTCGTGATACACAGAGTCCAGGTAACTCTCCCCTGTTGTGTATGTAATATGTGTGCTACTTTGAACCTATGGACAGGACTGCACTACTTGTAGGGCGTAGTGATACGCAGTACCACTCCTGGCCATAGGGGTATAAATAGTACTGTGGGTACTGATCTCCCCTCAGTTCCCGCCTGTGGGCATGAAGTAAAGACCTACGTGCAGTCCCTACCTCCAACCAGTAAAGACCTGTTTGAGTTATACGTTTAAGTCTTTGTGTTAATTGTTCAATACAATACACATACTTAACACTGGCGACGAGTCAGGTTCTTACCCTGCGGCAGTTGAAGAGAGGTTTCAAACATCACCACCCCACTAGAAGCGACAGGCTTTAGGACTCTGAAGCCTCCATCAGCGACTGAGCACTGGAGTGCAGCAGCCATCCTGACAGCTTCCAGCGACTGACAGAAGTCTTTCTGCAGTTTCCTTGTTCAACCTAGGTGGTGGGGTAAGCCGTGCAGCGTTGGCTGCAAAGACAGGGCTGGGGAAGTTGGAGAAGATAAGGGCGATCGCAATCCCTGATAAGAGCCGCAGTGAAACGCGCGAGCGGGTAAGCCAGAGCCCGGGAGGGAGCGAGCAAGAGCCGCTTCGGTCGGGAGCCACTTCGCGATCCAGCGATCGCATCCGCTGATAAGGGCCGCACTCGGGCGATCGCGGCGAAGATAAGGGCCGCACTCGGGGGCTGAAGGGAGACGGCGTCGGGGGATGGGTGAAGACCGCCAAGCGCGGGAAAACCGCCATTTTGTGGGCGGAGGACGACGGCAAGAGCGGGAAGCCGCCATCTTTGATAACAAGTAAAGAAAATAAAATCTGAGAAATTGCAAATCTACAATGCCTAAACACGGGAATATTAGCACCTTTGATAGTGACCTCGAAGATTGGGCCATATACGTTGAAAGAGTAAAAAGTTATTGTAAGGCCAATAAAATTCGTGACCAAGATAAAGCTCTAACATTATTAAATTTAATGGGTGCGAAGACATACGGGCAATTGAAACACCTGTTATCACCAGATGAACCGGCGGATAAGACGTTCGATGAGATTGTTACTGTCCTGAAAGATCATCTAAAACCCACGCCGCTGATGCTAGCGGAACGATTTAAATTTTACGACAGAAGGCAGCGACAGCATGAAAGCAATGCTGAATATTTGCTGGAATTGCGTAAATTAGCGAAATATTGCCAGTTTGGAACGGGACTGACAGATGCACTACGAGACAAATTTGTGTGTGGTTTATTTAAACAGGATACACAAAAGCGACTGCTCGAGGAGAATGAGCTGACGCTTGAGAAGGTGGTCACTATGGCAGCAGCACACAAAGCCGCAGCGAGAGGCACGGCAGTAATGCAGCTACGGTCACCGGAGCTCAGTGCACACAAATTGGGTGTGAGTTCTGGCAAATGTTATCGTTGTGGAAAGACAACGCATGATCAGAACCAGTGTTGGTTTAAAAACCAAGAATGTAGAACTTGTGGTAGGCTTGGACATATAGCTAGAGTATGCAGGTCAGGGAAGAAGACCAGCAACAAGAAGTCACCGCAAGGAAAATACGCAAAGGTACACAAGGTGACCGAACAGGAGTCCGATTCAGACGCTAGCAGTAATGAACTGGCTAGCTTAAGCTGTAATGAACTGGCTAGCTTAAGAGTACTCAACGCTGGTAAGGGTGCAGACCTCCAGACAATTTGGGTCACTCTTCAGATAGAAGGAGTCCAAGTAAAACTGGAATTGGACACTGGATCGGCATTGACGGTCATAAATAAGAAAGATTACGGAAAGTTATTCCAACATATTCCCCTACAGGATACGGGGATTATATTGAAAACATACACGGGGCAAAGAGTGTACCCCATCGGGAAAATAGAGGTTGCAGTGGTCCACAAGGGCGAAGACAGTCAAATAATGGACTTATATGTGATATCTGAAGGAGGTTCTCCACTACTAGGACGGGAGTGGATTAGGAAAATGAATATGGACTGGCATTTCCTACAAACAATAACGAGTGAGAACTCAGTGAAGATAGTCGGCCCAGACTCTGGAACGGATGATGGTAAGCCCAACTCAGGTGCAAAAGACAAAGTTTCAGCACAGAATTCCACTGAGCAACAACAACATAGTTTAACAGTGGATTCTGAGTCTGGCAAGTCTACTGATGTGCCCATTTCTGAGGGACACCGGGCTCGAACTCAACTCCATTTCAAACTACAACAGCAATTAGAACAAATGCTTCGCTGTTTTGAGCAAGAGTTGAATGCAACGAAAGAGTTCTTTGATATAGAGTTGGAGAATCTGGAAAGACAACAGAAGCAGCTGATGGAGAAAATGGAGCAGGAGCACACAAAACGTCTGATGTCAGTGGAGTTAACGGTCAGCCAACTCCTGCATATGCTGAAGGACAGGACTCTGAAATGGGAAAAACTTGAACACGAACTTCAATATTCAAACGAAAGGGGTTCGGAGCTCTCAAAGGTTATTGGAAGAGCTGAGGTGGCAACACAGACTGAGATGACTGCAACAGAGCAGCCCTTGGATGCCAAAAGTACGCTGACTCACGTCAACGTAGAACAACAGACCGCTGAAACAGCTGCTCCGGTAGAGGGATTGAATAGTCCGATCAATCAATCTCCAAAAGAAGTTGAAGTAGTAAAATCTCAAATGAGGTCATTAGTAAACGACTTGCTGAAAGCCCAGAAAAAGCTGGATGAAGAGGTACGCATGAAGAAGTCTCTTCAGGAAAGATGTCTGGACTTGGAACAAAAGCTGGCTAACGCCCAGCTGGGTATGGAGGAAATAGAAGACCCTCTCGCTGGCCTAGATCAGGACGACACCGAATATTACTATGTCCTGTCCTGCCCAACTTGTAACTTCGACTCCCACCATACAGAAATCATGGAGGAGCACCGAAAGTCTACGGAACATCGGGAGAAGGTGGCTCTACTACGGAAAAAGGAGGAAGAGAAGGAGGAACTGCGCATGCAGCTGGCAGCTGACAGTAGAGCCCAGAGAGTCTCCAAGAAGCAGAAAAGGAAAAGTCGAAACAGAAGATGACCCATCTGAACCATTATTACCTCTACCAGATCACACACGTGGTCCCTCCGAACGGAGCCAATTCAGTTCGGAAGTTCAAACTGTTAAATCCATGGAAGGACTATTGAATGAGTCACTCCAGCAACGTGAACCGACTACACCACAGAGATTGAATCTGTGAACTGTTTTCCACAGAGACTGAATCTGTGATCTGTTTTGACATGAAGTTATCTATGTATCTATGTTATTCTGTTATGTAAACCTGAAGTTATATATGTATATATGTTATTACGTTATGTTAAATGGGGAGATGACTGTAAAGCTAGGAAGGGAGGAATGTTGTGTATGTAATATGTGTGCTACTTTGAACCTATGGACAGGACTGCACTGCTTGTAGGGCATAGTGATACGCAGTACCACTCCTGGCCATAGGGGTATAAATAGTACTGTGGGTACTGATCTCCCCTCAGTTCCCGCCTGTGGGCATGAAGTAAAGACCTACGTGCAGTCCCTACCTCCAACCAGTAAAGACCTGTTTGAGTTATACGTTTAAGTCTTTGTGTTAATTGTTCAATACAATACACATACTTAACATCCCCCTCCCTGATGTGTCTCAGTGTTTGAAGCTCGGACTCCAGCTCTTCAACACGGAGCCGGAGTTCCTCGAGCAGCCAACACTTACTGCAAATGTGATCACTGTGAGCATCAATGGTGTTCACCAGCTCCCACATATTGCAGCAGCAACACATCACCTGATCTCCCATTCTATGTAATTAATTAAATTTATTAATATTATTCTTAAATATCCTCTGCCCCGATTCTAGATGGTGAATATCACACCTTAGAAACTATAAACCAAAGAGATTTAAGCTTAAAAAGGGAGAAATACTTACCAACCAATCACTTACCCGCTTTCTGGTGACGTCACACTTGGATTACTTTTTACCTCTCTCCTTCCAGACTGGAGACTGGTACGCATTACCTGGTCTCTGGGACTTTTATAGCCCCGCTCTGCCGCTCGAGATTCCCACCGACGCTGTGAGGCCTTACCTGGTCTCTGGGACTTTTATAGCCCCGCTCTGCCGCTCGAGATTCCCGCCGACACTGTGAGGCCTTACCTGGTCTCTGGGACTTTTATAGCCCCGCTCTGCCGCTCGAGATTCCCACCGATGCTGTGAGGCCTTACCTGGTCTCTGGAACTTTTATAGCCCCGCTCTGCCGCTCGAGATTCCCGCCGACACTGTGAGGCCTTACCTGGTTTCTGGGACTTTTATAGCCCCGCTCTGCCGCTCGAGATTCCCGCCGACACTGTGAGGCCTTACCTGGTCTCTGGGACATTTATAGCCCCGCTCTGCCGCTCAGGATTCCCGCCGACGCTGTGAGGCCTTACCTGGTCTCTGGGACATTTATAGCCCCGCTCTGCCGCTCAGGATTCCCGTCGACACTGTGAGGCCTTACCTGGCCTCTGGGACTTTTACAGCCCCGCTCTGCCGCTCGAGATTCCCGCCGACGCTGTGAGGCCTTAACTGGTCTCTGAGACTTTTACAGCCCCGCTCTGCCGCTCGAGATTCCCGCCGACGCTGTGAGGCCTTACCTGGTCTCTGGGACTTTTATAGCCCCGCTCTGCCGCTCGAGATTCCCACCGACGCTGTGAGGCCTTACCTGGTCTCTGGGACTTTTATAGCCCCGCTCTGCCGCTCGAGATTCCCGCTGACACTGTGAGGCCTTACCTGGTCTCTGGGACTTTTATAGCCCCGCTCTGCCGCTCAGGATTCCCGTCGACGCTGTGAGGCCTTACCTGGTCTCTGGGACTTTTATAGCCCCGCTCTGCCGCTCGAGATTCCCGCCGACACTGTGAGGCCTTACCTGGTCTCTGGGACATTTATAGCCCCGCTCTGCCGCTCAGGATTCCCGTCGATGCGGTGAGGCCTTACCTGGTCTCTGGGACTTTTACAGCCCCGCTCTGCCGCTCGAGATTCCCGCCGACGCTGTGAGGCCTTAACTGGTCTCTGAGACTTTTACAGCCCCGCTCTGCCGCTCGAGATTCCCGCCGATGCTGTGAGGCCTTACCTGGTCTCTGGGACTTTTACAGCCCCGCTCTGCCGCTCGAGATTCCCAACGACGCTGTGAGGCCTTACCTGGTCTCTGGGACTTTTACAGCCCTGCTCTGCCGCTCGAGATTCCCGCTGACACTGTGAGGCCTTACCTGGTCTCTGGGACTTTTAGAGCCCCGCTCTGCCGCTCAGGATTCCCGCCGACGCTGTGAGGCCTTACCTGGTCTCTGGGACTTTTAGAGCCCCGCTCTGCCGCTCAGGATTCCCGCCGACGCTGTGAGGCCTTACCTGGTCTCTGGGACTTTTACAGCCCCGCTCTGCCGCTCAGGATTCCCGCCGACGCTGTGAGGCCTTACCTGGTCTCTGGGACTTTTACAGCCCCGCTCTGCCGCTCAGTATTCCCGCCGACGCTGTGAGGCCTTACCTGGTCTCTGGGACTTTTACAGCCCCGCTCTGCCGCTCAGTATTCCCGCCGACGCTGTGAGGCCTTACCTGGTCTCTGGGACTTTTACAGCCCTGCTCTGCCGCTCGAGATTCCCGCCGACGCTGTGAGGCCTTACCTGGTCTCTGGGACTTTTACAGCCCCGCTCTGCCGCTCAGTATTCCCGCCGACGCTGTGAGGCCTTACCTGGTCTCTGGGACTTTTACAGCCCTGCTCTGCCGCTCGAGAGTCCCACGAATTCTCCCGATCGGTGACACGGTTTTTCCCGATCGATCCCACGGGTTCTACTGATCAGAGTCACTGATTCTCCCAATCGGTGTCACGGGTTCTCCCGATCGGTGCCAAGGGTTCTCCCGATCTGTGTCACGGTTTCTCCCGACTGGCGTCACGGGTTCTCCCGATCGGTGCCACTGGTTCTCCTGATTGTCCCCATGGATCCTCCTGATCGGTGTCATGGGTTTTCCTGATCGGTCTCAGGGTTCTTCCGGTTGGTCGCGCGGGTTCTCCAGATCGGAGTCACAGGTTCTCCCGATCGGTGTCACGGGTTCTCCCGATCAGTGTCACGGGTTCCCTGATCGGAGTCACAGTTTCTCCCGATCGCAGTCACGGGTTCTCCCGATCGGACCCACGGGTTCTCCCGATCGGTCCCACGATTTCTCCCGATCGGCCACATGGCTTCTCCCGATCGATCCCACGAGTTCTCCCGATCTGAGGCTTGGATTCTCCCAATCAGTCCCACGAGTTCTCCTGATTGTTCCCACGGGTTATCGCGATCGGTCCCACGGGATCTCCTGATTGTTCCCATGGGTTCTTCTGAATGGTGTCACGGATTTTCCCGATCGGCCCCACGGGTTTTCCTGATCCGTCCCACAGGTTTTCCCAATCAGTCCCATGGTTTATCCCGACCTGTCACACGGGTTCTCCCGATTGGAGACTCAGATTCTCCCGATCGGCCCCACGAGTTCCCCTAATCATTCCCACGTGTTCTCCCGATCGTTCCCACGGATTCTCCCAATTGGTCCCATGGGTTCTCCCGATTGGTGTCACAGATTCTCCCGATCGGATGCACGGGATTTCCTGATTGGTCGCACAGGTTTCCCGATCAGTCCCAGGGTTTCTCCAGATCGTTCCCACAGATTATCCCGATCGGAGTCTCGGGTTCTCCCGATCAGTCCCACGGGTTCTCCATATCGTCCCCATGGATTCTCTTGATCGGTGTCACGGGTTTTCCCGATCAGTCTCAGGGGTTCTTCCGGTCAGTCCCACGGAATCTCCCGATCAGTCACATGGGTTCTCCCGTTCAGTCCCATGGGTTCTTCTGATCGGTCCCACGAGTTCTCCCGATTGGTCCCACGGGTTCTCCCGATCAGTGTCTCGGATTCTCCCGATTGGAGTCATGGGTTCTTCCGATCAGTCCCACGGATTCTATGGATCGGTGTCATGGGTTCTCCTGAGCGGAATCTTGGATTCTGCCGATCGGTCCCACGAGTTCTCCCGATCGGTCCCACGGGATCTCCTGATTGTTCCCATGGGTTCTTCTGAATGGTGTCACGGATTTTCCCGATCGGCCCCACGGGTTTTCCTGATCCGTCCCACAGGTTTTCCCAATCAGTCCCATGGTTTATCCCGACCTGTCACACGGGTTCTCCCGATTGGAGACTCAGATTCTCCCGATCGGCCCCACGAGTTCCCCTAATCATTCCCACGTGTTCTCCCGATCGTTCCCACGGATTCTCCCAATTGGTCCCATGGGTTCTCCCGATTGGTGTCACAGATTCTCCCGATCGGATGCACGGGATTTCCTGATTGGTCGCACAGGTTTCCCGATCAGTCCCAGGGTTTCTCCAGATCGTTCCCACAGATTATCCCGATCGGAGTCTCGGGTTCTCCCGATCAGTCCCACGGGTTCTCCATATCGTCCCCATGGATTCTCTTGATCGGTGTCACGGGTTTTCCCGATCAGTCTCAGGGGTTCTTCCGGTCAGTCCCACGGAATCTCCCGATCAGTCACATGGGTTCTCCCGTTCAGTCCCATGGGTTCTTCTGATCGGTCCCACGAGTTCTCCCGATTGGTCCCACGGGTTCTCCCGATCAGTGTCTCGGATTCTCCCGATTGGAGTCATGGGTTCTTCCGATCAGTCCCACGGATTCTATGGATCGGTGTCATGGGTTCTCCTGAGCGGAATCTTGGATTCTGCCGATCGGTCCCACGAGTTCTCCCGATCGGTCCCATGGGATCTCCAAACCATTTCCACGGGTAGTCCCGATCGGTGTCACGGATTCTCCTGATCGGCCCCATGGATTTTCCCGATCGGTCCTGTAGTGTCCGCGCCTAATAATACACGGACTGCAGGAGAACAATAAAACAGGTATTTACTGAACAGAGGGTACTCTTTTTGTTTGTACCAAAAAAAAACCAAATTGGACTGTAAACAAAAGTTCAACTAAAACTTAACAAATCAAATTAAAATTTGGTTTTCCGGGTCGATAATGCACACCAGTCCCCGCGGCGCCCACCGGTCGTGGAAATACTCAAGCACACCGGCGGACACCGCGTGCTCCATCTCCAGGGCCACCCGGGCGCGAACCTGGCCGCGGAAGAGAGGCAGGCAATCCGGCTGGACGACCCGCTCGACCGCCCGCTGCCTGGACCAACTGATGGCTCTTTTAGCCAGGCCCAGGAGCAGGCCCACAAGGAGGTCCTCCAACCTGTCCGCTCCCCTCCGCACTGGGTGCCCATAGATCAAGAGCGTGGGACTGAAGTGCAACCAAAAATCGAGGAGCAGCCCCTTCAAGTAGTGAAAGAGGGGCTGCAACCTCTCACACTCGACATAAACGTGAAACACGGACTCCTCCAGGCTGCAAAAAATGCAGGCGGCTTGGGAGTCCGTGAACCTACTTAAAACCTTATTGCACGGGACCGCTCCGTGCAACACCCTCCAGGCCAAGTCCCCGATGGAACAAGGGAGGACTCCCGTGTAGAGAGCCCTCCACTGGGGACCTCTGCCACCGCCAGTCGGCAAGACGCCACGCCAAGGCGTGTCCGGACGGTAGACGATGATGGCAAAGTGGAGAGTGTGCAGGAGCAGCCCGTACAGGAAACCCCTCCATGCGGAATGAAAAGGCACGGAGGGTATTTCCTCGAGACAGCTCAAGTTGTGAGGCGCCGGTTCCCGAGGGGAGTTTCGGGGCCGGGCGCCGATGAGGAATTCCGTCCGAACGGGGGTAAGCTCGGACGGGATCGCCCCACGTGCTTGAGCCGCCTCGATACACCTAGTGGAGTCGGGGCCCAGTGCCGCTTTCACCGATTCGATGGCTTCGACCGTGAGCCGGACGTTGGCCCAGGACAGGCGCCGCGCCAGCTCCTCCGGTGCCATCCAGCCCGCTCCTCCGCCATCGAGCAGGTCCCCGACTCTGGTCACCTTGCCAGGCACAGCCCTACCCTCCGCCAGCCGCCCGAACCTGTGTTCATGGAGGTGCGGATTCCTGAGCAGCTCCCGAAGGAGAGCCACCGCTCCTGACGGGGGAGAGCTCCACCTGGAAGCGACGTAGTTCCAAACCCATAGTAGTTCCTGGTAGAAGACAGGCAGCTCCCGCATGCTGGCACGCCTGCCGCCCACTTTCGCGAACAGGAGCTGCATGTCGTAATTGAGGCCGTGCAGCTGGCGGAAGAAAAACGTCGCCAGCGCACACCATCTCGGAGGATTCTCGATGTACAGGTATCTCTGCAGCGTCTGAAGATGGAAAGTTGCAGCCTGGGTGCGAAGGCACACCAGCGCCTGACCGCCCTCCCTAAGCGGGAGACACAGAATCGCGGCAGAGACCCAGTGCTTCCTTTTGTCCCAGAAGAAGTCGATGAGCTTCTTCTGCATCTTGGCGACAAACGCAGGGGGAGGGATCAAAGTGACCAACCAGTACCACAACATGGCGGCCACCAGCTGGTTTATGACCAGCGCTCGACCCCTGTAGGACAACACTCGGAGCAGTCCTGTCCAGCGTCCTAGGCAAGCGGTGACTTTGGCCTCCAGCTCTTGCCAGTTTGCCGGCCAGGCGTCCTCGGCAGGGCTAAGGTAGACTCCCAAATAGAGGAGGTGCGTGGTGCTCCAGGCGAAAGGCCTGAACTCCTCCGGCAGGGAGTCCACCCACCACTGACCCACCAGGAGTCCGGAACATTTCTCCCAGTTGATCTTGGCGGAGGATGCGTCCGAATAAATCTACTGGCATTCCCGCATCCTCCGCAAGTCAGCGGGATCCGTGACCGTGAGGAGCACGTCATCGGCGTAAGCAGAGAGGACCACCTCCACGCCCGGCTCTTGCAGAGCCAGTCCCGTCAACCTCTTCTGCAAGAGGCGCAGGAATGGCTCCACGCAAACGGCGTATAACTGACCGGACATGGGGCATCCCTGACGCAGCCCCCTCCCGAAGCGAAGGGGTGCCGTCAAGGACCCGTTAACTTTAATCAGACACTCCGCGGCGGCGTACAGAAGTCGGATCCGGGCGACGAAATGCGTCCCGAACCCGAATGCGCGCAGAGTCCCGAAGAGATACTCGTGATCCACCCTGTCGAACGCCTTCTCCTGATCCAGGGAGAGGAAGGCGACTGACAGACCAGCCCTCTGGGAGTGGTGGACCAGGTCCCGGACCAGATGGATGTTATCATGGATGGTCCGGCCCGGGACCGTGTAGGACTGGTCGGGGTGGATCATGTGGGCCAGCACGATGCCAAGGCGAGCAGACATGGCCCTGGCAAAGATTTTATAGTCCATGCTGAGGAGGGAGACCGGGCGCCAGTTCTTAAGGAGGTGGAGATCGCCCTTCTTAGGCAGCAGGACAATGACCGCCCTGCGCCAAGAGAGGGGCATCTCCCCGGTCGCCAAACTTTCCCCCAGGACCCGCGCGTAGTCGCCCCCAAGACATCCCAGAACGTCCTGTGGAACTCCACGGTCAGCCCGTCCAGCCCCGGGGACTTTCCCCTAGAGAGCTGGCGGAGGGCGCCGGTCAGCTCCGCCAGGCTTAGCGGAGCGTCCAATTTTTCGCCGCCCTCCGGGCCGACCTTCGGCAGGTCCTCCCACAAAACTCTGCGCGCATTCTCGCTGGATGGATCCAGAGAGAACAGAGCCCCATAGTAGGCGTGGGTCTCCGCGCTGATTCCCTCCGGATCCGAGACCAGAGATCCGTCATCAGCCAGCAGCCCCAAGAGCTGCTTACGGACCCCCCGTCTTTTTTCCAGCGAGTAGAAGAAGGGGGTGCCGCGGTCCAGGTCCCGCAGGAGCTGGATCCGCGACCTCACGTACGCGCCTCGGAACCCGACGAGCTGCAGGTCCTTCAGCACACCCTTCTTCTCTTCGTACACCTTCCGCAGGGCCGGGTCCTCGACGACCTGACTGAGATGGGACTCCAGGTCGAGCACCTCCTTCTCCAAACGCCCGACCCGGGCCTCCCGCCTCTTGGTTGACCCCTTCACGTACTCCTGACAGAAGAGATGGATGTGAGCCTTGCCCACATCCCACCATAGCCTCAAGGAGGGGAAGCCCCCCCGCTTCCTTCTCCAGTCAGCCCAGAACCGACGAAACGAATCCCGGAACTGCGCGTCCTCCAGCAGCAGGTTGTTAAAATGCCAGTACGCGGACCCCCCCCCGTGCAGCGGAGCGAGCTCCGCCCACACCAGGTGGTGGTCCGTGCACGGCACCAGCCGCATGGAAGCCGCCGGAACACAGGAGACGTACGCCCGGGAAATGTAAAGGCGGTCGATTCTGGACCTTCCTCCCCCAAACCTCACGCTAGTGAAGGCGCTGGAGTCGGGGTGGAGATTTCGCCAGACGTCCACCAAGTCGAAGGACCCAACCAGGTCCCTCAACTTCTCCATCACCGCCGGGCTTCGCGGGGGACCCGAACGGTCCCTCGCCTCGAGGGTGCAGTTAAAATCCCCCCCGAGGATGACGCACTCGCCCACGTCGATGGAGCCCAAAAGAGCGGACACTTCTTCGAAGAAGCGCACTTGCTGCGCACCGGTCTGGGGGGCGTACACATTCACTAGATGGAGCGGCACGCCCCCCAGGCAAACAGTGACCTGGAGCAAGCGGCCCGGTACGTGCTCCTTGACCCCCAAGATCTCCGGCTGAAAATGCGGGGCCAGCAAGATAGCCACCCCGCTGGAATTGTTGGAGAGGTGACTCATGCTGACCCCTCCTTGCCACTCCAGGAGCCACGTGGCTTCATCTCCCGGAACGGTGTGGGTTTCTTGTAGGAAGCACACCGCATACTTCCCGTCCCGAAGGACCGAGAAGTTATTGAATCTGCGGCGCGCCTCCCTGCTGCCGTTGATGTTGAGGCTGGCTATGGTTATCTTCATGTCAGAAGCATAGTGCAACCTCTACCTACACCTAACGGGGGGAGGAAGCGCAGCCGCTGGTCAGCTGCCACTTCCTCAGCAGCCCAGTGAGAAACGTTCTGAGCCGACGCAGCTCGAGCGGGTTCACACCCTCATCCGCACCCATGATCTTAGCGGCGGCGTGGACGGATACGATGAGCAGCGCCAGCTCCGACCATCTGTCGAAAGCCAGCCGGACCTTATTGCGCCGACCCAGGCACGTGGCCATAAAATCCCGGAGTTCCCTTACGGGAATGAGGGGAGACTCGGCAAGGGGCACGAGGTCATCCATCACCTCGTCGGCGCTGGAGTCCGAATCGTCCTCCGTGCCCATCACCGAGTCCCCATCCTCCTCCAGGGGGTCGTCACCAGTGGCCGACCCGTCCGCCACGCAGTGCACAGCGAACGGCTCGGCCGCACCAGCCAGCCCCGCCTCCGCCCAGATCCCACCCCCAGGATCGGTGGCAGAGGATTCCTCCCTGGGCTCCTCTAGGGGTGCTGGGCCAGAAGACAGCGGCGGTTCAGAGCACCCCTCCGTCCCAGACGCCGGAACGACCGGAGAAACCGGGGAGAGAACAATTCCCAGCTCCTCCAGTACGTCCGGCACCAGAGACACAGCCAGGGGGCCATCCTCCTCCCCGCCACCAACCTCCGACCCAGCGGATGGGGTGTTTTGAATTAAAACCTCTACCAGGTCGAGCAGCCCCTGGGAGATGTCCGGGTCGCATTGGGTGAGCTCATTATCCTCGAGCTTGCCCGACCCAGACCCCAGGCTGTCCGACCCAGCGAGGGGTAACGGCACCGATAGAATGTCAATTTCCGCCGCGGGTTGTTCCGCGACCCCCCCCACGGGCAGGGTCTCGTCCCCATCCCTGGGAGGCACGCGCCGGACAGACACATCTGCCTCAGCCTCCCGAGGGACAGGCGACCCCTGCCGATCGCTGGTGATGACGACAGCAGGGGTGGGGCGCAGTACCCGCGGCGGGCGACGACTCCCCTTGCTCGGAGGGACCTTCCTCCTCCCAGTCCTCCTCCTCTTCCAGGAGTTCGCGCCTTCTTTTTAGCACGGAGGGAGCGAGGGAGACCGCCATGTCTGCAGAGGCCTCCTCCTCTGCTCCCTCCGGCGGAGCAGGTTTGTCGGGTTCCTCGGGCCCGAACCCGGCTGCAGGTATTGGCGTTACCGCTGTGGCGGTTGCGGCCACAGGCTCGGGCACGATGCCCCTCCCGCTCGCGTCTGCCCCGATTAACTCCGCGAAGAGCGCGGGTGTAAGGGGCTCAAGGGGCAAGGGCTGGCCCTGCACGGGGGGACCCGCCCTAAGGTGTTTTGATTTTATCCGCGCCTTCTTTCCAGCCTGACGCACTCCCTCCCCCCCGCTGGAGGCCTTGGTGGCATCGGCCCCCGACGTCAACCGCGCATCAGATGTTCTCGACGCGCGGGCAGATCCGGGGGGAGGAGCGGCGGTGGCGCCAGCCTCGGCCGCACGAGATGATCCGACGGCCTTGGAGGCGGGGCAGTTTTTCCTGATGTGCCCCACCTCCTTGCAGGCATGGCACCACACACCGTCCGACGTCCAAAAGACGCGGTAGGCGGTCCCCTCATGGAGGACGACGAACGCCCCGTCGGTGTCCTCCTCCCGCGCCAGCTGGCTAAACAGCTGGCGCCGGAAGGAGAAGACGTGGCGAAGGCTGGCCTCCCGGAAGCCGAGCGGGATGGGTGTGATACCCGACCTCACCTCCCCAAGTTGGCGTAAATGGGGAAGGAGGAGCTCACCAGGAACATAGGGCGGGACGTTGGAAATGACGATCCTCTGCGCGGTGGCCTCGAGAGGATCCACCGGCAGGAAGGTCCCGTCCACGGTGAGCCCCTTGGTGATGGCCAGGGACACCGCCCGCTCCGACCCCAGGAAGAACACAGCCTTCCCATACATTTTTGAGGCCGCGACGATGGCTGAGGGGCCGACAACCCCAGCCATGGCTTTAATGCAGGCCTCAATGGTCATAGTGGGGTGAGTGTAGCTCTTCACCCCAAGCTTTTTTGTCATCAATCTGAACGGTGACGGGGCAGCAGAAGCAGCGGGAGCAGCTGTGGCTGTGGCTGCCAATCCCGCATACGTCTTGGCTGGCCCCGTCACCGGCGAAGATGCAGTCGCCATTCTGGGGTGGAATTATAAAGGGCTATACTCACCCCAAGTCACAGGCCTGAAGGTGGAAATGGCCTCAGGTATTTTTTGGTCCTCTATTGAACAGAGAGAGCTGTTTAAAATGAAGGCACACCTCTCCCCTTATTGACTGAGATTGGGAGAGGGGCCTTCTCCCCTCTGCTCAATAGGCAATTAATAAAAAGAGATGAAATTGAGGTGCCTCAGAGGAATAGGCAGAGAGAGACAAAGAGAGAGAGAGAGGGGGGGTGGGAAGGAGGGTGGCCGCAAGGGCAGGGTTGCCACTCAGGATGGTGGGTGGGTGGGTGTTGGCAGGGGTGCACTCTCCGATAGGAATTTAAAGTCTTTGAAGGTGGTCTTCTGGCAGGGGGAGAAGATCTCTTCACCTGGGAAAGCTGGAGATGCCCCAGGCTCAGTCCCACACCAGGTCTTAACGATGTAATTGGACTTCACCTAGGCAGCTCCAGCTGCCCCAGGTCAGGCAATTGAAGGGGTGCTTATTAGTGGTGTGTGTGGCCTAGTTTTTAACAAGAACCACACACACACACACAGACACCCCTTGATGATCCAGCCTTGTTTCTTCTTTTCTCCCCCCACCTAAAATACAAAGTCTTTGGGAGAGTGCACCAAATAACATCCACCTGTAGATGTTCAGGAAAGATGATTTTGTTCTTCCCTCCTTCCAAACTGTTGGTGGTTGTTGGTTGTTTCTCTCCCCTCTCTCCCTCTCCTGAAGTGGAGGCCAATTTGGGGAGGCAGTAATGGAAAGGCCTCTCCCCTGGTTGGTGTTGTTGCTGGCCTCCTTTCTCCTCCTCTGTCCTCTCTCTCCAGGCACCTCAGTTGCTGTGATGATGGTGGAGGAGGTGGAGGTGGTGGTCTATCATTATCCTCCTCTTCCTGGTCAGGAGACCACCATTTTACACTCTCCACACTCCTGGTTTGGCTGCTCCTTCTCCTCCTGCTGACTGAGGCAGCTGCACAGCCAGAAATGCTGGAACAGAGGGTAACTTAAGACTGACGTACAGAAGCCTGCTATGGCTTTATATATAGGGGTGGTCACTGCCAGTACTGCAGTATAGAATCAGTTCTTCTCTTAAAGGTACATACGCAACAATTCCTCCCCTTTTAGATAAACAGTACATAACATTCATTTAACAACTAAATAATAACTAATTACAATTACAATTTTCTCTGTGCTATATACATCAACTGAAATAATCATTTATAAGTTCAGTCTTTGAGGAGGCTTCCTGATCCTGACTGGATAGCGCCTTTCTCGAGTATCCTGTTCTTGCGGCGGAGTTGATTCTGGCTCATTGTCATTGGTTGGTTCGTCAGCTTCCAATACCACTGCTTCTGAGGTAGACGCAATCTGTACTTCGGGTTGATTACCAGGTGCACCTGCTCGTGGCATGGGTTTGGCTTGTTCCTGTAACTCTAGAATCTGGTCAGCATGGCGTTTCACGATGCTCTCTCCAACGTCCACTGTGTACATTAGTGGTCCCTGCTGTGTGCATATCGTTCCTGGCTGCCATTTTTCTGTTCGGTAGTCGCGGGCCAAGACTGGTTGCCCTATCTTGAAGCTCCTGGTTGGCTTCTCATTTATGTGCTGCAATTGATTATCCTCAACATCTCGTCTTATGTTTGGTTTGAGCAAATCCAGGCGACATCTTAGGCTTCGGTTGAAGAACATTATGGCTGGAGCTTGGTTGGTGACTGCATGTGTCGCATTCCGGTAAGCAAACAAGAAATTATCCACCTTGTGTTGTAATGGTATGTCGTCGTTATACATTGCCTTTATTGCCTTTTCAAAGGTCTGAACAAACCTCTCAGCCAATCCTTTTGTGGCTGGATGATATGGGGCAGATGTGTAATGTTTCACCCCATTATTCCTCAGAAACCTCCGGAAATCCTCGGACACAAACTGTGGCCCATTGTCAGAGCAAATCTGTTCTGGCAAGCCATTCCTGGCAAAGATGGTCCGTAGGACTGCAATAGCTTTCTCCGTGGTGGTGGAGGACATTTTGATGACCTCTGGCCATTTCGAATGGGCGCCCACAGCGATTAGGAACATTGAGTCCATAAATGGACCAGCAAAATCAATGTGTACCCATTGCCATGGAGATGAGGGCCACTCCCATGGATGTAGCGGGCCCTGTGGTGGAGTGTTTTGGACCTTCTGGCATCCTGTACATCTCTTGGTCATAGCCTCGATTTCTTTATCGATTCCCGGCCACCACACAAACGCCCTGGCTAGGCTCTTCATTTTTACCCCTCCCAGATGACCCTCATGAAGCTCATTGAGCACTCTATCTCTCAACTTGGGTGGAATTACCACTCGGGATCCACACATCAAGGTCCCCCGGCACACTGACAGCTGTTATCTCCTTGGCGAGAATGCTGGCAACAGTGAGTCACCATGTGCTGGCCGTCCCTTCACCATCAAATCATAGACCCGAGAGAGTGTCGGGTCATTTCGGGTTTCCTTCTCTATACTTGAGTTTGTAACAGGTAGACATTCGACTATGGTCGCATGGAATATCTCAACAGGGTCCACTGCAGGTGCTTCCTCTACCATAGGTAACGGTAGGCGCGACAGCCCATCAGCATTTCCATGCTGTTTCGTACCCTTGTACTCTATGTCGTACTGATGTGCCCCGAGAAAAAGTGACCATCTTTGCAGCCGTTGCGCCATCATCACCGGAACGCCCTTCTTTGGGTTAAAAATGGAGACCAGGGGCTGATGATCAGTCAGTAGGGTGAATTTCTGCCCGTGCAGATAGTGATTGTACTTCTTCACCCCTCACACCAGGCTGAGGGCCTCCCTGTCAATCTGGGCGTAGTTACGCTCGGCTGAGGTTAACTAGTGCGACACAAAGGCTATTGGCCTCTCTGAACCGTCAGGGAATTTGTGTGACAGCACCGCTCCGATGTCGTAGGGGGACGCATCACATGCTATCTGAATCGGTAGTGTTGGATTGTAGTGGGCCAATACTTCTTTTGAAGTGATTAGGCATTTACATTTCTGAAAGGCACGCTTACACTCATCACTCCATTTCCATGTTACTCCAGTTTGCAGTAGGGCGTTCAGTGGGTGCAGAATTGTAGATAAATTTGGCAAGAACTTATGGTAGTAGTTCACCAACCCGAGGAACAACCTCAGTTGCGACACATTTTCCGGTGCTGGAGCCTTGACTACAGGCTCAATCTTGTCCGGCGACTTATGCAACCCTTCCTCATCAATCAGGTGGCCACAATACGAGATTTGTCTCCTGAAGAACTCGCATTTGGGGCGGTTGGCTCGTAGCCTATATTCCTGTAATCTAGTGAGCACCTGCTCCAGGTTGGCAAGGTGTTTACTGCCATTTTCGCCCGTAACCAGGATGTCGTCCAAATAACACTGGGTCCCCGGGATCCCTTGCAGGACTTGTTCCATCACCCTCTGCCAAATAGCCGGGGATGATGCTACCCCGAATACCATTCGATTGTACTGGTAAAGGCCTTTGTGAGAGTTTATCGTGAGGTATTTCCTAGATGCTTCTTCCACCTCCATTTGTAGATACGCTTGGGCCAGATCAATCTTTGTAAAGCGTTTCCTTCCATATAGTGAGGTGAAAATATCTTCTATCCGTGGAAGTGGATATTGTACTGTGTGCAGGACTGGGTTCACAGTTACCTTGAAGTCCCCACAGATGCGAACCTTCTTCGGCTCCCCAGGCGTGCTGCTCAATGATTTCTTCATTACAGGAATGATGGGTGTGGCCCACTCGCTCCAGTCCACCTTGCACAGCACACCCGAATGCTCCAGACTCTCCAGCTCTGCTTCAACGGCTGGGCGAATCGCGTAAGGTACCGGTCTGGCCTTAAAAAATTTTGGGTTTGCGTTATCTTCGATTTTTATCGTTGCTGTTACTACTTTTAGAGTCCCAAGTCCTTGTTGGAACACCTCTTTTGCGTCAGTTAGATATTTTGACAGTCGTCCAGGTGTGACGTCATCATCCTTTTTGTCAGTCACAGTTAGCGCCTGAATGGAATGCCAATCCAATTGTATTTTTCGGATCCATTCACGTCCCAATAATGGTGGTCCTCCATCTGGTAGTATATATAGATACAGTTTCTGTGTTCCCTTGCCGTTGTATTCAACTGGCACCCTTATTTTTCCTCTGGGGTAGACTTTTTGCCCCATCTATGTCTTCAATACAATGGACGTGTCCTTCAAGGGTATGTGTGAGAATAGCCGCTCATAGTCTCGTCGATTCATGACAGTTAGGGCTGATCCTGTGTCCAATTCCATCTTTACTGGGGACCCTGCTATCATGAGGGTGACCCAAATGGTTCGGTGATCCTCCTTTGCGATCACGTTGTGTAACTTTAGACAACTTAGTCTCCTGCTCCCGGAGTCCTTATCACTCTCCTGATCTTCCGAACTACTGTCTGTCAATTTCTTTACTTTCTTGTACTTTTCCTTAGTAGTTGTTGTAGTGTTGGTTTTCTTTCCCGACCTGCAGACTCTTGCTATGTGTCCCATTTTCCCACATTGCCTGCATACTTTGTCCTTAAACCAGCAGTCCTTCTGATCATGGGTTGTTCTGCCACAGCGATAGCACTTTTCTGCTCCATACGCCATTTCGTTAGCGTTGTATTCTTATGGTTTCTGTTGTATTTCCGCAGCTCCCCGTGCTGCTGCTTCGTAGGATACTGCCACGCTGAAAGCCTGTTCTAGCGTCAGGTCCTTTTCCGAAAGTAGTCGTTTCTGGGTTCCATCACTCTGGAGCCCGCAGACAAACTTATCCCGTAAGGTGTCTGCCAGTCCTGCTCCGAACTGGCAGTGCTTCGATAACTTGTGTAGTTCCGTAAGATAGTCAGCATTGCTCTCATCTTTGTGCTGGTTTCTTTCATGGAACTTGAATCTTTCTACTATCAGCAGCGGTGTAGGGTTTAGGTGTTCCTGTAAGATATTAACAATCTCTTCAAAACTTTTCTCCATTGGTTTAGCTGGGGTAATTAAATTCCGCAATAGGCCGTACGTTCTCGCACCCATCAAATTTAATAATACCGACACCTTCTTTCCATCGGCCACCTCATTTGCCTTGCAGTACACTTCAATTCTTTCCACATACGTGGTCCAGTCTTCTACCTCGTTGTCGAAAGCAGTGATACTGCCACTTTTCAGCATTTGGGTGATTTAAAATGGCGCCTCCCGCGCTTTTTCTTCTTCACCAATGGATTAAAATGGCACCTCCCGCGCTTTTCCTTCTTCCCCAATGGAATAAAATGGCGCCTCCCGCGCTTTTCCTTCTTCCCCTTGCTGCCACGCTGCTCCTAGCGTTCTGCAGGGTAATGGCGGCGACCCGCAGCTTCAGCGCGTCTCACTTTTCCTTCCCCTTGTTTTATTTTCGCTACGCTGCCCGGTTCTTGAGCACCGACCGCGCCCTGTGCGCTCCACCCTCTCTCTCTCTCTTTTCCTCCCGACGACGCTGCACGGCCCCTTTGCAGAGCCGTTCGATCGAGCTCGAGCCCGCCGCAGTCCGGAAGGGTCAGCGCACTACCTGCTACCAGTACGATTTGCTGGAACACCTTGACTGGGGAGCCAAGCCCAGCTCTCCACAGCCTCTCCTGCAACTCTCCGAACTCCGATGGATCCTTGGGCGGTTGCCCGCGGTCAACGCCCGTTGCTCTGACTTCAACCTCCAAGAAGCTTCTTCTCAGGGAAAGATCCCCGTGAGGTGATGCAGTACTGCAGGTGAGTTCGAACCTGCTCGTCGCCACTGTAGTGTCCGCGCCTTAATAATATATGGACTGCAGGAGAACAATACTTAAGACTGAAGTACAGAAGCCTGCTATGGCTTTATATACAGGGGTGGTCACTGCTGGTACTGCAGTATAGAATCAGTTCTTCTCTTAAAGGTACATACACAACAGGTCCCATGGTTTCTCCTGATCATTCCCACAGATTCTCACGATTGCTGTCTCGGTTTCTCCCGATCATTCCCACAGATTCTCCCAATCGGATTCTCGGGTTCTTCCGATCGGTCCCACGAGTTCTCCTGATCGTTCCCATGGGTTATCCCGATCGGTCCCACGGGATCTCCCGATTGTTCCCATGGGTTCTCCTGATTGGTGTCACGGATTTTCCCGATCGGCCGCACGGGTTTTCCCGATCCGTCCCACAGGTTTTCCTGATCCGTCCCACAGTTTCTCCCGATCAGTCCCATGTGTTCTCCCGATCGGAGGCTCAGATTCTCCCGATCGGTCCCACGAGTTCGCCTGATCGTTCCCACGTGTTCTCCCGATCGTTCCCACGGGTTCCACTGATCGGTCCCACGGGTTCTCCCTATCGATGTCACAGATTCTCCCGATCGGTCCCACGCATTCTCCCGATCGTTCCCATGGATTCTCCCGATCGTTGTCACGGGTTTTCCCAATCGGTCTCACGGGTTCTCCCGATCGGTCCCATGGGATCTCCCGATCTATCCCATGGGTTCTCCCGATCGGTGTCACGGATTCTCCCGATCAGTTGCACGGGTTTTCCCGATCGGTTCCACAGGTTTCCCCGATCAGTCCCAGGGTTTCTCCTGATCGTTCCCACAGATTCTCCCGATCGGAGTCTCGGGTTCTCCCGATCGGTCCCACGGGTTCTCCTGATCGTCCCCATGGATTCTCTCGATCGGTGTCACGGGTTTTCCCAATCAGTCTCAGGGGTTCTTCCGGTCGGTCCCACGGGTTCTCCTGATCGGAATCATGGGTTCTCCCGATCGGTGTCACAGGTTCTCCCGATCAGTGTTACGGGGTCTCCCATCGGAGTCACGGGTTCTCCCGATCGGTCCCACGGGTCCTTCCGATCGGCCCCACGGGTTCTCCAGATCGGTCCCACGGGTTCTCCCGATCGGTGTCTCGGATTCTCCCGATTGGAGTCACGGGTTCTCCCGATCGGTCCCAAAGATTCTACGGATCGATGTCATGGGTTCTCCCGAGCAGAATCTCGGATTCTCCCGATTGGTCCCATGAGTTCTCCCGATCGGTCCCATGTGATCTCCCGATCTTTCCCACGGGCTGTCCCGATCGGTGTCACAGATTCTCCCGATCGGCCCCACGGATTTTCCCGATCGGTCCCATGGTTTCTACCGATCATTGCCACAGATTCTCCCGATCGGTGTCTCGGTTTCTCCCGATCGGTCCCACAGATTCTCCTGATCGGTGTCACGGGTTTTCCTGATCAGTCTCAGGGTTCTTCCGGTCAGTCCCACGGGTTCTCCTGATCGGAGTCATGGGTTCTCCCGATCGGTGTCACGGGTTCTCCCGATCGGAGTCACGGGTACTCCCGATCGGAGTCACGGGTTCTCCCAATTGGTCCCACGTGTTCTCCCAATTGTTCCCAGGGTTTCTCCTCATCATTCCCAGGGGTTCTCCTGACCGGTGTCACGGCTTCTCCCAATCGTTCCCACGGGTTCTCCCGATCAGAGTCATGGGTTTTCCTGATCAGTCTCTGGGTTCTTCCAGTCGGTCCCACGGGTTCTCCCGATCGGAGTCACGGGTTCTCCCGATCGGAGTCATGGGTTCTCTAAATCGGTCCCATGTGTTCCCCCAATCATTCCCAGGGGTTCTCCTGATCGTTCCCAAGGCTTCTCCTGATCGGTGTCACAGGTTCTCCCAATCGTTCCCACGGGTTCTCTGGATCAGAATCATGGGATTTACTTATCAGTCTCAGGGTTTTTCCAGTCGGTCCCACGGGTTCTCCCGATCGGTGTCACGGGTTCTCACGATCGGAGTCACGCGTTCTTCCAATCAGAGTCACGGGTTCTCACGATCGGTCCCACGGGTTCTCCTGATCGGTCCCATGAATTCTCCTGATCGGTCACACGGTTTCTCCCGTTCGGTCCCACGGGTTCCCCCCATCGGAGGCTCGGATTCTCCCAATCGGTCCCACGAGTTCTCCTGATCGTACCCACGGGTTATCCCGATCGGTCCCATGGGATTTCCCAATTGTTCCCACGGGTTCACCCGATTGGTGTCACGGATTTTCACGATCGGCCTCACGGCTTTTCTCAATCCGTCCCACAGGTTTTCCTGATCGGTCCCACAGTTTCTCCTGATCGGTCCCATGGGTTCTTCTGATCGTAGGCTCAGATTCTCCCGATTGGTACCACGAGTTCCCCTGATCGTTACCACGTGTTCTCCCGATCGTTCCTTCGGGTTCTCCTGATCGGTCCCACGGGTTCTCCCGATCGGTGTCACAGATTCTCCCGATCGGTCCCACGGGTTCTCCCGATCATTCCCATGGATTCTCCCAATCGTTGTCACGGGTTTTCCAGATCGGTCTCACGGGTTCTCCCGATTGTCCCCATGGATTCTCCTGATCGGTGTCATGGGTTTTCCTGATCAGTCTCAGGGTTCTTCCGGTCGGTCGCACGGGTTCTCCAGATCGGAGTCACAGGTTCTCCCAATCTGTGTCACGGGTTCTCCCGATCGATGTCACGGGTTCTCCTGATTGGAGTCACGGTTTCTCCCGATCGGAGTCACGGGTTTTCCCGATCGGACCCACGGGTTCTCCCGATTGGTCCCATGAATTCTCCTGATCGGTCACATGGTTTCTCCCGCTCGGTCCCATGGGTTCTCCCGATCTGAGGCTCGGATTCTCCCAATCGGTCCCACGAGTTCTCCTGATCGTTCCCACTGGTTATCCCGATCGGTCCCACGGGATCTACTGATTGTTCCCACGGGTTCTTCTGAATGGTGTCACGGATTTTCCCGATCAGCCCCACCGGTTTTCCTGATCCATCCCACAGGTTTTCCTGATCAGTCCCACGGTTTATCCCGACCTGTCACACGGGTTCTCCCGATCGGAGACTCAGATTCTCCCGATCGGTCCCACGAGTTCCCCTAATCATTCCCACGTGTTCTCCCGATCGTTCCCACGGATTCTCCCAAATGGTCCCACGGGTTCTCCTGATTGGTGTCACGGATTCTCCTGATCGGTCGCACGGGATTTCCTGATCAGTCTCTGGGTTCTTCCGGTCGGTCCCACGGGTTCTCCCGATCGGAGTCATGGGTTCTCCCGATCGGTGTCACGGGTTCTCCCGATCGGAGTCACGGGTTCTCCCGATCGGAGTCACGGGTTCTCCCAATCGGTCCCATGTTTTCTCCCAATCGTTCCCAGGGGTTCTCCTGATCATTCCCAGGGCTTCTCCTGATCGGTGTCATGGGTTCTCCCAATCGGAGTCATGGGTTCTCCCGATCGGTCCCATGGGTTCTCCCGATCGGTCCCATGAATTCTCCCGATCGGTCACACGGTTTCTCCCATTCGGTCCCACGGGTTCTCCCGATCGGAGGCTCGGATTCTCCCAATCGGTCCCATGAGTTCTCCTGATCGTTCCCATGGGTTATCCCGATCAGTCCCATGGGATTTCCCGATTGTTCCCACAGGTTTTCCTGATCAGTCCCACGGTTTCTCCCGATCGGTCCCACGGGTTCTTCCGATCGTAGGCTCAGATTCTCCCGATCAGTCCCGCGAGTTCCCCTGATTGTTACCACGTGTTCTCCCGAACTTTCCCATGGGTTCTCCTGATCGGTCCCACGGGTTCTCCTGATCGTTCCCATGGATTCTCCTGATCGTTGTCATGGGTTTTCTCGATCGGTCTCACGGGTTCTCCCGATCGGTCCAACGGGATCTCCCGATCTATCCCATGGGTTCTCCCGATCGGTGTCACGGATTCTCCCGATCGGTCCCACGGGTTTTCCCGATCGGTTCCACAGATTTCCCCGATCAGTCCCAGGGTTTCTCCCGATCATTCCCACAGATTCTCCCGATCGGAGTCTCGGGTTCCCCCGATCGGTCCCACGGGTTCTCCAGATCGTCCCCATGGATTCTCTCGATCGGTGTCATGAGTTTTCCCAATCAGTCTCAGGGGTTCTTCCTGTCGGACCCACGATGCTCCCGATCGGAGTCACGGGTTCTCCCGATCGGTGTCACAGGTTCTCCTGATCGGTGTCTCGGGGTCTCCCAATCGGAGTCACGGGCTCTCCCGATCGGTCCCACGGTTTCTCCCAATCAGTCACATGGGTTCTCCCTATCGGTCCCATGGGTTCTCCCGCTCGGTCCCATGGGTTCTCCCGATCGGTCCCACGAATTCTCCCGATCGGTCCCATGTGTTCTCCCATTCGGTCCCACAGGTTCTCCCGATCGGAGTCTCAGATTCTCCCGATCGGAGTCACGGGTTCTCCCGATCGGAGTCACAGGTTCTCCCGATCGGTCCCACGGGTTCTCCCAATCGGTCCCATGGGATTTCCCAATCATTACCACGGGTTGTCCCGATCGGTGTCACGGATTCTCCCAATCGGCCCCACGGATTTTCCTGATCGGTCCCACAGGTTTTCCCAATCAGTCCCACAGATTCGCCCGATCTGAGCCTCAGGTTCTCCCGATCGATCCCACGTGTTCTCCCAATCGTTCCCAGGTGTTCTCCTGATCGTTCCCAGGGGTTCTCTTGTTCAGTGTCACGGGTTCTCCCAATCGTTCCCACTGGTTCTCCCGATTAGAATCATGGGTTTTCCTGATCGGTCCCACTGATTCTCCCAATCGTTGTCACAGGTTGTCCCGATCGGTCTCACGGGTGCTCCCGATCGGTCCAATGGGATCTCCTGATCTATCCCACGGATTCTCCCGATCGGTGTCACGGAATCTCCCGATCGGTCCCATGGGTTTTCCCGATCGGTTCCACAGGTTTTCCCGATCACTCCCAGGGTTTCTCCCGATCATTCCCACAGATTCTCCCGATCGGAGTCTCGGGTTCTCACGATCGGTCCCATGAGTTCTCCTGATCGTTCCCACGGGTTATCCCGATCGGTCCCATGGGATTTCCCGATTGTTCCCACAGGTTTTCCTGATCAGTCCCACGGTTTCTCCCGATCGGTCCCACGGGTTCTTCCGATCGTAGGCTCAGATTCTCCCGATCAGTCCCGCGAGTTCCCCTGATTGTTACCACGTGTTCTCCCGAACTTTCCCATGGGTTCTCCTGATCGGTCCCACGGGTTCTCCCGATCGTTCCCATGGATTCTCCCGATCGTTGTCATGGGTTTTCTCGATCGGTCTCACGGGTTCTCCCAATCGGTCCAACGGGATCTCCCGATCTATCCCATGGGTTCTCCCGATCGGTGTCACGGATTCTCCCGATCGGTCCCACGGGTTTTCCCGATCGGTTCCACAGATTTCCCCAATCAGTCCCAGGGTTTCTCCCGATCATTCCCACAGATTCTCCCGATCGGAGTCTCGGGTTCTCCCGATCGGTCCCACGGGTTCTCCAGATCGTCCCCATGGATTCTCTCGATCGGTGTCATGAGTTTTCCCAATCAGTCTCAGGGGTTCTTCCTGTCGGACCCACGATGCTCCCGATCGGAGTCACGGGTTCTCCCGATCGGTGTCACAGGTTATCCTGATCGGTGTCTCGGGGTCTCCCAATCGGAGTCACGGGTTCTCCCGATCGGTCCCACGGTTTCTCCCAATCAGTCACATGGGTTCTCCCTATCGGTCCCATGGGTTCTCCCGCTCGGTCCCATGGGTTCTCCCGATCGGTCCCACGAATTCTCCCGATCGGTCCCATGTGTTCTCCCATTCGGTCCCACAGGTTCTCCCGATCGGAGTCTCAGATTCTCCCGATCGGAGTCACGGGTTCTCCCGATCGGAGTCACAGGTTCTCCCGATCGGTCCCACGGGTTCTCCCAATCGGTCCCATGGGATTTCCCAATCATTACCACGGGTTGTCCCGATCAGTGTCACGGATTCTCCCGATCGGCCCCATGGATTTTCCTGATCGGTCCCACAGGTTTTCCCAATCAGTCCCACAGATTCGCCCGATCTGAGCCTCGGGTTCTCCCGATCGATCCCACGTGTTCTCCCAATCGTTCCCAGGTGTTCTCCTGATTGTTCCCAGGGGTTCTCTTGTTCGGGGTCACGGGTTCTCCCAATCGTTCCCACTGGTTCTCCCGATTAGAATCATGGGTTTTCCTGATCGGTCCCACTGATTCTCCCGATCGTTGTCACAGGTTGTCCCGATCGGTCTCACGGGTTCTCCCGATCGGTCCAATGGGATCTCCTGATCTATCCCACGGATTCTCCCAATCGGTGTCACGGATTCTCCCGATCGGTCCCATGGGTTTTCCCGATCGGTTCCACAGGTTTTCCCGATCACTCCCAGGGTTTCTCCCGATCATTCCCACAGATTCTCCCGATCGGAGTCTCGGGTTCTCACGATCGGTCCCACCCGTTCGCCAGGTCGGTCACATGGGTTCTCCTGATCGGTTCCACGGGTTCTCCCAATCGGTCCCATGGGTTCTCCCGATCGGTCCCACGAATTCTCCCGATCGGTCCCACGGGTTCTCCTGATCGGTCCCACGGGTTATCCCGATCGGAGTCTCGGATTCTCCCGATTGTAGTCACGGGTTCTCCCGATCGGTCCCACGGATTCTACAGATCGATGTCTTGGGTTCTCCCAAGTGGAATCTCGGATTCTCCCGATCGGTCACACGAGTTCTCCCGATCGGTCCAATGGGATCTCCTGATCGTTCCCACGGGCTGTCCTGATTGGTGACACAGATTCTCCCGATCGGCCCCATGGATTTTCCCGATCGGTCCCACGGTTTCTCCCGATCATTCCCACAGATTCTCACAATCGGTGTCTCGGTTTCTCCTGATCCATCCCACAGATTTTCCTGATCGGTGTCACAGGTTTTCCTGATCTGTCTCAGGGTTCTTCCGGTCGGTCCCACGGGTTCTCCCGATCGGAGTCACAGGTTCACCTGATCGGTGTCACAGGTTCTCCCGATCGGAGTTACGGGTTCTCCCGATCGGTTCCACGGGTTCTCCCGATCGGAGTCTCGGATTCTCCCAATTGGAGTCACGGGTTCTCCCGATCGATCCCACGGATTGTACGGATCGGTGTCATGGGTTCTCCCGGTCAGTGTCACGGGTTCGCCCGACCGGTGTCACGAGTTCTCCTGATCGGTGTCTAGGGTTCTCCCGATCGGTCCCACCGGTTCTCCCAATCGTACCCATGGATTCTCCTGATTGGTGTCACGGGTTTTCCCGATCAGTCTATGGGGTTTTTCCGGTTGGTCCCATGGGTTCTCCCGATCGGTGTCACGGGTTCGCCCGATCGGAGTCACGAGTTCTCCCGATCAGAGTCTCGGGTTCTCCCGATCGTTCCCACGGGTTATCCCGATCAAAGTCACTGGCTCTCCCAATCGGTGCCACGGGTTCTCCCAATCGGTCCCACCGGTTTTCCCAATTGTCCCCATTGATTCTCCCGATCGGTGTCACAGGTTTTCCTGATCAGTCTCAGCGTTCTTCCGGTCGATCCCACAGGTTCTCCCAATCGGAGTCACGGGTTCTCCCGATCGGTGTCACGTGTTCTCACAAGCAGAGTCACAGATTCTCCCGATCGGAGTCACGGGTTAGAGTCATAGAGTAATAGAGTTTTACAGCGCGGAAAGAGGCCCTTCGGCCCATCGTGTCTGCGCCGTCCATCAATCCCTGTCCAGTCTAATCCCATTTTCCAGCATTTGGTCCATAGCCTTGTATGCAATGGCATTTCAAGTGCCCATCCAAATGCTTCTTGAATGTTGTGAGGGTTCCTGCCTCTACCACCCTTTCAGGCATTGAGTTCCAGCTTCCAACCGCCCTCTGGGTGAAAAAGTTCCTCCTCAAATCCCCTCTAAATCTCCTGCCCCTTACCCTGAATCTATGCCCCCTTGTTATTGACCCCCCTACTAAGGGGAAAAGTTCCTCTTTATCTACCCTATCTATGCCCCTCATCATTTTGTACACCTCAATCAGGTCTCCCCTCAGCCTCCTTTGCTCCAAGGAAAACAACCCCAGCCTGTTTAGTCTTTCTTCATAGCTGAGGCGCTCCATCCCAGGTAACATCCTGGTGAATCTTCTCTGCACCCTCTCCAAAGCAATCACATCCTTCCTATAGTGAGGCGACCAGAACTGCACACAGTACTCCAGCTGTGGCCTCACCAGCGTTTTGTACAGCTCCATCATAACCTCCCTGCTCTTATATTCTATGCCTCTGCTAATGAAGGCAAGTATCCCATATGCCTTTTTAACCACCTTATCTACCTGTTCCGCTGCCTTCAGGGATCTATGTACATGTACACCAAGGTCCCTCTGACCCTCTGTACTTCCTAGGGTCCTACCACTCATTATGAATTCCCTTGCCTTATTTGTCCGTCCAAAATGCATCACCTCGCACTTTTCCGGGTTAAATTCCATTTGCCATTTTTCCGCCCATCCCACGGGTTCTCCCGATCGGTCCCCCGAATTCTCCCGATCGGTGACACGGTTTTTCCCGATTGATCCCACGGGTTCTCCCGATCAGAGTCACTGGTTCTCCCAATAGGTGTCACAGGTTCTCCCAATCGGTGCCATGGGTTCTCCCGATCTGTGTCACGGTTTCTCCCGACCGGCGTCACGGGTTCTCCCGATCGGTCCCACTGGTTCTCCCGATTGTCCCCATGGATTCTCCTGATCGGTGTCATGGGTTTTCCTGATCAGTCTCAGGGTTTTTCCGGTCGGTCGCACGGGTTCTCCAGATCGGAGTCACAGGTTCTCCCGATCTGTGTCACGGGTTCTCCCGATCGATGTCAAGGGTTCTCCTGATCGGAGTCACGGTTTCTCCCGATCGGAGTCACGGGTTCTCCCGATCGGTCCCACGAATTCTCCTGATCGGTCACATGGTTTCTGCCGATCGGTCCCACGGGTTCTCCCGATCTGAGGCTCGGATTCTCCCAATCGGTCCCACGAGTTCTCCTGATCGTTCCCACGGGTTATCCCGATCGGTCCCACAGGATCTACTGATTGTTCCCACGGGTTCTTCTGAATGGTGTCACGGATTTTACCGATCGGCCCCACGGGTTTTCCTGATCCATCCCACAGGTTTTCCCGATCAGTCCCATGGTTTATCCCGACCTGTCACACGGGTTCTCCCGATCGGAGACTCAGATTCTCCCGATCGGTCCCACGAGTTCCCCTAATCGTTCCCACGTGTTCTCCTGATCGTTCCCACGGATTCTCCCAAATGGTCCCACAGGTTCTCCTGATTGGTGTCACGGATTCTCCCGATCGTTCGCACGGGATTTCCTGATTGGTCCCACAGGTTTCCCGATCAGTCCCAGGGCTTCTCCAGATCGTTCCCACAGATTATCCCGATCGGAGTCTCGGGTTCTCCCGATCAGTCCCACGGGTTCTCCATATCGTCCCCATGGATTCTCTCGATCGGTGTCACAGGTTTTCCCGATCAGTCTCAGGGGTTCTTTCGGTCGGTCCCACGGATTCTCCCGATTGTAGTCACGGGATCTCCCGATCGGTCCCACGGATTCTACAGATCGATGTCATGGGTTCCCCCAAGCGGAATCTCGGATTCTCCCGATCGGTTGCACGAGTTCTCCCGATCGGTCCCATGGGATCTCCCGATCGTTCCCACGGGCTGTCCCAATCGGTGACATGGATTCTCCCGATCGGCCCCATGGATTTTCCCGATTGGTACCACAGATTTTCCCGATCGGTCCCACGGTTTCTCCCGATCATTCCCACAGATTCTCACGATCGGTGTCTCGGTTTCTCCTGATCGGTCCCACAGATTTTCCCGATCGGTGTCACAGGTATCCCTGATCGGTGTCACAGGTTCTCCCAATTGGAGTCACGGGTTCTCCCAATCGGAGTCACAGGTTTTCCTTATCGGTGTCACAGGTTCTCCCAATCGGAGTCACGGGTTCTCCCAATCAGAGTTATGGATTCGCCCGATCGGAGTCACGGGTTCTCCCGATTGGTTCCACGGGTTCTCCCAATCGGAGTCTCGGATTTTCCCAATTGGAGTCATGGGTTCTCCCGATCGGTCCCACGGATCAGTGTCATGGGTTCTCCCGGTCGGTGTCACGGGTTCGCCCGACCGGTGTCACGAGTTCCCCTGATTGGTGTCTAGGGTTCTCCCGATCGGTCCCACCGGTGCTCCCAATCGTACCCATGGATTCTCCTGATTGGTGTCACGGGTTTTCCCGATCAGTCTATGGGGTTTTTCCAGTTGGTCCCATGGGTTCTCCCGATCGGTGTCACGGGTTCGCCCGATCCGAGTCACGAGTTCTCCCGATCGGAGTCTCGGGTTCTCCCAATCGTTCCCATGGGTTATCCCGATCGAAGTCACTGGTTCTCCCAATCGGTGCCACGGGTTCTCCCAATCGGTCCCACCGGTTTTCCCAATTGTCCCCATGGATTCTACTGATCGGTGTCAAAGGTTTTCCTGATCAGTCTCAGGGTTCTTCCGTTCGGTCGCACGGGTTCTCACAATCAGAGTCACGGATTCTCCCGATCTGTGTCACGGGTTCTCCCAATCGGTGTCACGGGATCTCCCGATCGGAGTCACGGTTTCTCCCGATCGGAGTCACGGGTTTTCCCGATCGGACCCACGGTTTCTCCCGATCTGTGTCATGGGTTCTCCCGATCGGTGTCATGTGTTCTCACAATCAGAGTCATGGATTCTCCCGATTGGAGCCACGGGTTCTCCTGATCGGTCCCACGGGTTCTCCCGATCGGTCCCACGAATTCTCCCGATCGGTGACACAGTTTTTCCCGATCGATCCCACGGGTTCTCCCGATCGGAGTCACAGGTTCTCCCGATCTGTGTCACGGTTTCTCCCGACTGGCGTCACGGGTTCTCCCGATCGGTCCCACTGGTTCTCCTGATTGTCCCCATGGATTCTCCTGATCGGTGTCATGGGTTTTCCTGATCAGTCTCAGGGTTCTTCCGGTTGGTCGCATGGGTTCTCCAGATCGGAGTCAGATGTTCTCCCAATCTGTGTCACGGGTTCTCCCGATCGGTGTCACGGGTTCTCCTGATCGGAGTCACGGCTTCTCCCGATCGGAGTCACGGGTTTTCCCGATCGGACCCATGGGTTCTCCCGATCGGTCCCACAAATTCTCCTGATCAGTCACATGGTTTCTCCCGATCGGTCCCACGGGGTCTCCCGATCTGAGGCTCGGATTCTCCCAATCGGTCCCACGAGTTCTCCTGATCGTTCCCACGGGTTATCCCGATCGGTCCCACGGGATCTACTGATTATTCCCACGGGTTCTTCTGAATGGTGTCACGGATTTTCCCGATCGGCCCCACCGGTTTTCCTGATCCATCCCACAGGTTTTCCCGATCAGTCCCACGGTTTATCCCGACCTGTCACACGGGTCCTCCCGATCGGAGACACAGATTCTCCCGATCGGTCCCACGAGTTCCCCTAATCGTTCCCACGTGTTCTCCTGATCGTCCCCACGGATTCTCCCAAATGGTCCCACAGGTTCTCCTGATTGGTGTCACGGATTCTCCCGATCGTTCGCACGGGATTTCCTGATTGGTCCCACAGGTTTCCCGATCGGAGGCTCAGATTCTCCCAATCGGTCCCACGCGTTCCCCTGATCGTTACCACGTGTTCTCCCGATCGGTCCCACGGGATCTACTGATTGTTCCCACAGGTTCTTCTGAATGGTGTCACGGATTTTCCCGATCGGCCCCATGGGTTTTCCTGATCCATCCCACAGGTTGTCACGATCAGTCCCACGGTTTATCCCAACCTGTCACATGGTTTCTCCCGATCGGAGACTCAGATTCTCCCGATCGGTCCCACGAGTTCCCCTAATCGTTCCCACGTGTTCTCCCGATCATTCCCACGGATTCTCCCAAATGGTCCCACGGGTTCTCCTGATTGGTGTCACGGATTCTCCCGATTGGTCGCACGGGATTTCCTGATTGGTCCAAAAGATTTCCTGATCAGTCCCAGGGTTTCTCCAGATCGTTCCCACAGATTATCCCGATCGGAGTCTTGGGTTCTCCCTATCAGTCCCACAGGTTCTCCATATCGTCCCCATGGATTCTCTCGATCGGTGTCACAGGTTTTCCCGATCAGTCCCACGGGTTCTCCCGGTCGGTCCCACGGGTTCTCCCGATCAGTCACATGGGTTCTCCCGTTCAGTCCCATGGGTTCTTCCAATCAGACACACGAATTCTCCCGATTGGTCCCATGGGTTCTCCCGATCAGAGTCTCGGATTCTCCCGATTGGAGTCACGGGTTCTTCCGATCGGTCCCACGGATTCTACAGATTGGTGTCATGGGTTCTCCCGAGCGGAATCTCAGATTCTCCTGATCGGTCCCACGAGTCCTCCCGATCGGTCCCCATGGGATCTCCAAAACATTCCCACGGGTAGTCCCGATCGGTGTCACGAATTCTCCTGATCGGCCCCACGGATTTTCCCGATTGGTCCCATGGTTTCTCCTGATCATTCCCACAGATTCTCACGATTGGTGTTTCGGTTTCTCCCGATCATTCCCACAGATTCTCCCGATCGGAGTCTCGGGTTCTCCCGATCGGTCCCACGAGTTCTCCTGATCGTTCCCACGGGTTATCCCGATTGGTCCCACGGGATCTCCCGATTGTTCCCATGGGTTCTCCTGATTGGTGTCATGGATTTTCCCGATCAGTCGCACGGGTTTTCCCGATCCGTCCCACAGGTTTTCCCGATCGGTCCCACAGTTTCTCCCGATCAGTCCCATGGGTTCTTCCGATCGGAGGCTCAGATTCTCCTGATTGGTCCCACGAGTTCCCCTGATTGTTACCACGTGTTCTCCCGATCGTTCCCACGGGTTCTCCTGATCGGTCCAACGGGTTCTCCCGATCGGTGTCACAGATTCTCCCGATCGGTCCCACGGGTTCTCCCGATCGTTCCCATGGATTCTCCCGATCGTTGTCACGGGTTTTCCCGATCAGTCTCACAGGTTCTCCCGATCGGTCCAATGGGATCTCCCGATCTATCCCACGGGTTCTCCCGAGCGGAATCTCAGATTCTCCTGATCGGTCCCACGAGTCCTCCCGATCGGTCCCCATGGGATCTCCAAAACATTCCCACGGGTAGTCCCGATCGGTGTCACGAATTCTCCTGATCGGCCCCACGGATTTTCCCGATTGGTCCCATGGTTTCTCCTGATCATTCCCACAGATTCTCACGATTGGTGTTTCGGTTTCTCCCGATCATTCCCACAGATTCTCCCGATCGGAGTCTCGGGTTCTCCCGATCGGTCCCACGAGTTCTCCTGATCGTTCCCACGGGTTATCCCGATTGGTCCCACGGGATCTCCCGATTGTTCCCATGGGTTCTCCTGATTGGTGTCATGGATTTTCCCGATCAGTCGCACGGGTTTTCCCGATCCGTCCCACAGGTTTTCCCGATCGGTCCCACAGTTTCTCCCGATCAGTCCCATGGGTTCTTCCGATCGGAGGCTCAGATTCTCCTGATTGGTCCCACGAGTTCCCCTGATTGTTACCACGTGTTCTCCCGATCGTTCCCACGGGTTCTCCTGATCGGTCCAACGGGTTCTCCCGATCGGTGTCACAGATTCTCCCGATCGGTCCCACGGGTTCTCCCGATCGTTCCCATGGATTCTCCCGATCGTTGTCACGGGTTTTCCCGATCAGTCTCACAGGTTCTCCCGATCGGTCCAATGGGATCTCCCGATCTATCCCACGGGTTCTCCCGATCGGAGACTCAGATTCTCCCGATCGGTCCCACGAGTTCCCCTAATCGTTCCCACGTGTTCTCCTGATCGTTCCCACGGATTCTCCCAAATGGTCCCACGGGTTCTCCTGATTGGTGTCACGGATTCTCCCGATCATTCGCACGGGATTTCCTGATTGGTCCCACAGGTTTCCCGATCAGTCCCAGGGTTTCTCCAGATCGTTCCCACAGATTATCCCGATCGGAGTCTCGGGTTCTCCCGATCAGTCCCACGGGTTCTCCATATCGTCCCCATGGATTCTCTCGATCGGTGTCACAGGTTTTCCCAATCAGTCTCAGGGGTTCTTCCGGTCGGTCCCACGGATTCTCCCGATTGTAGTCACGGGATCTCCCGATCGGTCCCACGGATTCTACAGATCGATGTCATGGGTTCCCCCAAGTGGAATCTCGGATTCTCCCGATCGGTCGCATGAGTTCTCCCGATCGGTCCCATGGAATCTCCTGATCGTTCCCACGGGCTGTCCCAATCAGTGACACGGATTCTCCCGATCGGCCCCATGGATTTTCCCAATCGGTCCCACAGATTTTCCCGATCGGTCCCACGGTTTCTCCCGATCATTCCCACAGATTCTCACGATCGGTGTCTCGGTTTCTCCTGATCGGTCCCACAGATTTTCCCGATCGGTGTCACAGGTTTTCCTGATCGGTGTCACAAGTTCTCCCAATCGGAGTCACGGGTTCTCCCAATCGGAGTCACAGGTTGTCCTTATCGGTGTCACAGGTTCTCCCAATTGGAGTCACGGGTTCTCCCAATCAGAGTTATGGAATCGCCCGATCAGTGTCACGGGTTCTCCCAATTGGTTCCACGGGTTCTCCCGATCGGAGTCACGGATTCTCCCAATTGGAGTCACGGGTTCTCCCGATCGGTCCCACGGATCAGTGTCATGGGTTCTCCCGGTCGGTGTCACGGGTTCGCCCGATCAGTCTCATGGATTTTCCCGATTGGTGTCACAGGTTCTCCCGATCGGTGTCACGGGTTTTCCCGATTGGTCTCATGGGTTCTCCTGATCGGTCCAACGGGATCTCCCGATCTATCCCATGGGTTCTCCCGATCGGTGTCACGGATTTCCCGATCAGTCCCACGGGTTTTCCCGATCGGTCAGAGGGTTTCTCCTGATATTTCCCACAGATTCTCCCATACGGAGTCTCGGATTCTCCCGATCGGTCCCACGGGTTCTCCAAATCATCCCCAGGGATTCTCTCGATCGGTGTCACGGGTTTTCCCAATCAGTCTCAGGGGTTCTTCCGGTCGGTCCCACGGGATCTCCCGATCGGAGTCACGGGTTCTCCCGATTGTCCCCATGGATTCTCCTGATCGGTGTCACGGGTTTTCCTGATCAGTCTCAGGGTTCTTCCGGTCGGTCCCATGGGTTCTCCAGATCAGAGTCACGGGTTCTCCCGATCGGAGTCACAGGTTCTCCCGATCGATGTCACGGGTTCACCCGATCGGTCCCACGGGTTCTCCCGATCAGGGCCACGGGTTCTCCCGATCGCTGTTTCAGATTCTCCCGATCAGACTCTCGGGGTCTCCCGATCTTTGCCATGGGTTTTCCTGATCGGTCCCATGGGTTCTTCCGATCGGAGTCAGGGGTTTTCCCAATCGGTGTCATGGTTTCTCCCGATCGGTCCCACGGATTCTCCCGATCGGAGTCTCGGATTCTCCCGATCGGAGTCACGGGCTCTCCTGATCAGTTTCTAGGATTCTCTCGCTCGGTCCCACGGGTTCTCCCGATCGGCATCACGGATTCTCCCGATCGGTCCCACGGGTTCTCCCGAGTGGTCCCACATTTCTCCCTATCGGTCCCACGGGTTCAGCCGAATTGTGTCAGGGTTTCTACCGAATTGTGTCAGGGGTTCTCCCAATCGGTATCACGGGTTCTCCCAATCGGATTCACGGGTACTCCCGATCGGTGTCACAAGCTCTCCTGATCGGTCCAAAGGGGTCGCCCCATTGGAGTCTCGGATTCTCCCGACCGGAGCCTCGGATTCTCCCGATCGGTCCCATGGGTTCTCCTGATCGATCCCACGGGTTCTCCCAATCAGTCCCATGGGTTCTCCCGATCATTCCCAAGGCTTCTCCCGATCGGTCCCACGGGATCACCTGATCGGTGTCACCGAGTCTCCCGATCGGAGTCTCGGATTCTCCCGATCGGAGCCTCGGATTCTCCCAATCAGTCCCATGGGTTCTCCTGGTCGGAGTCACAGGTTCTCCCGATCGGAGTCACGGGTTTTCCCCATCGGTGTCACGGGCTCTTCTGATCGGAGTCACGGGTTCTCCCGATCGGTGTCTCAGATTCTCCCGATTGGTCCCATGGGTTCTCCTGATCGGAGTCACGGGTTCTCCCGATCGGAGTCACGGGTTTTCCCCATCGGTGTCACGGGTTCTTCCGATCGGAGTCACGGGTACTTCCGATCGGTGTCATGGGTTTTCCCGATCGGTCACATGGGTTCTCCTGATCAGAATCACCGGTTCCCCCGATCGGTTTCACGGGTTCTCCCAATCGGAGTCACGGATTCTCCTGATCGGTGTCACAACTTCTCCCGATCGGTCCAAAGGGTTCTCCCCATTGGAGTCTCGGATTCTCCTGATCGGAGCCTCGGATTCTCCCGATTGGTCACATGGGTTCTCCAGGTCAATCCCACGGGTTCTCCCGATCTTTTCCATAGGTTCTCCCAATCAGTCCCACCGGTTCTCCCGATCATTCCCAAGGCTTCTCCGATCGGTCCCACGGGATCTCCCAATCGGTGTTGCGGGTTCTCCCGATCGGTGTCACGGGTTCTCCCGATCGGTCCCACGGGTACTTCCATTTGGTGTCACGGCTTCTCCCAATCGGTCCCACGGGTACTCCCAATCGTTCTCATGGTACATCCTGATCTTTGCCATGGGTTTTCCTGATCGGTCCCATGGGTTCTCCCGAGCGGAGTCACGTGTTCTCCCGATCTTTGCCACGGGTTTTCCTGATTGGTCCCATGGGTTCTTCCAATTGGAGTCAGGGGTTTTCCCGATCGGTGTCACGGTTTCTCCCGATCGGTCCCACGGATTCTCCCGATCGGAGTCTCGGATTCTCCCGATCGGAGTCACGGGTTCTCCCGAACGGTTTCTAGGATTCTCTCGCTCGGTCCCACGGGTTCTCCCGATCGGCATCACGGATTCTCCCGATCAGTCCCACGGGATCTCCCGAGTGGTCCCACATTTCTCCCTATCGGTCCCACGGGTTCTGCCGAATTGTGTCAGGGTTTCTGCCGAATTGTGTCAGGGGTTCTCCTGATCGGTATCACGGGTTCTCCCAATCGGATTCACGGGTACTCCCAATCGGTGTCACAAGTTCTCCTGATCGGTCCAAAGGGGTCTCCCCATTGGAGTCTCGGATTCTCCCGATCGGAGCCTCGGATTCTCCCGATCGGTCCCATGGGTTCTCCTGATCGATCCCACGGGTTCTCCCAATCAGTCCCACGGGTTCTCCCGATCATTCCCAAGGCTTCTCACGATCGGTCCCACGGAATCACCCGATCGGTGTCACCGAGTCTCCCGATCGGAGTTTTGGATTCTCCCGATCGGTGTCGCGGGTTCTCCCGATCGGTGTCACGGGTTCTCCCAATCAATCCCACGGTTTCTCCCGATCGGTCCCACGGGTTCTCACAATCCGCTTCATGGGTTCTCCCGATCGGTGTCACCGATTCTCCCATTTGGAGTCACGGCTTCTCCCAATCGTTCCCATGGTACCTCCCGATCTTTCCCACGGGTTTTCCCGATCGTTCCCAAAGGTTCTCCCAATCGGAGTCACCGGTTCCCCCGATCGGTATCACGGGTTCTACCAATCGGAGTCATGGGTTCTCCCGATCGGTGTCATAAGTTCTCTCGATCGGTCCAAACTGTTCTGCCCATTGGGGTCTCGGATTCTACCGATCGGAGCCTCGGATTCTCCCGATCAGTCCCATGGGTTCTCCCAATCGGAATCACGGGTTCTCCCAATCGGAGTCTCGGGTTTTCCCCATCGGTGTCATGGGTTCTCCCAATCGGAGTCACGGGTTCTCCCGATCGGTGTCTCAGATTCTCCCGATTGGAGTCACGGGTTCTCCCGAGCGGTGCCACGGGTTCTCCCGATCGGAGTCACAGGTTCTCCCAAGCGATGTCACAGGTTGCCCCGTTCGGAGTAACGTGTTTTCCCGATCGGAGTCAGGATTTCTCCCAATCAGAGTGATGGGTTCTCCCAATTGGTCCCACGGCTTCTCCTGATCGGAGTCAGGGTTTCTACCCATCAGTGTCATGGGTTCTCCCGATCGATGTCACGGGATCCCCCGATCAGTCTCACGGATTTTCCCGATTGGTGTCACGGGTTCTCCCGATCGGTGTCACGGGTTCTCCCAATCGAAGTTTCGGATTCTCCCGATCGGTGTCGCGAGTTCTCTTGTTCGGTGTCACGGCTTCTCCCAGTCGGTCCCACAGGTTCTCCCGATCGGTCCCATGGTTTCTGCCGAGCATTCCCATGTGTTCTCCCAAGCAGTCCCACGGGTTCTCCCGATCATTCCCATGGGTTCTCCCGATCCGTCCCAGGGGTTCTCCTGATTGGAGTCACGGCTTCTCCCAGTCAGTCCCACGGGTTCTCCTGATTGGTCCCATGGATTTTCCCGCTCGGTCCCGTGGGTTCTCCCGATCAGAGTCACCGGTTCCCCCAATCGGTGTCACGGGTTCTCCCAATCGGTTCACGGGTTCTCCCGATCGGTGTCACAAGTTCTCCCGATCAGTCCAAAGGGTTCTCCCCATTGGAGTCTCGGATTCTCCTGATCGGAGCCTCGGATTCTACCTATCGGTCCCATGGGTTCTCCTGATCGATCCCACGGGTTCTCCCGATTTTTCCATAGGTTCTCCCGATCAGTCCTACAGGTTCTCACGATCATTCCCAAGGCTTCTCCCGATCGGTCCCACGGGATCACCCGATCGGTGTCACCGGCTCTCCCGATCGGAGTTTTGGATTCTCCCGATCGGTGTCGCAGGTTCTCCCGATCGGTGTCACGGGTTCTCCCAATCCGCGTCATGGGTTCTCCGATTGGTGTCACCGGATCTCCCGTTCGGAGTCACGGCTTCTTCTAATCGGTCCCACGGGTTCCCCCGATCATTCCCATGATACCTCCCGATCTTTGCCATGGGTTTTCCCGATCTGTCATACGGGTTCTCCCGATCGTTCCCATGGTACCTCCCAATCTTTGCCAATGGTTTTCCCGATCGGTCCCACGGGTTCTCCCGATCAGTGTCACCGGTTCCGCCGATCGGTATCACAGGTTCTCCCAATCGGAGTCACGGTTTCTCCCGATCGGTGTCACAAGTTCTCTCGATCGGTCCAAACGGTTCTCCCCATTGGAGTCTCGGATTCTCCCGATCGGAGCCTCGGATTCTCCCAATCAGTCCCATGGGTTCTCCTGGTCGGAGTCACAGGTTCTCCCGATCGGAGTCACGGGTTTTCCCCATCGGTGTCACGGGTTATTCTGATCGGAGTCACGGTTTCCCCCGATCGGTGTCTCAGATTCTCCCGATTGGTCCCATGGGTTCTCCTGATCGGAGTCACGGGTTCTCCTGATCGGAGTCAGGGGTTTTCCCCATCGGTGTCACGGGTTCTTCCGATCGGAGTCACGGGTACTTACGATCGGTGTCATGGGTTTTCCCGATCGGTCACATGGGTTCTCCCGATCGGAGTCACCGGTTCCCCCGATCGGTTTCACGGGTTCTCCCAATCGGAGTCACGGATTCTCCTGATCAGTGTCACAAGTTCTCCCGATCGGTCCAAACGGTTCTCCCCATTGGAGTCTCGGATTCTCCTGATCGGAGCCATGGGATCTACAGATCAATCCCACGGGTTCTCCTGATCTTTTCCATAGGTTCTCCCAATCAGTCCCACCGGTTCTCCTGATCATTCCCAAGGCTTCTCCCGATCGGTCCCACAGGATCTCCCAATCGGTGTTGCGGGTTCTCCCGATCGGTGTCACGGGTTCTCCCGATCGGTCCCACGGGTACTTCCGTTCGGTGTCACGGCTTCTCCCAATCGGTCCCACGGGTACTCCCAATCGTTCTCATGGTACATCCCGATCTTTGCCACGGGTTTTCCTCATCGGTCCCATGGGTTCTTCCGATCGGAGTCACGGATTCTCCCCATCTGTGTCACGGATTCTCCCGATCGGTGTCTCGGATTCTCCCGATCGAAGTCACGGGTTCTCCTGAGCGGAGTCACGTGTTCTCCCAATCTTTGCCACGGGTTTTCCTGATCGGTCCCATGGGTCCTTCCGATCGGAGTCAGGGGTTTTCCCGATCGGTGTCGCGGTTTCTCCCGATCGGTCCCACGGATTTTCCCGATCGGAGTCACGGGTTTTCCCCATCGGTGTCACGGGTTCTTCTGATCGGAGTCACGGGTTCTCCCGATCGGTGTCTCAGATTCTCCCGATTGGTCCCATGGGTTCTCCTGATCGGAGTCACGGGTTCTCCCGATCGGAGTCACGGGTGCTTCCGATTGGTGTCTTGGGTTTTCCCGATTGGTCACATGGGTTCTCCCGATCGGAATCACCGGTTCCCCCGATCGGTTTCACGGCTTCTCCCAATCGGAGTCACGGATTCTCCTGATCGGTGTCACAAGTTCTCCCGATCGGTCCAAAGGGTTCTCCCCATTGGAGTCTCGGATTCTCCTGATCAGAGCCTCGGATTCTCCCGATTGGTCACATGGGTTCTCCAGGTCAATCCCACGGGTTCTCCCGATCTTTTCCATAGGTTCTCCCAATCAGTCCCACCGATTCTCCCGATCATTCCCAAGGCTTCTCTCGATCGGTCCCACGGGATCTCCCAATCAGTGTCGCGGGTTCTCCCGACCGGTGTCACGGGATCTCCCGATCGGTCCCACGGGTACTTCTGTTCGGTGTCACGGCTTCTCCCAATCGGTCCCACGGGTACTCCCAATCATTCTCATGGTACATCCCGATCTTTGCCACGGGTTTTCCTCATCGGTCCCATGGGTTCTTCCAATCGGAGTCACGGATTCTCCCCATCTGTGTCACGGGTTCTCCCGATCAGTGTCTCGGATTCTCCCAATCGAAGTCACGGGTTCTCCTGATCGGTGTCACAAGTTCTCCCGATCGGTCCAAAGGGTTCTCCCCATTGGAGTCTAGGATTCTCCTGATCGGAGCCTCGGATTCTCCCGATTGGTCACATGGGTTCTCCAGGTCAATCCCACGGGTTCTCCCGATCTTTTCCATAGGTTCTCCCAATCAGACCCACCGGTTCTCCCGATCATTCCCAAGGCTTCTCTCGATCGGTCCCATGGGATCTCCCAATCGGTGTCGCGGGTTCTCCCGATCGGTGTCACGGGTTCTCCCGATCGGTGTCACGGGTTCTCCCGATCGGTCCCACGGGTACTTCCGTTCGGTGTCACGGCTTCTCCCAATCGGTCCCACGGGTATTCCCAATCGTTCTCATGGTACATCCCGATCTTTGCCACGGGTTTTCCTGATCGGTCCCATGGGTTCTTCCGATCGGAGTCACGGATTCTCCCGATCGGTGTCTCAGATTCTCCCGATTGGTCCCATGGGTTCTCCTGATCGGAGTCACGGGTTCGCCCGATCGGAGTCACGGGTTTTCCCCATCGGTGTCACGGGTTCTTCCGATCGGAGTCACGGGTTCTTCCGATTGGTGTCATGGGTTTTCCCGATCGGTCACATGGGTTCTCCTGATCGGAATCACCGGTTCCCCCGATCTGTTTCACGGGTTCTGCCAATCGGAGTCACGGATTCTCCTGATCGGTGTCACAAGTTCTCCCGATCGGTCCAAAGGGTTCTCCCCATTGGAGTCTAGGATTCTCCTGATCGGAGCCTCGGATTCTCCCGATTGGTCACATGGGTTCTCCAGGTCAATCCCACGGGTTCTCCCGATCTTTTCCATAGGTTCTCCCAATCAGACCCACCGGTTCTCCCGATCATTCCCAAGGCTTCTCTCGATCGGTCCCACGGGATCTCCCAATCGGTGTCGCGGGTTCTCCCGATCGGTGTCACGGGTTCTCCCGATCGGTGTCACGGGTTCTCCCGATCGGTCCCACGGGTACTTCCGTTCGGTGTCACGGCTTCTCCCAATCGGTCCCACGGGTACTCACAATCGTTCTCATGGTACATCCCGATCTTTGCCACGGGTTTTCCTGATCGGTCCCATGGGTTCTTCCGATCGGAGTCACAGATTCTCCCCATCTGTGTCATGGATTCTCCCGATCGGTGTCTTGGATTCTCCCGATCGAAGTCGCGGGTTCTCCCGAGTGGAGTCACGTGTTCTTCCGATCTTTGCCACGAGTTTTCCTGATCGGTCCCATGGGTTCTTCCGATCGGAGTCAGGGGTTTTCCCGATCGGTGTCACGGTTTCTCCCGATCGGTCCCACGGATTCTCCCGATCGGAGTCTCGGATTATCCCGATCGGAGTCACAGTTTCTCCCGATCCGTTTCCAGGATTCTCTCGCTCGGTCCCACGGGTTCTCCCGATCGACATCACGGATTCTCCCGATCGGTCCCACGGGTGCTCCCGAGTGGTCCCACATTTCTCCCTATCGGCCCCATGGGTTCTGCCGAATTGTGTCAGGGTTTCTGCCGAATTGTGTCAGGGGTTCTCCCGATCGGTATCACGGGTTCTCCCAATCGGATTCACGGGTACTCCCGATCGGTGTCACAAGTTCTCCTGATCGGTCCAAAGGGGTCTCCCCATTGGAGTCTCGGATTCTCCCGATCGGAGCCTCGGATTCTCCCGATCGGTCCCATTGGTTCTCCTGATCGATCCCACGGGTTCTCCCGATCATTCCCAAGGCTTCTCCCGATCGGTCCCACCGGATCACCCGATCGGTGTCACCGAGTCTCCCGATCGGAGTCTCAGATTCTCCTGATCGGAGCCACGGATTCTCCCAATCAGTCCCATGGGTTCTCCTGGTCGGAGTCACAGGTTCTCCTGTTCGGAGTCACAGGATTTCCCCATCGGTGTCACGGGTTCTTCTGATCGGAGTCACGGGTTCTCCCGATCAGTGTCTCAGATTCTCCCGATTGGTCCCATGGGTTCTCCTGATCGGAGTCACGGGTTCTCCTGATCGGAGTCAGGGTTTCTTCCGATCGGTGTCATGGGTTTTCCCGATCGGTCACATGGGTTCTCCCGATCGGAGTCACCGGTTCCCCCGATCGGTTTCACGGGTTCTCCCAATCGGAGTCACGGATTCTCCTGATCAGTGTCACAAGTTCTCCCGATCGGTCCAAAGGGTTCTCCCCATTGGAGTCTCAGATTCTCCTGATCGGAGCCTCGGATTCTCCCGATTGGCCACATGGGTTCTCCAGGTCAATCCCACGGGTTCTCCGGATCTTTTCCATAGGTTCTCCCAATCAGTCCCATCGGTTCTCCCAATCATTCCCAAGGCTTCTCCTGATCAGTCCCATGGGATCTCCCAATCAGTGTCGCGGGTTCTCCCGATCAGTGTCACGGGTTCTCCCGATCGGTCCCACGGGTACTTCCGTTCGGTGTCACGGCTTCTCCCAATCGGTCCCACGGGTACTCCCAATCGTTCTCATGGTACATCCCGATATTTACCACAGGTTTTCCTGATCGGTCCCATGGGTTCTTCCGATCGGAGTCACGGATTCTCCCCATCTGTGTCACGGATTCTCCCGATCGGTGTCTCGGATTCTCCCGATCGATGTCACGGGTTCTCCCGAGCGGAGTCACGTGTTCTCCCGATCTTTGCCACGGGTTTTCCTGATAGTTCCCATGGGTTGTTCCGATCGGAGTCAGGGGTTTTCCCAATCGGTGTCACGGTTTCTCCCAATCGGTCCCACGGATTCTCCCGATCGGAGTCTCGGATTCTCCCGATCGGAGTCACGGGTTCTCCCGATCGGCATCACGGATTCTCCTGATCAGTCCCACGGGTTCTCCCGAGTGGTCCCACATTTCTCCCTATCGGTCCCATGGGTTGTGCCGAATTGTGTCAGGGTTTCTGCCGAAGTGTGTCACGGGTTCTCCCGATTGGTATCACGGGTTCTCCCAATCAGAATCACGGGTACTCCCGATCAGTGTCACAAGTTCTCCTGATCGGTCCAAAGGGGTCTCCCCATTGGAGTCTCGGATTCTCCCGATCGGAGCCTCGGATTCTCCCGATCGGTCCCCTGGGTTCTCCTGATCGATCCCACGGGTTCTCCCAATCAGTCCCACAGGTTCTCCCGATCATTCCCAAGGCTTCTCCCGATTGGTCCCACGGGATCACCCGATCGGTGTCACCGAGTCTCCCGATCGGAGTTTCGGATTCTCCCGATCGGTGTCGCGGGTTCTCCCGATCGGTGTCACGGGTTCTCCCAATCAGTCCCACGGTTTCTCCCGATTGGTCCCACGGGTTATCACAATCCACTTCGTGGGTTCTTCCGATCGGTGTCACCGATTCTCCCATTTGGAGTCACGGCTTCTCCCAATCAGTCCCACGGGTTCACCCAATCGTTCCCATGGTACCTCCCGATCTTTGCCATGGGTTTTCCCGATTGTTCCCAAGGGTTCTCCCAATCGGAGTCACCAGTTCCCCCGATCGGTATCACGGGTTCTACCAATCGGAGTCATGGGTTCTCCCGATCGGTGTCATAAGTTCTCTCGATCGGTCCAAACTGTTCTCCCCATTGGGGTCTCGGACTCTCCCGATCGGAGCCTCGGATTCTCCCGATCAGTCCCATGGGTTCTCCCAATCGGAATCATGGGTTCTCCCGATCGGAGTCACGGGTTTTCCCCATCGGTGTCACGGGTTCTCCCAATCGGAGTCATGGGTTCTCCCGATCGGTGTCTCAGATTCTCCCGATTGGAGTCACGGGTTCTCCCGAGTGGTGCCACGGATTCTCCCGATCGGAGTCACAGGTTCTCCCAAGCGATGTCACAGGTTCCCCCGTTCGGAGTAACGTGTTTTCCCGATCGGAGTCAGGATTTCTCCCGATCAGAGTGATGGGTTCTCCCAATTGGTCCCACGGCTTCTCCTGATCGGAGTCAGGGTTTCTACCAATCACTGTCACGGGTTCTCCCGATCGATGTCACGGGTTCCCCCGATCAGTCTCACGGATTTTCCCGATTTGTGTCGCGGGTTCTCCCGATCGGTGTCATGGGTTCTCCCAATCGAAGTTTCGGATTCTCCCGATCGGTGTCGCGAGTTCTCTTGTTCGGTGTCACGGCTTCTCCCAGTCGGTCCCACAGGTTCTCCCGATCGGTCCCATGGGTTCTCCGGAGCATTCCCATGGGTTCTCCCAAGCAGTCCCATGGGTTCTCCCGATCATTCCCATGGGTTCTCCCGATCCGTCCCAGGGGTTTTCCCGATTGGAGTCATGGCTTCTCCCAGTCAGTCCCAAAGGTTCTCCCGATCGGTCCCATGGGTTCTCCGGAGCATTCCCATGGGTTCTCCCAAGCAGTCCCATGGGTTCTCCCGATCATTCCCATGGCTCTCCTGATCCGTCACATGGGTTCTCCCGATCAGAGTCACCGGTTCCCCCAATCGGTGTCACGGGTTCTCCCAATCGGATTCACGGGTTCTCCCGATCGGTGTCACAAGTTCTCCTGATCGGTCCAAAGGGTTCTCCCCATTGGAGTCTCGGATTCTCCTGATCAGAGCCTCGGATTCTCCCGATTGGCCACATGGGTTCTCCAGGTCAATCCCACGGTTTCTCCCGATCTTTTCCATAGGTTCTCCCAATCACTCCCACCGGTTCTCCTGATCATTCCCAAGGCTTCTCCCGATCGGTCCCACGGGATCTCCCAATCGGTGTCGCGGGTTCTCCCGATCGGTGTCACGGGTTCTCCCGATCGGTCCAACGGGTACTTCCATTCGGTGTCACGGCTTCTCCCACTCGGTCCCACGGGTACTCCCAATCGTTCTCATGGTACATCCTGATCTTTGCCATGGGTTTTCCTGATCGGTCCCATGGGTTCTTCCAATCGGAGTCACGGATACTCCCCATCTGTGTCACGGATTCTCCCGATCGGTGTCTCGGATTCTCCCGATCGACGTCACAGGTTCTCCCGAGCGGAGTCACGTGTTCTCCCAATCTTTACCAGGGGTTTTCCTGATTGGTCCCATGGGTTCTTCCAATCGGAGTCAGGGGTTTTCCCGATCGGTGCCATGGTTTCTCCCGATCGGTCCCACGGATTCTCCCGATCGGAGTCTCGGATTCTCCCGATCGGAGTCACGGTTTCTCCCGATCAGTCCCACGGGTTCTCCCGAGTGGTCCCACATTTCTCCCTATCGGTCCCACGGGTTCTGCCGAATTGTGTCAGGGCTTCTGTCGAATTGTGTCAGGGGTTCTCCTGATCGGTATCACGGGTTCTCCCAATCGGATTCACGGGTACTCCCGATCGGTGTCACAAGTTCTACTGATCGGTCCAAAGGGGTCTCCCCATTGGAGTCTCGGATTCTCCCGATCGGAGCCTCGGATTCTCCCGATCGGTCCCATGGGTTCTCCTGATCGATCCCACGGGTTCTCCCAATCAGTCCCATGGGTTCTCCCGATCATTCCCAAGGCTTCTCCCGATCGGTCCCACGGAATCACCCGATCGGTGTCACCGAGTCTCCCGATCGGAGTTTTGGATTCTCCCGATCGGTGTCGCGGGTTCTCCCGATCGGTGTCACGGGTTCTCCCAATCAATCCCACGGTTTCTCCCGGTTGGTCCCACGGGTTCTCACAATCCACTCCATGGGTTCTCCTGATCGGTGTCACCGATTCTCCCATTTGGAGTCACGGCTTCTCCCAATCAGTCCCACGGTTTCTCCCAATCGTTCCCATGGTACCTCCCGATCTTTGCCACGGTTTCTCCCGATCGTTCCCAAAGGTTCTCCCAATCGGAGTCACCGGTTCCCCCGATCGGTATCACGGGTTCTACCAATCGGAGTCATGGGTTCTCCCGATCGGTGTCATAAGTTCTCTCGATCGGTCCAAACTGTTCTGCCCATTGGGGTCTCGGATTCTCCCGATCGGAGCCTCGGATTCTCCCAATCAGTCCCATGGGTTCTCCCAATCGGAATCACGGGTTCTCCCAATCGGAGTCTCGGGTTTTCACCATCGGTGTCATGGGTTCTCCCAATCGGAGTCACGGGTTCTCCCGATCGGTGTCTCAGATTCTCCCGATTGGAGTCACGGGTTCTCCCGAGCGGTGCCACGGGTTCTCCCGATCGGAGTCACAGGTTCTCCCAAGCGATGTCACAGGTTCCCCCGTTCGGAGTAACGTGTTTTCCCGATCGGAGACAGGATTTCTCCCAATCAGAGTGATGGGTTCTCCCAATTGGTCCCACGGCTTCTCCTGATCGGAGTCAGGGTTTCTACCTATCAGTGTCATGGGTTCTCCCGATCGATGTCACGGGTTCCCCCGATCAGTCTCACGGATTTTCCTGATTGGTGTCACGGGTTCTCCCGATCGGTGTCACGGGTTCTCCCAATCGAAGTTTTGGATTCTCCCGATCGGTGTCGCGAGTTCTTTTGTTCGGTGTCACGGCTTCTCCCAGTCGGTCCCACAGGTTCTCCCGATCGGTCCCATGGTTTCTGCCGAGCATTCCCATGTGTTCTCCCAAGCAGTCCCACGGGTTCTCCCGATCATTCCCATGGGTCCTCCCGATCCGTCCCAGGGGTTCTCCTGATTGGAGTCACGGCTTCTCCCAGTCAGTCCCACGGGTTCTCCTGATTGGTCCCATGGGTTTTCCCGCTCGGTCCCGTGGGTTCTCCCGATCAGAGTCACCGGTTCCCCCAATCGGTGTCACGGGTTCTCCCAATCGGTTCACGGGTTCTCCCGATCGGTGTCACAAGTTCTCCCGATCAGTCCAAAGGGTTCTCCCCATTGGAGTCTCGGATTCTCCTGATCGGAGCCTCGGATTCTACCGATCGGTCCCATGGGTTCTCCTGATCGATCCCACGGGTTCTCCTGATTTTTCCATAGGTTCTCCCGATCAGTCCTACAGGTTCTCACGATCATTCCCAAGGCTTCTCCCGATCGGTCCCACGGGATCACCCGATCGATGTCACCGGCTCTCCCGATCGGAGTTTTGGATTCTCCCGATCGGTGTCGCAGGTTCTCCCGATCGGTGTCACGGGTTCTCCCAATCCGCGTCATGGGTTCTCCGATTGGTGTCACCGGATCTCCCGTTCGGAGTCACGGCTTCTTCTAATCGGTCCCACGGGTTCCCCCGATCATTCCCATGATACCTCCCGATCTTTGCCATGGGTTTTCCCGATCGGTCACACGGGTTCTCCCGATCGTTCCCATGGTACCTCCCAATCTTTGCCATGGGTTTTCCCGATCGGTCCCACGGGTTCTCCCGATCAGTGTCACCGGTTCCCCCGATCGGTTTCACGGGTTCTCCCAATCGGAGTCACGGATTCTCCTGATCGGTGTCACACGTTCTCCCGACCGGTCCAAAGGGTTCTCCCCATTGGAATCTCGGATTCTCCTGATCGGAGCCTCGGATTCTCCGGATTGGTCACATGGGTTCTCCAGGTCAATCCCACGGGTTCTCCCGATCTTTTCCATAGGTTCTCCCAATCAGTCCCACCGGTTCTCCAGATCATTCCCAAGGCTTCTCCCGATCGGTCCCACGGGATCTCCCAATCGGTGTCGCGGGTTCTCCCGATCGGTGTCACGGGTTCTCCCGATCGGTCCCACGGGTACTTCCGTTCGGTGTCACGGCTTCTCCCAATCGGTCCCACGGGTATTCCCAATCGTTCTCATGGTACATCCCGATCTTTGCCACGGGTTTTCCTGATCGGTCCCATGGGTTCTTCCGATCGGAGTCACGGATTCTCCCGATCGGTGTCTCAGATTCTCCCGATTGGTCCCATGGGTTCTCCTGATCGGAGTCACGGGTTCGCCCGATCGGAGTCACGGGTTTTCCTCATCGGTGTCACGGGTTCTTCCGATCGGAGTCACGGTTTCTTCCGATTGGTGTCATGGGTTTTCCCGATCGGTCACATGGGTTCTCCTGATCGGAATCACCGGTTCCCCCGATCTGTTTCACGGGTTCTGCCAATCGGAGTCACGGATTCTCCTGATCGGTGTCACAAGTTCTCCCGATCGGTCCAAAGGGTTCTCCCCATTGGAGTCTAGGATTCTCCTGATCGGAGCCTCGGATTCTCCCGATTGGTCACATGGGTTCTCCAGGTCAATCCCATGGGTTCTCCCGATCTTTTCCATAGGTTCTCCCAATCAGACCCACCGGTTCTCCCGATCATTCCCAAGGCTTCTCTCGATCGGTCCCACGGGATCTCCCAATCGGTGTCGCGGGTTCTCCCGATCGGTGTCACGGGTTCTCCCGATCGGTCCCACGGGTACTTCCGTTCGGTGTCACGGCTTCTCCCAATCGGTCCCACGGGTACTCACAATCGTTCTCATGGTACATCCCGATCTTTGCCACGGGTTTTCCTGATCGGTCCCATGGGTTCTTCCGATCGGAGTCACAGATTCTCCCCATCTGTGTCATGGATTCTCCCGATCGGTGTCTTGGATTCTCCCGATCGAAGTCGCGGGTTCTCCCGAGTGGAGTCACGTGTTCTTCCGATCTTTGCCACGAGTTTTCCTGATCGGTCCCATGGGTTCTTCTGATCGGAGTCAGGGGTTTTCCCGATCGGTGTCACGGTTTCTCCCGATCGGTCCCACGGATTCTCCCGATCGGAGTCTCGGATTATCCCGATCGGAGTCACAGTTTCTCCCGATCCGTTTCCAGGATTCTCTCGCTCGGTCCCACGGGTTCTCCCGATCTGCATCACGGATTCTCCCGATCGGTCCCACGGGTGCTCCCGAGTGGTCCCACATTTCTCCCTATCGGCCCCACGGGTTCTGCCGAATTGTGTCAGGGTTTCTGCCGAATTGTGTCAGGGGTTCTCCCGATCGGTATCACGGGTTCTCCCAATCGGATTCACGGGTACTCCCGATCGGTGTCACAAGTTCTCCTGATCGGTCCAAAGGGGTCTCCCCATTGGAGTCTCGGATTCTCCCGATCGGAGCCTTGGATTCTCCCGATCGGTCCCATTGGTTCTCCTGATCGATCCCACGGGTTCTCCCGATCATTCCCAAGGCTTCTCCCGATCGGTCCCACGGGATCACCCGATCGGTGTCACCGAGTCTCCCGATCGGAGTCTCAGATTCTCCTGATCGGAGCCACGGATTCTCCCAATCAGTCCCATGGGTTCTCCTGGTCGGAGTCACAGGTTCTCCTGTTCGGAGTCACAGGATTTCCCCATCGGTGTCACGGGTTCTTCTGATCGGAGTCACGGGTTCTCCCGATCAGTGTCTCAGATTCTCCCGATTGGTCCCATGGGTTCTCCTGATCGGAGTCACGGGTTCTCCTGATCGGAGTCAGGGTTTCTTCTGATCGGTGTCATGGGTTTTCCCGATCGGTCACATGGGTTCTCCCGATCGGAGTCACCGGTTCCCCCGATCGGTTTCACGGGTTCTCCCAATCGGAGTCACGGATTCTCCTGATCAGTGTCACAAGTTCTCCCGATCGGTCCAAAGGGTTCTCCCCATTGGAGTCTCAGATTCTCCTGATCGGAGCCTCGGATTCTCCCGATTGGCCACATGGGTTCTCCAGGTCAATCCCACGGGTTCTCCCGATCTTTTCCATAGGTTCTCCCAATCAGTCCCATCGGTTCTCCCAATCATTCCCAAGGCTTCTCCTGATCAGTCCCATGGGATCTCCCAATCAGTGTCGCGGGTTCTCCCGATCAGTGTCACGGGTTCTCCCGATCGGTCCCACGGGTACTTCCGTTCGGTGTCACGGCTTCTCCCAATCGGTCCCACGGGTACTCCCAATCGTTCTCATGGTACATCCCGATATTTGCCACAGGTTTTCCTGATCGGTCCCATGGGTTCTTCCGATCGGAGTCACGGATTCTCCCCATCTGTGTCACGGATTCTCCCGATCGGTGTCTCGGATTCTCCCGATCGATGTCACGGGTTCTCCCGAGCGGAGTCACGTGTTCTCCCGATCTTTGCCATTGGTTTTCCTGATCGTTCCCATGGGTTGTTCCGATCGGAGTCAGGGGTTTTCCCGATCGGTGTCACGGTTTCTCCCAATCGGTCCCACGGATTCTCCCGGTCGGAGTCTCGGATTCTCCCGATCGGAGTCACGGGTTCTCCCGATCGGCATCACGGATTCTCCTGATCAGTCCCACGGGTTCTCCCGAGTGGTCCCACATTTCTCCCTATCGGTCCCATGGGTTGTGCCGAATTGTGTCAGGGTTTCTGCCGAAGTGTGTCACGGGTTCTCCCGATTGGTATCACGGGTTCTCCCAATCAGAATCACGGGTACTCCCGATCAGTGTCACAAGTTCTCCTGATCGGTCCAAAGGGGTCTCCCCATTGGAGTCTCAGATTCTCCCGATCGGAGCCTCGGATTCTCCCGATCGGTCCCCTGGGTTCTCCTGATCGATCCCACGGGTTCTCCCAATCAGTCCCACGGGTTCTCCCGATCATTCCCAAGGCTTCTCCCGATTGGTCCCACGGGATCACCCGATCGGTGTCACCGAGTCTCCCGATCGGAGTTTCGGATTCTCCCGATCGGTGTCGCGGGTTCTCCCGATCGGTGTCACGGGTTCTCCCAATCAGTCCCACGGTTTCTCCCGATTGGTCCCACGGGTTATCACAATCCGCTTCATGGGTTCTCCCGATCGGTGTCACCGATTCTCCCATTTGGAGTCACGGCTTCTCCCAATCAGTCCCACGGGTTCACCCAATCGTTCCCATGGTACCTCCCGATCTTTGCCATGGGTTTTCCCGATTGTTCCCAAGGGTTCTCCCAATCGGAGTCACCAGTTCCCCCGATCGGTATCACGGGTTCTACCAATCGGAGTCATGGGTTCTCCCGATCGGTGTCATAAGTTCTCTCGATCGGTCCAAACTGTTCTCCCCATTGGGGTCTCGGATTCTCCCGATCGGAGCCTCGGATTCTCCCGATCAGTCCCATGGGTTCTCCCAATCGGAATCATGGGTTCTCCCGATCGGAGTCACGGGTTTTCCCCATCGGTGTCACGGGTTCTCCCAATCGGAGTCATGGGTTCTCCCGATCGGTGTCTCAGATTCTCCCGATTGGAGTCACGGGTTCTCCCGAGTGGTGCCACGGATTCTCCCGATCGGAGTCACAGGTTCTCCCAAGCGATGTCACAGGTTCCCCCGTTCGGAGTAACGTGTTTTCCCGATCGGAGTCAGGATTTCTCCCGATCAGAGTGATGGGTTCTCCCAATTGGTCCCACGGCTTCTCCTGATCGGAGTCAGGGTTTCTACCAATCACTGTCACGGGTTCTCCCGATCGATGTCACGGGTTCCCCCGATCAGTCTCACGGATTTTCCCGATTTGTGTCGCGGGTTCTCCCGATCGGTGTCATGGGTTCTCCCAATCGAAGTTTTGGATTCTCCCGATCGGTGTCGCGAGTTCTCTTGTTCGGTGTCACGGCTTCTCCCAGTCGGTCCCACAGGTTCTCCCGATCGGTCCCATGGGTTCTCCGGAGCATTCCCATGGGTTCTCCCAAGCAGTCCCATGGGTTCTCCCGATCATTCCCATGGGTTCTCCCGATCCGTCCCAGGGGTTTTCCCGATTGGAGTCATGGCTTCTCCCAGTCAGTCCCACAGGTTCTCCCGATCGGTCCCATGGGTTCTCCGGAGCATTCCCATGGGTTCCCCAAGCAGTCCCATGGGTTCTCCCGATCATTCCCATGGGTTCTCCCGATCCGTCACATGGGTTCTCCCGATCAGAGTCACCGGTTCCCCCAATCGGTGTCACGGGTTCTCCCAATCGGATTCACGGGTTCTCCCGATCGGTGTCACAAGTTCTCCTGATCGGTCCAAAGGGTTCTCCCCATTGGAGTCTCGGATTCTCCTGATCGGAGCCTCGGATTCTCCCGATTGGCCACATGGGTTCTCCAGGTCAATCCCACGGTTTCTCCCGATCTTTTCCATAGGTTCTCCCAATCAGTCCCACCGGTTCTCCCGATCATTCCCAAGGCTTCTCCCGATCGGTCCCACGGGATCTCCCAATCGGTGTCGCGGGTTGTCCCGATCGGTGTCACGGGTTCTCCCGATCGGTCCAACGGGTACTTCCATTCGGTGTCACGGCTTCTCCCACTCGGTCCCACGGGTACTCCCAATCGTTCTCATGGTACATCCTGATCTTTGCCATGGGTTTTCCTGATCGGTCCCATGGGTTCTTCCGATCGGAGTCACGGATACTCCCCATCTGTGTCACGGATTCTCCCGATCGGTGTCTCGGATTCTCCCGATCGACGTCACGGGTTCTCCCGAGCGGAGTCACGTGTTCTCCCAATCTTTACCAGGGGTTTTCCTGATTGGTCCCATGGGTTCTTCCAATCGGAGTCAGGGGTTTTCCCGATCGGTGCCATGGTTTCTCCCGATCGGTCCCACGGATTCTCCCGATCGGAGTCTCGGATTCTCCCGATCGGAGTCACGGTTTCTCCCGATCAGTCCCACGGGTTCTCCCGAGTGGTCCCACATTTCTCCCTATCGGTCCCACGGGTTCTGCCGAATTGTGTCAGCGTTTCTGCCGAATTGTGTCAGGGGTTCTCCTGATCGGTATCACAGGTTCTCCCAATCGGATTCACGGGTACTCCCGATCGGTGTCACAAGTTCTACTGATCGGTCCAAAGGGGTCTCCCCATTGGAGACTCGGATTCTCCCGATCGGAGCCTCGGATTCTCCCGATCGGTCCCATGGGTTCTCCTGATCGATCCCATGGGTTCTCCCAATCAGTCCCACGGGTTCTCCTGATCATTCCCAAGGCTTCTCCCGATCGGTCCCACGGAATCACCCGATCGGTGTCACCGAGTCTCCCGATCGGAGTTTTGGATTCTCCCGATCGGTGTCGCGGGTTCTCCCGATCGGTGTCACGGGTTCTCCCAATCAATCCCACGGTTTCTCCCGGTCAGTCCCACGGGTTCTCACAATCCGCTCCATGGGTTCTCCCGATCGGTGTCACCGATTCTCCCATTTGGAGTCACGGCTTCTCCCAATCAGTCCCACGGTTTCTCCCAATCGTTCCCATGGTACCTTCCGATCTTTGCCACGGTTTCTCCCGATCGTTCCCAAAGGTTCTCCCAATCGGAGTCACCGGTTCCCCCGATCGGTATCACAGGTTCTACCAATCGGAGTCATGGGTTCTCCCGATCGGTGTCATAAGTTCTCTCGATCGGTCCAAACTGTTCTGCCCATTGGGGTCTCGGATTCTCCCGATCGGAGCCTCGGATTCTCCCAATCAGTCCCATGGGTTCTCCCAATCGGAATCACGGGTTCTCCCAATCGGAGTCTCGGGTTTTCCCCATCGGTGTCATGGGTTCTCCCAATCGGAGTCACGGGTTCTCCCGATCGGTGTCTCAGATTCTCCCGATTGGAGTCACGGGTTCTCCCGAGCGGTGCCACGGATTCTCCCGATCGGAGTCACTGGTTCTCCCAAGCGATGTCACAGGTTCCCCCGTTCGGAGTAACGTGTTTTCCCGATCGGAGTCAGGATTTCTCCCGATCAGAGTGATGGGTTCTCCCAATTGGTCCCACGGCTTCTCCTGATCGGAGTCAGGGTTTCTACCTATCAGTGTCATGGGTTCTCCCGATCGATGTCACGGGTTCCCCTGATCAGTCTCACGGATTTTCCCGATTGGTGTCACGGGTTCTCCCGATCGGTGTCACGGGTTCTCCCAATCGAAGTTTTGGATTCTCCCGATCGGTGTCGCGAGTTCTTTTGTTCGGTGTCACGGCTTCTCCCAGTCGGTCCCACAGGTTCTCCCGATCGGTCCCATGGTTTCTGCCGAGCATTCCCATGTGTTCTCCCAAGCAGTCCCACGGGTTCTCCCGATCATTCCCATGGGTTCTCCCGATCCGTCCCAGGGGTTCTCCTGATTGGAGTCACGGCTTCTCCCAGTCAGTCCCACGGGTTCTCCTGATTGGTCCCATGGGTTTTCCCGCTCGGTCCCGTTGGTTCTCCTGATCAGAGTCACCGGTTCCCCCAATCGGTGTCACGGGTTCTCCCAATCGGTTCACGGGTTCTCCCGATCGGTGTCACAAGTTCTCCCGATCAGTCCAAAGAGTTCTCCCCATTGGAGTCTCGGATTCTCCTGATCGGAGCCTCGGATTCTACCGATCGGTCCCATGGGTTCTCCTGATCGATCCCACGGGTTCTCCCGATTTTTCCATAGGTTCTCCCGATCAGTCCTACAGGTTCTCACGATCATTCCCAAGGCTTCTCCTGATCGGTCCCACAGGATCACCCGATCGATGTCACCGGCTCTCCCGATCGGAGTTTTGGATTCTCCCGATCGGTGTCGCAGGTTCTCCCGATCGGTGTCACGGGTTCTCCCAATCCGCGTCATGGGTTCTCCGATTGGTGTCACCGGATCTCCCGTTCGGAGTCACGGCTTCTTCTAATCGGTCCCACGGGTTCCCCCGATCATTCCCATGATACCTCCCGATCTTTGCCATGGGTTTTCCCGATCGGTCACACGGGTTCTCCCGATCGTTCCCATGGTACCTCTCAATCTTTGCCATGGGTTTTCCCGATCGGTCCCACGGGTTCTCCCGATCAGTGTCACTGGTTCCGCCGATCGGTATCACAGGTTCTCCCAATCGGAGTCACGGTTTCTCCCGATCGGTGTCACAAGTTCTCTCGATCGGTCCAAACGGTTCTCCCCATTGGAGTCTCGGATTCTCCTGATCGGAGCCTCGGATTCTCCCAATCAGTCCCATGGGTTCTCCTGGTCGGAGTCACAGGTTCTCCCGATCGGAGTCACGGGTTTTCCCCATCAGTGTCACGGGTTATTCTGATCGGAGTCACGGTTTCCCCCGATCGGTGTCTCAGATTCTCCCGATTGGTCCCATGGGTTCTCCTGATCGGAGTCAGGGGTTTTTCCCCTTCGGTGTCACGGGTTCTTCCGATCGGAGTCACGGGTACTTCCGATCGGTGTCATGGGTTTTCCCGATCGGTCACATGGGTTCTCCCGATCGGAGTCACCGGTTCCCCCGATCGGTTTCACGGGTTCTCCCAATCGGAGTCACGGATTCTCCTGATCAGTGTCACAAGTTCTCCCGATCGGTCCAAAGGGTTCTCCCCATTGGAGTCTCGGATTCTCCTGATCGGAGCCTCGGATTCTCCCGATTGGTCACATGGGTTCTCCAGGTCAATCCCACGGGTTCTCCCGATCTTTTCCATAGCTTCTCCCAATCAGTCCCACCGGTTCTCCTGATCATTCCCAAGGCTTCTCCCGATCGGTCCCACGGGATCTCCCAATCGGTGTTGCGGGTTCTCCCGATCGGTGTCACGGGTTCTCCCGATCGGTCCCACGGGTACTTCCGTTCGGTGTCACGGCTTCTCCCAATCGGTCCCACGGGTACTCCCAATCGTTCTCATGGTACATCCCGATCTTTGCCACGGGTTTTCCTCATCGGTCCCATGGGTTCTTCCGATCGGAGTCACGGATTCTCCCCATCTGTGTCACGGATTCTCCCGATCGGTGTCTCGGATTCTCCCGATCGAAGTCACGGGTTCTCCTGAGCGGAGTCACGTGTTCTCCCAATCTTTGCCACGGGTTTTCCTGATCGGTCCCATGGGTCCTTCCGATCGGAGTCAGGGGTTTTCCCGATCGGTGTCGCGGTTTCTCCCGATCGGTCCCACGGATTTTCCCGATCGGAGTCACAGGTTTTCCCCATTGGTGTCACGGGTTCTTCTGATCGGAGTCACGGGTTCTCCCGATCGGTGTCTCAGATTCTCCCGATTGGTCCCATGGGTTCTCCTGATCGGAGTCACGGGTTCTCCCGATCGGAGTCACGGGTTCTTCCGATTGGTGTCATGGGTTTTCCCGATCGGTAACATGGGTTCTCCCGATCGGAATCACCGGTTCCCCCGATCGGTTTCACGGTTTCTCCCAATCGGAGTCACGGATTCTCCTGATCGGTGTCACAAGTTCTCCCGATCGGTCCAAAGGGTTCTCCCCATTGGAGTCTCGGATTCTCCTGATCGGAGCCTCGGATTCTCCCGATTGGTCACATGGGTTCTCCAGGTCAATCCCACGGGTTCTCCCGATCTTTTCCATAGGTTCTCCCAATCAGTCCCACCCGTTCTCCCGATCATTCCCAAGGCTTCTCTCGATCGGTCACACGGGATCTCCCAATCAGTGTCACGGGTTCTCCCGACCGGTGTCACGGGATCTCCCGATCGGTCCCACGGGTACTTCCGTTCGGTGTCATGGCTTCTCCCAATCGGTCCCACGGGTACTCCCAATCGTTCTCATGGTACATCCCGATCTTTGCCACGGGTTTTCCTCATCGGTCCCATGGGTTCTTCCGATCGGAGTCACGGATTCTCCCCATCTGTTTCACGGATTCTGCCGATCAGTGTCTCGGATTCTCCCGATCGAAGTCACGGGTTCTCCCGAGCGGGGTCACGTGTTCTCCCGATCTTTGCCACGGATTTTCCTGATCGGTCCCATGAGTTCTTCCGATCGGAGTCAGGGGTTTTCCTGATCGGCGTCAAGGTTTCTCCTGATTGGTCCCATGGATTCTCCTGATCGGAGCCTCGGATTCTCCCGATCGGAGTCACGGGTTCTCCCGATCGGTTTCTAGTATTCTCTCGCTCGGTCCCACGGGTTCTCCCGATCGACATCATGGATTCTCCAGATCGGTCCCACGGGTTTCCCGAGTGGTCCCACATTTCTCCCTGTCAGTCCCATGGGTTCTGCCGAATTGTGCCAGGGTTTCTGCCGAATTGTGTCAGGGGTTCTCCCGATCGGTATCACGGGTTCTCCCAATCGGATTCACGGGTACTCCCGCTCGGTGTCACAAGTTCTCCTGATTTTTCCAAAGGGGTCTCCCCATTGGAGTCTCGGATTCTCCCGATTGGAGCCTCGGATTCTCCCGATCGGTCCCATGGGTTCTCCTGATTGATCCCACGGGTTCTCCCAATCAGTCCCACGGGTTCTCCCGATCATTCCCAAGGCTTCTCCCGATCGGTCCCACGGGATCACCAGATCGGTGTCAACGAGTCTCCCGATCGGAGTCTCAGATTCTCCCGATCGGGGCCTCGGATTCTCCCAATCAGTCCCATGTGTTCTCCTGGTCGGAGTCACAGGTTCTCCTGTTCGGATTCACGGGATTTCCCCATCGGTGTCACGGGTTCTTCTGATCGGAGTCACGGGTTCTCCCGATCGGTGTCTCAGATTCTCCCGATTGGTCCCATGGGTTCTCCTGATCGGAGTCACGGGTTCTCCTGATCGGAGTCACGGGTTTTCCCCATCGGTGTCACGGGTTCTTCCGATCGGAGTCAGGGGTTCTTCCGATCGGTGTCATGGGTTTTCCCGATCGGTCACATGGATTCTCCCGATCGGAGTCACCGGTTCCCCCGATCGGTTTCACGGGTTCTCCCAATCGGAGTCACGGATTCTCCTGATCAGTGTCACACGTTCTCCCGACCGGTCCAAATGGTTCTCCGCATTGGAATCTCGGATTCTCCTGATCGGAGCCTCGGATTCTCTGGATTGGTCACATGGGTTCTCCAGGTCAATCCCACGGGTTCTCCCGATCTTTTCCATAGGTTCTCCCAATCAGTCCCACCGGTTCTCCAGATCATTCCCAAGGCTTCTCCCGATCGGTCCCACGGGATCTCCCAATCGGTGTCGCGGGTTCTCCCGATCGGTGTCACGGGTTCTCCCGATCGGTCCCACGGGTACTTCCGTTCGGTGTCACGGCTTCTCCCAATCGGTCCCACGGGTATTCGCAATCGTTCTCATGGTACATCCCAATCTTTGCCACGGGTTTTCCTGATCGGTCCCATGGGTTCTTCCGATCGGAGTCACGGATTCTCCCGATCGGTGTCTCAGATTCTCCCGATTGGTCCCATGGGTTCTCCTGATCGGAGTCACGGGTTCGCCCGATCGGAGTCACGGGTTTTCCCCATCGGTGTCACGGGTTCTTCCGATCGGAGTCACGGGTTCTTCCGATTGGTGTCATGGGTTTTCCCGATCGGTCACATGGGTTCTCCTGATCGGAATCACCGGTTCCCCCGATCTGTTTCACGGGTTCCCCCAATCGGAGTCACGGATTCTCCTGATCGGTGTCACAAGTTCTCCCGATCGGTCCAAAGGGTTCTCCCCATTGGAGTCTAGGATTCTCCTGATCGGAGCCTCGGATTCTCCCGATTGGTCACATGGGTTCTCCAGGTCAATCCCACGGGTTCTCCCGATCTTTTCCATAGGTTCTCCCAATCAGACCCACCGGTTCTCCCGATCATTCCCAAGGCTTCTCTCGATCGGTCCCACGGGATCTCCCAATCGGTGTCGCGGGTTCTCCCGATCGGTGTCACGGGTTCTCCCGATCGGTGTCACGGGTTCTCCCGATCGGTCCCACGGGTACTTCCGTTCGGTGTCACGGCTTCTCCCAATCGGTCCCACGGGTACTCCCAATCGTTCTCATGGTACATCCCAATCTTTGCCACGGGTTTTCCTGATCGGTCCCATGGGTTCTTCCGATCGGAGTCACAGATTCTCCCCATCTGTGTCATGGATTCTCCCGATCGGTGTCTTGGATTCTGCCGATCGAAGTCACGGGTTCTCCCGAGTGGAGTCACGTGTTCTTCCGATCTTTGCCACGAGTTTTCCTGATCGGTCCCATGGGTTCTTCCGATCGGAGTCAGGGGTTTTCCCGATCGGTGTCACGGTTTCTCCCGATCGGTCCCACGGATTCTCCCAATCGGAGTCTCGGATTATCCCGATCGGAGTCACAGTTTCTCCCGATCGGTTTCCAGGATTCTCTCGCTCGGTCCCACGGGTTCTCCCGATCTGCATCACGGATTCTCCCGATCGGTCCCACGGGTGCTCCCGAGTGGTCCCACATTTCTCCCTATCGGCCCCACGGGTTCTGCCGAATTGTGTCAGGGTTTCTGCCGAATTGTGTCAGGGGTTCTCCCGATCGGTATCACGGGTTCTCCCAATCGGATTCACGGGTACTCCCGATCGGTGTCACAGGTTCTCCTGATCGGTCCAAAGGGGTCTCCCCATTGGAGTCTCGGATTGTCCCGATCGGAGCCTCGGATTCTCCCGATCGGTCCCATGGGTTCTCCTGATCGATCCCACGGGTTCTCCCGATCATTCCCAAGGCTTCTCCCGATCGGTCCCACGGGATCACCCGATCGGTGTCACCGAGTCTCCCGATCGGAGTCTCAGATTCTCCTGATCGGAGCCACGGATTCTCCCAATCCGTCCCATGGGTTCTCCTGGTCGGAGTCACAGGTTCTCCTGTTCGGAGTCACAGGACTTCCCCATCGGTGTCACGGGTTCTTCTGATCGGAGTCACGGGTTCTCCCGATCAGTGTCTCAGATTCTCCCGATTGGTCCCATGGGTTCTCCTGATCGGAGTCACGGGTTCTCCTGATCGGAGTCAGGGGTTCTTCCGATCGGTGTCATGGGTTTTCCCGATTGGTCACATGGGTTCTCCCGATCGGAGACACCGGTTCCCCCGATCGGTTTCACGGGTTCTCCCAATCGGAGTCACGGATTCTCCTGATCAGTGTCACAAGTTCTCCCGATCGGTCCAAAGGGTTCTCCCCATTGGAGTCTCGGATTCTCCTGATCGGAGCCTCGGATTCTCCCGATTGGCCACATGGGTTCTCCAGGTCAATCCCACGGGTTCTCCCGATCTTTTCCATAGGTTCTCCCAATCAGTCCCACCGGTTCTCCCAATCATTCCCAAGGCTTCTCCCGATCAGTCCCATGGGATCTCCCAATCAGTGTCGCGGGTTCTCCCGATCAGTGTCACGGGTTCTCCCGATCGGTCCCACGGGTACTTCCGTTCGGTGTCACGGCTTCTCCCAATCGGTCCCACGGGTACTCCCAATCGTTCTCATGGTACATCCCGATATTTGCCACGGGTTTTCCTGATCGGTCCCATGGGTTCTTCCGATCGGAGTCACGGATTCTCCCCATCTGTGTCACGGATTCTCCCGATCGGTGTCTCGGATTCTCCCGATCGATGTCACGGGTTCTCCCGAGCGGAGTCACGTGTTCTCCCGATCTTTGCCACGGGTTTTCCTGATCGTTCCCATGGGTTGTTCCGATCGGAGTCAGGGGTTTTCCCGATCGGTGTCACGGTTTCTCCCAATCGGTCCCACGGATTCTCCCGATCGGAGTCTCGGATTCTCCCGATCGGAGTCACGGGTTCTCCCGATCGGCATCACGGATTCTCCTGATCAGTCCCACGGGTTCTCCCGAGTGGTCCCACATTTCTCCCTATCGGTCCCATGGGTTGTGCCGAATTGTGTCAGGGTTTCTGCCGAATTGTGTCAGGGGTTCTCCCGATCGATATCAAGGGTTCTCCCAATCAGAATCACGGGTACTCCCGATCGGTGTCACAAGTTCTCCTGATCGGTCCAAAGGGGTCTCCCCATTGGAGTCTCGGATTCTCCCAATCAGAGCCTTGGATTCTCCCGATCGGTCCCCTGGGTTCTCCTGATTGATCCCATGGGTTCTCCCAATCAGTCCCACGGGTTCTCCCGATCATTCCCAAGGCTTCTCCCGATTGGTCCCACGGGATCACCCGATCGGTGTCACCGAGTCTCCCGATCGGAGTTTCATATTCTCCCGATCGGTGTCGCGGGTTCTCCCGATCGGTGTCACGGGTTCTCCCAATCAGTCCCACGGTTTCTCCCGATTGGTCCCACGGGTTATCACAATCCGCTTCATGGGTTCTCCCGATTGGTGTCACCGATTCTCCCATTTGGAGTCACGGCTTCTCCCAATCAGTCCCACGGGTTCACCCAATCGTTCCCATGGTACCTCCCGATCTTTGCCATGGGTTTTCCCGATTGTTCCCAAGGGTTCTCCCAATCGGAGTCACCGGTTCCCCCGATCGGTATCACGGGTTCTACCAATCGGAGTCATGGGTTCTCCCGATCGGTGTCATAAGTTCTCTCGATCGGTCCAAACTGTTCTCCCCATTGGGGTCTCGGATTCTCCCGATCGGAGCCTCGGATTCTCCCGATCAGTCCCATGGGTTCTCCCAATCGGAATCACGGGTTCTCCTGATCGGAGTCACGGGTTTTCCCCATCGGTGTCACGGGTTCTCCCAATCGGAGTCATGGGTTCTCCCGATCGGTGTCTCAGATTCTCCCGATTGGAGTCACGGGTTCTCCCGAGTGGTGCCACGGATTCTCCCGATCGGAGTCACAGGTTCTCCCAAGCGATGTCACAGGTTCCCCCATTCGGAGTAACGTGTTTTCCCGATCGGAGTCAGGATTTCTCCCGATCAGAGTGATGGGTTCTCCCAATTGGTCCAACGGCTTCTCCTGATCGGAGTCAGGGTTTCTACCGATCACTGTCACGGGTTCTCCCGATCGATGTCACGGGTTCCCCCGATCAGTCTCACGGATTTTCCCGATTTGTGTCGCGGGTTCTCCTGATCAGTGTCATGGGTTCTCCCAATCGAAGTTTCGGATTCTCCCGATCGGTGTCGCGAGTTCTCTTGTTCGGTGTCACGGCTTCTCCCAGTCGGTCCCACAGGTTCTCCCGATCGGTCCCATGGGTTCTCCGGAGCATTCCCATGGGTTCTCCCAAGCATTCCCATGGGTTCTCCCGATCATTCCCATGGGTTCTCCCGATCCGTCCCAGTGGTTCTCCCGATTGGAGTCACGGCTTCTCCCAGTCAGTCCCACGGGTTCTCCTGATCGGTCCCCTGGGTTTTCCCGATCTGTCCCATTGGTTCTCCGGATCAGAGTCACCGGTTCCCCCAATCGGTGTCACGGGTTCTCCCAATCGGATTCACGGGTTCTCCCGATCGGTGTCACAAGTTCTCCTGATCAGTCCAAAGGGTTCTCCCCATTGGAGTCTCGGATTCTCCTGATCAGAGCCTCGGATTCTCCCGATTGGCCACATGGGTTCTCCTGGTCAATCCCACGGTTTCTCCCGATCTTTTCCATAGGTTCTCCCAATCAGTCCCACCGGTTCTCCCGATCATTCCCAAGGCTTCTCCCGATCGGTCCCACGGGATCTCCCAATCGGTGTCGCGGCTTCTCCCGATCGGTGTCACGGGTTCTCCCGATCGGTCCCACGGGTACTTCCATTCAGTGTCACGGCTTCTCCCAATCGGTCCCACGGGTACTCCCAATCGTTCTCATGGTACATCCTGATCTTTGCCATGGGTTTTCCTGATCGGTTCCATGGGTTCTTCCGATCGGAGTCACGGATCCTCCCCATCTGTGTCACGGGTTCTCCCGATCGGTCCCACGGGTACTTCCATTCAGTGTCACGGCTTCTCCCAATCGGTCCCACGGGTACTCCCAATCGTTCTCATGGTACATCCTGATCTTTGCCATGGGTTTTCCTGATCGGTTCCATGGGTTCTTCCGATCGGAGTCACGGATCCTCCCCATCTGTGTCACGGATTCTCCCGATCGGTGTCTCGGATTCTCCCGATCGACGTCACGGGTTCTCCTGAGCGGAGTCACGTGTTCTCCCGATCTTTGCCAGGGGTGTTCCTGATTGGTCCCATGGGTTCTTCCAATTGGAGTCAGGGGTTTTCCCGATCGGTGTCACGGTTTCTCCCGATCGGTCCCACGGATTCTCCCAATCGGAGTCTCGGATTCTCCCGATCGGAGTCACGGGTTCTCCCGATCAGTCCCACGGGTTCTCCCGAGTGGTCCCACATTTCTCCCTATCGGTCCCACGGGTTCTGCCGAATTGTGTCAGGGGTTCTCCTGATCGGTATCACGGGTTCTCCCAATCGGATTCACGGGTACTCCCGATCGGTGTCACAAATTCTCCTGATCGGTCCAAAGGGGTCTCCCCATTGGAGTCTCGGATTCTCCCGATCGGAGCCTCGGATTCTCCCGATCGGTCCCATGGGTTCTCCTGATCGATCCCACGGGTTCTCCCAATCAGTCCCACGGGTTCTCCCGATCATTCCCAAGGCTTCTCACGATCGGTCCCACGGAATCACCCGATCGGTGTCACCGAGTCGCCCGATCGGAGTTTTGGATTCTCCCGATCGGTGTCGCGGGTTCTCCCGATCGGTGTCACGGGTTCTCCCAATCAATCCCACGGTTTCTCCCGATCGGTCCCACGGGTTCTCACAATCCGCTCCATGGGTTCTCCTGATCGGTGTCACCGATTCTCACATTTATAGTCACGGCTTCTCCCAATCAGTCCCACGGGTTCTCCCAATCGTTCCCATGGTACCTCCCGATCTTTGCCATGGGTTTTCCCGATCGTTCCCAAAGGTTCTCCCAATCGGAGTCACCGGTTCCCCCGATCGGTATCACGGGTTCTACCAATCGGAGCCATGGGTTCTCCCGATCGGTGTCATAAGTTCTCTCGATCGGTCCAAACTGTTCTGCCCATTGGGGTCTCAGATTCTCCCGATCGGAGCCTCGGATTCTCCCGATCAGTCCCATGGGTTCTCCCAATCGGAATCACGGGTTCTCCCAATCGGAGTCTCGGGTTTTCCCCATCGGTGTCATGGGTTCTCCCAATCAGAGTCACGGGTTCTCCCGAGCGGTGCCACGGGTTCTCCCGATCGGAGTCACAGGTTCTCCCAAGCGATGTCACAGGTTCCCCCGTTCGGAGTAACGTGTTTTCCCGATCGGTGTCAGGATTTCTCCCGATCAGAGTGATGGGTTCTCCCAATTGGTCCCACGGCTTCTCCTGATCGGAGTCAGGGTTTCTACCTATCAGTGTCATGGGTTCTCCCGATCGATGTCACGGGTTCCCCCGATCAGTCTCACGGATTTTCCCGATTGGTGTCACGGGTTCTCCCGATCGGTGTCACGGGTTCTCCCAATCGAAGTTTCAGATTCTCCCGATCGGTGTCGCGAGTTCTCTTGTTCGGTGTCACGGCTTCTCCCAGTCGGTCCCACAGGTTCTCCCGATCGGTCCCATGGTTTCTGCCGAGCATTCCCATGTGTTCTCCCAAGCAGTCCCACGGGTTCTCCCGATCATTCCCATGGGTTCTCCCGATCCGTCCCAGGGGTTCTCCTGATTGGAGTCACGGCTTCTCCCAGTCAGTCCCACGGGTTCTCCTGATTGGTCCCATGGGTTTTCCCGCTCGGTCCCGTTGGTTCTCCCGATCAGAGTCACCGGTTCCCCCAATCGGTGTCACGGGTTCTCCCAATCGGTTCACGGGTTCTCCCGATCGGTGTCACAAGTTCTCCCGATCAGTCCAATGGGTTCTCCCCATTGGAGTCTCGGATTCTCCTGATCGGAGCCTCGGATTCTCCCGATTGGTCACATGGGTTCTCCAGGTCAATCCCACGGGTTCTCCCGATCTTTTCCATAGGTTCTCCCAATCAGTCCCACCGGTTCTCCTGAGCATTCCCAAGGCTTCTCCCGATCGGTCCCACGGGATCTCCCAATCGGTGTCGCGGGTTCTCCCGACCGGTGTCACGGGATCTCCCGATCGGTCCCACGGGTACTTCCGTTCGGTGTCACGGCTTCTCCCAATCGGTCCCACGGGTACTCCCAATCGTTCTCATGGTACATCCCGATCTTTGCCACGGGTTTTCCTCATCGGTCCCATGGGTTCTTCCGATCGGAGTCACGGATTCTCCCCATCTGTGTCACGGATTCTCCCTATCGGTGTCTCGGATTCTCCCGAACGAAGTCACGGGTTCTCCTGAGCGGAGTCACGTGTTCTCCCAATCTTTGCCACGGGTTTTCCTGATCGGTCCCATGGGACCTTCCGATCGGAGTCAGGGGTTTTCCCGATCGGTGTCGCGGTTTCTCCCGATCGATCCCACGGATTTTCCCGATCGGAGTCACGGGTTTTCCCCATCGGTGTCACGGGTTCTTCTGATCGGAGTCACGGGTTCTCCCGATCGGTGTCTCAGATTCTCCCGATTGGTCCCATGGGTTCTCCTGATCGGAGTCACGGGTTCTCCCGATCGGAGTCACGGGTTCTTCCGATTGGTGTCATGGGTTTTCCCGATCGGTCACATGGGTTCTCCCGATCGGAATCACCGGTTCCCCCGATCGGTTTCACGGCTTCTCCCAATCGGAGTCACGGATTCTCCTGATCGGTGTCACAAGTTCTCCCGATCGGTCCAAAGGGTTCTCCCCATTGGAGTCTCGGATTCTCCTGATCGGAGCCTCGGATTCTCCCGATTGGTCACATGGGTTCTCCAGGTCAATCCCACGGGTTCTCCCGATCTTTTCCATAGGTTCTCCCAATCAGTCCCACCGGTTCTCCCGATCATTCCCAAGGCTTCTCTTGATCGGTCCCACGGGATCTCCCAATCAGTGTCACGGGTTCTCCCGACCGGTGTCACGGGATCTCCCGATCTGTCCCACGGGTACTTCCGTTCGGTGTCATGGCTTTTCCCAATCGGTCCCACGGGTACTCCCAATCGTTCTCATGGTACATCCCGATCTTTGCCACGGGTTTTCCTCATCGGTCCCATGGGTTCTTCCGATCGGAGTCACGGATTCTCCCCATCTGTGTCACGGATTCTCCCGATCAGTGTCTCGGATTCTCCCGATCGAAGTCACGGGTTCTCCCGAGCGGAGTCACGTGTTCTCCCGATCTTTGCCACGGATTTTCCTGATCGGTCCCATGAGTTCTTCCGATCGGAGTCAGGGGTTTTCCTGATCGGCATCAAGGTTTCTCCTGATTGGTCCCATGGATTCTCCCGATCGGAGCCTCGGATTCTCCCGATCAGAGTCACGGGTTCTCCCGATCGGTTTCTAGTATTCTCTCGCTCGGTCCCACAGGTTCTCCCGATCGACATCACGGATTCTCCAGATCGGTCCCACGGGTTCTCCCGAGTGGTCCCACATTTCTCCCTGTCAGTCCCATGGGTTCTGCCGAATTGTGCCAGGGTTTCTGCCGAATTGTGTCAGGGGTTCTCCCGATCGGTATCACGGGTTCTCCCAATCGGATTCACGGGTACTCCCGCTCGGTGTCACAAGTTCTCCTGATTTTTCCAAAGCGGTCTCCCCATTGGAGTCTCGGATTCTCACGATCGGAGCCTCGGATTCTCCCGATCGGTCCCATGGGTTCTCCTGATTGATCCCACGGGTCCTCCCAATCAGTCCCATGGGTTCTCCCGATCATTCCCAAGGCTTCTCCCGATCGGTCCCACGGGATCACCAGATCGGTGTCAACGAGTCTCCCGATCGGAGTCTCAGATTCTCCCGATCGGAGCCTCGGATTCTCCCAATCAGTCCCATGTGTTCTCCTGGTCGGAGTCACGGGTTTTCCCCATCGGTGTCACGGGTTCTTCCGATCGGAGTCAGGGGTTCTTCCGATCGGTGTCATGGGTTTTCCCGATCGGTCACATGGGTTCTCCCGATCGGAGTCACCGGTTCCCCCGATCGGTTTCACGGGTTCTCTCAATCGGAGTCACGGATTCTCCTGATCGCTGTCACACGTTCTCCCGACCGGTCCAAAGGGTTCTCCACATTGGAATCTCGGATTCTCCTGATCGGAGCCTCGGATTCTCTGGATTGGTCACATGGGTTCTCCAGGTCAATCCCACGGGTTCTCCCGATCTTTTCCATAGGTTCTCCCAATCAGTCCCACCGGTTCTCCAGATCATTCCCAAGGCTTCTCCCGATCGGTCCCACGGGATCTCCCAATCGGTGTCGCGGGTTCTCCCGATCGGTGTCACGGGTTCTCCCGATCGGTCCCACGGGTACTTCCGTTCGGTGTCACGGCTTCTCCCAATCGGTCCCACGGGTATTCCCAATTGTTCTCATGGTACATCCCAATCTTTGCCACGGGTTTTCCTGATCGGTCCCATGGGTTCTTCCGATCGGAGTCACGGATTCTCCCGATCGGTGTCTCAGATTCTCCCGATTGGTCCCATGGGTTCTCCTGATCGGAGTCACGGGTTCGCCCGATCGGAGTGACGAGTTTTCCCCATCGGTGTCACGGGTTCTTCCGATCAGAGTCACGGGTTCTTCCGATTGGTGTCATGGGTTTTCCCGATCGGTCACATGGGTTCTCCTGATCGGAATCACCGGTTCCCCCGATCTGTTTCACGGGTTCTCCCAATCGGAGTCACGGATTCTCCTGATCGGTGTCACAAGTTCTCCCGATCGGTCCAAAGGGTTCTCCCCATTGGAGTCTAGGATTCTCCTGATCGGAGCCTCGGATTCTCCCGATTGGTCACATGGGTTCTCCAGGTCAATCCCACGGGTTATCCCGATCTTTTCCATAGGTTCTCCCAATCAGACCCACCGGTTCTCCCGATCATTCCCAAGGCTTCTCTCGATCGGTCCCACGGGATCTCCCAATCGGTGTCGCGGGTTCTCCCGATCGGTGTCACGGGTTCTCCCGATCGGTGTCACGAGTTCTCCCGATCGGTCCCACGGGTACTTCCGTTCGGTGTCACGGCTTCTCCCAATCGGTCCCACGGGTACTCCCAATCGTTCTCATGGTACATCCCGATCTTTGCCACGGGTTTTCCTGATTGGTCCCATGGGTTCTTCCGATCGGAGTCACAGATTCTCCCCATCTGTGTCATGGATTCTCCCGATCGGTGTCTTGGATTCTCCCGATCGAAGTCGCGGGTTCTCCCGAGTGGAGTCACGTGTTCTTCCGATCTTTGCCACGAGTTTTCCTGATCGGTCCCATGGATTCTTCTGATTGGAGTCAGGGGTTTTCCCGATCGGTGTCACGGTTTCTCCCGATCGGTCCCACGGATTCTCCCGATTGGAGTCTCGGATTATCCCGATCGGAGTCACAGTTTCTCCCGATCCGTTTCCAGGATTCTCTCGCTCGGTCCCACGGGTTCTCCCGATCTGCATCACGGATTCTCCCGATCGGTCCCACGGGTGCTCCCGAGTGGTCCCACATTTCTCCCTATCGGCCCCACGGGTTCTGCCGAATTGTGTCAGGGTTTCTGCCGAATTGTGTCAGGGGTTCTCCCGTTCGGTATCACGGGTTCTCCCAATCAGATTCACGGGTACTCCCGATCGGTGTCACAAGTTCTCCTGATCGGTCCAAAGGTGTCTCCCCATTGGAGTCTCGGATTCTCCCGATCGGAGCCTCGGATTCTCCCGATCGGTCCCATGGGTTCTCCTGATCGATCCCACGGGTTCTCCCGATCATTCCCAAGGCTTCTCCCGATCGGTCCCACGGGATCACCCGATCGGTGTCACCGAGTCTCCCGATCGGAGTCTCAGATTCTCCTGATCGGAGCCACGGATTCTCCCAATCAGTCCCATGGGTTCTCCTGGTCGGAGTCACAGGTTCTCCTGTTCGGAATCACAGGATTTCCCCATCGGTGTCACGGGTTCTTCTGATCGGAGTCACGGGTTCTCCCGATCAGTGTCTCAGATTCTCCCGATTGGTCCCATGGGTTCTCCTGATCGGAGCCACGGGTTCTCCTGATCGGAGTCAGGGGTTCTTCCGATCGGTGTCATGGGTTATCCCGATCGGTCACATGGGTTCTCCCGATCGGAGACACCGGTTCCCCCGATCGGTTTCACGGGTTCTCCCAATCGGAGTCACGGATTCTCCTGATCAGTGTCACAAGTTCTCCCGATCGGTCCAAAGGGTTCTCCCCATTGATGTCTCGGATTCTCCCGATTGGCCACATGGGTTCTCCAGGTCAATCCCACGGGTTCTCCCGATCTTTTCCATAGGTTCTCCCAATCAGTCCCACCGGTTCTCCCAATCATTCCCAAGGCTTATCCCGATCAGTCCCATGGGATCTCCCAATCAGTGTCGCGGGTTCTCCCGATCAGTGTCACGGGTTCTCCCGATCGGTCCCACGGGTACTTCCGTTCGGTGTCACGGCTTCTCCCAATCGGTCCCACGGGTACTCCCAATCGTTCTCATGGTACATCCCGATATTTGCCACGGGCTTTACTGATCGGTCCCATGGGTTCTTCCGATCGGAGTCACGGATTCTCCCCATCTGTGTCATGGATTCTCCCGATCGGTGTCTCGGATTCTCCCGATCGATGTCACGGGTTCTCCCGAGCGGAGTCACGTGTTCTCCCGATCTTTGCCACGGGTTTTCCTGATAGTTCCCATGGGTTGTTCCGATCGGAGTCAGGGGTTTTCCCGATCGGTGTCACGGTTTCTCCCAATCGGTCCCACGGATTCTCCCGATCGGAGTCTCGGATTCTCCCGATCGGAGTCACGGGTTCTCCCGATCGGCATCACGGATTCTCCTGATCAGTCCCACGGGTTCTCCCGAGTGGTCCCACATTTCTCCCTATCGGTCCCACGGGTTGTGCCGAATTGTGTCAGGGTTTCTGCCGAATTGTGTCAGGGGTTCTCCCGATCGGTATCATGGGTTCTCCCAATCAGAATCACGGGTACTCCCGATCAGTGTCACAAGTTCTCCTGATCGGTCCAAAGGGGTCTCCCCATTGGAGTCTCGGATTCTCCCGATCGGAGCCTTGGATTCTCCCGATCGGTCCCCTGGGTTCTCCTAATTGATCCCATGGGTTCTCCCAATCAGTCCCACGGGTTCTCCCGATCATTCCCAAGGCTTCTCCCGATTGGTCCCACGGGATCACCCGATCGGTGTCACCGAGTCTCTCGATCGGAGTTTCGGATTCTCCCGATCGGTGTCGCGGGTTCTCCCGATCCGCTTCATGGGTTCTCCCGATTGGTGTCACCGATTCTCCCATTTGGAGTCACGGCTTCTCCCAATCAGTCCCACGGGTTCACCCAATCGTTCCCATGGTACCTCCCGATCTTTGCCATGGGTTTTCCCGATTGTTCCCAAGCGTTCCCCCAATCGGAGTCACCGGTTCCCCCGATCGGTATCACGGGTTCTACCAATCAGAGTCATGGGTTCTCCCGATCGGTGTCATAAGTTCTCTCGATCGGTCCAAACTGTTCTCCCCATTGGGGTCTCGGATTCTCCCGATCGGAGCCTCGGATTCTCATGATCAGTCCAATGGGTTCTCCCAATCGGAATCACGGGCTCTCCCGATCGGAGTCACGGGTTTTCCCCATCGGTGTCACGGGTTCTCCCAATCGGAGTCATGGGTTCTCCCGATCGGTGTCTCAGATTCTCCCGATTGGAGTCACAGGTTCTCCCGAGTGGTGCCACGGATTCTCCCGATCGGAGTCACAGGTTCTCCCAAGCGATGTCACAGGTTCCCCCGTTCGGAGTAACGTGTTTTCCCGATCGGAGTCAGGATTTCTCCCGATCAGAGTGATGGGTTCTCCCAATTGGTCCCACGGCTTCTCCTGATCGGAGTCAGGGTTTCTACCGATCACTGTCACGGGTTCTCCCGATCGATGTCACGGGTTCCCCCGATCAGTCTCACGGATTTTCCCGATTTGTGTCGCGGGTTCTCCCGATCGGTGTCATGGGTTCTCCCAATCGAAGTTTTGGATTCTCCCGATCGGTGTCGCGAGTTCTCTTGTTCGGTGTCACGGCTTCTCCCAGTCGGTCCCACAGGTTCTCCCGATCGGTCCCATGGGTTCTCCGGAGCATTCCCATGGGTTCTCCCAAGCAGTCCCATGGGTTCTCCCGATCATTCCCATGGGTTCTCCCGATCCGTCCCAGGGGTTCTCCCGATTGGAGTCACGGCTTCTCCCAGTCAGTCCCACGGGTTCTCCTGATCGGTCCCATGGGTTTTCCCGATCTGTCCCATGGGTTCTCCCGATCAGAGTCACCGGTTCCCCCAATCGGTGTCACGGGTTCTCCCAATCGGATTCACGGGTCCTCCCGATCGGTGTCACCGGATCTCCTGTTCGGAGTCACGGCTTCTTCTAATCGGTCCCACGGGTTCCCCCGATCATTCCCATGATACCTCCCGATCTTTGCCATGGGTTTTCCCGTTCGGTCATACGGGTTCTCCCGATCGTTCCCATGGTACCTCCCAATCTTTGCCACGGGTTTTCCCGATCGGTCCCACGGGTTCTCCCGATCAGTGTCACCGGTTCCGCCGATCGGTATCACAGGTCCTCCCAATCGGAGTCACGGTTTCTCCCGATTGGTGTCACAAGTTCTCTCGATCGGTCCAAACGGTTCTCCCCATTGGAGTCTTCGATTCTCCCGATCGGAGCCTCGGATTCTCCCAATCAGTCCCATGGGTTCTCCTGGTTGGAGTCACAGGTTCTCCCGATCGGGGCCACGGGTTTTCCCCATCGGTGTCACGGGTTATTCTGATCGGAGTCACGGTTTCCCCCGATCGGTGTCTCAGATTCTCCCGATTGGTCCCATGGGTTCTCCTGATCGGAGTCACGGGTTCTCCTGATCGGAGTCACGGGTTTTCCCCATCGGTGTCACGGGTTCTTCCGATCGGAGTCACGGGTACTTCCGATCGGTGTCATGGGTTTTCCCGATCGGTCACATGGGTTCTCCCGATCGGAGTCACCGGTTCCCCCGATCGGTTTCACGGGTTCTCCCAATCGGAGTCACGGATTCTCCTGATCGGTGTCACAAGTTCTCCCGATCGGTCCAAAGGGTTCTCCCCATTGGAGTCTCGGATTCTCCTGATGGAAGCCTCGGATTCTCCCGATTGGTCACATGGGTTCTCCAGGTCAATCCCACGGGTTCTCCCGATCTTTTCCATAGGTTCTCCCAATCAGTCCCACCGGTTCTCCTGATCATTCCCAAGGCTTCTCCCGATCGGTCCCACGGGATCTCCCAATCGGTGTCGCGGGTTCTCCCGACCGGTGTCACGGGATCTCCCGATCGGTCCCACGGGTACTTCCGTTCGGTGTCATGGCTTCTCCCAATCGGTCCCACGGGTACTCCCAATCGTTCTCATGGTACATCCCGATCTTTGCCACGGGTTTTCCTCATCGGTCCCATGGGTTCTTCCGATCGGAGTCACGGATTCTCCCCATCTGTGTCACGGATTCTCCCGATCGGTGTCTCGGATTCTCCCGATCGAAGTCACGGGTTCTCCCGAGCGGAGTCACGTGTTCTCCCGATCTTTGCCACGGATTTTCCTGATCGGTCCCATGGGTTCTTCCGATCGGAGTCAGGGGTTTTCCTGATCGGCGTCAAGGTTTCTCCTGATTGGTCCCACGGATTCTCCCGATCGGAGCCTCGGATTCTCCCGATCGGAGTCACGGGTTCTCCCGATCGGTTTCTAGTATTCTCTCGCTCGGTCCCACGGGTTCTCCCGATCGACATCACGGATTCTCCAGATCGGTCCCACGGGTTCTCCCGAGTGGTCCCACATTTCTCCCTATCAGTCCCATGGGTTCTGCCGAATTGTGCCAGGGTTTCTGCCGAATTGTGTCAGGGGTTCTCCCGATCGGTATCACGGGTTCTCCCAATCGGATTCACGGGTACTCCCGCTCGGTGTCGCAAGTTCTCCTGATTTTTCCAAAGGGGTCTCCCCATTGGAGTCTCGGATTCTCCCGATCGGAGCCTCGGATTCTCCCGATCAGTCCCATGGGTTCTCCTGATTGATCCCACGGGTTCTCACAATCAGTCCCACGGGTTCTCCCGATCATTCCCAAGGCTTCTCCCGATCGGTCCCACGGGATCACCAGATTGGTGTCAACGAGTCTCCCGATCGGAGTCTCAGATTCTCCCGATCGGAGCCTCGGATTCTCCCAATCAGTCCCATGTGTTCTCCTGGTCGGAGTCACAGGTTCTCCTTTTCGGATTAACGGGATTTCCCCATCGGTGTCACGGGTTCTTCTGATCGGAGTCACGGGTTCTCCCGATCGGTGTCTCAGATTCTCCCGATTGGTCCCATGGGTTCTCCTGATCGGAGTCACGGGTTCTCCTGATCGGAGACACGGGTTTTCCCCATCGGTGTCACGGGTTCTTCCGATCGGAGTCAGGGGTTCTTCCGATCGGTGTCATGGGTTTTCCCGATCGGTCACATTGGTTCTCCCGATCAGAGTCACCGGTTCCCCCGATCGGTTTCACGGGTTCTCCCAATCGGAGTCACGGATTCTCCTGATCGGTGTCACACGTTCTCCCGACCGGTCCAAAGGGTTCTCCACATTGGAATCTCGCATTCTCCTGATCGGAGCCTCAGATTCTCCGGATTGGTCACATGGGTTCTCCAGGTCAATCCCACGGGTTCTCCCGATCTTATCCATAGGTTCTCCCAATCAGTCCCACCGGTTCTCCAGATCATTCCCAAGGCTTCTCCCGATCGGTCCCACGGGATCTCCCAATCGGTGTCGCGGGTTCTCCCGATCGGTGTCACGGGTTCTCCCGATCGGTCCCACGGGTATTCCCAATCGTTCTCATGGTACATCCCGATCTTTGCCACGAATTTTCCTGATCAGTCCCATGGGTTCTTCCGATCAGAGTCACGGATTCTCCCGATCGGTGTCTCAGATTCTCCCGATTGGTCCCATGGGTTCTCCTGATCGGAGTCACGGGTTCGCCCGATCGGAGTCACGGGTTTTCCCCATCGGTGTCACGGGTTCTTCCGATCGGAGTCACGGGTTCTTCCGATTGGGGTCATGAGTTTTCCCGATCGGTCACATGGGTTCTCCTGATCGGAATCACCGGTTCCCCCGATCTGTTTCACGGGTTCTCCCAATCGGAGTCACGGATTCTCCTGATCGGTGTCACAAGTTCCCCCGATCGGTCCAAAGGGTTCTCCCCATTGGAGTCTAGGATTCTCCTGATCGGAGCCTCGGATTCTCCCGATTGGTCACATGGGTTCTCCAGGTCAATCCCACGGGTTCTCCCGATCTTTTCCATAGGTTCTCCCAATCAGTCCCACCGGTTCACCCGATCATTCCCAAGGCTTCTCTCGATCGGTCCCACGGGATCTCCCAATCGGTGTCGCGGGTTCTCCCGATCGGTGTCACGGGTTCTCCCGATCGGTGTCACGGGTTCTCCCGATCGGTCCCACGGGTACTTCCGTTCGGTGTCACGGCTTCTCCCAATCGGTCCCACGGGTACTCCCAATCGTTCTCATGGTACATCCCGATCTTTGCCACGGGTTTTCCTGATCGGTCCCATGGGTTCTTCCGATCGGAGTCACAGATTCTCCCCATCTGTGTCACGGATTCTCCCGATCGGTGTCTTGGATTCTCCCGATCGAAGTCGCGGGTTCTCCCGAGTGGAGTCACGTGTTCTTCCGATCTTTGCCACGAGTTTTCCTGATCGGTCCCATGGGTTCTTCCGATCGGAGTCAGGGGTTTTCCCGATCGGTGTCATGGTTTCTCCCGATCGGACCCTCGGATTCTCCCAATCGGAGTCTCGGATTATCCCGATCGGAGTCACAGTTTCTCCCGATCGGTTTCCAGGATTCTCTCGCTCGGTCCCACGGGTTCTCCCGATCTGCATCACGGATTCTCCCAATCGGTCCCATGGGTGCTCCCGAGTGGTCCCACATTTCTCCCTATCGGCCACACGGGTTCTGCCGAATTGTGTCAGGGTTTCTGCCGAATTGTGTCAGGGGTTCTCCCGATCGGTATCACGGGATATCCCAATCGGATTCACGGGTACTCCCGATCGGTGTCACAAGTTCTCCTGATCGGTCCAAAGGGGTCTCCCCATTGGAGTCTCGGATTCTCCCAATCGGAGCCTCGGATTCTCCCGATCGGTCCCATGGGTTCTCCTGATCGATCCCACGGGTTCTCCCGATCATTCCCAAGGCTTCTCCCGATCGGTCCCACGGGATCACCCGATCGGTGTCACCGAGTCTCCCGATCGGAGTCTCAGATTCTCCTGATCGGAGCCACGGATTCTCCCAATCAGTCTCATGGGTTCACCTGGTCGGAGTCACAGGTTCTCCTGTTCGGAGTCACAGGATTTCCCCATCGGTGTCACGGGTTCTTCTGATCGGAGTCACGGGTTCTCCCGATCAGTGTCTCAGATTCTCCCGATTGGTCCCATGGGTTCTCCTGATCGGAGTCACGGGTACTCCTGATCGGAGTCACGGGTTTTCCCCATCGGTGTCACGGGTTCTTCCGATCGGAGTCAGGGGTTCTTCCGATCGGTGTCATGGGTTTTCCCGATCGGTCACATGGGTTCTCCCGATCAGAGTCACCGGTTCCCCTGATCGGTTTCACGGGTTCTCCCAATCGGAGTCACGGATTCTCCTGATCAGTGTCACAAGTTCTCCCGATCGGTCCAAAGGGTTCTCCCCATTGGAGTCTCGGATTCTCCTGATCGGAGCCTCGGATTCTCCCGATTGGCCACATGGGTTCTCCAGGTCAATCCCACGGGTTCTCCCGATCTTTTCCATAGGTTCTCCCAATCAGTCCCACCGGTTCTCCCGATCATTCCCAAGGCTTCTCCTGATCAGTCCCACGGGATCTCCCAATCAGTGTCACGGGTTCTCCCGATCGGTCCCACGGGTACTTCCGTTCGGTGTCACGGCTTCTCCCAATCGGTCCCACGGGTACTCCCAATCGTTCTCATGGTACATCCCGATATTTGCCACGGGTTTTCCTGATCGGTCCCATGGGTTCTTCCGATCGGAGTCACGGATTCTCCCCATCTGTGTCACGGATTCTCCCGATCGGTGTCTCGGATTCTCCCGATCGACGTCACGGGTTCTCCCGAGCGGAGTCACGTGTTCTCCCGATCTTTGCCACGGGTTTTCCTGATCGTTCCCATGGGTTCTTCCGATCAGAGTCAGGGGTTTTCCCGATCGGTGTCACGGTTTCTCCAGATCGGTCCCACGGATTCTCCCGATCGGAGTCTCGGATTCTCCCGATCGGAGTCACGGGTTCTCCCGATCGGCATCACGGATTCTCCTGATCAGTCCCACGGGTTCTCCCGAGTGGTCCCACATTTCTCCCTATCGGTCCCACGGGTTGTGCCGAATTGTGTCAGGGTTTCTGCCGAATTGTGTCAGGGGTTCTCCCGATCGGTTTCACGGGTTCTCCCAATCAGAATCACGGGTACTCCCGATCGGTGTCACAAGTTCTCCTGATCGGTCCAAAGGTGTCTCCCCATTGGAGTCTCGGATTCTCCCGATCGGAGCCTCGGATTCTCCCGATCGGTCCCCTGGGTTCTCCTGATCGATCCCACGGGTTCTCCCAATCAGTCCCACGGGTTCTCCCGATCATTCCCAAGGCTTCTTCCGATTGGTCCCACGGGATCACCCGATCGGTGTCACCGAGTCTCCCGATCGGAGTTTCGGATTCTCCCGATCGGTGTCACGGGTTCTCCCAATCAGTCCCACGGTTTCTCCCGATTGGTCCCACGGGTTCTCACAATCCGCTTCATGGGTTCTCCCGATCGGTGTCACCGATTCTCCCATTTGGAGTCACGGCTTCTCCCAATCAGTCCCACGGGTTCACCCAATCGTTCCCATGGTACCTCACGATCTTTGCCATGGGTTTTCCCGATCGTTCCCAAGGGTTCTCCCAATCGGAGTCACCGGTTCCCCCGATCGGTATCACGGGTTCTACGAATCGGAGTCATGGGTTCTCCCGATCGGTGTCATAAGTTCTCTCGATCGGTCCAAACTGTTCTCCCCATTGGGGTCTCGGATTCTCCCGATCGGAGCCTCGGATTCTCCCGATCAGTCCCATGGGTTCTCCCAATCGGAATCACGGGTTCTCCCGATCGGAGTCATGGGTTTTCCCCATCGGTGTCACGGGTTCTCCCAATCGGAGTCATGGGTTCTCCCGATCGGTGTCTCAGATTCTCCCGATTGGAGTCACGGGTTCTCCCGAGCGGTGCCACGGATTCTCCCGATCGGAGTCACTGGTTCTCCCAAGCGATGTCACAGGTTCCCCCGTTCGGAGTAACGTGTTTTCCCGATCGGAGTCAGGATTTCTCCCGATCAGAGTGATGAGTTCTCCCAATTGGTCCCACGGGTTCTCCTGATCAGAGTCAGGGTTTCTACCGATCACTGTCACGGGTTTTCCCGATCGATGTCACGGGTTCCCCCGATCAGTCTCACGGATTTTCCCGATTTGTGTCGCGGGTTCTCCCGATCGGTGTCACGGGTTCTCCCAATCGAAGTTTCGGATTCTCCCGATCGGTGTCGCGAGTTCTCTTGTTCGGTGTCACGGCTTCTCCCAGTCGGTCCCACAGGTTCTCCCGATCGGTCCCATGGGTTCTCCGGAGCATTCCCATGGGTTCTCCCAAGCAGTCCCATGGGTGCTCCTGATCATTCCCATGGGTTCTCCCGATCCGTCCCAGGGGTTCTCCCGATTGGAGTCACGGCTTCTCCCAGTCAGTCCCACGGGTTCTCCTGATCGGTCCCGTGGGTTTTCCCGATCTGTCCCATGGGTTCTCCCGTTCATAGTCACCGGTTCCCCCAATCGGTGTCACGGGTTCTCCCAATCGGATTCACGGGTTCTCCCGATCGGTGTCACAAGTTCTCCTGATCGGTCCAAAGGGTTCTCCCCATTGGAGTCTCGGATTCTCCTGATCGGAGCCTCGGATTCTCTAGATTGGCCACATGGGTTCTCCAGGTCAATCCCACGGTTTCTCCCGATCTTTTCCATAGGTTCTCCCAATCAGTCCCACCGGTTCTCCCGATCATTCCCAAGGCTTCTCCCGATCGGTCCCACGGGATCTCCCAATCGGTGTCGCGGGTTCTCCCGATCGGTGTCACGGGCTCTCCTGATCGGTCCCACGGGTACTTCCATTCGGTGTCACGGCTTCTCCCAATCGGTCCCACGGGTACTCCCAATCGTTCTCATGGTACATCCTGATCTTTGCCATGGGTTTTCCTGATCGGTCCCATGGGTTCTTCCGATCGGAGTCACGGATTCTCCCCATCTGTGTCACGGATTCTCCCGAGCGGAGTCACGTGTTCTCCCGGTCTTTGCCACGGGTTTTCCTGATTGGTCCCATGGGTTCTTCCAATCGGAGTCAGGGGTTTTCCCGATCGGTGTCACGGTTTCTCCCGATCGGTCCCACGGATTCTCCCGATCGCAGTCTCGGATTCTCCCGATTGGAGTCACGGGTTCTCCCGATCGGCATCACGGATTCTCCTGATCAGTCCCACGGGTTCTCCCGAGTCGTCCCACATTTCTCCCTATCGGTCCCACGGGTTGTGCCGAATTGTGTCAGGGTTTCTGCCGAATTGTGTCAGGGGTTCTCCCGATCGGTATCACGGGTTCTCCCAATCAGAATCACGGGTACTCCCAATCGGTGTCACAAGTTCTCCTGATCGGTCCAAAGGGGTCTCCCCATTGGAGTCTCGGATTCTCCCGATCGGAGCCTCGGATTCTCCCGATCAGTCCCCTGGGTTCTCCTGATCGATCCCACGGGTTCTCCCAATCAGTCCCACGGGTTCTCCCGATCATTCCCAAGGCTTCTCCCGATTGGTCCCACGGGATCACCCGATCGGTGTCACCGAGTCTCCCGATCGGAGTTTCGGATTCTCCCGATCGGTGTCACGGGTTCTCCCAATCAGTCCCACGGTTTCTCCCGATTGGTCCCACGGGTTCTCACAATCCGCTTCATGGGTTCTCCCGATCGGTGTCACCGATTCTCCCATTTGGAATCACGGCTTCTCCCAATCAGTCCCACGGGTTCAACCAATCGTTCCCATGATACCTCCCGATCTTTGCCAAGGGTTTTCCCGATCATTCCCAAGGGTTCTCCCAATCGGAGTCACCGGTTCCCCCGATCGGTATCATGGGTTCTACCAATCGGAGTCATGGGTTCTCCCGATCGGTGTCATAAGTTCTCTCAATCGTTCCAAACTGTTCTCCCCATTGGGGTCTCGGATTCTCCCGATCGGAGCCTCGGATTCTCCCGATCGGCATCACGGGTTTTCCCCATCGGTGTCACGGGTTCTCCCAATCGGAGTCATGGGTTCTCCCGATCGGTGTCTCAGATTCTCCCGATTGGAGTCACGGGTTCTCCCGAGCGGTGCCACGGATTCTCCCGATCGGAGTCACAGGTTCTCCCAAGCGATGTCACAGGTTCCCCCGTTCGGAGTAACGTGTTTTCCCGATCGGAGTCAGGATTTCTCCCGATCAGAGTGATGGGTTCTCCCAATTGGTCCCACGGCTTCTCCTGATCGGAGTAAGGGTTTCTACCGATCACTGTCACGGGTTCTCCCGATCGATGTCACAGGTTCCCCCGATCAGTCTCACGGATTTTCCCGATTTCTGTCGCGGGTTCTCCCGATCGAAGTTTCGGATTCTCCCGATCGGTGTCGCGAGTTCTCTTGTTCGGTGTCACGGCTTCTCCCAGTCGGTCCCACAGGTTCTCCCGATCGGTCCCATGGGTTCTCCGGAGCATTCCCATGGGTTCTCCCAAGCAGTCCCATGGGTTCTCCCGATCATTCCCATGGGTTCTCCCGATCCGTCCCAGGGGTTCTCCCGATTGGAGTCACGGCTTCTCCCAGTCAGTCCCACGGGTTCTCCCGATCGGTCCCATGGGTCCTCCGGAGCATTCCCATGGGTTCTCCCAAGCAGTCCCATGGGATCTCCCGATCATTCCCATGGGTTCTCCCGATCCGTCCCAGGGGTTCTCCCGATTGGAGTCACGGCTTCTCCCAGTCAGTCCCACGGGTTCTCCTGATCAGTCCCATGGGTTTTCCCGATCTGTCCCATGGGTTCTCCCGATCAGAGTCACCGGTTCCCTCAATCGGTGTCACCGGTTCTCCCAATCGGATTCACGGGTTGTCCCGATCGGTGTCACAAGTTCTCCTGATCAGTCCAAAGGATTCTCCCCATTGGAGTCTCGGATTCTCCTGATCGGAGCCTCGGATTCTACCGATCGGTCCCATGGGTTCTCCTGATCGATCCCACGGGTTCTCCCGATTTTTCCATAGGTTCTCCCGATCAGTCCTACGTGTTCTCCTGATCATTCCCAAGGCTTCTCCCAATCGGTCCCATGGGATCACCCGATCGGTGTCACCGGCTCTCCTGATCGGATTTTTGGATTCTCCCGATCGGTGTCGCAGGTTCTCCCGATCGGTGTCACGGGTTCTCCCAATCCGCGTCATGGGTTCTCCCGATAGGTGTCACCAGATCTCCCGTTCGGAGTCACGGCTTCTTCTAATCGGTCCCACGGGTACTCCCGATCATTCCCATGGTACCTCCCGATCTTTGCCATGGGTTTTCCCGATCAGTCCTACGGGTTCTCCCGATCGTTCCCATGGTACCTCCCGATCTTTGCCACGGGTTTTCCTGATCGGTCCCACGGGTTCTCCCGATCAGTGTCACCGGTTCCCCCAATTGGTATCACAGGTTCTCCAGATCGGAGTCACGGTTTCTCCCGATCGGTGTCACAAGTTCTCTCGATCGGTCCAAACGGCTCTCCCCATTGGAGTCTTGGATTCTCCCGATCGGAGCCTCGGATTCTCCCAATCAGTCCCATGGGTTCTCCTGGTCGGAGTCACAGGTTCTCCCGATCGGAGTCATGTGTTTTCCCCATCGGTGTCACGGGTTCTTCTGATCGGAGTCACGGGTTCTCCCGATCGGAGTCACGGGTTTTCCCCATCGGTGTCACGGGTTCTTCCGATCGGAGTCATGGGTTCTTCCGATCGGTGTCATGGGTTTTCCCGATCGGTCACATGGGTTCTCCCGATCGGAGCCACCGGTTCCCCCGATCGGTTTCACGGGTTCTCCCAATCGGAGTCACGGATTCTCCTGATCGGTGTCACAAGTTCTCCCGATCGGTCCAAAGGGTTCTCCCCATTGGAGTCTCGGATTCTCCTGATCGGAGCCTCGGATTCTCCCGATTGGTCACATGGGTTCTCCAGGTCAATCCCACGGGTTCTCCCGATCTTTTCCATAGGTTCTCCCAATCAGTCCCACCGGTTCTCCCGATCATTCCCAAGGCTTCTCCCGATCGGTCCCACGGGACCTCCCAATCGGTGTTGCGGGTTCTCCCGATCGGTGTCACGGGTTCTCCCGATCGGTCCCACGGGTACTTCCGTTCGGTGTCACGGCTTCTCCCAATCGGTCCCACGGGTACTCCCAATCGTTCTCATGATCCATCCCGATCTTTGCCACGGGTTTTCCTGATCAGTCCCATGGGTTCTTCCAATCGGAGTCACGGATTCTCCCCATCTGTGTCACGGATTCTCCCGATCGGTGTCTCGGATTCTCCCGATCGAAGTCACGGGTTCTCCCGAGTGGAGTCATGTGTTCTCCCGATGTTTACCACGGGTTTTCCTGACCGGTCCCATGGGTTCTTCCGATCGGAGTCAGGGGTTTTCCCGATCGGTGTCACGGTTTCTCCCGATCGGTCCAAAGGGTTCTCCCCATTGGAGTCTCGGATTCTCCTGATCGGAGCCTCGGATTCTCCCGATTGGTCACATGGGTTCTCCAGGTCAATCCCACGGGTTCTCCCGATCTTTTCCATAGGTTCTCCCAATCAGTCCCACCGGTTCTCCCGATCATGCCCAAGGCTTCTCCCGATTGGTCCCACGGGATCTCCCAATCTGTGTTGTGGGTTCTCCCAATCGGTGTCACGGGTTCTCCCGATCGGTCCCACAGGTACTTCCGTTCGGTGTCACGGCTTCTCCCAATCGGTCCCACGGGTACTCCCCATCGTTCTCATGGTACATCCCGATCTTTGCCATGGGTTTTCCTGATCGGTCCCATGGGTTCTTCCGATCGGAGTCACGGATTCTCCCCATCTGTGTCACGGATTCTCCCGATCGGTGTCTCGGATTCTCCCGATCGAAGTCACGGGTTCTCCCGAGCGGAGTCACGTGTTCTCCCGATCTTTGCCACGGGTTTTCCTGATCGGTCCTATGGGTTCTTCCGATCGGAGTCAGGGGTTTTCCCGATCGGAGTCACGGGTTCTCCCGAACGGTTTCTAGGATTCTCTCACTCGGTCCCACGGGTTCTCCCAATCGGCATCACGGATTCTCCCGATCGGTCCCACGGGTTCTCCCGAGTGGTCCCACATTTCTCCCTATCGGTCCCACGGGTTCTGCCGAATTGTGTCAGGGGTTCTCCCAATCGGTATCACGGGTTCTCCCAATCGGATACACGGGTACTCCCGATCAGTGTCACAAGTTCTCCTGATCGGTCCAAAGGGGTCTCCCCATTGGAGTCTCGGATTCTCCCGATCGGAGCCTCGGATTCTCCCGATCGGTCCCATGGGTTCTCCTGATCGATCCCACGGGTTCTCCCAATCAGTCCCACGGGTTCTCCTGATCATTCCCAAGGCTTCTCCCGATCGGTCCCACGGGATCACCCGATCGATCCCACGGGTTCTCCCAATCAGTCCCACGGGTTCTCCCAATCATTGCCAAGGCTTCTCCCGATCTGTCCCACGGGATCACCCGATCGGTGTTACCGAGTCTCCCGATCGGAGTCTTGGATTCTCCCGATCGGAGCCTCGGATTCTCCCAATCAGTCCCGTGGGTTCTCCTGGTCGGAGTCACAGGTTCTCCTGATCGGAGTCACGGGTTTTCCCCATCGGTGTCACGGGTTCTTCTGATCGGAGTCACGGGTTCTCCCGATCGGTGTCTCAGATTCTTCCGATTGGTCCCATGGGTTCTCCTGATCGGAGTCACGGGTTCTCCCGATCGGAGTCACGGGTTCTTCCGATCGGTGTCATGGGTTTTCCCGATCGGTCACATGGATTCTCCCAATCGGAGTCACCGGTTCCCCCGATCGGTTTCACGGGTTCTCCCAATCGGAGTCACGGATTCTCCTGATCGGTGTCACAAGTTCTCCCGATCGGTCCAAAGGGTTCTCCCCATTAGAGTCTCGGATTCTCCTGATCGGAGCCTCGGATTCTCCCAATTGGTCACATGGGTTCTCCAGGTCAAACCCACGGGTTCTCCCGACCTTTTCCATAGGTTCTCCCAATCAGTCCCACCGGTTCTCCCGATCATGCCCAAGGCTTCTCCCGATCGGTCCCACGGGATCTCCCAATCGGTGTTGCGGGTTCTCCCAATCGGTGTCACGGGTTCTCCCGATCGGTCCCACGGGTACTTCCGTTCGGTGTCACGGCTTCTCCCAATCGGTCCCACGGGTACTCCCAATCATTCTCATGGTACATCCCGATCTTTGCCCCGGGTTTTCCTGATCGGTCCCATGGGTTCTTCCGATCGGAGTCACGGATTCTCCCCATCTGTGTCACGGATTCTCCCGATCGGTGTCTCGGATTCTCCCGATCGAAGTCACGGGTTCTCCCGAGCGGAGTCACGTGTTCTCCCGATCTTTGCCATGGGTTTTCCTGATCGGTACCACGGATTCTCCCGATCGGTCCCACGGGCTCTCCCGAATTATCACAGAATCACAGAAACCCCACAGTGCAGATAGAGGCCATTTCGGCCCATCGAGCCTGCACCGACACATATCCCACCCGATCCCCGTAACCCTTACACCAACACATATCCCACCCTATCCCCGTAACCCCACGTATTTAATCCCCCTAACACTAAGGGTCAATTTAGCATAGCCAATCAACCTAACCCGCACATCTTTGGACTGTGGGAGGAAACCAGAGCACCCGGAGGAAACCCACACAAACACGGGGAGAATGTGCAAACTCCACACAGACAGTCACCCAAGGCCGGATTCGAACCCGGGTCCCTGGCGCTGTGAGGCAACAGTGCTAACCACTATGCCACCGTGCTGCCCACGGTGGGTCGGGGGTTCTCCCAATCGGTCCCATGGGTTCTCCCGATCGGTGTCACGGGTTCTCCCGTTCGGTGTCATGGCTTCTCCCGATCGGTCCCACGGGTTCTCTCGATCGTTCCCACGTTACCTCCCAATCTTTGCCATGGGTTCCTCCGATCGGAGTCATGGAGTCTCCTGATCGGAGTCACGGGTTCTTCCCATCAGTGTCACGGGTTTTCCCGATCCGAGTCACGGGTTCTCCCGATCGGTGTCACGGGTTTTCCTGACCCGAGTCACAGGCTCTCCCGATCAGTGTCTCGGATTCTCCTGATCGGAGTCACGGGTTCTCCCGATTGGTGTCACGGGTTCTCCCGTTCGGAGTAACGGGCTTTCCCAATCCGAGTCAGGGGTTCTCTCGATCAGTATCATGGGTTCTCCAAATCGGAGTCACAGTTTCTCCCGATCGGTCCCACCGGTTCTCCTAATCTTTGCCACGGGTTTCCCCGATTGGTCCCACGGATTCTCTCAATCAGAGTCACGGGTTCGCCCGATCGGTGTCACAGGTTCTCCCAATCACTGTCACGGGTTCTCCCGATCGGCATCACGGATTCTCCCGATCGGTGACAGCGGTTCTCCCGATCAGAGTCATGGGTTCTCCTGATCGATGTCTAGGATTCTCCCGATCGGTCCCATGGGTTCTCCTGATCGGAGTCACTGGTTCTCCTGATCGGTCCCACGTGTTCTCCTGATTGGTGTCACGGATTCTCCCGATCGGTCCCACGGGTTCTCCCGATCGGTCCCACGGGTTCTCTCGATCGCCATCACGGATTCTCCCGATCGGAGTCACGGGTTCTCCCAATTGGTGGCTAAGATTCCCCCAATTGATCCCATGGTTTCTCCCGATCGGCATCACGGATTCTCCCGATCGGTCCCACGGATTCTCAAGAGTGGTCCCACATTTCTCCCTATCAGTCCCACAGGTTCTGCCAAATTGTGTCAGGGGTTCTCCCGATTGGTCCCACGGGTTCTCCCAATTGGAGTCATGGTTTCTCCCGATCGGTGTCTCGCGTTCTCCCGTTCGGTGTCACGGGTTCTCCCAATCGTTCCCACGGTGTCTCCTGATCGTTCCCACAGTGCCTCCCGATCTTTGCCACGTGTTTTCCCGATCATTCCCATGGGTTCTCCCGATCAGCGTCATGGGTTCTCCAGATTGGAGTCACAGGATCTCCCGATCGGTGTCTCGGATTCTCCCGATCGGAGTCACGGGTTCTCCCGATCGGTCTAACGGGTTCACCCAATCCTAGTCTCAGATTCTCCCGATCAGAGCCTCGGATTCTCCCGATCGTTCCCACGGGTTCTCCCGATCGATCCCATGGGTTCTCCCGATCGATCCTACGGGTTCTGCCAATCTTTTCCATTGGTTCTCCTGATCGGTCCAAAGGGTTCTCCCGATTATTCCCAAGGCTTCTCCCGATTGGTCCCATGGATTCTCCCGATCGGTGTCACGGGTTCTCCCATTCTTTGCCACGGGTTCTCCTGATCGTTCCCATAGCTTCTCCCGATTGGTCCCATGGGATCGCCCGATCGGAGTCATGCGTTCTCCCAATCATTCCCACAGGTTCCCCAATTCGGTGTCACAGGTTTTCCCGATCGGTGTCTCGGGTTCTCCCGATCTTTCCCATGGGATCTCCCGATCGGAGTCACGGGTTCTCCCGATCGGTCCCAGGGTTTCTCCTGATCCGACTCTCGGATTCTCCTTTTTGGTGTCACGCATTCTCCCGATCGTTCCCACGGGTTCTCCCGCTCGGTCCCACGGGATCTTCCGATTATTCCCATGGGTTCTTCCGATCAGAGTTACGGGTTCTCCTGATCGGTCCCACAGGTTTCCTGATGGGAGTCACGGCTTCTCCCGATCGGTCCCATGGGTTCTCTCAATCCATCCCACGGGTTCTCCTGATCGTTCCCACAGGTTCTCCCAATCGGAGTCACCGGTTCTCGCGATCGGTGTCACGGATTCTCCCAATCGGTGTCACGGGTTCTCCTGATCGGAGTCACGGGTTCTCCCGATCAGTGTTTAGGATTCTCCAGATCGGTCCCACGGGTTCTCCCAATCGGCATCACGGAATCTCCCGAGCGGTCCCACGGGTTCTTCCGATTGGAGTCACGGGTTCTCCCGATTGGTGTCATGGGTTCCCCGATCGGCGTCACCGGTTCTCCCGATCGGTGTCTAGGATTCTCCCGATCGGTCCTATGGATTCTCCCAATCGGTCCCACGGGTTCTCCCGATCGGTCGCACGGGTTCCCTGATCGGAGTCACGGGATCTCCCGATCGGTCCCACGGGTTCTCCCGATCAGAGTCACGGGTTCTCCCAATCGGTGTCACGGATTCTCCCGATCGCTGTCATGGGCTCTCCCGGTCGGAGTCATGGGCTCTCCCAATCAGTATTTAGCATTCTCCAAATCGGTCCCACGGGTTCTCGCGATCGGCCTCATGGGTTCTCCTGAGCGGTCCCGTGGGTTCTCCCGATCGGCCTCATGGGTTCTCCTGAGCGGTCCCGTGGGTTCTCCCGATCGGTCCCACGGGTTCTCCCGAATTATCTAAGGTGTTCTCCCGATCACTCCCTCGGGTTCCCTCGATCGGTCCCACAGGTTCTCCTGATCATTCCCACGGGTTCTCCAATCAGAGTCACCGGTTCTCCAGATCGGTGTCTCGGATTCTCTCGATCGGCATCACGGGTTCTCCCGATCGGAGTCACGGGTTCTCCCAATCGGTGTCACGGGTTATCCCTATCGGCGTCACCGGTTCTCCTGATCGGTGTCTCGGATTCTCCCGATCGGAGTCACGACTTCTCCCAATCCATCCCACGGGTTCTCCCGATCGGTGTCACGGGTTCTCCCGATTGGAGTCATGGGTTCTCCCGATCAGTGTTTAGGATTCTCCAGATCGGTCCCACGGGTTCTCCCGATCGGCATCACGGATTCTCCCGAGCGGTCCCACGGGTTCTTCCGATTGGAGTCACGGGTTCTCCCGATTGGTGTCATGGGTTCCCCGATCGGCGTCACCGGTTCTCCCGATCGGTGTCTAGGATTCTCCCGATCGGTCCTATGGATTCTCCCAATCGGTCCCACGGGTTCTCCCGATCGGTCGCACGGGTTCCCTGATCGGAGTCACGGGATCTCCCGATCGGTCCCACGGGTTCTCCCGATCAGAGTCACGGGTTCTCCCAATCGGTGTCACGGATTCTCCCGATCGCTGTCATGGGCTCTCCCGGTCGGAGTCATGGGCTCTCCCAATCAGTATTTAGCATTCTCCAAATCGGTCCCACGGGTTCTCGCGATCGGCCTCATGGGTTCTCCTGAGCGGTCCCGTGGGTTCTCCCGATCGGTCCCACGGGTTCTCCCGAATTATCTAAGGTGTTCTCCCGATCACTCCCTCGGGTTCCCTCGATCGGTCCCACAGGTTCTCCTGATCATTCCCACGGGTTCTCCAATCAGAGTCACCGGTTCTCCAGATCGGTGTCTCGGATTCTCTCGATCGGCATCACGGGTTCTCCCGATCGGAGTCACGGGTTCTCCCAATCGGTGTCACGGGTTATCCCTATCGGCGTCACCGGTTCTCCCGATTGGTGTCTCGGATACTCCCGATCGGAGTCACGACTTCTCCCAATCCATCCCACGGGTTCTCCCGATCGGTGTCACGGGTTCTCCCGATTGGAGTCATGGGTTCTCCCGATCAGTGTTTAGGATTCTCCAGATCGGTCCCACGGGTTCTCCCGATCGGCATCACGGATTCTCCCGAGCGGTCCCACGGGTTCTTCCGATTGGAGTCACGGGTTCTCCCGATTGGTGTCATGGGTTCCCCGATCGGCGTCACCGGTTCTCCCGATCAGTGTCTAGGATTCTCCCGATCGGTCCTATGGATTCTCCCAATCGGTCCCATGGGTTCTCCCGATCGGTCGCACGGGTTCCCTGATGGGAGTCACGGCTTATCCCGATCGGTCCCATGGGTTCTCCCAATCCATCCCATGGGTTCTCATGATCGGAGTCACGGGATCTCCCGATCGGTCCCACGGGTTCTCCCGATCAGAGTCACGGGTTCTCCGGATCGGTCCCACGGCTTCTCCCGATCGGTGTCACGGATTCTCCCGATCGCTGTCATGGGCTCTCCCGGTCGGAGTCATGGGCTCTCCCAATCAGTGTTTAGCATTCTCCAAATCGGTCCCACGGGTTCTCCCGATTGGCCTCACGGGTTCTCCTGAGCGGTCCCACGGGCTCTCCCGATCGGTCCTAAGGGTTCTCCCGAATTATCTCAGGTGTTCTCCCGATCGCTCCCTCGGGTTCCCTCGATCGGTCCCATAGGTTCTCCTGATCATTCCCACGGGTTCTCCAATCAGAGTCACCGGTTCTCCAGATCGGTGTCTCGGATTCTCTCGATCGGCATCACGGGTTCTCCCGATCGGAGTCACGGGTTCTCCCAATCGGTGTCACGGGTTATCCCTATCGGCGTCACCGGTTCTCCCGATCGGTGTCTCGGATTCTCCCGATCGGAGTCACGGCTTCTCCCAATCCATCCCACGGGTTCTCCCGATCGGTGTCATGGGTTCTCCCGATTGGAGTCACGGGTTCTCCCGATCAGTGTTTAGGATTCTCCAGATCGGTCCCACGGGTTCTCCCGATCGGCATCACAGATTCTCCCGAGCGGTCCCACGGGTTCTCCCGATCGGTCCCACGGGCACTCCCGAATTATGTCAGGGGTTCTCCCGCTCAGTCCCACGGGTTATCCCGATCGGTGTCACGGGTTCTCCCGTTCGGTGTCACGGCTTCTCCCGATCAGTCCCATGGTTTCTCCCGATCATTTCCACGGTACCTCCCGATCTTTGCCACGGGTTCCCCCGATCAGAGTCACGGATTCTCCCGATCGGTCCCACGGGTTCTCCTGATCAGCATCACGGATTCTCCCGATCGGTGACAAGGGTTCTCCCGATCGGAGTCATGGGTTCTCCCGATCGATGTCTAGGATTCTCCCTATTGATCCCACGGGTTCTCCTGATCGGAGTCACGGGTTCTCCCAATCGGTCCCATGGGTTCTCCTGATCGGTCCCATGGGCGCTCCCGAATTATGTCAGGGGTTCTCCCGATTGATCCCATGGGTTCTCCCGATCGGTGTCACGGGTTCTCCCGTTTGGTGTCACGGCTTCTCCCGATCGGTCCCACGGGTTCTCCCGATCGTTCCCACGGTACCTCCTTTGCCACGGGTTCCCCCGATCGGAGTCATGGATTCTCCCGATCGGAGTCACAGGTTCTCCCCATCAGTGTCACGGGTTTTCCTGATCCGAGTCACGGGTTCTTCCGATCGGTGTCACGGGTTTTCCTGATCCGAGTCACAGGTACTCCCGATCGGTGTCTCGGATTCTCCCGATCGGAGTCACGGGTTCGCCCGAGCGGTGCCACGGTTTCTCCCGATCGGAGTCACGGGTTCTCCTGATCGGTGTAACGGGTTCTCCCGTTCGGAGTCACGGGTTCTCCCGATCGGTCCCACCGGTTCTTCTGAGCTTTGCCACGGGTTTCCCCGATCGGTCCCACGGGTTCTCCCAATCGGAGTCACGGGTTCGCCCGATCGGCGTCACAGGTTCTCCCGATCGGTGTCACGGGTTCTCCCGATCGGTCCCACAGGTTCTCCTGATCAGCATCACAGATTCTCCCGATCGGTGACAAGGGTTCTCCCGATCGGAGTCATGGGTTCTGCCGATCGATGTCTAGGATTCTCCCAATCGGTCTCACGGGTTCTCCTGATCGGAGTCACGGGTTCTCCCAATCGGTCCCACAGGTTCTCCTGATCGGTGTCACGGGTTCTCCCGATCGGTCCCACGGGTTCTCTCGATCGCTATCACGGATTCTCCCGATCGGTGTCAAGGTTTTTCCTGATCGGAGTCACGGGTTCTCCCGATCGGTGTCTAAGATTCCCCCGATTGATCCCATGGTTTCTCCTGATCGGCATCACGGATTCTCCCGATCGATCCCACGGGTTCTCCCGATCGGTCCCACGGGTTTCCTGATGGGAGTCACGGCTTCTCCCGATCGGTCCCATGGGTTCTCCCGATCCATCCCACGGGTTCTCCTGGTCGGAGTTACGGGTTCTCCCAATCGGTCCCACGAGTTCTCCCGATCGGAGTCACGGGTTCTCCGCATCGGTCCCACGGCTTCTCCCGAATTATGTCAGGGGTTCTCCCAATCGCTCCCACATGTTCTCCTGATCAGTCCCACCGGTTCTCCTGATCATTCCCATGGGTTTTCCCGATCAGTGCCACCGATTCTCCAGATCGGTGTCTCGGATTCTCCCGATCGGCATCACGGGTTCTCCAGATCGGAGTCATGGGTTTTCCCGATTGGTTCCACGGATTCTCCCGATCGGAGTCACGGGTTCTCCCAATCGGTGTCACGGGTTATCCCTATCGGCGTCACCGGTTCTCCCAATTGGTGTCTAGGATTCTCCCGATCGGAGTCACGGGTTCTCCCGTTCGGAGTAACGGGTTTTCCCGATCGGAGTCAGGGGTTCTCCCGATTGGAGTGATGGGTTCTCCTGATCGGTCCCACGGGTTCTCCTGATCGGAGTCAGGGGTTCTCATGATCAGAGTCACAGGTTCTCCCAATCGGTGTCACAGGTTCTCCCGATCGGAGTGACGGGTTCTCCCGATCGGTGTCACGCGTTTCTCCCGATCCGTCCCACGGGTTCTCCCGATCGGTGTCACGGGTTCTCCCGATCGGAGTGACGGGTTCTCCCGATTGGTGTCACGGGTTTCTCCCGATCCATCCCACGGGTTCTCCCGATCCGTCCCACAGGTTCTCCCGATTGGAGTGACGGGTTCTCCCGATCGGTGTCACGGGTTTCTCCCGATCCGTCCCACGGGTTCTCCCGATCGGTGTCACGGGTTCTCCCGTTCGGTGTCACGGTTTCTCCTGATCAGAGTCTCCAGTTCTCCAGATCGGTGTCTCGGATTCTCCCGATCAGAGTCACGGGTTCTCCAGAGCGGTGCCACGGATTCTCCCGATCGGCGTCATGGGTTTTCCCGATCGGTTCCACGGATTCTCCCGATCGAAGTCTCAGATTTTCCTGATCAGAGTCATGGGTTCTCCGGATCGGTGTCACCGGTTCTCCCGATCAGTCCCACGGATTCTCCCGAGTGGAGTCTCAGATTCTTCCGATCAGTGTCACAGGTTCTCCCGATCGGAGTCACGAGTTCTCCCAATCAGAGACATGGGTTCTCCTGGTCGGTGTCACGGGTTATCCCGATCTGTGTCACGGGTTCTCCCAATCAGTCCCACAGATTCTCCCGATTGGAGTCACGGGTTCTCCCGATCTTTGCCATGGGTTCTCCCGATCGCTCCCATAGGTTCTCCCGATCGGTCACATGGGATCTCCCGATCAGAGTCACACATTCTCCGGATTGTTCCCACGGGTTCTCCCAATTGGTGTCACGGGTTTTACCAATCGGTGTCTTGGGTTCTCCTGATCTTTCCCACGGGATCTCCTGATCCGAGTCACGGTTTCTCCTGATCGGTCCCAGGGATTCTCCCGATCAGACTCTCGGATCCTCCCGACTGGTGTCACGCATTCTCCCGATTGTTCACATGGGTTCTCCCGATCGGTCCCACGGGTTCTCCTGGTCATTCCCATGTGTTCTCCAGTTCGGTCCCTTGGGATCTTCTGATCATTCCCATGGGTTCTCCCGATCGGAGTCACAGGTTCTCCCGATCGGTCCCATGGGTTTCCTGATTGGAGTCACAGCTTCTCCCGATCGGTCCCACGGGTTCTCCGATTGGAGTCACAGGTTCCCCCGATTGGTCCCATGGGTTCTTCCGATCGGAGTCACGGGTTCTCCCGATCGGTGTCATGGGTTCCCCCGATCGGCGTCACCGGTTCTCCCGATCAGTGTCTAGGATTCTCCCGATCGGTCCTACGGATTCTCCCAATCGGTCCCACGGGTTCTCCCGATCGGTCCCACGGGTTCCCTGATGGGAGTCACGGCTTCTCCCGATCGGTCCCATGGGTTCTCCCGATCCTTCCCATGGGTTCTCCTGATCGGAGTCACGGGTTCTCCCAATCGGTCCCACGGGTTCTCCCGATCGGAGTCATGGGTTCTCCGGATTGGTCCCACGGCTTCTCCCGATCGGCATCACGGATTCTCCCGATCGCTGTCATGGGCTCTCCCGATCAGAGTCACGGGTTCTCCCAATCAGTGTTTAGCATTCCCCAAATCGGTCCCACGGATTCTCCCGATCGGCCTCACGGATTCTCCCGAGCGGTCCCACGGGTTCTCCCGATCGGTCCCACGGGTTCTCCCGAATTATGTCAGGGGTTCTCCCAATCGCTCCCTCGGGTTCCCTCGATCGATCCCACGGGTTCTCTTGATCATTCCCATGGGTTCTCCCAATCAGAGTCACCGGTTCTCCAGATCGGTGTCTCGGATTCTCCCGATCGGCATCACGGGTTCTCCCGATCGGAGTTACGGGTTTTCCCGATTGGTCCCACGGATTCTCCCGATCGGAGTCACGAGTTCTCCCAATCGGTGTCACGGGTTATCCCGATTGGCGTCACCGGTTCTCCCAATCGGTGTCTAGGATTCTCCCGATCGGAGTCACGGGTTCTCCTGTTCGGAGTAATGGGTTTTCCCGATCGGAGTCAGGGGTTCTCCCGATTGGAGTGATGGGTTCTCCCGATCGGTCCCATGGGTTCTCCCGATCGGAGTCAGGGGTTCTCCTAATCAATGTCATGGGTTCTCCCTATCGGAGTCACAGGTTCTCCCGATCGGTGTCACAGGTTCTCCCGATCGGAGTGACAGGTTCTCCCGATCGGTGTCACGGGTTTCTCCCAATCCGTCCCACGGGTTCTCCCGATCGGTGTCACGGGTTCTCCCGTTCGGTGTCACAGCTTCTCCTGATCAGAGTCTCCGGTTCTCCAAATCGGTGTCTCGGATTCTCACGATCGGAGTCATGGGTTCTCCAGAGCGGTGCCACGGATACTCCCGATCGGCGTCATGGGTTTTCCCAATCGGCCCCACGGATTCTCCCGATTGGAGTCTCAGATTCTCCCGATCAGAGTCATGGGTTCTCCGGATCGGTGTCACGGGTTCTCCCGATCAGTCCCACGGATTCTCCCGAGTGGAGTCTCGGATTCTTCCGATCGGTGTCACAGGTTCTCCCGATCGGTGTCAAGGGTTATCCCGATCGGTGTCACGGGTTCTCCCAATCAGTCCCACAGGTTCTCCCGATCGGAGTCACGGGTTCTCCCGATCTTTGCCATGGGTTCTCCCGATTGTTCCCATAGGTTCTCCTGATCGGTCCCATGGGATATCCCGATCAGAGTCACGCGTTCTCCGGATAGTTCCCACAGGTTCTCCCAATTGGTGTCACGGGTTTTCCCGCTCGGTGTCTCGGGTTCTCCTGATCTTTCCCACGGGATCTCCCAATCGGAGTCACGGTTTCTCCTGATCGGTCCCAGGGATTCTCCCGATCGGACTCTGGGATTCTCCCGATTGGTTTCACGCATTCTCCCGATCGTTCCCATGGGTTCTCCCGATCGGTCCCATGGGTTCTCCCGGTCATTCCCATGTGTTCTCCCGATCGGTCCCATGGGATCTTCTGATCATTCCCATGGGTTCTCCCGATCGGAGTCACAGGTTCTCCTGATCGGTCCCATGGGTTTCCTGATTGGAGTCACTGCTTCTCCCGATCGGTCCCACGGGTTCCCCCGATCGGTCCCATGGGTTCTCCCGATCGGAGTCACGGGTTCTCCCGATCGGTGTCATGGGTTCCCCCGATCGGCGTCACCGGTTCTCACGATCGGTGTCTAGGATTCTCCCAATTGGTCCTACGGGTTCTCCCATTCGGCATCACAGAATCTCCCGATCGGTCCCAGGGGTTCCCCCGATCGGTCCCACCGGTTCTCCCGATCGTTCCCATGGGTTTTCCCGATCGGTCCCATGGGATCTTCTGATCATTCCCATGGGTTCTCCCGATCGGAGTCACAGGTTCTCCCGATCGGTCCCATGGGTTTCCTGATCGGAGTCACAGCTTCGTCCGATCGGTCCCACGGGTTCTCCTGATCGGTGTCACGGGTTATCCCGATCGGTGTCACGGGTTCTCCCAATCAGTCCCACAGGTTCTCCCGATCGGAGTCACGGGTTCTCCCGATCTTTGCCATGGGTTCTCCCGATTGTTCCCATAGGTTCTCCTGATCGGTCCCATGGGATATCCCGATCAGAGTCACGCGTTCTCCGGATAGTTCCCACAGGTTCTCCCAATTGGCGTCACGGGTTTTCCCGCTCGGTGTCTCGGGTTCTCCTGATCTTTCCCACGGGATCTCCCGATCGGAGTCACAGTTTCTCCTGATTGGTCCCAGGGATTCTCCCGATCGGACTCTCGGATTCTTCCGATTGGTTTCATGCATTCTCCCAATCATTCCCATGGGTTCTCCCGATCGGTCCCACGGGTTCTCCCGGTCATTACCATGTGTTCTCCCGATCGGTCCCATGGGATCTTCTGATCATTCCCATGGGTTCTCCCGATTGGAGTCACAGGTTCTCCCGATCGGTCCCATGGGTTTCCTGATTGGAGTCACAGCTTCCCCTGATCGGTCCCACGGGTTCTCCCGATCGGAGTCACGGGTTCTCCCGATCGGTGTCATGGGTTCCCCCGATCGGCATCACCGGTTCTCACGATCGGTGTCTTGGATTCTCCCAATTGGTCCTACGGGTTCTCCCATTCGGCATCACAGAATCTCCCGATCGGTCCCAGGGGTTCCCCTGATCGGTCCCACCGGTTCTCCCGATCGTTCCCATGGGTTTTCCCGATCGGTCCCATGGGATCTTCTGATCATTCCCATGGGTTCTCCCGATCGGAGTCACAGGTTCTCCCGATCGGTCCCATGGGTTTCCTGATCGGAGTCACAGCTTCGTCCGATCGGTCCCACGGGTTCTCCCGATCAGAGTCACAGGTTCCCCCGACCGGTCCCACGGGTTCTCCCGATTGGTCCCACGGGTTCTACCGATCAGTGTCATGGGTTCTCCTGATCGGCGTCACCGGTTCTCCCAATCAGTGTCTAGGATTCTCCCGATCGGTCCCACGGGTTCTCCCATTCGGCATCACAGAATCTCCCGATCGGTCCCAGGGGTTCTCCCGATTGGTCCCACCGGTTCTCCCGATCATTCCCATGGGTTCTCCCGATCGGTTCCACGGGTTCTCCCGATCGGTCCCACGGGTTCCCCTGATCGGTTTCACTGGTTCTCCCGATCGGAGTCAGTTCTCCTTATCAGAGCTGTATGTATACCTCTGACGTGTCTCAGAACTCAAGTTGAAGTTTCTACTCGTTTAAAAGGTACAATTTAGCAAAGCCCAAAGCCATATGTTGATAGCAGTCAATTTTATAAACTGCAATTAGACATTGTTTTCCTGAATGCTGCTGGGCCATGGCCAATCAGGTCCTGCATGAAGCTCTTGGCTTGCAAAAAGATGAGTTCATGGGTGTGAAATTCGGCTTCTTTTCACCTGCCATTAGCGCATCCATGGGGCGCTAACAGGGCGCTAATGGGTTTTCACCCGGGTGTGGTGATATTAGTTTTATGAAGGGAAATCATGATTGACAAATCTTTGAGGATGTAACGAGCAGGTTGGATCAAGGTGAACCAGTAGACGTAGTGTATTTGGATTTCCAAAAGGCATTCGATAAGCTGCCACATAAAAGGTTACTGCACAAGATAAGAGCTCACGGTGTTGGGGGTAATATATTAGCATGGATAGAGGATTGGCTAACTAACAGAAAACAGAGAGTCGGGATAAATGGGTCATTATCAGGTTGGCAAACTGTGACTAGTGGGGTGCCACAGGGATCAATGCTGGGGCGTCAACTATTTACAATGGGGGAAAAATTCAGTTGGTTGTGCCTCCCATTAACGCCTTAAGAGGGCACTAACGGGACGCAAGCCAACTAGCGCCTGAGCGCGTCACTGCCCACGCCTCCCGCAAATTTCAGCAGGAGGTTAGTGGTGCTGTTAACCGATAGCGCCCTGTGGCGCTGCGCTGCTGGCGATGACGTCATTGGTGTGCGCAGCGCCCCGCTCACGCCCCGGCCACGATCTTCGGGAGCGCCCCCTGACTTACCGCCAGACGCTATGTCCGACGTGGTCAGGGGGGCATACCTGCGGCCAGGGAGGCGCAATTTAAAGGCGAGGTGCGGGGCGGGCATTTTTGTTGCTGGCCGCCTGCCAGCACCTGCCTCTGTTCCCATCCCAGACCTCCTGAAATGCCCCCCCGCCGCGGAGTGCTGGCTGCACTCCAAGAGTCCGGCACTTCTCTTGAGTGCCGGGCTCTTTTGCCTGCACTCCCGATCCCTGTGGGCCCAGCTGGGCCCCAGGTCGTGCTGCAGAAGGCCCCTCCCCTTTAAGAAGGGGAGGAAGGCCTGCACATAACACTGCAATATTGACTTGCAGCGCCCCAAGAGGGATGCAGGGCACTTCCAGTAGCGCCCCGCTTCCCCCTTGGGGCACAACCACTCAAGTTCCAGCACGGGGGCGCTAATTTTTCTGGGGCGCTAAACCCAACGAAGTTAGCGCCCCAATTGGGTTGCTACTCAATTTTTAGCCCAATCTATATTAATGACTTGGATGAAGGGACCAAGTGTACCTTAGCCAAATTTGCTGATGATACAAAGATAGGTGGGAAAGCAAGTTGTGAGGACACAAAAGGCTGGATTTTGTCAGCCCCAAGGAGGCGGGTATGGAGGCAGGACTGCCAGTAAAGTTGCAGAAAGTGGGGGTGGATGGCAAACCCGCCCCCATCCCAACTCCATGCCTTTTTGCCAGGAGGTGGGAAGATGTCCTGCTTTGGGTCCCGTCTTCTCGAGGTGGGAAAGGGATTAAATCCTTTTAACTGCCTGTTAACAGGTAGTTAACAGGCAGAAAAAAGGATTAGTGCCATTTTATCTTTTCAGGTGAAGGCTTCCTGACCTCGGAGAACCCCGCTGGGTTGGAGGAGTCGAGTAGGAGGTCTGCGGGGGCCGGAGGGGCCTGAAAGTGAGATGTAGAGGTGAGTGATGGGTGCAAGTGTGGAGTGGTAGGTATGTGAGGTGAGTGTTAAGTGTAATAAAATGTACTCTTGCCTTTGTTTCTGCCTACAGCCTTCAACCGCGGTGGTTCCGGAGTCCCGACATCTTCGCTGTAGATTTCACAGACTGACTGTTGGTCCTCAGACAGTCATCTGCTTTCTACAAAGTTGAAAGGTTTGATGAGTCCTGAACACAAGGTCTCATCAAACTACACAAAGTGTCCGTGTTTGACAGCTTCACAGAGCTGTCAAATGCTGACATTTCTTCTTTCAAGAAGTCTTGACAGATGACACGTCAGACATTGACATACTCTGTCAATGACTTCCCCCTAATTGGGCTGCTGAGCCCACAGGGCGGGCTTAACAAGGTCAATCAGGGGAAAAGCCCTCTGGTTGGCCAGAACATGATGGAGGTGGGACTGAGACCTGACAAGCAGCAGTCCCGCCCCAAGCACGTCTCCATTCACAAAATCCAACCCAAAGAGTCTGCAAAGGGGTATAGATAGGTTAAGTGAGTGGGCAAAAAATTGGCAGATGGAGTATAATGTGGGAAAATGTGAGGTCAAAAGAATAAAAAAGCAAAATATTATTTTAAATGGAGAGAGACTACAGAATGCTGTGATACAGAAGGATCTGGCTGTCCTCATACATGAAACACAAAAAGTTAGCACGCAGGTACAGCAAGTAATTAGGAAGGCAAATGGAATGTAGGCCTTTATTGCAAGGGGGATGGAGTATAAAAGTAGGGAAGTCTTGCTACAACTGTACAGGGTGCTGGTGAGACCACACCTAGAGTACTGCTTCCAGTTTTGGTCTCCTTACTTAAGGAGGGATATACTTGCATTGGAGGCAGTTCAGAGATGGTTCACTAGGTTGATTCCGGAGATGAAAGGGTTGTCTTATGAGGAAAGGTTGAGCAGGTTGGGCCTATACTCATTGGAGTTTAGAAGAATGAGAGGTGATCTTATTGAAACTTATAAGATTCTGAGGGTGGATGCAAAGAGGATGTTTCTCCTCGTGGGAATCTAGAACTAGGGGGCATAGTTTCAGGATAAGGGGTCACCCATTTAAAACGGAGATGAGGAGGAATTTCTTCTCTCAGAGGGTCGTGAATCTTTGGAATTCTCTACCCCAGAGAGCTGTGGAGGCTGGGTCATTGAATATATTCAAGGTGGAGATAGACAGATTTTTGAGCTACAGGGGAGTCAATGGTTCTGGGGAACAGACAGGAAAGTGGAGTTGAGGCCAAGATCAGATCAGCCATGATCTTATTGAATGGCGGAGCAGGCTCGAGGGGCCGAATGGCCTACTCCTGCTCCTATTTCTTATGCTCTTATGTTCTTAGCACCCCACTCCTGTAGGTACTGCCCCGCTCAGCCGTGCCCGGCAATGATGATGTCATCACCATGCACAGCGCCCCATTAGCACCCCAGATGAAAAATTCGGCCGTGCCCCCTCACGTACCACCTGGTGTTAACAGCAACAGCATCAGCTGTCGAGTTGCAGTTGGGAGTCAGCCCCGTGCGTGCTATTTAAAGGCGCCATCTTGGAGAAACTTTTTTGTCAGCCATAACTGTGCTGAGACATTGTCAGACAAGCTGCTGAACATATCACTGTGATTTTAGCTCCAAGGGCTGTCATGAGTGTTAGCAATTATTGTATATAACTCAGTGAATATTTGGGAAAATAATTTATACACTTTAATGAGTGCTCTGTTGGCAGTCAACTACTTGCTCTGCTGTGAATTGTCAGAGGCTTCTTACGAGGAGAGCATTGCAGGGACAAAGGCCTGGAGATACACAGGGACAAAGGCCTGGAGATACACAGGGACAAAGGCCTGGAGATACGCAGGGACAAAGACCCGGAGATATGCAGGGACAAAGGCCCGGAGATATGCAGGGAAAAAGGCCTGGAGGTATGCAGGAATAAAGGCCCGGAGTTATGCAGGGATAAAGGACCGGAGATACGCAGGGACAAAGGCCTGGAGATATGCAGGGACAAAGGCCCGGAGATGCGCACGGACAAAGGCCTGGAGATATGCAGGGACAAAGGCCTGGAGATGTGCAGGGACAAAGGCCCAGAGATATGCAGCGACAAAGGCCTGGAGATAAGCAGCGACAAAGGCCTGGAGATATGCAGTGACAAAGGCCTGGAGATATGCAGGGACAAAGGCCTGGAGATATGCAGGGACAAAGGCCTGGAGATATGCAGGGACAAAGGCCCGGAGATATGCAGGGACAAAGGCCTGGAGATATGCAGAGACAAAGGCCTGGAGATACGCAGGGAAAAAGGCCTGGAGATATGCAGGGACAAAGGCCTGGAGATGTGCAGGGACAAAGGCCTGGAGATACGCAGGGACAAAGGCCTGGAGATATGCAGAGACAAAGGCCTGGAGATATGCAGGGGCAAAGGTGCGGAGATGTGTAGGGACAAAGGCCCAGAGATACACAGGGACAAAGACCTGGAGATACGCAGGGACAAAGGCCTGGAGATATGCAGGGACAAAGGCCTGGAGATACGCAGGGACAAAGGCCCGGAGATATGCAGGGACAAAGGCCTGGAGATACGCAGGGAAAAAGGCCTGGAGATATGCAGGGACAAAGGCCTGGAGATAGACAGGGACAAAGGCCTGGAGATATGCAGAGACAAAGGCCTGGAGATATGCAGGGCAAAAGGCCCGGAGACACGCAGGGACAAAGGCCTGGAGATACGCAGGGACAAAGGCCTGGAGAAACGCAGGGACAAAGGCCTGGAGATACACAGGGACAAAGACCTGGAGATACGCAGGGACAAAGGCCTGGAGATGTGCAGCGACAAAAGCCTGGAGATATGCAGGGACAAAGGCCTGGAGATATGCAGGGACAAAGGAGTGGAGACATGCAGGGACAAAGGCCCGGTGATACGCAAGGACGAAGGCCTGGAGATGTGCAGGGACAAAGGCCCGGAGACGTGCAGCGAAAAATGCCTGGAGATATGCAGGGACAAAGGCACGGAGATATGCAGGGACAAAGGGATTGGAGATGTGCAGGGACAAAGGCCCAGAGATATGCGGGGACGAAGGCCCAGAGATATTCAGGGACAAAGGCCCGGAGATATGCAGCGACAAAGGCCTGGAGATACGCAGGGACAAAGACCCGGACATATGCAGGGACAAAGGCCTGGAGATATGCAGGGACAAAGGCCTGGAGATATGCATGGACAAAGGCCCGGAGATATGCAGGGGCAAAGGTCCGGAGATATGCAGGGACAAAGGCCTGGAGATGTGCAGTGACAAAGGCCTGGAGATGTGCAGGGACAAAGGCCTGGAGATATGCAGGGACAAAGGCCTGGAGATATGCAGGGACAAAGGCCAGGAGGTATGCAGGGACAAAAGCCCGGAGATATGCAAGGACAAAGGCCTGGAGATAAGCAGGGACGAAGGCATGGAGATATGCAGGGACAAATGCCCGGAGATGTGCAGGGACAAAGGTCTGGAGAAATGCTGGGACAAAAGCCTGGAGATATGCAGGGACAAAGGCCTGGAGATACGCAGGGAAAAAGGCCTGGAGATATGCAGGGACAAAGGCCTGGAGATACACAGGGACAAAGGCCTGGAGATATGCAGAGACAAAGGCCTGGAGATATGCAGGGCAAAAGGCCCGGAGACACGCAGGGACAAAGGCCTGGAGATACGCAGGGACAAAGGCCTGGAGAAACGCAGGGACAAAGGCCTGGAGATACACAGGGACAAAGGCCTGGAGATACGCAGGGACAAAGGCCTGGTGATGTGCAGCGACAAAAGCCTGGAGATATGCAGGGACAAAGGCCTGGAGATATGCAGGGACAAAGGAGTGGAGACATGCAGGGACAAAGGCCCGGTGATACGCAGGGACGAAGGCCTGGAGATGTGCAGGGACAAAGGCCCGGAGACGTGCAGCGAAAAATGCCTGGAGATATGCAGGGACAAAGGCACGGAGATATGCAGGGACAAAGGGATTGGAGATGTGCAGGGACAAAGGCCCAGAGATATGCGGGGACGAAGGCCCAGAGATATTCAGGGACAAAGGCCCGGAGATATGCAGGGAGAAAGGCCTGGAGATACGCAGGGACAAAGACCCGGACAAATGCAGGGACAAAGGCCTGGAGATATGCAGGGACAAAGGCCTGGAGATATGCAGGGACAATGGCCCGGAGATATGCAGGGGCAAAGGTCCGGAGATATGCAGGGACAAAGGCCTGGAGATGTGCAGTGACAAAGGCCTGGAGATATGCAGGGACAAAGGCCTGGAGATATGCAGGGACAAAGGCCTGGAGATATGCAGGGACAAAGGCCGGGAGATATGCAGGGACAAAAGCCCGGAGATATGCAAGGACAAAGGCCTGGAGATATGCAGGGACGAGGGCCTGGAGATATGCAGGGACAAATGCCCGGAGATGTGCAGGGACAAAGGTCTGGAGAAATGCTGGGACAAAGGCCTGGAGATATGCAGGGAAAAAGGAGTGGAGACATGCAGGGACAAAGGCCCGGTGATACGCAGGGACGAAGACCTGGAGATGTGCAGGGACAAAGGCCCGGAGACGTGCAGCGAAAAATGCCTGGAGATATGCAGGGACAAAGGCACGGAGATATGCAGGGACAAAGGGATTGGAGATGTGCAGGGACAAAGGCCCAGAGATATGCGGGGACGAAGGCCCAGAGATATTCAGGGACAAAGGCCCGGAGATATGCAGGGAGAAAGGCCTGGAGATACGCAGGGACAAAGACCCGGACAAATGCAGGGACAAAGGCCTGGAGATATGCAGGGACAAAGGCCTGGAGATATGCAGGGACAAAGGCCCGGAGATATGCAGGGGCAAAGGTCCGGAGATATGCAGGGACAAAGGCCTGGAGATGTGCAGTGACAAAGGCCTGGAGATATGCAGGGACAAAGGCCTGGAGATATGCAGGGACAAAGGCCTGGAGATATGCAGGGACAAAGGCCGGGAGATATGCAGGGACAAAAGCCCGGAGATATGCAAGGACAAAGGCCTGGAGATATGCAGGGACGAAGGCCTGGAGATATGCAGGGACAAATGCCCGGAGATGTGCAGGGACAAAGGTCTGGAGAAATGCTGGGACAAAAGCCTGGAGATATGCAGGGACAAAAGCCTGGAGATATGCAGGGACAAAGGCCCGGAGATATGCAGGGACAAAGGCCTGGAGATATGCAGAGACAAAGGCCTGGAGATACGCAGGGAAAAAGGCCTGGAGATGTGCAGGGACAAATGCCTGGAGATACGCAGGGACAAAGGCCCGCAGACAAGCAGTGACAAAGGCCTGGAGATACGCAGGGACAAAGGCCTGGAGATACGCAGGGACAAAGGCCTGGAGATACGCAGGGACAAAGGCCTGGAGATACGCAGGGACAAAGGCCTGGAGATACGCAGGGACAAAGGCCTGGAGATACACAGGGGCAAAGGCCTGGAGATACGCAGGGTCAAAGGACTGGAGATAAGCAGGGACAAAGGCTCGGAGATACGCAGGGACAAAGACCTGGAGATATGTAGGGACAAAGGCCCGGAGATATGCAGGGACAAAGGCCCGGAGATATGCAGGGAGAAAGGCCCGGAGATATGCAGGGACAAAGACCTAGAGATATGCAGGGACAAAGGCCCGGATATATGCAGGGACAAAGGCCTGGAGATACGCAGGGAAAAACCCCTGGAGATACGCAGGGACAAAGGCCTGCAGATATGCAGGGACAAAGGCCTGGAGATACGCAGGGACAAAGGCCTAGAGATACGCAGGCACAAAGGCCTGGAGATATGCAGGGACAATGGCCTGGAGATAAGCAGAGACAATGGCCTGGAGATACGCAGGGACAAAGGCCTGGAGATATGCAGGGACAAAGGCCCGGAGATATGCAGGTACAAACGCCCTGAGATATGCATTGACAAAGGCCCGGAGATATGCAGGTACAAAGGCCGGGAGATATGCAGGGATAAAGGCCGGGAGTTATGCAGGGACAAAGGCCCGGAGATATGCAGGGACAAAGGCCTGGAGATAAGCAGGGACAAAGGCCTGGAGATATGCAGGGATAAAGGCCTGGAGATATGCAGGGACAAAGGCCTGGAGATGTGCAGGGACAAAGGCCCAGAGATATGCAGCGACAAAGGCCTGGAGATAAGCAGCGACAAAGGCCTGGAGATATGCAGTGACAAAGGCCTGGAGATATGCAGGGACAAAGGCCTGGAGATATGCAGGGACAAAGGCCTGGAGATATGCAGGTACAAAGGCCCGGAGATATGCAGGGACAAAGGCCTGGAGATATGCAGAGACAAAGGCCTGGAGATACGCAGGGAAAAAGGCCTGGAGATATGCAGGGACAAAGGCCTGGAGATGTGCAGGGACAAAGGCCTGGAGACGTGCAGGGACAAAGGCCTGGAGATACGCAGGGACAAAGGCCTGGAGATATGCAGAGACAAAGGCCTGGAGATATGCAGGGACAAAGGTGCGGAGATGTGTAGGGACAAAGGCCCAGAGATACACAGGGACAAAGACCTGGAGATACGCAGGGACAAAGGCCTGGAGATATGCAGGGACAAATGCCTGGAGATACGCAGGGACAAAGGCCCGGAGATATGCAGGGACAAAGGCCTGGAGATACGCAGGGAAAAAGGCCTGGAGATATGCAGGGACAACGGCCTGGAGATAGACAGGGACAAAGGCCTGGAGATATGCAGAGACAAAGGCCTGGAGATATGCAGGGCAAAAGGCCCGGAGACACGCAGGGACAAAGGCCTGGAGATACGCAGGGACAAAGGCCTGGAGAAACGCAGGGACAAAGGCCTGGAGATACACAGGGACAAAGACCTGGAGATACGCAGGGACAAAGGCCTGGAGATGTGCAGCGACAAAAGCCTGGAGATATGCAGGGACAAAGGCCTGGAGATATGCAGGGACAAAGGAGTGGAGACATGCAGGGACAAAGGCCCGGTGATACGCAAGGACGAAGGCCTGGAGATGTGCAGGGACAAAGGCCCGGAGACGTGCAGCGAAAAATGCCTGGAGATATGCAGGGACAAAGGCACGGAGATATGCAGGGACAAAGGGATTGGAGATGTGCAGGGACAAAGGCCCAGAGATATGCGGGGACGAAGGCCCAGAGATATTCAGGGACAAAGGCCCGGAGATATGCAGCGACAAAGGCCTGGAGATACGCAGGGACAAAGACCCGGACATATGCAGGGACAAAGGCCTGGAGATATGCAGGGACAAAGGCCTGGAGATATGCATGGACAAAGGCCCGGAGATATGCAGGGGCAAAGGTCCGGAGATATGCAGGGACAAAGGCCTGGAGATGTGCAGTGACAAAGGCCTGGAGATGTGCAGGGACAAAGGCCTGGAGATATGCAGGGACAAAGGCCTGGAGATATGCAGGGACAAAGGCCAGGAGGTATGCAGGGACAAAAGCCCGGAGATATGCAAGGACAAAGGCCTGGAGATAAGCAGGGACGAAGGCCTGGAGATATGCAGGGACAAATGCCCGGAGATGTGCAGGGACAATGGTCTGGAGAAATGCTGGGACAAAAGCCTGGAGATATGCAGGGACAAAGGCCTGCAGATACGCAGGGAAAAAGGCCTGGAGATATGCAGGGACAAAGGCCTGGAGATACACAGGGACAAAGGCCTGGAGATATGCAGAGACAAAGGCCTGGAGATATGCAGGGCAAAAGGCCCGGAGACACGCAGGGACAAAGGCCTGGAGATACGCAGGGACAAAGGCCTGGAGAAACGCAGGGACAAAGGCCTGGAGATACACAGGGACAAAGGCCTGGAGATACGCAGGGACAAAGGCCTGGTGATGTGCAGCGACAAAAGCCTGGAGATATGCAGGGACAAAGGCCTGGAGATATGCAGGGACAAAGGAGCGGAGACATGCAGGGACAAAGGCCCGGTGATACGCAGGGACGAAGGCCTGGAGATGTGCAGGGACAAAGGCCCGGAGACGTGCAGCGAAAAATGCCTGGAGATATGCAGGGACAAAGGCACGGAGATATGCAGGGACAAAGGGATTGGAGATGTGCAGGGACAAAGGCCCAGAGATATGCGGGGACGAAGGCCCAGAGATATTCAGGGACAAAGGCCCGGAGATATGCAGGGAGAAAGGCCTGGAGATACGCAGGGACAAAGACCCGGACAAATGCAGGGACAAAGGCCTGGAGATATGCAGGGACAAAGGCCCGGAGATATGCAGGGGCAAAGGTCCGGAGATATGCAGGGACAAAGGCCTGGAGATGTGCAGTGACAAAGGCCTGGAGATATGCAGGGACAAAGGCCTGGAGATATGCAGGGACAAAGGCCTGGAGATATGCAGGGACAAAGGCCGGGAGATATGCAGGGACAAAAGCCCGGAGATATGCAAGGACAAAGGCCTGGAGATATGCAGGGACGAAGGCCTGGAGATATGCAGGGACAAATGCCCGGAGATGTGCAGGGACAAAGGTCTGGAGAAATGCTGGGACAAAGGCCTGGAGATATGCAGGGACAAAGGAGTGGAGACATGCAGGGACAAAGGCCCGGTGATACGCAGGGACGAAGGCCTGGAGATGTGCAGGGACAAAGGCCCGGAGACGTGCAGCGAAAAATGCCTGGAGATATGCAGGGACAAAGGCACGGAGATATGCAGGGACAAAGGGATTGGAGATGTGCAGGGACAAAGGCCCAGAGATATGCGGGGACGAAGGCCCAGAGATATTCAGGGACAAAGGCCCGGAGATATGCAGGGAGAAAGGCCTGGAGATACGCAGGGACAAAGACCCGGACAAATGCAGGGACAAAGGCCTGGAGATATGCAGGGACAAAGGCCTGGAGATATGCAGGGACAAAGGCCCGGAGATATGCAGGGGAAAAGGTCCGGAGATATGCAGGGACAAAGGCCTGGAGATGTGCAGTGACAAAGGCCTGGAGATATGCAGGGACAAAGGCCTGGAGATATGCAGGGACAAAGGCCTGGAGATATGCAGGGACAAAGGCCGGGAGATATGCAGGGACAAAAGCCCGGAGATATGCAAGGACAAAGGCCTGGAGATATGCAGGGACGAAGGCCTGGAGATATGCAGGGACAAATGCCCGGAGATGTGCAGGGACAAAGGTCTGGAGAAATGCTGGGACAAAAGCCTGGAGATATGCAGGGACAAAAGCCTGGAGATATGCAGGGACAAAGGCCGGGAAATACGCATGGACAAAGGCCTGGAGATATGCAGGGACACAGGCCTGGAGATGTGCAGGGACAAATGCCTGGAGATACGCAGGGACAAAGGCCCGCAGACAAGCAGTGACAAAGGCCTGGAGATACGCAGGGACAAAGGCCTGGAGATACGCAGGGACAAAGGCCTGGAGATACGCAGGGACAAAGGCCTGGAGATACGCAGGGACAAAGGCCTGGAGATACGCAGGGACAAAGGCCTGGAGATACACAGGGGCAAAGGCCTGGAGATACGCAGGGTCAAAGGACTGGAGATAAGCAGGGACAAAGGCCCGGAGATACGCAGGGACAAAGACCTGGAGATATGTAGGGACAAAGGCCCGGAGATATGCAGGGACAAAGACCCGGAGATATGCAGGGAGAAAGGCCCGGAGATATGCAGGGACAAAGACCTAGAGATATGCAGGGACAAAGGCCCGGATATATGCAGGGACAAAGGCCTGGAGATACGCAGGGAAAAACCCCTGGAGATACGCAGGGACAAAGGCCTGCAGATATGCAGGGACAAAGGCCTGGAGATACGCAGGGACAAAGGCCTAGAGATACGCAGGCACAAAGGCCTGGAGATATGCAGGGACAATGGCCTGGAGATAAGCAGAGACAATGGCCTGGAGATACGCAGGGACAAAGGCCTGGAGATATGCAGGGACAAAGGCCCGGAGATATGCAGGTACAAACGCACTGAGATATGCATTGACAAAGGCCCGGAGATATGCAGGGACAAAGGCCGGGAGATATGCAGGGATAAAGGCCCGGAGTTATGCAGGGACAAAGGCCCGGAGATATGCAGGGACAAAGGCCTGGAGATAAGCAGGGACAAAGGTATGGAGATATGCAGGGATAAAGGCCTGGAGATATGCAGGGACAAAGGCACGGAGATCTGCAGGGACAAAGGTCTGGAGGTATGAAGGGACAAAGGCCTGGAGACATGCAGAGTCAAAGGCCTGGAGATATGCAGGGACAAAGACCTGGAGATATGCAGGGACAAAGGCCTGGAGATACGCAGGGACAAATACCCGGAGACATGCAGGGACAATGGCCTGGAGATATGCAGCGACAAAGGCCTGGAGATATGCAGAGACAAAGGCCTGGAGATGTTCAGGGACAAAGGCCTGGAGATGTGCAAGGACAAAGGCCTGGAAATATGCAGGGACAAATGCCTGGAGATATGCAGAGAAAAAGGCCTGGAGATACGCAGGGACAAAGGCCTGGAGATACGCAGGGAGAAAGGCCCGGAGATATGCAGGGACAAAGGCCTGGAGATATGCAGGGACAAAGGCCTGGAGATATGCAGAAACAAAGGCCTGGAGATAGGCAGGGACAAAGGCCCGGAGAAATGCAGAGAATAAGGCCCGGAGATGTGCAGGGACAAAGGCCTGGAGATGTGCAGGGAAAAAGGCCCGGAGATATGCAGGGACAAAGGCCCGGAGATATGCAGGGACAAAGGCCCAGAGTTATGCTGGGACAAAGGCCTGGAGATACGCAGGGACAAAAACCCGGAGATATGCAGGGACAAAGGCCTGGAGATACGCAGGGACAAAGGACTGGAGATACGCAGGGACAAATGCCTGGAGGTACGCAGGGAGAAAGGCCTGGAGATACGCAGGGACAAAGGCCTGGAGATGTGCAGGGACAAAGGCCCGGAAACGTGCAGGGACCAAGGCCTGGAGATACGCAGGGACAAAGGTCTGGAGGTATGCAGGGACAAAGGCCCGGAGACATGCAGGGACAAAGACCTAGAGATACGCAGGGACAAAAGCCCGGAGATATGCAGGGACAAAGGCCTGGAGATAGGCAGGGACAAAGGCCTGGAGATACGCAGGGACAAAGGCCTGGAGATATGCAGGGACAAAGGCCCGGAGATGTGCACGGGCAAAGGCCTGGAGATATGCAGGGACAAAGGCCCGGAGATGTGCAGGGACAAAGGCCCGGAGATATGCAGCGACAAAGGCCTGGAGATAAGCAGCGACAAAGGCCTGGAGATATGCAGTGACAAAGGCCTGGAGATGTGCAGGGACAAAGGCCTGGAGATATGCAGCGACAAAGGCCTGGAGATACGCAGGGACAAAGGCCTGGAGATATGCAGGGACAAAGGCCTGGAGATACACAGGGGCAAAGGCCTGGAGATACGCAGGGTCAAAGGCCTGGAGATAAGCAGGGACAAAGGCCCGGAGATACGCAGGGACAAAGACCTGGAGATATGTAGGGACAAAGGCCCGGAGATATGCAGGGACAAAGGCCCGGAGATATGCAGGGAGAAAGGCCCGGAGATATGCAGGGACAAAGGCCCGGAGATATGCAGGGACAAAGGCCTGGAGATATGCAGAGACAAAGGCCTGGAGATACGCAGGGAAAAAGGCCTGGAGATATGCAGGGACAAAGGCCTGGAGATGTGCAGGGACAAAGGCCTGGAGATGTGCAGGGACAAAGGCCTGGAGATACGCAGGGACAAAGGCCTGGAGATATGCAGAGACAAAGGCATGGAGATATGCTGGGACAAAGGTGCGGAGATGTGTAGGGACAAAGGCCCAGAGATACACAGGGACAAAGGCCTGGATATACGCAGGGACAAAGGCCTGGAGATATGCAGGGACAAAGGCCTGGAGATGCGCAGGGACAAAGGCCTGGAGATATGCAGGGACAAAGGCCTGGAGATACGCAGGGAAAAAGGCCTGGAGATATGCAGGGACAAAGGCCTGGAGATACACAGGGACAAAGGCCTGGAGATATGCAGAGACAAAGGCCTGGAGATATGCAGGGCAAAAGGCCCGGAGACACGCAGGGACAAAGGCCTGGAGATACGCAGGGACAAAGGCCTGGAGAAACGCAGGGACAAAGGCCTGGAGATACACAGGGACAAAGGCCTGGAGATACGCAGGGACAAAGGCCTGGTGATGTGCAGCGACAAAAGCCTGGAGATATGCAGGGACAAAGGCCTGGAGATATGCAGGGACAAAGGAGTGGAGACATGCAGGGACAAAGGCCCGGTGATACGCAGGGACGAAGGCCTGGAGATGTGCAGGGACAAAGGCCCGGAGACGTGCAGCGAAAAATGCCTGGAGATATGCAGGGACAAAGGCACGGAGATATGCAGGGACAAAGGGATTGGAGATGTGCAGGGACAAAGGCCCAGAGATATGCGGGGACGAAGGCCCAGAGATATTCAGGGACAAAGGCCCGGAGATATGCAGGGAGAAAGGCCTGGAGATACGCAGGGACAAAGACCCGGACAAATGCAGGGACAAAGGCCTGGAGATATGCAGGGACAAAGGCCTGGAGATATGCAGGGACAAAGGCCCGGAGATATGCAGGGGCAAAGGTCCGGAGATATGCAGGGACAAAGGCCTGGAGATGTGCAGTGACAAAGGCCTGGAGATATGCAGGGACAAAGGCCTGGAGATATGCAGGGACAAAGGCCTGGAGATATGCAGGGACAAAGGCCGGGAGATATGCAGGGACAAAAGCCCGGAGATATGCAAGGACAAAGGCCTGGAGATATGCAGGGACGAAGGCCTGGAGATATGCAGGGACAAATGCCCGTAGATGTGCAGGGACAAAGGTCTGGAGAAATGCTGGGACAAAAGCCTGGAGATATGCAGGGACAAAGGCCTGGAGATGTGCAGGGACAAATGCCTGGAGATACGCAGGGACAAAGGCCCGCAGACAAGCAGTGACAAAGGCCTGGAGATACGCAGGGACAAAGGCCTGGAGATACGCAGGGACAAAGGCCTGGAGATACGCAGGGACAAAGGCCTGGAGATACGCAGGGACAAAGGCCTGGAGATGCGCAGGGGCAAAGGCCTGGAGATACGCAGGGTCAAAGGCCTGGAGATAAGCAGGGACAAAGGCCCGGAGATACGCAGGGACAAAGACCTGGAGATATGTAGGGACAAAGGCCCGGAGATATGCAGGGACAAAGGTCCGGAGATATGCAGGGAGAAAGGCCCGGAGATATGCAGGGACAAAGACCTAGAGATATGCAGGGACAAAGGCCCGGATATATGCAGGGACAAAGGCCTGGAGATACGCAGGGAAAAACCCCTGGAGATACGCAGGGACAAAGGCCTGGAGATATGCAGGGACAAAGGCCTAGAGATACGCAGGGACAAAGGCCTAGAGATACGCAGGCACAAAGGCCTGGAGATATGCAGGGACAATGGCCTGGAGATAAGCAGAGACAATGGCCTGGAGATACGCAAGGACAAAGGCCTGGAGATATGCAGGTACAAAGGCCCGGAGATATGCAGGTACAAACGCCCTGAGATATGCATTGACAAAGGCCTGGAGATATGCAGGGACAAAGGCCGGGAGATATGCAGGGATAAAGGCCGGGAGTTATGCAGGGACAAAGGCCCGGAGATATGCAGGGACAAAGGCCTGGAGATAAGCAGGGACAAAGGCCTGGAGATATGCAGGGACAAAGGCCTGGAGATATGCAGGGACAAAGGCACGGAGATTTGCAGGGACAAAGGTCTGGAGGTATGCAGGGACAAAGGCCTGGAGACATGCAGAGTCAAAGGCCTGGAGATATGCAGGGACAAAGACCTGGAGATATGCAGGGACAAAGGCCTGGAGATACGCAGGGACAAATACCCGGAGACATCCAGGGACAATGGCCTGGAGATATGCAGCGACAAAGGCCTGGAGATATGCAGAGACAAAGGCCTGGAGATGTTCAGGGACAAAGGCCTGGAGATGTGCAAGGACAAAGGCCTGGAAATATGCAGGGACAAATGCCTGGAGATATGCAGAGAAAAAGGCCTGGAGATACGCAGGGACAAAGGCCTGGAGATACGCAGGGAGAAAGGCCCGGAGATATGCAGGGACAAAGGCCTGGAGATATGCAGGGAAAAAGGCCTGGAGATATGCAGAAACAAAGGCCTGGAGATAGGCAGGGACAAAGGCCCGGAGAAATGCAGAGAATAAGGCCCGGAGATGTGCAGGGACAAAGGCCTGGAGATGTGCAGGGAAAAAGGCCCGGAGATATGCAGGGACAAAGGCCCGGAGATATGCAGGGACAAAGGCCCAGAGTTATGCTGGGACAAAGGCCTGGAGATACGCAGGGACAAAAACCCGGAGATATGCAGGGACAAAGGCCTGGAGATATGCAGGGACAAAGGCCTGGAGATATGCAGGGACAAAGGCCCGGAGATATGCAGGGGCAAAGGCCCGGAGATATGCAGTGACAAATGCCTGGAGATGTGCAGGAACAAAGGCCTGGAGATATGCAGAGACAAAGGCCTGGAGATATGCAGGGAAAAAGGCCTGGAGATATGCAGGGACAAAGGCCTGGAGGTATGCAGGGAATAAAGCCCGGAGATATGCAAGAAAAAGGCCTGCAGATATGCAGGGACAAAGGCCTGGAGATATGTAGGGACAAATGCCCGGAGATGTGCAGGGACAAAGGTTGGGAAATATGCTGGGACAAAAGCCTGGAGATATGCAGGGACAAAAGCTTGGAGTTACGCAGGGACAAAGGCCTGGAGATACGCAGGGACAAAGGCCTGGAGATACGCAGGGACAAAGGACTGGAGATACGCAGGGACAAAGGCCTGGAGGTACGCAGGGAGAAAGGCCTGGAGATACGCAGGGACAAAGGCCTGGAGATGTGCAGGGACAAAGGCACGGAGATATGCAGGGACAAAGGCCTGGAGATACGCAGGGAAAAAGGCCTGGAGATATGCAGGGACAAAGGCCTGGAGATGTGCAGGGACAAAGGCCTGGAGATGTGCAGGGACAAAGGCCTGGAGATACGCAGGGACAAAGGCCTGGAGATATGCAGAGACAAAGGCATGGAGATATGCTGGGACAAAGGTGCGGAGATGTGTAGGGACAAAGGCCCAGAGATACACAGGGACAAAGGCCTGGATATACGCAGGGACAAAGGCCTGGAGATATGCAGGGACAAAGGCCTGGAGATGCGCAGGGACAAAGGCCTGGAGATATGCAGGGACAAAGGCCTGGAGATACGCAGGGAAAAAGGCCTGGAGATATGCAGGGACAAAGGCCTGGAGATACACAGGGACAAAGGCCTGGAGATATGCAGAGACAAAGGCCTGGAGATATGCAGGGCAAAAGGCCCGGAGACACGCAGGGACAAAGGCCTGGAGATACGCAGGGACAAAGGCCTGGAGAAACGCAGGGACAAAGGCCTGGAGATACACAGGGACAAAGGCCTGGAGATACGCAGGGACAAAGGCCTGGTGATGTGCAGCGACAAAAGCCTGGAGATATGCAGGGACAAAGGCCTGGAGATATGCAGGGACAAAGGAGTGGAGACATGCAGGGACAAAGGCCCGGTGATACGCAGGGACGAAGGCCTGGAGATGTGCAGGGACAAAGGCCCGGAGACGTGCAGCGAAAAATGCCTGGAGATATGCAGGGACAAAGGCACGGAGATATGCAGGGACAAAGGGATTGGAGATGTGCAGGGACAAAGGCCCAGAGATATGCGGGGACGAAGGCCCAGAGATATTCAGGGACAAAGGCCCGGAGATATGCAGGGAGAAAGGCCTGGAGATACGCAGGGACAAAGACCCGGACAAATGCAGGGACAAAGGCCTGGAGATATGCAGGGACAAAGGCCTGGAGATATGCAGGGACAAAGGCCCGGAGATATGCAGGGGCAAAGGTCCGGAGATATGCAGGGACAAAGGCCTGGAGATGTGCAGTGACAAAGGCCTGGAGATATGCAGGGACAAAGGCCTGGAGATATGCAGGGACAAAGGCCTGGAGATATGCAGGGACAAAGGCCGGGAGATATGCAGGGACAAAAGCCCGGAGATATGCAAGGACAAAGGCCTGGAGATATGCAGGGACGAAGGCCTGGAGATATGCAGGGACAAATGCCCGGAGATGTGCAGGGACAAAGGTCTGGAGAAATGCTGGGACAAAAGCCTGGAGATATGCAGGGACAAAGGCCTGGAGATGTGCAGGGACAAATGCCTGGAGATACGCAGGGACAAAGGCCCGCAGACAAGCAGTGACAAAGGCCTGGAGATACGCAGGGACCAAGGCCTGGAGATACGCAGGGACAAAGGCCTGGAGATACGCAGGGACAAAGGCCTGGAGATACGCAGGGACAAAGGCCTGGAGATACGCAGGGGCAAAGGCCTGGAGATACGCAGGGTCAAAGGCCTGGAGATAAGCAGGGACAAAGGCCCGGAGATACGCAGGGACAAAGACCTGGAGATATGTAGGGACAAAGGCCCGGAGATATGCAGGGACAAAGGTCCGGAGATATGCAGGGAGAAAGGCCCGGAGATATGCAGGGACAAAGACCTAGAGATATGCAGGGACAAAGGCCCGGATATATGCAGGGACAAAGGCCTGGAGATACGCAGGGAAAAACCCCTGGAGATACGCAGGGACAAAGGCCTGGAGATATGCAGGGACAAAGGCCTAGAGATACGCAGGGACAAAGGCCTAGAGATACGCAGGCACAAAGGCCTGGAGATATGCAGGGACAATGGCCTGGAGATAAGCAGAGACAATGGCCTGGAGATATGCAAGGACAAAGGCCTGGAGATATGCAGGTACAAAGGCCCGGAGATATGCAGGTACAAACGCCCTGAGATATGCATTGACAAAGGCCTGGAGATATGCAGGGACAAAGGCCGGGAGATATGCAGGGATAAAGGCCGGGAGTTATGCAGGGACAAAGGCCCGGAGATATGCAGGGACAAAGGCCTGGAGATAAGCAGGGACAAAGGCCTGGAGATATGCAGGGACAAAGGCCTGGAGATATGCAGGGACAAAGGCACGGAGATTTGCAGGGACAAAGGTCTGGAGGTATGCAGGGACAAAGGCCTGGAGACATGCAGAGTCAAAGGCCTGGAGATATGCAGGGACAAAGACCTGGAGATATGCAGGGACAAAGGCCTGGAGATACGCAGGGACAAATACCCGGAGACATCCAGGGACAATGGCCTGGAGATATGCAGCGACAAAGGCCTGGAGATATGCAGAGACAAAGGCCTGGAGATGTTCAGGGACAAAGGCCTGGAGATGTGCAAGGACAAAGGCCTGGAAATATGCAGGGACAAATGCCTGGAGATATGCAGAGAAAAAGGCCTGGAGATACGCAGGGACAAAGGCCTGGAGATACGCAGGGAGAAAGGCCCGGAGATATGCAGGGACAAAGGCCTGGAGATATGCAGGGAAAAAGGCCTGGAGATATGCAGAAACAAAGGCCTGGAGATAGGCAGGGACAAAGGCCCGGAGAAATGCAGAGAATAAGGCCCGGAGATGTGCAGGGACAAAGGCCTGGAGATGTGCAGGGAAAAAGGCCCGGAGATATGCAGGGACAAAGGCCCGGAGATATGCAGGGACAAAGGCCCAGAGTTATGCTGGGACAAAGGCCTGGAGATACGCAGGGACAAAAACCCGGAGATATGCAGGGACAAAGGCCTGGAGATATGCAGGGACAAAGGCCTGGAGATATGCAGGGACAAAGGCCCGGAGATATGCAGGGGCAAAGGCCCGGAGATATGCAGTGACAAATGCCTGGAGATGTGCAGGAACAAAGGCCTGGAGATATGCAGAGACAAAGGCCTGGAGATATGCAGGGAAAAAGGCCTGGAGATATGCAGGGACAAAGGCCTGGAGGTATGCAGGGAATAAAGCCCGGAGATATGCAAGAAAAAGGCCTGCAGATATGCAGGGACAAAGGCCTGGAGATATGTAGGGACAAATGCCCGGAGATGTGCAGGGACAAAGGTTGGGAAATATGCTGGGACAAAAGCCTGGAGATATGCAGGGACAAAAGCTTGGAGTTACGCAGGGACAAAGGCCTGGAGATACGCAGGGACAAAGGCCTGGAGATACGCAGGGACAAAGGACTGGAGATACGCAGGGACAAAGGCCTGGAGGTACGCAGGGAGAAAGGCCTGGAGATACGCAGGGACAAAGGCCTGGAGATGTGCAGGGAAAAAGGCACGGAGATATGCAGGGACAAAGGCCTGGAGAAATGCAGGCACAAAAGCCTGGAGATGTGCAGGGACAAAGGCACGGAGACATGCAGGGAAAAACGGATTGGAGATGTGCAGGGACAAAGGCCCGGAAACGTGCAGGGACCAAGGCCTGGAGATACGCAGGGACAAAGGTCTGGAGGTATGCAGGGACAAAGGCCCGGAGACATGCAGGGACAAAGAACTAGAGATACGCAGGGACAAAAGCCCGGAGATATGCAGGGACAAAGGCCTGGAGATAGGCAGGGACAAAGGCCTGGAGATACGCAGGGACAAAGGCCTGGAGATATGCAGGGACAAAGGCCCGGAGATGTGCACGGGCAAAGGCCTGGAGATATGCAGGGACAAAGGCCCGGAGATGTGCAGGGACAAAGGCCCAGAGATATGCAGCGACAAAGGCCTGGAGATAAGCAGCGACAAAGGCCTGGAGATATGCAGGGACAAAGGCCTGGAGATACGCAGGGACAAAGGCCTGGAGATATGCAGGGACAAAGGCCTGGAGATGTGCCGGGAAAAAGGCACGGAGATATGCAGGGACAAAGGCCTGGAGATATGCAGGCACAAAAGCCTGGAGATGTGCAGGGACAAAGCCACGGAGACATGCAGGGACAAAGGGATTGGAGATGTGCAGGGACAAATGCCCGGAAACGTGCAGGGACAAAAGCCTGGAGATACGCAGGGACAAAGGCCTGGAGTTATGCAGGGACAAAGGCCCGGAGATATGCAGAGAAAAAGGCCTGGAGATATGCAGGGACAAAGGCTTGGAGATATGCAGGGACAAAGGCCTGGAGATAGACAGGGACAAAGGCCTCGAGATACACAGGGACAAAGGCCTGGAGATACGCAGGGACAATGTACTGGAGTTACGCAGGGACATAGGCCTGGAGATACGCAGGGACAAAGGCTTGGAGATACGGAGGGACAAAGGCCTGGAGATACGCCGGGACAAAGGCCTGGAGATATGCAGGGACAAAGGCCTGGAGATGTGCATGTACAAATGCCTGGAGATATGCAGGGACAAAATCCTGGAGGTACGCAGAGACAAAAGCCTGGAGATATGCAGGGACAAAGGCCCGGAGACATGCAGATAAAAAGGCCTGGAGATATGCAGGGACAAATGCCTGGAGATATGCAGGGACAAAGGCCAGGAGATATGCAGGGACAAAAGCCCGGAGATATGCAAGAAAAAGGCCTGGAGATATGCAGGGACAAAGGCCTGGAGATATGCAGTGACAAATGCCCGGAGATGTGCAGGGACAAAGGTCGGGAGATATGCTGGGACAAAAGCCTGGAGATATGCAGGGACAAAGGCCTGGAGATACGCAGGGACAAAGGCCTGGAGATACGCAGGGACAAAGGCCGGAGATACGCAGGGACAAAGGCCCGGAGATACGCAGGGACAAAGGCCCGGATATAAGCAGGGACAAAGGCCCGGAGATACGCAGGGACAAAGGCCTGGAGATACGTAGGGACAAAGGCCTGGAGATGTGCAGGGACAAAGGCACGGAGATATGCAGGGACAAAGACCTGGCGATATGCAGGGACAAAGGCCTGGAGATACGCAGGGACAAAGGCCTGGAGATGTGCAGGGACAAAGGCACGGAGATCTGCAGGGACAAAGGCCTGGAGATATGCAGGCACAAAAGCCTGGAGATGTGCAGGGACAAAGTCACGGAGACATGCAGGGAAAAAGGGATTGGAGATGTGCAGGGACAAAGGCCCGGAAACGTGCAGGGACAAAGGCCTGGAGATACGCAGCGACAAAGGCCTGGGGATATGCAGGGACAAAGGCCCGGAGATATGCTGAGAAATGGCCTGGAGATATGCAGGGACAAAGGCTTGGAGATATGCAGGGACAAAGGCCTGGAGGTAGGCAGGGACAATGGCCCGGAAACATGCAGATTACAAGGCCTGGAGATATGCAGGGACAAATGCCTGGAGATACGCAGGGACAAAGGCCTGGAGATATGCTGGGACAAATGCCTAGAGATATGCAGGGACAAAGGCCAGGAGATATGCAGGGACAAAAGCCCGGAGATATGCAAGAAAAAGGCCTGGAGATATGCAGGGACAAAGTCCTGGAGATATGCAGGGACAAATGCCTGGAGATGTGCAGGGACAAAGGTCGGGAGATATGCTGGGACAAAAGCCCGGAGATATGCAGGGTCAAAGGCCTGGAGATACGCAGGGACAAAGGCCTGGAGATACGCAGGGACAAAGGCCTGGAGATACGCAGGGACAAAGGCCTGGAGATAAGCAGGGACAAATGCCTGGAGATACGCAGGGACATAGGCCTAGAGATACGCAGGGACAAAGGCCTGGAGATGTGCAGGGACAAAGGCACGGAGATACGCAGGGACAAAGGCCTGGAGATACGCAGGGACAGAGGCCTGGAGGTACGCAGGGACAAAGGCCTGGAGATGTGCAGGGACAAAGGCACGGAGATATGCAGGGACAAAGGCCTGGAGATGTGCAGGGACAAAGGCACCGAGAAATGCAGGGACAAAGGCCTGGAGATATGCAGGCACAAAAGCCTGGAGATGTGCAGGGCAAAGTCACGTAGACATGCAGGGACAAAGGGATTGGAGATGTGCAGGGACAAAGGCCCGGAAATGTGCAGGGACAAAGGCCTGGAGATACGCAGGGACAAAGGCCTGGAGATATGCAGGGACAAAGGCCCGGAGATATGCTGAGAAATGGCCTGGAGATATGCAGGGACAAAGGCTTGGAGAGATGCATGGACAAAGGCCTGGAGGTAGGCAGGGTCAAAGGCCTGGAGATACGTAGGGACAAAGGCCTGGAGATATGCAGGGACAAAGGCCTGGAGATACGCAGGGACAAAGGCCTGGAGATACGCAGGGACAAAGGCCTGGAGATACGCCGGGACAAAGGCCAGGAGATATGCAGGGACAAAAGCCTGGAGATGTGCAGATAAAAAGGCTTGGAGATATGCAGGGAAAAAGGACCGGAGATATGCAAGGACAAAGGCCTGGAGATATGCAGGGACTAAGGACTGGAGACGTGCAGAGAAAAAGGCCTGGAGATATGCAGGTTCAAAGGGCTGGAGACATGCAGCGACAAAGGCCTGGAGATACGCAGGGACAAAGGCCTGGAGATACGCAGAGACAAAGGCCTGGAGATATGCAGGGACAAAGGCCTGGAGATATGCAGGGACAAAGGCCTGGAGAAACGCAGGGACAAAGGCCTGGAGATACGTAGGGACAAAGGCCTGGAGATACGCAGGGACAAAGGCCTGGAGATATGCAGGGACAAAGGCCTGGAGATACGCAGGGACAAAGGCCCGGAGACAAGCAGGGAAAAAGGCCTGGAGATACGCAGGGACAACGGCCTCGAGATACGCAGGGACAAAGGCCTCGAGATACGCAGGGACAAAGGCCTGGAGATACGCAGGGAGAAACGGCTGGAGATACGCAGGGACAAAGGCCTGGAGATATGTAGGGAAAAAGGCCCGGAGATATGCAGGGACAAAGACCTGGAGATACGCAGGGACAAAGGCCCGGAGATATGCAGGGACAAAGACCTGGAGATACGCAGGGAGATATGCAGGGACAAAGGCCCGGAGATATGCAGGGACAAAGACATGGAGATAGGCAGGGACAAAGGCCCGGAGATATGCAGGGACAAAGACCTGGAGATACACAGGGACAAAGGCCCAGAGATATGCAGGGAAAAAGGCCTGGAGATACGCAGGGAGATATGCAGGGACAAAGGCCCGGAGATATGCAGGGACAAAGACCTGGAGATACGCAGGGATAAAGGCCTGGAGATATGCAGGGACAAAGAACTGGAGATACGCAGGGACAAAGGCCCGGAGATATGCAGGGAAAAAGGCCTGGAGACACGCAGGGAAAAAGGCCTGGAGATACGCAGGGACAAAGGCCTGGAGATATGCAGGGACAAAGGCCTGGAGATACGCAGGGACAAAGGCCTGGAGATACGCAGGGAAAAAGGCCTGGAGATATGCAGGGACAAAGGCCTGGAGATAAGCAGAGACAATGGCCTGGAGATACGCAGGGACAAAGGCCTGAAGATATGCAGGGACAAAGGCCTGGAGATAAGCAGAGACAATGGCCTGGAGATACGCAGGGACAAAGGCCTGAAGATATGCAGGGACAAACGCCCGGAGATATGCAGGGACAAAGGCCCGGAGATATGCAGGGATAAAGGCCGGCAGATATGCAGGGACAAAGGCCCGGAGATGTGCAGGGACAAAGGCCGGGAGATATGCAGGGACAAAGTCCCGGAGATATGCAGGGACAAAGGCCCGGAGATATGCAGGGACAATCGCCTGGAGACACGCAGGGACAAAGGCCTGGAGATATGCAGTGACAAAGGCCTGGAGATATGCAGGGACAAAGGCCCGGAGATGTGCAGGGACAAAAGTCTGGAGATATGCAGGGAAAAAGGCCTGGAGATATGCAGGTACAAACGCCTGGAGATACACAGGGACAAAGGCCTGGAGATATGCAGGGACAAAGGCCTGGAGACATGCAGAGACAAAGGCCTGGAGATGTGCAGGGACAAAGACCTGGAGATATGTAGGGACAAAGGTCTGGAGATACGCCGGGACAAAAACCCGGAGATATGCAGGGAAAAATGCCTGGAGATACGCAGCGAGAAAAGCCTGGAGATATGCAGAGACAAATGCCTGGAGATGTGCAGGGGCAAATGCCTGGAGATGTGCAGGGACAAAGGCCTGGCGATATGCAGGGACAAAGGCCCGGAGATATGCAGGGACAAACGCCCGGAGATATCCAGGGACAAAGGCCCGGAGATATGCAGGGACAAAGGCCGGGAGATATGCAGGGACAAAGGCCCGGAGATATGCAGGGATAAAGGCCCGGAGATATGCAGGGACAAAGGCCTGGAGATACGCAGGGACAAAGGCCTGGAGATATGCAGGGACAAAGGCCCTGAGATGTGCATGGACAAAAGTCTGGAGATATGCAGGTACAAAGGCCTGGAGATACACAGGGACAAAGGCCTGGAGATATGCAGGGACAAAGGCCTGGAGACATGCAGAGACAAAGGCCTGGAGATATGCAGGGACAAAGACCTGGAGATATGTAGGGACAAAGGCCTGGAGATACGCAGGGACAAAAACCCGGAGACATGCGGGGACAAAGGCCTGGAGATACGCAGCGACAAAGGCCTGGAGATATGCAGAGTCAAAGGCCTGGAGATGTGCAGGGACAAATGCCTGGAGAGGTGCAGGGACACAGGCCTGGAGATATGCAGGGACAATTGCCTCGAGATATGCAGAGACAAAGGCCTGGAGATACGCAGGGACAAAGGCCTGGAGATACGCACGAACAAAGGCCCGGAGATACGCAGGGACAAAGGCCTGGAGATACGCAGGGAGATATGCAGGGACAATGGCCCGGAGATATGCAAGGACAAAGACCTGGAGATACGCACGGACAAAGGCCCGGAGATATGCAGGGACAAAGGCCTGGAGATACGCAGCGACAAAGGCCTGGAGATATGCAGGGACAAAGGCCCGGAGATATGCTGAGAAATGGCCTGGAGATATGCAGGGACAAAGGCTTGGAGATATGCAGGGACAAAGGCCTGGAGGTAGGCAGGTTCAATGGCCCGGAGACATGCAGATTAAAAGGCCTGGAGATATGCAGGGACAAATGCCTGGAGATACGCAGGGACAAAGGCCTGGAGATATGCAGGGACAAATGCCTAGAGATATGCAGGGACAAAGGCCAGGAGATATGCAGGGACAAAAGCCCGGAGATATGCAAGAAAAAGGCCTGGAGATATGCAGGGACAAAGTCCTGGAGATATGCAGGGACAAATGCCTGGAGATGTGCAGGGACAAAGGTCGGGAGATATGCAGGGGCAAAGGCCCGGAGATATGCAGGGGCAAAGGCCCGGAGATATGCAGGGACAAAGGCCTGGAGATGTGCAGGGACAAAGGCCTGGAGATATGCAGGGACAAAGGCCTGGAGATATGCAGAGACAAAGGCCTGGAGATATGCAGGGACAAAGGTCTGGAGATATGCAGGGACAAAAGCCTGGAGATATGCAAGAAAGAGGCCTGGAGGAATGCAGGGACAACGGCCTGGAGATATGCAGGGACAAATGCCCGGATATACGCAAGGGCAAAGGCCTGGAAATACGCAGGGACAAAGGCCTGGAGATACGTAGGGACAAATGCCTGGAGATACGCAGGGACAAAGGCCTGGAGATACACAGGGACAAATGCCTGGAGATATGCAGGGACAAAGGCCTGGAGATACGCAGGGACAAAGGCCTGGAGATATGCAGGGACAAAGGCCTGGATATGTGCAGGGAAAATGGCACGGAGATATGCAGGGACAAAGGCCTGGAGATATGCAGGCACAAAAGCCTGGAGATGTGCAGGGACAAAGCCACGGAGACATGCAGGGACAAAGGGATTGGAGATGTGCAGGGACAAATGCCCGGAAACGTGCAGGGACAAAAGCCTGGAGATATGCAGGGACAAAGGCCTGGAGTTATGCAGGGACAAAGGCCCGGAGATATGCAGAGAAAATGGCCTGGAGATATGCAGGGACAAAGGCTTGGAGATATGCAGGGACAAAGGCCTGCAGATAGGCAGGGACAAAGGCCTCGAGATACACAGGGACAAAGGCCTGGAGATACGCAGGGACAATGTACTGGAGTTACGCAGGGACAAAGGCCTGGAGATACGCCGGGACAAAGGCCTGGAGATATGCAGGGACAAAGGCCTGGAGATGTGCAGGTACAAATGCCTGGAGATATGCAGGGACAAAGTCCTGGAGATATGCAGGGACAAATGCCTGGAGATATGCAGGGACAAAGGCCAGGAGATATGCAGGGAAAAAAGCCCGGAGATATGCAAGAAAAAGGCCTGGAGATATGCAGGGACAAAGGCCTAGAGATATGCAGTGACAAATGCCCGGAGATGTGCAGGGACAAAGGTCGGGAGATATGCTGGGACAAAAGCCTGGAGATATGCAGGGACAAAGGCCTGGAGATAAGCAGGGACAAAGGCCTGGAGATACGCAGGGACAAAGGCCCGGAGATACGCAGGGACAAATGCCTGGAGATACGCAGGGACAAAGGCCTGGAGATACGCAGGGACAAAGGCCTGGAGATGTGCAGGGACAAAGGCACGGAGATATGCAGGGACAAAGGCCTGGCGATATGCAGGGACAAAGGCCTGGAGATACGCAGGGACAAAGGCCTGGAGATGTGCAGGGACAAAGGCACGGAGATCTGCAGGGACAAAGGCCTGGAGATATGCAGGCACAAAAGCCTGGAGATGTGCAGGGACAAAGTCAAGGAGACATGCAGGGAAAAAGTGATTGGAGATGTGCAGGGACAAAGGCCCGGAAACGTGCAGGGACAAAGGCCTGGAGATACGCAGCGACAAAGGCCTGGAGATATGCAGGGACAAAGGCCCGGAGATATGCTGAGAAATGGCCTGGAGATATGCAGGGACAAAGGCTTGGAGATATGCAGGGACAAAGGCCTGGAGGTAGGCAGGGACAATGGCCCGGAAACATGCAGATTAAAAGGCCTGGAGATATGCAGGGACAAATGCCTGGAGATACGCAGGGACAAAGGCCTGGAGATATGCAGGGACAAATGACTGGAGATATGCAGGGACAAAGGCCAGGAGATATGCAGGGACAAAAGCCCGGAGATATGCAAGAAAAAGGCCTGGAGATATGCAGGGACAAAGTCCTGGAGATATGCAGGGACAAATGCCTGGAGATGTGCAGGGACAAAAGTCGGGAGATATGCTGGGACAAAAGCCCGGAGATATGCAGGGACAAAGGCCTGGAGATACGCAGGGACAAAGGCCTGGAGATACGCAGGGACAAAGGCCTGGAGATACGCAGGGACAAAGGCCTGGAGATACGCAGGGACAAATGCCTGGAGATATGCAGGGACATAGGCCTAGAGATACGCAGGGACAAAGGCCTGGAGATGTGCAGGGACAAAGGCACGGAGATACGCAGGGACAAAGGCCTGGAGATACGCAGGGACAAAGGGCTGGAGGTACGCAGGGACAAAGGCCTGGAGATGTGCAGGGACAAAGGCACGGAGATATGCAGGGACAAAGGCCTGGAGATGTGCAGGGACAAAGGCACGGAGAAATGCAGGGCACAGTCACGTAGACATGCAGGGACAAAGGGATTGGAGATGTGCAGGGACAAAGGCCCGGAAATGTGCAGGGACAAAGGCCTGGAGATACGCAGGGACAAAGGCCTGGAGATACGCAGGGACAAAGGGCTGGAGGTACGCAGGGACAAAGGCCTGGAGATGTGCAGGGACAAAGGCACGGAGATATGCAGGGACAAAGGCCTGGAGATATGCAGGCACAAAAGCCTGGAGATGTGCAGGGCACAGTCACGTAGACATGCAGGGACAAAGGGATTGGAGATGTGCAGGGACAAAGGCCCGGAAATGTGCAGGGACAAAGGCCTGGAGATACGCAGGGACAAAGGCCTGGAGATATGATGGGACAAAGGCCCGGAGATATGCTGAGAAATGGCCTGGAGATATGCAGGGACAAAGGCTTGGAGATATGCATGGACAAAGGCCTGGAGGTAGGCAGGGTCAAAGGCCTGGAGATACGCAGGGACAAAGGCCTGGAGATACGCAGGGACAAAGGCCTGGAGATACGCAGGGACAAAGGCCTGGAGATACGCAGGGAGAAACGGCTGGAGATACGCAGGGACAAAGGCCTGGAGATATGTAGGGAAAAAGGCCCGGAGATATGCAGGGACAAAGACCTGGAGATACGCAGGGACAAAGGCCTGGAGATACGCAGGGAGATATGCAGGGACAAAGGCCCGGAGATATGCAGGGACAAAGACATGGAGATAGCCAGGGACAAAGGCCCGGAGATATGCAGGGACAAAGACCTGGAGATACGCAGGGTCAAAGGCCCGGAGATATGCAGGTACAAAGGCCTGGAGATACGCAGGGAGATATGCTGGGACAAAGGCCCGGAGATATGCAGGGACAAAGACCTGGAGATACGCAGGGAAAAAGGCTTGGAGATATGCAGGGACAAAGAACTGGAGATACGCAGGGACAAAGGCCCGGAGATATGCAGGGAAAAAGGCCTGGAGATACGCAGGGAAAAAGGCCTGGAGATACGCAGGGACAAAGGCCTGGAGATATGCAGGGACAAAGGCCTGGAGATACGCAGGGACAAAGGCCTGGAGATACGCAGGGAAAAAGGCCTGGAGATATGCAGGGACAAAGGCCTGGAGATAAGCAGAGACAAAGGCCTGGAGATACGCAGGGACAAAGGCCTGGAGATATGCAGGGACAAAGGCCCGGAGATATGCAGGGACAAATGCCCGGAGATATGCAGGGACAAAGGCCCGGAGATATGCAGGGATAAAGGCCGGCAGATATGCAGGGACAAAGGCCCGGAGATGTGCAGGGACAAAGGCCCGGAGATATGCAGGGACAAAGGCCGGGAGATATGCAGGGACAAAGTCCCGGAGATATGCAGGGACAAAGGCCCGGAGATATGCAGGGACAAAGGCCTGGAGACACGCAGGGACAAAGGCCTGGAGATATGCAGGGACAAAGGCCTGGAGATATGCAGGGACAAAGGCCCGGAGATGTGCAGGGACAAAAGTCTGGAGATATGCAGGGAAAAAGGCCTGGAGATATGCAGGTACAAACGCCTGGAGATACACAGGGACAAAGGCCTGGAGATATGCAGGGACAAAGGCCTGGAGACATGCAGAGACAAAGGCCTGGAGCTGTGCAGGGACAAAGACCTGGAGATATGTAGGGACAAAGGTCTGGAGATACGCCGGGACAAAAACCCGGAGATATGCAGGGAAAAAGGCCTGGAGATACGCAGCGACAAAGGCCTGGAGATATGCAGAGACAAACGCCTGGAGATGTGCAGGGGCAAATGCCTGGAGATGTGCAGGGACACAGGCCTGGAGGTATGCAGGGACAAATGCCTGGAGATATGCAGAGACAGAGGCCTGGAGATACGCAGGGACAAAGGCCTGGAGATATGTAGGGAAAAAGGCCCGGAGTAATGCAGGGACAAAGACCTGGAGATATGCAGGGACAAAGGCCTGGAGATACGCAGGGAGATATGCAGGGACAAAGGCCCGGAGATATGCAGGGACAAAGACCTGGAGATACGCAGGGACAAAGGCCCGGAGATATGCAGGGACAAAGGCCTGGAGATACGCAGGGAAAAAGGCCTGAAGATACGCAGGGACAAAGGCCTGGAGATATGCACGGACAAAGGCCTGGAGATAAGCATATACGAAGACCTGGAGATACGCAGGGACAAAGGCCTGGCGATATGCAGGGACAAAGGCCCGGAGATATGCAGGGACAAACGCCCGGAGATATCCAGGGACAAAGGCCCGGAGATATGCAGGGACAAAGGCCGGGAGATATGCAGGGACAAAGGCCCGGAGATATGCAGGGATAAAGGCCCGGAGATATGCAGGGACAAAGGCCTGGAGGTACGCAGGGACATAGGCCTGGAGATATGCAGGGACAAAGGCCTGGAAATATGCAGGGACAAAGGCCCGGAGATGTGCATGGACAAAAGTCTGGAGATATGCAGGGAACTAGGCCTGGAGATATGCCGGTACAAAGGCCTGGAGATACACAGGGACAAAGGCCTGGAGATATGCAGGGACAAAGGCCTGGAGACATGCAGAGACAAAGGCCTGGAGATATGCAGGGACAAAGACCTGGAGATATGTAGGGACAAAGGCCTGGAGATACGCAGGGACAAAAACCCGGAGACATGCGGGGACAAAGGCCTGGAGATACGCAGCGACAAAGGCCTGGAGATATGCAGAGACAAAGGCCTGGAGATGTGCAGGGACAAATGCCTGGAGATGTGCAGGGACAGAGGCCTGGAGATATGCAGGGACAAATGCCTCGAGGTATGCAGAGACAAAGGCCTGGAGATACGCAGGGACAAAGGCCTGGAGATACGCACGAACTAAGGCCCGGAGATACGCAGGGACAAAGGCCTGGAGATACGCAGGGAGATATGCAGGGACAATGGCCCGGAGATATGCAGGGACAAAGACCTGGAGATACGCACGGACAAAGGCCTGAAGATATGCGGGGAAAAAGGCCTGGAGATACGCAAGGACAAAGGACTGGAGTTACGCAGGGAAAAAGGCCTGGAGATACGCAGGGACAAAGGCCTGAAGATATGCGGGGACAAAGGCCTGGAGATACGCAGGGACAAAGGACTGGAGTTACGCAGGGAAAAAGGCCTGGAGATATGCAGGGACAAAGGCCTGGAGATAAGCAGAGGCAAAGGCCTGGAGATACGCAGGGACAAAGGCCTGGAGATATGCAGGGACAAAGGCCCGGAGATATGCAGGGACAAACGCCCAGAGATATGCTGGGACAAAGGCCCGCAGATATGCAGGGACAAAGACCCGGAGATATGCAGGGACAAAGGCCTGGAGATACGCAGGGACAAAGGCCTGGAGATATGCAGTGACAAAGGTCTGGAGATATGCAGGGACAAAGGCCCGGAGATGTGCAGGGACAAAGGTCTTGAGATATGCAGGGACAAAGGCCTGGAGATACGCAGGGACAAAGGCCTGGAGATATGCAGGGACAAAGGCCCGGAAATATGCAGGGACAAAGACCTGGAGAAACGCAGGGACAAAGGCCCGGAGATATGCAGGGACAAAGGCCTGGAGATACGCAGGGAAAAATGCCTGGAGATAGGCAGGGACAAAGGCCCGGAGAAATGCAGAGAAAAAGGCCCGGAGATGTGCAGGGACAAAGGCCTGGAGTTGTGCAGGGACAAAGGCCCGGAGATATGCAGGGACAAAGGCCCGGAGATATGCAGGGACAAAGGCCCAGAGTTATGCTGGGACAAAGGCCTGGAGATACGCAGGGACAAAGACCCGGAGATATGCAGGGACAAAGGCCTGGAGATATGCAGGGACAAAGGCCTGGAGATATGCAGGGACAAAGGCCCGGAGATAAGCAGGGGCAAAGGCCCGGAGATATGCAGTGACAAAGGCCTGGAGATGTGCAGGGACAAAGGCCTGGAGATATGCAGAGACAAAGCCCTGGAGATATGCAGGGACAAAGGCCTGGAGATATGCAGGGACAAAGGCCTGGAGGTATGCAGGGAAAAAAGCCCGGAGATATGCAAGAAAAAGGCCTGCAGATATGCAGGGACAAAGGCCTGGAGATATGCAGGGACAAATGCCCAGAGATGTGCAGGGACAAAGGTCGGGAAATATGCTGGGACAAAAGCCTGGAGATATGCAGGGATAAAAGCTTGGAGATACGCAGGGACAAAGGCCTGGAGATACGCAGGGACAAAGGCCTGGAGATACGCAGGGACAAACGACTGGAGATATGCTGGGACAAATGCCTGGAGATACGCAGGGACAAAGGCCTGGAGATACGCAGGGACAAAGGCCTGGAGATGTGCAGGGACAAAGTCCTGGAGATATGCAGGCACAAAAGCCTGGAGATGTGCAGGGACAAAGGCACGGAGACATGCAGGGACAAACGGATTGGAGATGTGCAGGGACAAAGGCCCGGAAACGTGCAGGGACCAAGGCCTGGAGATACGCAGGGACAAAGGTCTGGAGGTATGCAGGGACAAAGGCCCGGAGACATGCAGGGACAAAGACCTAGAGATACGCAGGGACAAAAGCCCGGAGATATGCAGGGAAAAGGCCTGGAGATAGGCAGGGACAAAGGCCTGGAAATACGCAGGGACAAAGGCCTGGAGATAGGCAGGGACAAAGGCCTGGAGATACGCAGGGACAACGGCCTGGAGATACGCAGGGACAAAGGCCTGGAGATATGCAGGGACAATGGCCTGGAGATACGCAGGGACAAAGGCCTGGAGATATGCAGGGACAAAGGCCCGGAGATATGCAGGGACAAACGCCCGGAGAAATGCAGTGACAAAAGCCCGGAGATATGCAGGGACAAAGGCCTGGAGATATGCAGTGACAAAGGCCCGGAGATATGCAGGGACAAAGGCCCGGAGATATGCAGGGACAAAGGCCTGGAGATACGCAGGGACAAAGGCCTGGAGATATGCAGGGACAAAGGCCTGGAGATATGCAGGGACAAAGGCCCGGAGATGTGCAGGGACAAAGGTCTGGAGATATGCAGGGACAAAGGCCTGGAGATATGCAGGGACAAAGGCCTGGAGATACACAGGGACAAAGGCCTGGAGATATGCAGGCACAAAAGCCTGGAGATGTGCAGGGACAAAGCCACGGAGACATGCAGGGACAAAGGGATTGGAGATGTGCAGGGACAAATGCCCGGAAACGTGCAGGGACAAAAGCCTGGAGATACGCAGGGACAAAGGCCTGGAGTTATGCAGGGACAAAGGCCCGGAGATATGCAGAGAAAATGGCCTGGAGATATGCAGGGACAAAGGCTTGGAGATATGCAGGGACAAAGGCCTGGAGATAGGCAGGGACAAAGGCCTCGAGATACACAGGGACAAAGGCCTGGAGATACGCAGGGACAAAGTACTGGAGATACGCAGGGACATAGGCCTGGAGATATGCAGGGACAAAGGCCTGGAGATACGCAGGGACAAAGGCCTGGAGATACGCCGGGACAAAGGCCTGGAGATATGCAGGGACAAAGGCCTGGAGATGTGCAGGTACAAATGCCTGGAGATATGCAGGGACAAAGTCCTGGAGATACGCAGGGACAAAGGCCTGGAGATATGCAGGGACAAAGGCCCGGAGACATGCAGATAAAAAGGCCTGGAGATATGCAGGGACAAATGCCTGGAGATATGCAGGGACAAAGGCCAGGAGATATGCAGGGGCAAAAGCCCGGAGATATGCAAGAAAAAGGCCTGGAGATATGCAGGGACAAAGGCCTGGAGATATGCAGGGACAAATGCTCGGAGATTTGCAGGGACAAAGGTCGGGAGATATGCTGGGACAAAAGCCTGGAGATATGCAGGGACAAAGGCCTGGAGATACGCAGGGACAAAGGCCTGGAGATATGCAGGGACAAAGGCCTGGAGATACGCAGGGACAAAGGCCCGGAGATACGCAGGGACAAATGCCTGGAGATACGCAGGGACAAAGGCCTGGAGATACGCAGGGACAAAGGCCTGGAGATGTCCAGGGACAAAGGCACGGAGATATGCAGGGACAAATGCCTGGCGATATGCAGGGACAAAGGCCTGGAGATACGCAGGGACAAAGGCCTGGAGATGTGCAGGGACAAAGGCACGGAGATCTGCAGGGACAAAGGCCTGGAGATATGCAGGCACAAAAGCCTGGAGATGTGCAGGGACAAAGTCACGAAGACATGCAGGGAAAAAGGGATTGGAGATGTGCAGGGACAAAGGCCCGGAAACGTGCAGGGACAAAGGCCTGGAGATACGCAGCGACAAAGGCCTGGAGGTACGCAGGGACAAAGGCCTGGAGATGTGCAGGGACAAAGGCACGGAGATATGCAGGGACAAAGGCCTGGAGATGTGCAGGGACAAAGGCACGGAGACATGCAGGGAAAAAGGGATTGGAGATGTGCAGGGACAAAGGCCCGGAAACGTGCAGGGACAAAGGCCTGGAGGTACGCAGGGACAAAGGCCTGGAGATGTGCAGGGACAAAGGCCTGGAGGTACGCAGGGACAAAGGCCTGGAGATGTGCAGGGACAAAGGCACGGAGATATGCAGGGACAAATGTCTGGAGATACGCAGGGACAAAGGCCTGGAGATATGCAGGGACAAATGCCTAGAGATATGCAGGGACAAAGGCCAGGAGATATGCAGGGACAAAAGCCCGGAGATATGCAAGAAAAAGGCCTGGAGATATGCAGGGACAAAGTCCTGGAGATATGCAGGGACAAATGCCTGGAGATGTGCAGGGACAAAGGTCGGGAGATATGCAGGGACAAAAGCCCGGAGATATGCAGGGACAAAGGCCCGGAAATATGCAGGGACAAAGGCCTGGAGATACGCAGGGACAAAGACCCGGAGATATGCAGCGACAAAGGCCTGGAGATATGCAGGAACAAAGGCCTGGAGATATGCAGCGACAAAGGCCCGGAGATATGCAGGGGCAAAGGCCCGGAGATATGCAGGGACAAAGGTCTGGAGATGTGCAGGGACAAAGGCCTGGAGATATGCAGGGACAAATGCCTGGAGATATGCAGAGACAAAGGCCTGGAGATATGCAGGGACAAAAGCCTGGAGATATGCAGGGACAAAAGCCTGGAGATATGCAAGAAAGAGGCCTGGAGGAATGCTGGGACAACGGCCTGGAGATATGCAGGGACAAATGCCCGGACATACGCAAGGGCAAAGGCCTGGAAATACGCAGGGACAAAGGCCTGGAGATACGTAGGGACAAATGCCTGGAGATACGCAGGGACAAAGGCCTGGAGATACACAGGGACAAATACCTGGAGATATGCATGGACAAAGGCCTGGAGATACGCAGGGACAAAGGCCTGGAGATATGCAGGGACAAAGGCCTGGAGATGTGCAGGGAAAAAGGCACGGAGATATGCAGGGACAAAGGCCTGGAGATATGCAGGCACAAAAGCCTGGAGATGTGCAGGGACAAAGCCACGGAGACATGCAGGGACAAAGGGATTGGAGATGTGCAGGGACAAATGCCCGGAAACTTGCAGGGACAAAAGCCTGGAGATAAGCAGGGACAAAGGCCTGGAGTTATGCAGGGGCAAAGGCCCGGAGATATGCAGAGAAAATGGCCTGGAGATATGCAGGGACAAAGGCTTGGAGATCTGCAGGGACAAAGGCCTGGAGATAGGCAGGGACAAAGGCCTTGAGATACACAGGGACAAAGGCCTGGAGATACGCAGGGACAATGTACTGGAGTTACGCAGGGACATAGGCCTGGAGATACGCAGGGACAAAGGCCTGGAGATACGCAGAGACAAAGGCCTGGAGATACGCCGGGACAAAGGCCTGGAGATATGCAGGGACAAAGGCCTGGAGATGTGCAGATACAAATGCCTGGAGATATGCAGGGACAAAGTTCTGGAGATACGCAGGGACAAAGGCCTGGAGATATGCAGGGACAAAGGCCCGGAGACATGCAGATAAAAAGGCCTGGAGATGTGCAGGGACAAATGCCTGGAGATATGCAGGGACAAAGGCCAGGAGATATGCAGGGACAAAAGCCCAGAGATATGCAAGAAAAAGGCCTGGAGATATGCAGGGACAAAGGCCTGGAGATATGCAGTGACAAATGCCCGGAGATGTGCAGGGACAAAGTCACGGAGACATGCAGGGAAAAAGGGGTTGGAGATGTGCAGGGACAAAGGCCCGGAAACGTGCAGGGACAAAGGCCTGGAGATACGCAGCGACAAAGGCCTGGAGATATGCAGGGACAAAGGCCCGGAGATATGCTGAGAAATGGCCTGGAGATATGCAGGGACAAAGGCTTGGAGATATGCAGGGACAAAGGCCTGGAGGTAGGCAGGGACAATGGCCCGGAAACATGCAGATTAAAAGGCCTGGAGATATGCAGGGACAAATGCCTGGAGATACGCAGGGACAAAGGCCTGGAGATATGCAGGGACAAATGCCTAGAGATATGCAGGGACAAAGGCCAGGAGATATGCAGGGACAAAAGCCCGGAGATATGCAAGAAAAAGGCCTGGAGATATGCAGGGACAAAGTCCTGGAGATATGCAGGGACAAATGCCTGGAGATGTGCAGGGACAAAGGTCGGGAGATATGCTGGGACAAAAGCCCGGAGATATGCAGGGACAAAGGCCTGGAGATACGCAGGGACAAAGGCCTGGAGATACGCAGGGACAAAGGCCTGGAGATACGCAGGGACAAAGGCCTGGAGATACGCAGGGACAAATGCCTGGAGATACGCAGGGACATAGGCCTAGAGATACGCAGGGACAAAGGCCTGGAGATGTGCAGGGACAAAGGCACGGAGATACGCAGGGACAAAGGCCTGGAGATACGCAGGGACAAAGGCCTGGAGGTACGCAGGGACAAAGGCCTGGAGATGTGCAGGGACAAAGGCACGGAGAAATGCAGGGACAAAGGCCTGGAGATATGCAGGCACAAAAGCCTGGAGATGTGCAGGGCAAAGTCACGTAGACATGCAGGGACAAAGGGATTGGAGATGTGCAGGGACAAAGGCCCGGAAATGTGCAGGGCCAAAGGCCTGGAGATACGCAGGGACAAAGGCCTGGAGATATGCAGGGACAAAGGCCCGGAGATATGCTGAGAAATGGCCTGGGGATATGCAGGGACAAAGGCTTGGAGATATGCATGGACAAAGGCCTGGAGGTAGGCAGAGTCAAAGGCCTGGAGATACGTAGGGACAAAGGCCTGGAGATAAGCAGGGACAAAGGCCTGGAGATACGCAGGGACAAAGGCCTGGAGATACGCAGGGACAAAGGCCTGGAGATACGCCGGGACAAAGGCCTGGAGATATGCAGGGACAAAGGCCTGGAGATGTGCAGATAAAAAGGCTTGGAGATATGCAGGGACAAAGGACCGGAGATATGCAAGGACAAAGGCCTGGAGATATGCAGGGACAAAGGACTGGAGACGTGCAGAGAAAAAGGCCTGGAGATATGCAGGTTCAAAGGGCTGGAGACATGCAGCGACAAAGGCCTGGAGATACGCAGGGACAAAGGCCTGGAGATACGCAGAGACAAAGGCCTGGACATATGCAGGGACAAAGGCCTGGAGATATGCAGGGACAAAGGCCCGGAGACAAGCAGGGACAAAGGCCTGGAGATACGCAGGGACAACGGCCTGGAGATACGCAGGGACAAAGGCCTGGAGATACGCAGGGACAAAGGCCTGGAGATACGCAGGGAGAAACGGCTGGAGATACGCAGGGACAAAGGCCTGGAGATATGTAGGGAAAAAGGCCCGGAGATATGCAGGGACAAAGACCTGGAGATACGCAGGGACAAAGGCCCGGAGATATGCAGGGACAAAGGCCTGGAGATACGCAGGGAGATAGGCAGGGACAAAGGCCCGGTGATATGCAGGGACGAAGACCTGGAGATACGCAGGGACAAAGGCCCGGAGATATGCAGGGACAAAGAACTGGAGATGCGCAGGGACAAAGGCCCGGAGATATGCAGGGAAAAAGGCCTGGAGATACGCAGGCAAAAAGGCCTGGAGATACGCAGGGACAAAGGCCTGGAGATATGCAGGGACAAAGGCCTGGAGATACGCAGGGACAAAGGCCTGGAGATACGCAGGGAAAAAGGCCTGGAGATATGCAGGGACAAAGGCCTGGAGATAAGCAGAGACAAAGGCCTGGAGATACGCAGGGAAAAAAGGCCTGGAGATATGCAGGGACAAAGGCCAGGAGATATGCAGGGACAAAAGCCCAGAGATATGCAAGAAAAAGGCCTGGAGATATGCAGGGACAAAGGCCTGGAGATATGCAGTGACAAATGCCCGGAGATGTGCAGGGACAAAGTCACGGAGACATGCAGGGAAAAAGGGATTGGAGATGTGCAGGGACAAAGGCCCGGAAACGTGCAGGGACAAAGGCCTGGAGATACGCAGCGACAAAGGCCTGGAGATATGCAGGGACAAAGGCCCGGAGATATGCTGAGAAATGGCCTGGAGATATGCAGGGACAAAGGCTTGGAGATATGCAGGGACAAAGGCCTGGAGGTAGGCAGGGACAATGGCCCGGAAACATGCAGATTAAAAGGCCTGGAGATATGCAGGGACAAATGCCTGGAGATACGCAGGGACAAAGGCCTGGAGATATGCAGGGACAAATGCCTAGAGATATGCAGGGACAAAGGCCAGGAGATATGCAGGGACAAAAGCCCGGAGATATGCAAGAAAAAGGCCTGGAGATATGCAGGGACAAAGTCCTGGAGATATGCAGGGACAAATGCCTGGAGATGTGCAGGGACAAAGGTCGGGAGATATGCTGGGACAAAAGCCCGGAGATATGCAGGGACAAAGGCCTGGAGATACGCAGGGACAAAGGCCTGGAGATACACAGGGACAAAGGCCTGGAGATACGCAGGGACAAAGGCCTGGAGATACGCCGGGACAAAGGCCTGGAGATATGCAGGGACAAAGGCCTGGAGATGTGCAGGTACAAATGCCTGGAGATATGCAGGGACAAAGTCCTGGAGATACGCAGGGACAAAGGCCTGGAGATATGCAGGGACAAAGGCCCGGAGACAAGCAGATAAAAAGGCCTGGAGATATGCAGGGACAAATGCCTGGAGATATGCAGGGACAAAGGCCAGGAGATATGCAGGGGCAAAAGCCCGGAGATATGCAAGAAAAAGGCCTGGAGATATGCAGGGACAAAGGCCTGGAGATATGCAGGGACAAATGCTCGGAGATGTGCAGGGACAAAGGTCGGGAGATATGCTGGGACAAAAGCCTGGAGATACGCAGGGACAAAGGCCTGGAGATATGCAGGGACAAAGGCCTGGAGATACGCAGGGACAAAGGCCCGGAGATACGCAGGGACAAATGCCTGGAGATACGCAGGGACAAAGGCCTGGAGATACGCAGGGACAAAGGCCTGGAGATGTCCAGGGACAAAGGCACGGAGATATGCAGGGACAAAGGCCTGGCGATATGCAGGGACAAAGGCCTTGAGATACGCAGGGACAAAGGCCTGGAGATGTGCAGGGACAAAGGCACGGAGATCTGCAGGGACAAAGGCCTGGAGATATGCAGGCACAACAGCCTGGAGATGTGCAGGGACAAAGTCACGGAGACATGCAGGGAAAAAGGGATTGGAGATGTGCAGGGACAAAGGCCCGGAAACGTGCAGGGACAAAGGCCTGGAGATACACAGCGACAAAGGCCTGGAGGTACGCAGGGACAAAGGCCTGGAGATGTGCAGGGACAAAGGCACGGAGATATGCAGGGACAAAGGCCTGGAGATGTGCAGGGACAAAGGCACGGAGACATGCAGGGAAAAAGGGATTGGAGATGTGCAGGGACAAAGGCCCGGAAACGTGCAGGGACAAAGGCCTGGAGGTACGCAGGGACAAAGGCCTGGAGATGTGCAGGGACAAAGGCCTGGAGGTACGCAGGGACAAAGGCCTGGAGATGTGCAGGGACAAAGGCACGGAGATATGCAGGGACAAATGTCTGGAGATACGCAGGGACAAAGGCCTGGAGATATGCAGGGACAAATGCCTAGAGATATGCAGGGACAAAGGCCAGGAGATATGCAGGGACAAAAGCCCGGAGATATGCAAGAAAAAGGCCTGGAGATATGCAGGGACAAAGTCCTGGAGATATGCAGGGACAAATGCCTGGAGATGTGCAGGGACAAAGGTCGGGAGATATGCTGGGACAAAAGCCCGGAGATATGCAGGGACAAAGGCCCGGAAATATGCAGGGACAAAGGCCTGGAGATACGCAGGGACAAAGACCCGGAGATATGCAGCGACAAAGGCCTGGAGATATGCAGGAACAAAGGCCTGGAGATATGCAGCGACAAAGGCCCGGAGATATGCAGGGGCAAAGGCCCGGAGATATGCAGGGACAAAGGTCTGGAGATGTGCAGGGACAAAGGCCTGGAGATATGCAGGGACAAATGCCTGGAGATATGCAGAGACAAAGGCCTGGAGATATGCAGGGACAAAAGCCTGGAGATATGCAGGGACAAAAGCCTGGAGATATGCAAGAAAGAGGCCTGGAGGAATGCAGGGACAACGGCCTGGAGATATGCAGGGACAAATGCCCGGACATACGCAAGGGCAAAGGCCTGGAATTACGCAGGGACAAAGGCCTGGAGATACGTAGGGACAAATGCCTGGAGATACGCAGGGACAAAGGCCTGGAGATACACAGGGACAAATACCTGGAGATATGCATGGACAAAGGCCTGGAGATACGCAGGGACAAAGGCCTGGAGATATGCAGGGACAAAGGCCTGGAGATGTGCAGGGAAAAAGGCACGGAGATATGCAGGGACAAAGGCCTGGAGATATGCAGGCACAAAAGCCTGGAGATGTGCAGGGACAAAGCCACGGAGACATGCAGGGACAAAGGGATTGGAGATGTGCAGGGACAAATGCCCGGAAACGTGCAGGGACAAAAGCCTGGAGATAGGCAGGGACAAAGGCCTGGAGTTATGCAGGGGCAAAGGCCCGGAGATATGCAGAGAAAATGGCCTGGAGATATGCAGGGACAAAGGCTTGGAGATCTGCAGGGACAAAGGCCTGGAGATAGGCAGGGACAAAGGCTTGGAGATCTGCAGGGACAAAGGCCTTGAGATACACAGGGACAAAGGCCTGGAGATACGCAGGGACAATGTACTGGAGTTACGCAGGGACATAGGCCTGGAGATACGCAGGGACAAAGGCCTGGAGATACGCAGAGACAAAGGCCTGGAGATACGCCGGGACAAAGGCCTGGAGATATGCAGGGACAAAGGCCTGGAGATGTGCAGATACAAATGCCTGGAGATATGCAGGGACAAAGTTCTGGAGATACGCAGGGACAAAGGCCTGGAGATATGCAGGGACAAAGGCCCGGAGACATGCAGATAAAAAGGCCTGGAGATGTGCAGGGACAAATGCCTGGAGATATGCAGGGACAAAGGCCAGGAGATATGCAGGGACAAAAGCCCAGAGATATGCAAGAAAAAGGCCTGGAGATATGCAGGGACAAAGGCCTGGAGATATGCAGTGACAAATGCCCGGAGATGTGCAGGGACAAAGTCACGGAGACATGCAGGGAAAAAGGGATTGGAGATGTGCAGGGACAAAGGCCCGGAAACGTGCAGGGACAAAGGCCTGGAGATACGCAGCGACAAAGGCCTGGAGATATGCAGGGACAAAGGCCCGGAGATATGCTGAGAAATGGCCTGGAGATATGCAGGGACAAAGGCTTGGAGATATGCAGGGACAAAGGCCTGGAGGTAGGCAGGGACAATGGCCCGGAAACATGCAGATTAAAAGGCCTGGAGATATGCAGGGACAAATGCCTGGAGATACGCAGGGACAAAGGCCTGGAGATATGCAGGGACAAATGCCTAGAGATATGCAGGGACAAAGGCCAGGAGATATGCAGGGACAAAAGCCCGGAGATATGCAAGAAAAAGGCCTGGAGATATGCAGGGACAAAGTCCTGGAGATATGCAGGGACAAATGCCTGGAGATGTGCAGGGACAAAGGTCGGGAGATATGCTGGGACAAAAGCCCAGAGATATGCAGGGACAAAGGCCTGGAGATATGCAGGGACAAAGGCCTGGAGATACGCAGGGACAAAGGCCTGGAGATACGCAGGGACAAAGGCCTGGAGATACGCAGGGACAAATGCCTGGAGATACGCAGGGACATAGGCCTAGAGATACGCAGGGACAAAGGCCTGGAGATGTGCAGGGACAAAGGCACGGAGATACGCAGGGACAAAGGCCTGGAGATACGCAGGGACAAAGGCCTGGAGGTACGCAGGGACAAAGGCCTGGAGATGTGCAGGGACAAAGGCACGGAGAAATGCAGGGACAAAGGCCTGGAGATATGCAGGCACAAAAGCCTGGAGATGTGCAGGGCAAAGTCACGTAGACATGCAGGGACAAAGGGATTGGAGATGTGCAGGGACAAAGGCCCGGAAATGTGCAGGGCCAAAGGCCTGGAGATACGCAGAGACAAAGGCCTGGAGATATGCAGGGACAAAGGCCCGGAGATATGCTGAGAAATGGCCTGGGGATATGCAGGGACAAAGGCTTGGAGATATGCATGGACAAAGGCCTGGAGGTAGGCAGAGTCAAAGGCCTGGAGATACGTAGGGACAAAGGCCTGGAGATAAGCAGGGACAAAGGCCTGGAGATACGCAGGGACAAAGGCCTGGAGATACGCAGGGACAAAGGCCTGGAGATACGCCGGGACAAAGGCCTGGAGATATGCAGGGACAAAGGCCTGGAGATGTGCAGATAAAAAGGCTTGGAGATATGCAGGGACAAAGGACCGGAGATATGCAAGGACAAAGGCCTGGAGATATGCAGGGACAAAGGACTGGAGACGTGCAGAAAAAAAGGCCTGGAGATATGCAGGTTCAAAGGGCTGGAGACATGCAGCGACAAAGGCCTGGAGATACGCAGGGACAAAGGCCTGGAGATACGCAGAGACAAAGGCCTGGACATATGCAGGGACAAAGGCCTGGAGATATGCAGGGACAAAGGCCCGGAGACAAGCAGGGACAAAGGCCTGGAGATACGCAGGGACAACGGCCTGGAGATACGCAGGGACAAAGGCCTGGAGATACGCAGGGACAAAGGCCTGGAGATACGCAGGGAGAAACGGCTGGAGATACGCAGGGACAAAGGCCTGGAGATATGTAGGGACAAAGGCCCGGAGATATGCAGGGACAAAGGCCTGGAGATACGCAGGGAGATAGGCAGGGACAAAGGCCCGGAGATATGCAGGGACGAAGACCTGGAGATACGCAGGGACAAAGGCCCGGAGATATGCAGGGACAAAGGCCTGGAGATACGCAGGGAGATATGCAGGGACAAAGGCCCGGAGATATGCAGGGACAAAGAACTGGAGATGCGCAGGGACAAAGGCCTGGAGATATGCAGGGAAAAAGGCCTGGAGATACGCAGGCAAAAAGGCCTGGAGATACGCAGGGACAAAGGCCTGGAGATACGCAGGGACAAAGGCCTGGAGATACGCAGGGAAAAAGGCCTGGAGATATGCAGGGACAAAGGCCTGGAGATAAGCAGAGACAAAGGCCTGGAGATACGCAGGGAAAAAAGGCCTGGAGATATGCAGGGACAAAAGCCCAGAGATATGCAAGAAAAAGGCCTGGAGATATGCAGGGACAAAGGCCTGGAGATATGCAGTGACAAATGCCCGGAGATGTGCAGGGACAAAGTCACGGAGACATGCAGGGAAAAAGGGATTGGAGATGTGCAGGGACAAAGGCCCGGAAACGTGCAGGGACAAAGGCCTGGAGATACGCAGCGACAAAGGCCTGGAGATATGCAGGGACAAAGGCCCGGAGATATGCTGAGAAATGGCCTGGAGATATGCAGGGACAAAGGCTTGGAGATATGCAGGGACAAAGGCCTGGAGGTAGGCAGGGACAATGGCCCGGAAACATGCAGATTAAAAGGCCTGGAGATATGCAGTGACAAATGCCTGGAGATACGCAGGGACAAAGGCCTGGAGATATGCAGGGACAAATGCCTAGAGATATGCAGGGACAAAGGCCAGGAGATATGCAGGGACAAAAGCCCGGAGATATGCAAGAAAAAGGCCTGGAGATATGCAGGGACAAAGTCCTGGAGATATGCAGGGACAAATGCCTGGAGATGTGCAGGGACAAAGGTCGGGAGATATGCTGGGACAAAAGCCCGGAGATATGCAGGGACAAAGGCCTGGAGATACGCAGGGACAAAGGCCTGGAGATACGCAGGGCCAAAGGCCTGGAGATACGCAGGGACAAAGGCCTGGAGATACGCAGGGACAAATGCCTGGAGATATGCAGGGACATAGGCCTAGAGATATGCAGGGACAAAGGCCTGGAGATACGCAGGGACAAAGGCCTGGAGATACGCAGGGAAAAAGGCCTGGAGATATGCAGGGACAAAGGCCTGGAGATAAGCAGAGACAAAGGCCTGGAGATACGCAGGGAAAAAAGGCCTGGAGATATGCAGGAACAAAGGCCTGGAGATATGCAGCGACAAAGGCCCGGAGATATGCAGTGGCAAAGGCCCGGAGATATGCAGGGACAAAGGCCTGGAGATGTGCAGGGACAAAGGCCTGGAGATATGCAGGGACAAAGGCCTGGAGATATGCAGAGACAAAGGCCTGGAGATATGCAGGGACAAAGGCCTGGAGATATGCAGGGACAAAAGCCTGGAGATATGCAAGAAAGAGGCCTGGAGGAATGCAGGGACAACGGCCTGGAGATACGTCGGGACAAATGCCTGGAGATACGCAGGGACAAAGGCCTGGAGATACACAGGGACAAATGCCTGGAGATATGCAGGGACAAAGGCCTGGAGTTACGCAGGGACAAAGGCCTGGAGATATGCAGGGACAAAGGCCTGGAGATGTGCAGGGAAAAAGGCACGGAGATATGCAGGGACAAAGGCCTGGAGATATGCAGGCACAAAAGCCTGGAGATGTGCAGGGACAAAGCCACGGAGACATGCAGGGACAAAGGGATTGGAGATGTGCAGGGACAAATGCCCGGAAACGTGCAGGGACAAAAGCCTGGAGATACGCAGGGACAAAGGCCTCGAGATACACAGGGACAAAGGCCTGGAGATACGCAGGGACAATGTACTGGAGTTACGCAGGGACATAGGCCTGGAGATACGCAGGGACAAAGGACTGGAGATACACAGGGACAAAGGCCTGGAGATACGCCGGGACAAAGGCCTGGAGATATGCAGGGACAAAGGCCTGGAGATGTGCAGGTACAAATGCCTGGAGATATGCAGGGACAAAGTCCTGGAGGTACGCAGAGACAAAAGCCTGGAGATATGCAGGGACAAAGGCCCAGAGACATGCTAATAAAAAGGCCTGGAGATATGCAGGGACAAATGCCTGGAGATATGGAGGGACAAAGGCCAGGAGATATGCAGGGACAAAAGCCCGGAGATATGCAAGAAAAAGGCCTGGAGATATGCAGGGACAAAGGCCTGGAGATATGCAGTGACAAATGCCCGGAGATGTGCAGGGACAAAGTCATGGAGACATGCAGTGAAAAAGGGATTGTAGATGTGCAGGGACAAAGGCCCGGAAACGTGCAGGGACAAAGGCCTGGAGATACGCAGCGACAAAGGCCTGGAGATATGCAGGGACAAAGGCCCGGAGATATGCTGAGAAATGGCCTGGAGATATGCAGGGACAAAGGCTTGGAGATATGCAGGAACAAAGGCCTGGAGGTAGGCAGGGACAATGGCCCGGAAACATGCAGATTAAAAGGCCTGGAGATATGCAGGGACAAATGCCTGGAGATACGCAGGGACAAAGGCCTGGAGATATGCAGGGACAAATGCCTAGAGATATGAAGGGACAAAGGCGAGGAGATATGCAGGGACAAAAGCCCGGAGATATGCAAGAAAAAGGCCTGGAGATATGCAGGGACAAAGTCCTGGAGATATGCAGGGACAAATGCCTGGAGATGTGCAGGGACAAAGGTCGGGAGATATGCTGGGACAAAAGCCCGGAGATATGCAGGGACAAAGGCCTGGAGATACGCAGGGACAAAGGCCTGGAGATACGCAGGGACAAAGGCCTGGAGATACGCAGGGACAAAGGCCTGGAGATACGCAGGGACAAATGCCTGGAGATACGCAGGGACAAATGCCTGGAGATACGCAGTGACATAGGCCTAGAGATACGCAGGGACAAAGGCCTGGAGATGTGCAGGGACAAAGGCACGGAGATACGCAGGGACAAAGGCCTGGAGATACGCAGGGACAAAGGCCTGGAGGTACGCAGGGACAAAGGCCTGGAGATGTGCAGGGACAATGGCACGGAGATATGCAGGGACAAAGGCCTGGAGATGTGCAGGGACAAAGGCATGGAGAAATGCAGGGACAAAGGCCTGGAGATATGCAAGCACAAAAGCCTGGAGATGTGCAGGGCAAAGTCACGTAGACATGCAGGGACAAAGGGATTGGAGATGTGCAGGGACAAAGGCCCGGAAATGTGCAGGGACAAAGGCCTGGAGATACGCAGGGACAAAGGCCTGGAGATATGCAGGGACAAAGGCCCGGAGATATGCTGAGAAATGGCCTGGGGATATGCAGGGACAAAGGCTTGGAGATATGCATGGAAAAAGACATGGAGGTAGGCAGGGTCAAAGGCCTGGAGATACGTAGGGACAAAGGCCTGGAGATAAGCAGGGACAAAGGCCTGGAGATACGCAGGGACAAAGGCCTGGAGATACGCAGGGACAAAGGCCTGGAGATACGCCGGGACAAAGGCCTGGAGATATGCAGGGACAAAGGCCTGGAGATATGCAGATAAAAAGGCTTGGAGATATGCAGGGACAAAGGACCGGAGATATGCAAGGACAAAGGCCTGGAGATATGCAGGGACAAAGGACTGGAGACGTGCAGAGAAAAAGGCCTGGAGATATGCAGGTTCAAAGGGCTGGAGACATGCAGCGACAAAGGCCTGGAGATACGCAGGGACAAAGGCCTGGAGATACGCAGAGAGAAAGGCCTGGAGATATGCAGGGACAAAGGCCTGGAGATATGCAGGGACAAAGGCCTGGAGAAACGCAGGGACAAAGGCCTGGAGATACGTAGGGACAAAGGCCTGGAGATACGCAGGGACAAAGGCCTGGAGATATGCAGGGACAAAGGCCTGGAGATACGCAGGGACAAAGGCCCGGAGACAAGCAGGGACAAAGGCCTGGAGATACGCAGGGACAACGGCCTCGAGATATGCAGGGACAAAGGCCTGGAGATACGCCGGGACAAAGGCCTGGAGATACGCAGGGAGAAACGGCTGGAGATACGCAGGGACAAAGGCCTGGAGATATGTAGGGAAAAAGGCCCGGAGATATGCAGGGACAAAGACCTGGAGATACGCAGGGACAAAGGCCCGGAGATATGCAGGGACAAAGGCCTGGAGATACGCAGGGAGGTATGCAGGGACAAAGGCAACGAGATATGCAGGGACAAAGACATGGAGATAGGAAGGGACAAAGGCCCGGAGATATGCAGGGACAAAGACCTGGAGATACGCAGGGACAAAGGCCCGGAGTTATGCATGGACAAAGGCCTGGAGATACGCAGGGAGATATGCAGGGACAAAGGCCCGGAGATATGCAGGGACAAAGACCTGGAGATACGCAGGGATAAAGGCCTGGAGATATGCAGGGACAAAGAACTGGAGATACGCAGGGACAAAGGCCCGGAGATATGCAGGGGAAAAGGCCTGGAGATACGCAGGGAAAAAGGCCTGGAGATACGCAGGGACAAAGGCCTGGAGATATGCAGGGACAAAGGCCTGGAGATACGCAGGGACAAAGGCCTGGAGATACGCAGGGAAAAAGGCCTGGAGATATGCAGGGACAAAGGCCTGGAGATAAGCAGAGACAAAGGCCTGGAGATACGCAGGGACAAAGGCCTGGAGATATGCAGGGACAAAGGCCCGGAGATATGCAGGGACAAACGCCCGGAGATATGCAGGGACAAAGGCCCGGAGATATGCAGGGATAAAGGCCGGCAGATATGCAGGGACAAAGGCCCGGAGATGTGCAGGGACAAAGGCCCGGAGATATGCAGGGACAAAGGCCGGGAGATATGCAGGGACAAAGTCCCGGAGATATGCAGGGACAAAGGCCCGGAGATATGCAGGGACAAAGGCCTGGAGACACGCAGGGACAAAGGCCTGGAGATATGCAGGGACAAAGGCCTGGAGATATGCAGGGACAAAGGCCCGGAGATACGCAGGGACAAAGGCCTGGAGATACGCAGGGAAAAAGGCCTGGAGATATGCAGGGACAAAGGCCTGGAGATAAGCAGAGACAAAGGCCTGGAGATACGCAGGGACAAAGGCCTGGAGATATGCAGGGACAAAGGCCCGGAGATATGCAGGGACAAACGCCCGGAGATATGCAGGGACAAAGGCCCGGAGATATGCAGGGATAAAGGCCTGGAGATATGCAGGTACAAACGCCTGGAGATACACAGGGACAAAGGCCTGGAGATATGTAGGGACAAAGGCCTGGAGATGTGCAGTGACAACAACCTGGAGATATGTAGGGACAAAGGTCTGGAGATACGCCGGGACAAAAACCCGGAGATATGCAGGGAAAAAGGCCTGGAGAGACGCAGCGACAAAGGCCTGGAGATATGCAGAGACAAAGGCCTGGAGATGTGCAGGGGCAAATGCCTGGAGATGTGTAGGGACACAGGCCTGGAGATATGCAGGGACAAATGCCTGGAGATATGCAGAGACAGAGGCCTGGAGATACGCAGGGACAAAGGCCTGGAGATATGTAGGGAAAAAGGCCCGGAGTAATGCAGGGACAAAGACCTGGAGATATGCAGGGACAAAGGCCCGGAGATATGCAGGGACAAAGGCCTGGAGATACGCAGGGAGATATGCAGGGACAAAGGCCCGGAGATATGCAGGGACAAAGACCTGGAGATACGCAGGGACAAAGGCCCGGAGATATGCAGGGACAAATGCCTGGAGATACGCAGGGAAAAAGGCCTGAAGATACGCAGGGACAAAGGCCTGGAGATATGCACGGACAAAGGCCTGGAGATAAGCAGAGACGAAGACCTGGAGATACGCAGGGACAAAGGCCTGGCGATATGCAGGGACAAAGGCCCGGAGATATGCAGGGACAAACACCCGGAAATATCCAGGGACAAAGGCCCGGAGATATGCAGGGACAAAGGCCGGGAGATATGCAGGGATAAAGGCCCGGAGATATGCAGGGATAAAGGCCCGGAGATATGCAGGGACAAAGGCCTGGAGCTACGCAGGGACATAGGCCTGGAGATATGCAGGGACAAAGGCCTGGAGATATGCAGGGACAAAGGCCCGGAGATGTGCATGGACAAAAGTCTGGAGATATGCAGGGAAATAGGCCTGGAGATATGCAGGTACAAAGGCCTGGAGATACACAGGGACAAATGCCTGGAGATATGCAGGGACAAAGGCCTGGAGACATGCAGAGACAAAGGCCTGGAGATATGCAGGGACAAAGACCTGGAGATATGTAGGGATAAAGGACTGGAGATGCGCAGGGACAAAAATCCGGAGACATGCGGGGACAAAGGCCTGGAGATACGCAGCGACAAAGGCCTGGAGATATGCAGAGACAAAGGCCTGGAGATGTGCAGGGACAAATGCCTGGAGCTGTGCAGGGACACAGGCCTGGAGATATGCAGGGACAAATGCCTCGAGATGTGCACAGACAAAGGCCTGGAGATACGCAGGGACAAAGGCCTGGAGATACGCACGAACAAAGGCCCGGAGATACGCAGGGAGAAAGGCCTGGAGATACGCACGGAGATATGCAGGGACAATGGCCCGGAGATATGCAGGGACAAAGACCTGGAGATACGCACGGACAAAGGCCCGGAGATATGCAGGGACAAAGGCCTGGAGATACGCAGGGAAAAAGGCCTGGAGATACGCAGGGACAAAGGCCTGAAGATATGCGGGGACAAAGGCCTGGAGATACGCAGGGACAAAGGACTGGAGATACGCAGGGAAAAAGGCCTGGAGATATGCAGGGACAAAGGCCTGGAGATAAGCAGAGACAAAGGCCTGGAGATACGCAGGGACAAAGGCCTGGAGATATGCAGGGACAAAGGCCCGGAGATATGCAGGGACAAACGCCCAGAGATATGCAGGGACAAAGGCCTGGAGATATGCAGTGACAAAGGTCTGGAGATATGCAGGGACAAAGGCTCGGAGATGTGCAGGGACAAAGGTCTTGAGATATGGAGGGACAAAGGCCTGGAGATACGCAGGGACAAAGGCCTGGCGATATGCAGGGACAAAGGCACGGAAATATGCAGGGACAAAGACCTGGAGAAACGCAGGGACAAAGACCCGGAGATATGCAGGGACAAAGGCCTGGAGATACGCAGGGAAAAAGGCCTGGAGATAGGCAGGGACAAAGGCCCGGAGAAATGCAGAGAAAAAGGCCTGGAGATGTGCAGGGACAAAGGCCTGGAGATGTGCAGGGACAAAGGCCCGGAGATATGCAGGGACAAAGGCCCGGAGATATGCAGTGACAAAGGCCCAGAGTTATGCTGGGACAAAGGCCTGGAGATACGCAGGGACAAAGACCCGGAGATATGCAGGGACAAAGGCCTGGAGATATGCAGGGACAAAGGCCTGGAGATATGCAGGGACAAAGGCCCGGAGATAAGCAGGGGCAAAGGCCCGGAGATATGCAGTGACAAAGGCCTGGAGATGTGCAGGGACAAAGGCCTGGAGATATGCAGAGACAAAGGCCTGGAGATATGCAGGGACAAAGGCCTGAAGATATGCAGGGACAAAGGCCTGGAGGTATGCAGGGAAAAAAGCCCGGAGATATGCAAGAAAAAGGCCTGCAGATATGCAGGGACAAAGCCCTGGAGATATGCAGGGACAAATGCCCGGAGATGTGCAGGGACAAAGGTCGGGAAATATGCTGGGACAAAAGCCTGGAGATATGCAGGGACAAAAGCTTGGAGATACGCAGGGACAAAGGCCTGGAGATACGCAGGGACAAAGGCCTGGAGATACGCAGGGACAAAGGACTGGAGATACGCTGGGACAAATGCCTGGAGATACGCAGGGACAAAGGCCTGGAGATACGCAGGGACAAAGGCCTGGAGATGTGCAGGGAAAAAGGCACGGAGATATGCAGGGACAAAGGCCTGGAGATATGCAGGCACAAAATCCTGGAGATGTGCAGGGACAAAGGCACGGAGACATGCAGGGACAAACGGATTGGAGATGTGCAGGGACAAAGGCCCGGAAACGTGCAGGGACCAAGGCCTGGAGATACGCAGGGACAAAGGTCTGGAGGTATGCAGGGACAAAGGCCCGGAGACATGCAGGGACAAAGACCTAGAGATACGCAGGGACAGAAGCCCGGAGATATGCAGGGAAAAGGCCTGGAGATAGGCAGGGACAAAGGCCTGGAAATACGCAGGGACAAAGGCCTGGAGATAGGCAGGGACAAAGGCCTGGAGATACGCAGGGACAAAGGCCTGGAGATACGCAGGGACAAAGGCCTGGAGATATGCAGGGACAATGGCCTGGAGATACGCAGGGACAAAGGCCTGGAGATATGCAGGGACAAAGGCCCGGAGATAAGCAGGGACAAACGCCCGGAGATATGCAGTGACAAAAGCCCGGAGATATGCAGGGACAAAGGCCGGGAGATATGCAGTGACAAAGGGCCGGAGATATGCAGGGACAAAGTCCCGGAGATATGCAGGGACAAAGGCCTGGAGATACGCAGGGACAAAGGCCTGGAGATATGCAGGGACAAAGGCCTGGAGATATGCAGGGACAAATGCCCGGAGATGTGCAGGGACAAAGGTATGGAGATATGCAGGGACAAAGGCCTGGAGATATGCAGGGACAAAGGCCTGGAGATACACAGGGACAAAGGCCTGGAGATATGCAGGGACAAAGGCCTGGAGACATGCAGAGACAAAAGTCTGCAGATATGCAGGGACAAAGACCTGGAGATATGCAGGGACAAAGGCCTGGAGATACGCAGGGACAAAAACCCGGAGACATGCAGGGACAATTGCCTGGAGATATGCAGCGACAAATGCCTGGAGATATGCAGAGACAAAGGCCTAGAGATGTGCAGGGAGAAAGGCCTGGAGATCTGCAGGGACAAAGGCCTGGAGATATGCAGGGACAAATGCCTGGAGATATGCAGAGAAAAAGGCCTGGAGATAAGCAGGGACAAAGGCCTGGAGATACGCAGGGAGAAAGGCCCGGAGATATGCAGGGACAAAGGCCTGGAGATAAGCAGGGACAAAGGCCTGGAGATATGCAGAGACAAAGGCCTGGAGATACGCAGGGACAAAGGCCCGGAGATACGCAGGGACAAAGGCCTGGCGATATGCAGGGACAAAGGCCTGGAGATATGCAGCGACAAAGGCCTGGAGATAGGCAGGGACAAAGGCCCGGAGAAATGCAGAGAAAAAGGCCCGGAGATGTGCAGGGACAATGGCCTGGAGACGTGCAGGGACAAACGCCCGGAGATATGCAGGGACAAAGTCCCGGAGATATGCAGGGACAAAGGCCCGGAGATATGCAGGGACAAAGGCCGGGAAATATGCAGGGACAAAGGCCTGGAGATACGCAGGGACAAAGACCCGGAGACATGCAGCGACAAAGGCCTGGAGATATGCAGGAACAAAGGCCTGGAGATATGCAGCGACAAAGGCCCGGAGATATGCAGGGGCAAAGGCCCGGAGATATGCAGGGACCAAGGCCTGGAGATATGCAGGGACAAAGGCCTGGAGATATGCAGGGACAAAAGCCCGGAGATATGCAAGAAAAAGGCCTGGAGGAATGGAGGGACAACCGCCTGGAGATATGCAGGGACAAATGCCCGGAGATACACAAGGGCAAAGGCCTGGAAATACGCAGGGACAAAGGCCTGGAGATACGTAGGGAGAAATGCCTGGAGATACGCAGGGACAAAGGCCTGGAGATACACAGGGACAAATGCCTGGAGATATGCAGGGACAAAGGCCTGGAGATACGCAGGGACAAAGGCCTGGAGATATGCAGGGACAAAGGCCTGGAGATGTGCAGGGAAAAAGGCCCGGAGATATGCAGGGACAAAGGCCTGGAGATACGCAGGGAGATATGCAGGGACAAAGGCCCGGAGATATGCAGGGACAAAGACCTGGAGATACGCAGGGACAAAGGCCCGGAGATATGCAGGGACAAATGCCTGGAGATACGCAGGGACAAAGGCCTGAAGATACGCAGGGACAAAGGCCTGGAGATATGCACGGACAAAGGCCTGGAGATAAGCAGAGACGAAGACCTGGAGATACGCAGGGACAAAGGCCTGGCGATATGCAGGGACAAAGGCCCGGAGATATGCAGGGACAAACACCCGGAAATATCCAGGGACAAAGGCCCGGAGATATGCAGGGACAAAGGCCGGGAGATATGCAGGGATAAAGGCCCGGAGATATGCAGGGATAAAGGCCCGGAGATATGCAGGGACAAAGGCCTGGAGCTACGCAGGGACATAGGCCTGGAGATATGCAGGGACAAAGGCCTGGAGATATGCAGGGACAAAGGCCCGGAGATGTGCATGGACAAAAGTCTGGAGATATGCAGGGAAATAGGCCTGGAGATATGCAGGTACAAAGGCCTGGAGATACACAGGGACAAATGCCTGGAGATATGCAGGGACAAAGGCCTGGAGACATGCAGAGACAAAGGCCTGGAGATATGCAGGGACAAAGACCTGGAGATATGTAGGGATAAAGGACTGGAGATGCGCAGGGACAAAAATCCGGAGACATGCGGGGACAAAGGCCTGGAGATACGCAGCGACAAAGGCCTGGAGATATGCAGAGACAAAGGCCTGGAGATGTGCAGGGACAAATGCCTGGAGCTGTGCAGGGACACAGGCCTGGAGATATGCAGGGACAAATGCCTCGAGATGTGCACAGACAAAGGCCTGGAGATACGCAGGGACAAAGGCCTGGAGATACGCACGAACAAAGGCCCGGAGATACGCAGGGAGAAAGGCCTGGAGATACGCACGGAGATATGCAGGGACAATGGCCCGGAGATATGCAGGGACAAAGACCTGGAGATACGCACGGACAAAGGCCCGGAGATATGCAGGGACAAAGGCCTGGAGATACGCAGGGAAAAAGGCCTGGAGATACGCAGGGACAAAGGCCTGAGGATATGCGGGGACAAAGGCCTGGAGATACGCAGGGACAAAGGACTGGAGATACGCAGGGAAAAAGGCCTGGAGATATGCAGGGACAAAGGCCTGGAGATAAGCAGAGACAAAGGCCTGGAGATACGCAGGGACAAAGGCCTGGAGATATGCAGGGACAAAGGCCCGGAGATATGCAGGGACAAACGCCCAGAGATATGCAGGGACAAAGGCCTGGAGATATGCAGTGACAAAGGTCTGGAGATATGCAGGGACAAAGGCTCGGAGATGTGCAGGGACAAAGGTCTTGAGATATGGAGGGACAAAGGCCTGGAGATACGCAGGGACAAAGGCCTGGAGATATGCAGGGACAAAGGCACGGAAATATGCAGGGACAAAGACCTGGAGAAACGCAGGGACAAAGACCCGGAGATATGCAGGGACAAAGGCCTGGAGATACGCAGGGAAAAAGGCCTGGAGATAGGCAGGGACAAAGGCCCGGAGAAATGCAGAGAAAAAGGCCTGGAGATGTGCAGGGACAAAGGCCTGGAGATGTGCAGGGACAAAGGCCCGGAGATATGCAGGGACAAAGGCCCGGAGATATGCAGTGACAAAGGCCCAGAGTTATGCTGGGACAAAGGCCTGGAGATACGCAGGGACAAAGACCCGGAGATATGCAGGGACAAAGGCCTGGAGATATGCAGGGACAAAGGCCTGGAGATATGCAGGGACAAAGGCCCGGAGATAAGCAGGGGCAAAGGCCCGGAGATATGCAGTGACAAAGGCCTGGAGATGTGCAGGGACAAAGGCCTGGAGATATGCAGAGACAAAGGCCTGGAGATATGCAGGGACAAAGGCCTGAAGATATGCAGGGACAAATGCCCGGAGATGTGCAGGGACAAAGGTATGGAGATATGCAGGGACAAAGGCCTGGAGATATGCAGGGACAAAGGCCTGGAGATACACAGGGACAAAGGCCTGGAGATATGCAGGGACAAAGGCCTGGAGACATGCAGAGACAAAAGTCTGCAGATATGCAGGGACAAAGACCTGGAGATATGCAGGGACAAAGGCCTGGAGATACGCAGGGACAAAAACCCGGAGACATGCAGGGACAATTGCCTGGAGATATGCAGCGACAAATGCCTGGAGATATGCAGAGACAAAGGCCTAGAGATGTGCAGGGAGAAAGGCCTGGAGATCTGCAGGGACAAAGGCCTGGAGATATGCAGGGACAAATGCCTGGAGATATGCAGAGAAAAAGGCCTGGAGATAAGCAGGGACAAAGGCCTGGAGATACGCAGGGAGAAAGGCCCGGAGATATGCAGGGACAAAGGCCTGGAGATAAGCAGGGACAAAGGCCTGGAGATATGCAGAGACAAAGGCCTGGAGATACGCAGGGACAAAGGCCCGGAGATACGCAGGGACAAAGGCCTGGCGATATGCAGGGACAAAGGCCTGGAGATATGCAGCGACAAAGGCCTGGAGATAGGCAGGGACAAAGGCCCGGAGAAATGCAGAGAAAAAGGCCCGGAGATGTGCAGGGACAATGGCCTGGAGACGTGCAGGGACAAACGCCCGGAGATATGCAGGGACAAAGTCCCGGAGATATGCAGGGACAAAGGCCCGGAGATATGCAGGGACAAAGGCCGGGAAATATGCAGGGACAAAGGCCTGGAGATACGCAGGGACAAAGACCCGGAGACATGCAGCGACAAAGGCCTGGAGATATGCAGGAACAAAGGCCTGGAGATATGCAGCGACAAAGGCCCGGAGATATGCAGGGGCAAAGGCCCGGAGATATGCAGGGACCAAGGCCTGGAGATATGCAGGGACAAAGGCCTGGAGATATGCAGGGACAAAAGCCCGGAGATATGCAAGAAAAAGGCCTGGAGGAATGGAGGGACAACCGCCTGGAGATATGCAGGGACAAATGCCCGGAGATACACAAGGGCAAAGGCCTGGAAATACGCAGGGACAAAGGCCTGGAGATACGTAGGGAGAAATGCCTGGAGATACGCAGGGACAAAGGCCTGGAGATACACAGGGACAAATGCCTGGAGATATGCAGGGACAAAGGCCTGGAGATACGCAGGGACAAAGGCCTGGAGATATGCAGGGACAAAGGCCTGGAGATGTGCAGGGAAAAAGGCCCGGAGATATGCAGGGACAAAGGCCTGGAGATACGCAGGGAGATATGCAGGGACAAAGGCCCGGAGATATGCAGGGACAAAGACCTGGAGATACGCAGGGACAAAGGCCCGGAGATATGCAGGGACAAATGCCTGGAGATACGCAGGGAAAAAGGCCTGAAGATACGCAGGGACAAAGGCCTGGAGATATGCACGGACAAAGGCCTGGAGATAAGCAGAGACGAAGACCTGGAGATACGCAGGGACAAAGGCCTGGCGATATGCAGGGACAAAGGCCCGGAGATATGCAGGGACAAACACCCGGAAATATCCAGGGACAAAGGCCCGGAGATATGCAGGGACAAAGGCCGGGAGATATGCAGGGATAAAGGCCCGGAGATATGCAGGGATAAAGGCCCGGAGATATGCAGGGACAAAGGCCTGGAGCTACGCAGGGACATAGGCCTGGAGATATGCAGGGACAAAGGCCTGGAGATATGCAGGGACAAAGGCCCGGAGATGTGCATGGACAAAAGTCTGGAGATATGCAGGGAAATAGGCCTGGAGATATGCAGGTACAAAGGCCTGGAGATACACAGGGACAAATGCCTGGAGATATGCAGGGACAAAGGCCTGGAGACATGCAGAGACAAAGGCCTGGAGATATGCAGGGACAAAGACCTGGAGATATGTAGGGATAAAGGACTGGAGATGCGCAGGGACAAAAATCCGGAGACATGCGGGGACAAAGGCCTGGAGATACGCAGCGACAAAGGCCTGGAGATATGCAGAGACAAAGGCCTGGAGATGTGCAGGGACAAATGCCTGGAGCTGTGCAGGGACACAGGCCTGGAGATATGCAGGGACAAATGCCTCGAGATGTGCACAGACAAAGGCCTGGAGATACGCAGGGACAAAGGCCTGGAGATACGCACGAACAAAGGCCCGGAGATACGCAGGGAGAAAGGCCTGGAGATACGCACGGAGATATGCAGGGACAATGGCCCGGAGATATGCAGGGACAAAGACCTGGAGATACGCACGGACAAAGGCCCGGAGATATGCAGGGACAAAGGCCTGGAGATACGCAGGGAAAAAGGCCTGGAGATACGCAGGGACAAAGGCCTGAAGATATGCGGGGACAAAGGCCTGGAGATACGCAGGGACAAAGGACTGGAGATACGCAGGGAAAAAGGCCTGGAGATATGCAGGGACAAAGGCCTGGAGATAAGCAGAGACAAAGGCCTGGAGATACGCAGGGACAAAGGCCTGGAGATATGCAGGGACAAAGGCCCGGAGATATGCAGGGACAAACGCCCAGAGATATGCAGGGACAAAGGCCTGGAGATATGCAGTGACAAAGGTCTGGAGATATGCAGGGACAAAGGCTCGGAGATGTGCAGGGACAAAGGTCTTGAGATATGGAGGGACAAAGGCCTGGAGATACGCAGGGACAAAGGCCTGGAGATATGCAGGGACAAAGGCACGGAAATATGCAGGGACAAAGACCTGGAGAAACGCAGGGACAAAGACCCGGAGATATGCAGGGACAAAGGCCTGGAGATACGCAGGGAAAAAGGCCTGGAGATAGGCAGGGACAAAGGCCCGGAGAAATGCAGAGAAAAAGGCCTGGAGATGTGCAGGGACAAAGGCCTGGAGATGTGCAGGGACAAAGGCCCGGAGATATGCAGGGACAAAGGCCCGGAGATATGCAGTGACAAAGGCCCAGAGTTATGCTGGGACAAAGGCCTGGAGATACGCAGGGACAAAGACCCGGAGATATGCAGGGACAAAGGCCTGGAGATATGCAGGGACAAAGGCCTGGAGATATGCAGGGACAAAGGCCCGGAGATAAGCAGGGGCAAAGGCCCGGAGATATGCAGTGACAAAGGCCTGGAGATGTGCAGGGACAAAGGCCTGGAGATATGCAGAGACAAAGGCCTGGAGATATGCAGGGACAAAGGCCTGAAGATATGCAGGGACAAAGGCCTGGAGGTATGCAGGGAAAAAAGCCCGGAGATATGCAAGAAAAAGGCCTGCAGATATGCAGGGACAAAGCCCTGGAGATATGCAGGGACAAATGCCCGGAGATGTGCAGGGACAAAGGTCGGGAAATATGCTGGGACAAAAGCCTGGAGATATGCAGGGACAAAAGCTTGGAGATACGCAGGGACAAAGGCCTGGAGATACGCAGGGACAAAGGCCTGGAGATACGCAGGGACAAAGGACTGGAGATACGCTGGGACAAATGCCTGGAGATACGCAGGGACAAAGGCCTGGAGATACGCAGGGACAAAGGCCTGGAGATGTGCAGGGAAAAAGGGACGGAGATATGCAGGGACAAAGGCCTGGAGATATGCAGGCACAAAATCCTGGAGATGTGCAGGGACAAAGGCACGGAGACATGCAGGGACAAACGGATTGGAGATGTGCAGGGACAAAGGCCCGGAAACGTGCAGGGACCAAGGCCTGGAGATACGCAGGGACAAAGGTCTGGAGGTATGCAGGGACAAAGGCCCGGAGACATGCAGGGACAAAGACCTAGAGATACGCAGGGACAGAAGCCCGGAGATATGCAGGGAAAAGGCCTGGAGATAGGCAGGGACAAAGGCCTGGAAATACGCAGGGACAAAGGCCTGGAGATAGGCAGGGACAAAGGCCTGGAGATACGCAGGGACAAAGGCCTGGAGATACGCAGGGACAAAGGCCTGGAGATATGCAGGGACAATGGCCTGGAGATACGCAGGGACAAAGGCCTGGAGATATGCAGGGACAAAGGCCCGGAGATAAGCAGGGACAAACGCCCGGAGATATGCAGTGACAAAAGCCCGGAGATATGCAGGGACAAAGGCCGGGAGATATGCAGTGACAAAGGGCCGGAGATATGCAGGGACAAAGTCCCGGAGATATGCAGGGACAAAGGCCTGGAGATACGCAGGGACAAAGGCCTGGAGATATGCAGGGACAAAGGCCTGGAGATATGCAGGGACAAATGCCCGGAGATGTGCAGGGACAAAGGTATGGAGATATGCAGGGACAAAGGCCTGGAGATATGCAGGGACAAAGGCCTGGAGATACACAGGGACAAAGGCCTGGAGATATGCAGGGACAAAGGCCTGGAGACATGCAGAGACAAAAGTCTGCAGATATGCAGGGACAAAGACCTGGAGATATGCAGGGACAAAGGCCTGGAGATACGCAGGGACAAAAACCCGGAGACATGCAGGGACAATTGCCTGGAGATATGCAGCGACAAATGCCTGGAGATATGCAGAGACAAAGGCCTAGAGATGTGCAGGGAGAAAGGCCTGGAGATCTGCAGGGACAAAGGCCTGGAGATATGCAGGGACAAATGCCTGGAGATATGCAGAGAAAAAGGCCTGGAGATAAGCAGGGACAAAGGCCTGGAGATACGCAGGGAGAAAGGCCCGGAGATATGCAGGGACAAAGGCCTGGAGATAAGCAGGGACAAAGGCCTGGAGATATGCAGAGACAAAGGCCTGGAGATACGCAGGGACAAAGGCCCGGAGATACGCAGGGACAAAGGCCTGGCGATATGCAGGGACAAAGGCCTGGAGATATGCAGCGACAAAGGCCTGGAGATAGGCAGGGACAAAGGCCCGGAGAAATGCAGAGAAAAAGGCCCGGAGATGTGCAGGGACAATGGCCTGGAGACGTGCAGGGACAAACGCCCGGAGATATGCAGGGACAAAGTCCCGGAGATATGCAGGGACAAAGGCCCGGAGATATGCAGGGACAAAGGCCGGGAAATATGCAGGGACAAAGGCCTGGAGATACGCAGGGACAAAGACCCGGAGACATGCAGCGACAAAGGCCTGGAGATATGCAGGAACAAAGGCCTGGAGATATGCAGCGACAAAGGACCGGAGATATGCAGGGGCAAAGGCCCGGAGATATGCAGGGACCAAGGCCTGGAGATATGCAGGGACAAAGGCCTGGAGATATGCAGGGACAAAAGCCCGGAGATATGCAAGAAAAAGGCCTGGAGGAATGGAGGGACAACCGCCTGGAGATATGCAGGGACAAATGCCCGGAGATACACAAGGGCAAAGGCCTGGAAATACGCAGGGACAAAGGCCTGGAGATACGTAGGGAGAAATGCCTGGAGATACGCAGGGACAAAGGCCTGGAGATACACAGGGACAAATGCCTGGAGATATGCAGGGACAAAGGCCTGGAGATACGCAGGGACAAAGGCCTGGAGATATGCAGGGACAAAGGCCTGGAGATGTGCAGGGAAAAAGGCACGGAGATATGCAGGGACAAAGGCCTGGAGATATGGAGGCACAAAAGCCTGGAGATGTGCAGGGACAAAGCCACGGAGACATGCAGGGACAAAGGGATTGGAGATGTGCAGGGACAAATGCCCGGAAACGTGCAGGGACAAAAGCCTGGAGATACGCAGGGACAAAGGCCTGGAGTTATGCAGGGACAAAGGCCCGGAGATATGCAGAGAAAATGGCCTGGAGATATGCAGGGACAAAGGCTTGGAGATATGCAGGGACAAAGGCCTGGAGATAGGCAGGGACAAAGGCCTCGAGATACACAGGGACAAAGGCCTGGAGATACGCAGGGACAAAGTACTGGAGATACGCAGGGACATAGGCCTGGAGATACGCAGGGACAAAGGCCTGGAGATACGCAGGGACAAAGGCCTGGAGATACGCCGGGACAAAGGCCTGGAGATATGCAGGGACAAAGGTCTGGAGGTATGCAGGGACAAAGGCCCGGAGACATGCAGGGACAAAGACCTAGAGATACGCAGGGACAGAAGCCCGGAGATATGCAGGGAAAAGGCCTGGAGATAGGCAGGGACAAAGGCCTGGACATACGCAGGGACAAAGGCCTGGAGATAGGCAGGGACAAAGGCCTGGAGATACGCAGGGACAAAGGCCTGGAGATACGCAGGGACAAAGGCCTGGAGATATGCAGGGACAATGGCCTGGAGATACGCAGGGACAAAGGCCTGGAGATATGCAGGGACAAAGGCCCGGAGATAAGCAGGGACAAACGCCCGGAGATATGCAGTGACAAAAGCCCGGAGATATGCAGGGACAAAGGCCGGGAGATATGCAGTGACAAAGGGCCGGAGATATGCAGGGACAAAGTCCCGGAGATATGCAGGGACAAAGGCCTGGAGATACGCAGGGACAAAGGCCTGGAGATATGCAGGGACAAAGGCCTGGAGATATGCAGGGACAAATCCCGGAGATGTGCAGGGACAAAGGTATGGAGATATGCAGGGACAAAGGCCTGGAGATATGCAGGGACAAAGGCCTGGAGATACACAGGGACAAAGGCCTGGAGATATGCAGGGACAAAGGCCTGGAGACATGCAGAGACAAAAGTCTGCAGATATGCAGGGACAAAGACCTGGAGATATGCAGGGACAAAGGCCTGGAGATACGCAGGGACAAAAACCCGGAGACATGCAGGGACAATTGCCTGGAGATATGCAGCGACAAATGCCTGGAGATATGCAGAGACAAAGGCCTAGAGATGTGCAGGGAGAAAGGCCTGGAGATCTGCAGGGACAAAGGCCTGGAGATATGCAGGGACAAATGCCTGGAGATATGCAGAGAAAAAGGCCTGGAGATAAGCAGGGACAAAGGCCTGGAGATACGCAGGGAGAAAGGCCCGGAGATATGCAGGGACAAAGGCCTGGAGATAAGCAGGGACAAAGGCCTGGAGATATGCAGAGACAAAGGCCTGGAGATACGCAGGGACAAAGGCCCGGAGATACGCAGGGACAAAGGCCTGGCGATATGCAGGGACAAAGGCCTGGAGATATGCAGCGACAAAGGCCTGGAGATAGGCAGGGACAAAGGCCCGGAGAAATGCAGAGAAAAAGGCCCGGAGATGTGCAGGGACAATGGCCTGGAGACGTGCAGGGACAAACGCCCGGAGATATGCAGGGACAAAGTCCCGGAGATATGCAGGGACAAAGGCCCGGAGATATGCAGGGACAAAGGCCGGGAAATATGCAGGGACAAAGGCCTGGAGATACGCAGGGACAAAGACCCGGAGACATGCAGCGACAAAGGCCTGGAGATATGCAGGAACAAAGGCCTGGAGATATGCAGGGACAAAGGCCTGGAGATATGCAGGGACAAAAGCCCGGAGATATGCAGGGACAAATGCCTGGAGACATGCAGCGACAAATGCCTGGAGATATGCAGGGACCAAGGCCTGGAGATATGCAGGGACAAAGGCCTGGAGATATGCAGGGACAAAAGCCCGGAGATATGCAAGAAAAAGGCCTGGAGGAATGGAGGGACAACCGCCTGGAGATATGCAGGGACAAATGCCCGGAGATACACAAGGGCAAAGGCCTGGAAATACGCAGGGACAAAGGCCTGGAGATACGTAGGGAGAAATGCCTGGAGATACGCAGGGACAAAGGCCTGGAGATACACAGGGACAAATGCCTGGAGATATGCAGGGACAAAGGCCTGGAGATACGCAGGGACAAATGCCTGGAGATATGCAGGGACAAAGGCCTGGAGATGTGCAGGGAAAAAGGCACGGAGATATGCAGGGACAAAGGCCTGGAGATATGGAGGCACAAAAGCCTGGAGATGTGCAGGGACAAAGCCACGGAGACATGCAGGGACAAAGGGATTGGAGATGTGCAGGGACAAATGCCCGGAAACGTGCAGGGACAAAAGCCTGGAGATACGCAGGGACAAAGGCCTGGAGTTATGCAGGGACAAAGGCCCGGAGATATGCAGAGAAAATGGCCTGGAGATATGCAGGGACAAAGGCTTGGAGATATGCAGGGACAAAGGCCTGGAGATAGGCAGGGACAAAGGCCTCGAGATACACAGGGACAAAGGCCTGGAGATACGCAGGGACAAAGTACTGGAGATACGCAGGGACATAGGCCTGGAGATACGCAGGGACAAAGGCCTGGAGATACGCAGGGACAAAGGCCTGGAGATACGCCGGGACAAAGGCCTGGAGATATGCAGGGACAAAGGCCTGGAGATGTGCAGGTACAAATGCCTGGAGATATGCAGGGACAAAGTCCTGGAGATACGCAGGGACAAAGGCCTGGAGATATGCAGGGACAAAGGCCCGGAGACATGCAGATAAAAAGACCTGGAGATATGCAGGGACAAATGCCTGGAGATATGCAGGGACAAAGGCCAGGAGATATGCAGGGACAAAAGCCCGGAGATATGCAAGAAAAAGGCCTGGAGATATGCAGGGACAAAGGCCTGGAGATATGCAGGGACAAATACCCGGAGATGTGCAGGGACAAAGGTCGGGAGATATGCTGGGACAAAAGCCTGGAGATATGCAGGGACAAAGGCCTGGAGATGCGCAGGGACAAATGCCTGGAGATGTGCAGGGACAAAGGTCGGGAGATATGCAATGACAAAAGCCCGGAGATATGCAGGGACAAAGGCCTGGAGATACGCAGGGACAAAGGCCTGGAGATACGTAGGGACAAAGGCCTGGAGATATGCAGGGACAAAGGCCTGGAGATACGCAGGGACAAATGCCTGGAGATAGGCAGGGACATAGGCCTAGAGATACGCAGGGACAAAGGCCTGGAGATGTGCAGGGACAAAGGCACGGAGATACGCAGGGACAAAGGCCTGGAGATGTGCAGGGACAAAGGCACGGAGATATGCAGGGACAAAGGCCTGGAGATGTGCAGGGACAAAGGCACGGAGATATGCAGGGACAAAGGCCTGGAGATATGCAGGCACAAAAGCCTGGAGATGTGCAGGGCAAAGTCACGTAGACATGCAGGGACAAAGGGATTGGAGATGTGCAGGGACAAAGGCCCGGAAATGTGCAGGGACAAAGGCCTGGAGATACGCAGGGACAAAGGCCTGGAGATATGCAGGGACAAAGGCCCGGAGATATGCTGAGAAATGGCCTGGAGATATGCAGGGACAAAGGCTTGGAGATATGCATGGACAAAGGCCTGGAGGTAGGCAGGGTCAAAGGCCTGGAGATACGTAGGGACAAAGGCCTGGAGATATGCAGGGACAAAGGCCTGGAGATACGCAGGGACAAAGGCCTGGAGATACGCAGGGACAAAGGCCTGGTGATACGCCGGGAAAAAGGCCTGGAGATATGCAGGAACAAAGGCCTGGAGTTGTGCTGATAAAAAATCTTGGAGATATGCAGGGAGAAAGGCCCGGAGATATGCAAGGACAAAGGCCTGGAGATATGCAGGGACAAAGGACTGGAGATGTGCACAGAAAAAGGCCTGGAGATATGCAGGTTCAAAGGGCTGGAGACATGCAGCAACAAAGGCCTGGAGATACGCAGGGACAAAGGCCTGGAGATACGCAGAGACAAAGGCCTGGAGATATGCAGGGACAAAGGCCTGGAGATATGCAGGGAAAAAGGCCTGGAGAAATGCAGGGGCAAAGGCCTGGAGATACGTCGGGACAAAGGCCTGGAGATACGCAGGGACAAAGGCCTGGAGATAGGCAGGGACAAAGGCCTGGAGATACGCAGGGACAAAGGCCCGGAGACAAGCAGGGACAAAGGCCTGGAGATACGCAGTGTCAACGGCCTCGAGATACGCAGGGACAAAGGCCTGGAGATACGCAGGGACAAAGGCCTGGAGATACGCGGGGAGAAACGCCTGGAGATACGCAGGGACAAAGGCCTGGAGATATGTAGGGAAAAAGGCCCGGAGATATGCAGGGACAAAGACCTGGAGAAACGCAGGGAAAAAGGCCCGGAGATATGCAGGGACAAAGGCCTGGAGATACGCAGGGAGATATGCAGGGACAAAGGCCCGGAGATATGCAGGGACAAAGACCTGGAGATACGCAGGGACAAAGGCCCGGAGATATGCAGGGCCAAAGGCCGGGAGATACGCACGGAGATATGCAGGGACAAAGGCCCGGAGATATGCAGTGACAAAGACCTGGAGATACGCAGGGAAAAAGGCCTTGAGATATGCAGGGACAAAGAACTGGAGATACGCAGGGACAAAGGCCCGGAGATGTGCAGGGAAAAAGGCCTGGAGATACGCAGGGACAAAGGCCTGGATATATGCAGGGACAAAGGGCTGGAGATACGCAGGGACAAAGGCTTGGAGATACTCAGGGAAAATGGCCTGGAGATATGCAGGGACAAAGGCCTGGAGATAAGCAGAGACAAAGGCCTGGAGATATGCAGGGACAAAGGCCTGGAGATATGCAGGGACAAAGGACCGGAGATATGCAGGGACAAACGCCCGGAGATATGCAGGGACAAAGGCCCGGAGATATGCAGGGATAAAGGCCGGCAGATATGCAGGGACAAAGGCCCGGAGATATGCAGGGACAAAGGCCCGGAGATATGCAGGGACAAAGGCCGGGAGATATGCAGGGACAAAGTCCCGGAGATATGTAGGGACAAAGGCCCGGAGATATGCAGGGACAAAGGCCTGGAGATACGCAGGGACCAAGGCCTGGAGATATGCAGGGACAAAGGCCTGGAGATATGCAGGGACAAAGGCCCGGAGATGTGCAGGGACAAAAGTCTGGAGATATGCAGGGAAAAAGGCCTGGAGATATGCAGGTACAAAGGCCTGGAGATACACAGGGACAAAGGCCTGGAGATATGCAGGGACAAAGGCCTGGAGACATGCAGAGACAAAGGCCTGGAGATGTGCAGGGACAAAGACCTGGAGATATGTATGGACAAAGGTCTGGAGATACGCAGCGACAAAGGCCTGGAGATATGCAGAGACAAAGGCCTGGAGATGTGCAGAGACAAAGGCCTGGAGATGTGCAGGGACACAGGCCTGGAGATATGCAGGGACAAATGCCTGGAGATATGCAGAGACAGAGGCCTGGAGATTCGCAGGGACAAAGACCTGGAGATATGCAGGGACAAAGGTCCGGAGATATGCAGGGACAAAGGCCTGGAGATACGCAGGGAGATATGCAGGGACAAAGACCTGGAGATACGCAGGGACAAAGGCCCGGAGATATGCAGGGACAAAGGCCTGGAGATACGCAGGGAAAAAGGCCTGAAGATACGCAGGGACAAAGGCCTGGCGATATGCAGGGACAAAGGCCTGGAGATAAGCAGAGACGAATACCTGGAGATACGCAGGGAAAAAGGCATGGAGATACGCAGGGACAAAGGCCTGAAGATATGCGGGGACAAAGGCCTGGAGATACGCAGGGACAAAGGACTGGAGATACGCAGGGAAAAAGGCCTGGAGATATGCAGGGACAAAGGCCTGGAGATAAGCAGAGACAAAGGCCTGGAGATACGCAGGGACAAAGGCCTGGAGATATGCAGGGACAAAGGCCCGGAGATATGCAGGGACAAACGCCCAGAGATATGCAGGGACAAAGGCCCGGAGATATGCAGGGAGAAAGGCCCGGAGATATGCAGGGACAAAGGCCTGGAGATACGCAGGGACAAAGGCCTGGAGATATGCAGTGACAAAGGCCTGGAGATATGCAGGGACAAAGGCCCGGAGATGTGCAGGGACAAAAGTCTTGAGATATGCAGGGACAAAGGCCTGGAGATACGCAGGGACAAAGGTCTGGAGATATGCAGGGACAAAGGCCTGGAGATAAGCAGAGACAAAGGCCTGGAGATATGCAGGGACAAAGGCCCGGAGATGTGCAGGGACAAAAGTCTTGAGATATGCAGGGACAAAGGCCTGGAGATACGCAGGGACAAAGGTCTGGAGATATGCAGGGACAAAGGCCCGGAGATATGCAGGGACAAAGACCTGGAGAAACGCAGGGACAAAGGCCCGGAGATATGCAGGGACAAAGGCCTGGAGATACGCAGGGAAAAAGGCCTGGAGATACGCAGGGACAAATGCCTGGAGACATGCAGGGACAAAGGCCTGGAGATACGCAGGGACAAAGGCCTGGAGATACGCAGGGAAAAAGGCCTGGAGATATGCAGGGACAAATGCCTGGAGATAAGCAGAGACAAAGGCCTGGAGATACGCAGGGACAAATGCCCAGAGATATGCAGGGACAAAGGCCCGGAGATATGCAGGGACAAAGGCCGGGAGATATGCAGGGACAAAGTCCTGGAGATACACAGGGACAAAGGCCTGGAGATATGCAGGGACAAAGGCCTGGAGACATGCAGAGACAAAGGCCTGGAGATATGCAGGGACAAAGACCTGGAGATATGTAGGGACAAAGGCCTGGAGATACGCAGGGACAAAAACCCGGAGACATGCAGGGACAAAGGCCTGGAGATACGCAGCGACAAAAGCCTGGAGATATGCAGAGACAAAGGCCTGGAGATGTGCAGGGACAAATGCCTGGAGATGTGCAGGGACACAGGCCTGTAGATATGCAGGGACAAATGCCTGGAGTTATGCAGAGACAAAGGCCTGGAGATACGCAGGGACAAAGGCCTGGAGTTACGCAGGAACAAAGGCCCAGAGATACGCAGGGACAAAGGCCTGGAGATATGCAGGGACAAAGGCCTGGAGATATGCAGGGACAAAGGCCTGGAGATACGCATTGACAAAGGCCCGGAGATACGCAGGGACAAAGGCCTGGAGATATGCAGAGACAAAGGCCCGGAGGTGTGCAGGGACAAAGGCCTGGAGATGTGCAGGGACAAAGGCCTGGAGATACGCAGGGAAAAAGGCCTGGAGATACGCAGGAACAAAGGCCTGGAGATATGCAGGGACAAAGGCTTGGAGATACGCAGGGACAAAGGCCTGGAGATACGCAGGAAATAAAGGCCTGGAGATATGCAGGGACAAAGGCCTGGAGATAAGCAGAGACGAAGACCTTTAGATACACAGGGACAAAGGCCTGGAGATATGCAGGGACAAAGGCCCGGAGATATGAAGGGACAAAGGCCTGGAGGTGTGCAGAGACAAAGGCCTGGAGATATGCAGGGACAAAGTCCGGGAGATATGCAGGGTCAAATGCCTGGAGATGTGCAGGGACAACGGTCGGGAGATATGCTGTGACAAAAGCCCGGAGATATGCAGGGACAAAGGCCTGGAGATACGCAGGGACAAAGGCCTGGAGATACGTAGGGAGAAAGGCCTGGAGATATGCAAGGACAAAGGCCTGGAGATACGCAGGGACAAATGCCTGGAGATACGCAGGGACATAGGCCTAGAGATACGCAGGGACAAAGGCCTGGAGATGTGCAGGGACAAAGGCACGGAGATACGCAGGGACAAAGGCCTGGAGATACGCAGGGACAAAGGCCTGGAGGTACGCAGGGACAAAGGCCTGGAGATGTGCAGGGACAAAGGCACGGAGATATGCAGGGACAAAGGCCTGGAGATGTGCAGGGACAAAGGCACGGAGATATGCAGGGACAAAGGCCTGGAGATATGCAGGCACAAAAGCCTGGAGATGTGCAGGGCAAAGTCACGTAGACATGCAGGGACAAAGGGATTGGAGATGTGCAGGGACAAAGGCCCGGAAATGTGCAGGGACAAAGGCCTGGAGATACGCAGGGACAAAGTCCTGGAGATATGCAGGGACAAAGGCCCGGAGATATGCTGAGAAATGGCCTGGAGATATGCAGGGACAAAGGCTTGGAGATATGCATGGACAAAGGCCTGGAGGTAGGCAGGGTCAAAGGCCTGGAGATACGTAGGGACAAAGGCCTGGAGATATGCAGGGACAAAGGCCTGGAGATACGCAGGGACAAAGGCCTGGAGATACGCAGGGACAAAGGCTTGGAGATACGCCGGGACAAAGGCCTGGAGATATGCAGGAACAAAGGCCTGGAGATGTGCTGATAAAAAGGCTTGGAGATATGCAGGGACAAAGGCCCGGAGATATGCAAGGACAAAGGCCTGGAGATATGCAGGGACAAAGGACTGGAGACGTGCAGAGAAAAAGGCCTGGAGATATGCAGGTTCAAAGGGCTGGAGACATGCAGCGACAAAGGCCTGGAGATACGCAGGGACAAAGGCCTGGAGATACGCAGAGACAAAGGCCTGGAGATATGCAGGGACAAAGGCCTGGAGATATGCAGGGAAAAAGGCCTGGAGAAACGCAGGGGCAAAGGCCTGGAGATACGTCGGGACAAAGGCCTGGAGATACACAGGGACAAAGGCCTGGAGATAGGCAGGGACAAAGGCCTGGAGATACGCAGGGACAAAGGCCCGGAGACAAGCAGGGACAAAGGCCTGGAGATACGCAGGGTCAACGGCCTCGAGATACGCAGGGACAAAGGCCTGGAGATACGCAGGGACAAAGGCCTGGAGATACGCAGGGAGAAACGCCTGGAGATACGCAGGGACAAAGGCCTGGAGATATGTAGGGAAAAAGGCCCGGAGATATGCAGGGACAAAGACCTGGAGATACGCAGGGAGATATGCAGGGACAAAGGCCCGGAGATATGCAGGGACAAAGACCTGGAGATACGCAGGGACAAAGGCCCGGAGATATGCAGGGCCAAAGGCCGGGAGATACGCACGGAGATATGCAGGGACAAAGGCCCGGAGATATGCAGGGACAAAGACCTGGAGATACGCAGGGAAAAAGGCCTTGAGATATGCAGGGACAAAGAACTGGAGATACGCAGGGACAAAGGCCCGGAGATGTGCAGGGACAAAGGCCTGGAGATATGCAGGGAAAAAGGCCTGGAGATACGCAGGGACAAAGGCCTGGATATATGCAGGGACAAAGGCCTGGAGATACGCAGGGACAAAGGCCTGGAGATACTCAGGGAAAATGGCCTGGAGATATGCAGGGACAAAGGCCTGGAGATAAGCAGAGACAAAGGCCTGGAGATACGCAGGGACAAAGGCCTGGAGATATGCAGGGACAAAGGACCGGAGATATGCAGGGACAAACGCCCGGAGATATGCAGGGACAAAGGCCCGGAGATATGCAGGGATAAAGGCCGGCAGATATGCAGGGACAAAGGCCCGGAGATATGCAGGGACAAAGGCCCGGAGATATGCAGGGACAAAGGCCGGGAGATATGCAGGGACAAAGTACCGGAGATATGCAGGGACAAAGGCCCAGAGATATGCAGGGACAAAGGCCTGGAGATACGCAGGGACCAAGGCCTGGAGATATGCAGGGACAAAGGCCTGGAGATATGCAGGGACAAAGGCCCGGAGATGTGCAGGGACAAAAGTCTGGAGATATGCAGGGAAAAAGGCCTGGAGATATGCAGGTACAAAGGCCTGGAGATACACAGGGACAAAGGCCTGGAGATATGCAGGGACAAAGGCCTGGAGACATGCAGAGACAAAGGCCTGGAGATGTGCAGGGACAAAGACCTGGAGATATGTATGGACAAATGTCTGGAGATACGCAGGGACAAAAACCCGGAAATATGCAGGGAAAAAGGCCTGGAGATACGCAGCGACAAAGGCCTGGAGATATGCACAGACAAAGGCCTGGAGATGTGCAGAGACAAAGGCCTGGAGATGTGCAGGGACACAGGCCTGGAGATATGCAGGGACAAATGCCTGGAGATATGCAGAGACAGAGGCCTGGAGATACGCAGGGACAAAGGCCTGGAGATATGAAGGGAAAAAGGCCCGGAGTAATGCAGGGACAAAGACCTGGAGATATGCAGGGACAAAGGTCCGGAGATATGCAGGGACAAAGGCCTGGAGATACGCAGGGAGATATGCAGGGACAAAGACATGGAGATACGCATGGACAAAGGCCCGGAGATATGCAGGGACAAAGGCCTGGAGATACGCAGGGAAAAGGGCCTGAAGATACGCAGGGACAAAGGCCTGGCGATATGCAGGGACAAAGGCCTGGAGATAAGCAGAGACGAATACCTGGAGATACGCAGGGAAAAAGGCATGGAGATACGCAGGGACAAAGGCCTGATGATATGCGGGGACAAAGGCCTGGAGATACGCAGGGACAAAGGACTGGAGATACGCAGGGAAAAAGGCCTGGAGATATGCAGGGACGAAGGCCTGGAGATAAGCAGAGACAAAGGCCTGGAGATACGCAGGGACAAAGGCCTGGAGATATGCAGGGACAAAGGCCCGGAGATATGCAGGGACAAACGCCCAGAGATATTCAGGGACAAAGGCCCGGAGATATGCAGGGACAAAGGCCCGGAGATATGCAGGGACAAAGGCCTGGAGATACGCAGGGACAAAGGCCTGGAGATATGCAGTGACAAAGGCCTGGAGATATGCAGGGACAAAGGCCCGGAGATGTGCAGGGACAAAAGTCTTGAGATATGCAGGGACAAAGGCCTGGAGATACGCAGGGACAAAGGTCTGGAGATATGCAGGGACAAAGGCCCGGAGATATGCAGGGACAAAGACCTGGAGAAACGCAGGGACAAAGGCCCGGAGATATGCAGGGACAAAGGCCTGGAGATACGCAGGGAAAAAGGCCTGGAGATACGCAGGGACAAATGCCTGGAGACATGCAGGGACAAAGGCCTGGAGATACGCAGAGACAAAGGCCTGGAGATATGCAGGGAAAAAGGCCTGGAGATATGCAGGGACAAATGCCTGGAGATAAGCAGAGACAAAGGCCTGGAGATACGCAGGGACAAAGTCCTGGAGATATGCAGGGACAAAGGCCCAGAGATATGCAGGGACAAATGCCCAGAGATATGCAGGGACAAAGGCCCGGAGATATGCAGGGACAAAGGCCGGGAGATATGCAGGGACAAAGTCCTGGAGATACACAGGGACAAAGGCCTGGAGATATGCAGGGACAAAGGCCTGGAGACATGCAGAGACAAAGGCCTGGAGATATGCAGGGACAAAGACCTGGAGATATGTAGGGACAAAGGCCTGGAGATACGCAGGGACAAAAACCCGGAGACATGCAGGGACAAAGGCCTGGAGATACGCAGCGACAAAAGCCTGGAGATATGCAGAGACAAAGGCCTGGAGATGTGCAGGGACAAATGCCTGGAGATGTGCAGGGACACAGGCCTGGAGATATGCAGGGACAAATGCCTGGAGTTATGCAGAGACAAAGGCCTGGAGATACGCAGGGACAAAGGCCTGGAGATACGCAGGAACAAAGGCCCGGAGATACGCAGGGACAAAGGCCTGGAGATATGCAGGGACAAAGGCCTGGAGATATGCAGGGACAAAGGCCTGGAGATACGCATTGACAAAGGCCCGGAGATACGCAGGGACAAAGGCCTGGAGATATGCAGAGACAAAGGCCCGGAGGTGTGCAGGGACAAAGGCCTGGAGATGTGCAGGGACAAAGGCCTGGAGATACGCAGGGAAAAAGGCCTGGAGATACGCAGGGACAAAGGCCTGGAGATATGCAGGGACAAAGGCTTGGAGATACGCAGGGACAAAGGCCTGGAGATACGCAGGAAATAAAGGCCTGGAGATATGCAGGGACAAAGGCCTGGAGATAAGCAGAGACGAAGACCTTTAGATACACAGGGACAAAGGCCTGGAGATATGCAGGGACAAAGGCCCGGAGATATGAAGGGAAAAAGGCCTGGAGATACTCAGGGACAAAGGCCTGGAGATATGCAGGGACAAAGGCTTGGAGATACGCAGGGACAAAGGCCTGGAGATACGCAGGGTTAAAGGCCTGGAGATATGCAGGGACAAAGGCCTGGAGATAAACAGAGACGAAGACCTTTAGATACACAGGGACAAAGGCCTGGAGATATGCAGGGACAAAGGCCCGGAGATATGCAGGGAAAAAGGCCTGGAGATACGCAGGGACAAAGGCCTGGAGATATGCAGGGACAAAGGCCTGGAGATGTGCAGGGACAAAGGCCTGGAGATATGCAGGGACAAAGGCCTGGAGATATGCAGAGACAAAGGCCTGGAGATATGCAGGGACAAAGGCCTGGAGATATGCAGGGACAAAAGCCCGGAGATATGCAAGAAAAAGGCCTGGAGGAATGGAGGGACAACGGCCTGGAGATATGCAGGGACAAATGCCCGGAGATACGCAAGGGCAAAGGCCTGGAAATACGCAGGGACAAAGGCCTGGAGATACGTAGGGACAAATGCCTGGAGATACGCAGGGACAAAGGCCTGGAGATACACAGGGACAAATGCCTGGAGATATGCAGGGACAAAGGCCTGGAGATACGCAGGGACAAAGGCCTGGAGATATGCAGGGACAAAGGCCTGGAGATGTGCAGGGAAAAAAGCACGGAGATATGCAGGGACAAAGGCCTGGAGATATGCAGGCACAAAAGCCTGGAGATGTGCAGGTACAAAGCCACGGAGAAATGCAGGGACAAAGGGATTGGAGATGTGCAGGGACAAATGCCCGGAAACGTGCAGGGACAAAAGCCTGGAGATACGCAGGGACAAAGGCCTGGAGTTATGCAGGGACAAAGGCCCGGAGATATGCAGTGAAAATGGCCTGGAGATATGCAGGGACAAAGGCTTGGAGATATGCAGGGACAAAGGCCTGGAGATAGGCAGGGACAAAGGCCTCGAGATACACAGGGACAAAGGCCTGGAGATACGCAGGGACAAAGTACTGGAGATACGCAGGGACATAGGCCTGGAGATACGCAGGGACAAAGGCCTGGAGATACGCAGGGACAAAGGCCTGGAGATACGCCGGGACAAAGGCCTGGAGATATGCAGGGACAAAGGCCTCGAGATGTGCAGGTACAAATGCCTGGAGATATGCAGGGACAAAGTCCTGGAGATACGCAGGGACAAAGGCCTGGAGATATGCAGGGACAAAGGCCCGGAGACATGCAGATAAAAAGGCCTGGAGATATGCAGGGACAAATGCCTGGAGATATGCAGGGACAAAGGCCAGGAGATATGCAGGGACAAAAGCCCGGAGATATGCAAGAAAAAGGCCTGGAGATATGCAGGGACAAAGGCCTGGAGATATGCAGGGACAAATGCCCGGAGATGTGCAGGGACAAAGGTCGGGAGATATGCTGGGACAAAAGCCTGGAGATATGCAGGGACAAAGGCCTGGAGATACGCAGGGACAAAGGCCTGGAGATATGCAGGGACAAAGGTCTGGAGATACGCAGGGACAAAGGCCCGGGGATACGCAGGGACAAATGCCTGGAGATACGCAGGGACAAAGGCCTGGAGATACGCAGGGACAAAGGCCTGGAGATATGCAGGGACAAAGGCCTGGAGATACGCAGGGACAAAGGCCTGGAGATATGCAAGGACAAAGGCCTGGAGATGTGCAGGGACAAAGGCCCGGAAATGTGCAGGGACAAAGGCCTGGAGATACGCAGGGACAAAGTCCTGGAGATATGCAGGGACAAAGGCCCGGAAATGTGCAGGGACAAAGGCCTGGAGATATGCAGGGACAAAGGTCTGGAGATGTGCAGGGACAAAGGCCCGGAAATGTGCAGGGACAAAGGCCTGGAGATACGCAGGGACAAAGTCCTGGAGATGTGCAGGGACAAAGGCCCGGAAATGTGCAGGGACAAAGGCCTGGAGATATGCAGGGACAAAGGTCTGGAGATGTGCAGGGACAAAGGCCCGGAAATGTGCAGGGAAAAAGGCCTGGAGATACGCAGGGACAAAGTCCTGGAGATATGCAGGGACAAACGCCTGGAGATATGCAGGAACAAAGGCCTGGAGATACGCAGGGACAAAGGCCTGGAGATATGCAAGGACAAAGGCCTGGAGATATGCAGGGACAAAGGCCTGGAGATACGCAGGGACAAAGTCCCGGAAATATGCTGTGACAAAGGACTGGAGATATGCAGGGACAAAGGCCCGGAGATACGCAGGGACAAAGCCCTGGAGATATGCAGGGACAAAGGCCTGGAAATATGCAGGGACAAAGGCCTGGAGTTATGCAGGGACAAAGGCCTGGAGATATGCAGGGACAAAGGCCCAGAAATACGCAGGGACAAATGCCTGGAGATATGCAGGGACAAAGGCCTGGAGATACGCAGGGACAAAGGCCTGGAGATACGCAGGGACAAAGGCCTGGAGATACGCAGGGACAAAGGCCTGGAGATGTGCAGACACAAAGGCCTGGAGATATGCAGGGACAAAGGCCTGGAGATATGCAGGATCAAAGGCCTGGAGATATGCAGGGACAAAGGCCCGGAGATAAGCAGGGACAAAGTGCTGGAGATATGCAGGGACTAAGGCCTGGAGATATGCAGGGACAAATGCCTGGAGATATGCAGGGACAAAGGCCTGGAGATACGCAGGGACAAAGGCCTGGAAGTATGCAGGGACAAAGACCTGGAAATATGCAGCGACAAAGGCCTGGAAATGTGCAGGGACAAAGGCCCGGAGATACGCCGGGACAAAGGCCTGGAGATATGCAGGGACAAAGGCCTGGAGATATGCAGAGACAAAGGCCCGGAGATATGCAGGGACAAAGGCCTGGAGATATGCAAGGACAAAGGCCTGGAGATATGCAGGGACAAAGGCCTGGAGATACGCAGGGACAAAGGCCCGGAAATATGCAGCGACAAAGGACTGGAGATATGCAGGGACAAAGGCCCGGAGATACGCAGGGACAAAGCCCTGGAGATATGCAGGGAAAAAGGTCTGGAGATACGCAGGGACAAAGGCCTGGAGTTATGCAGGGACAAAGGCCTGGAGATATGCAGGGACAAAGGCCCAGAAATACGCAGGGACAAATGCCTGGAGATATGCAGGGACAAAGGCCTGGAGATACGCAGGGACAAATGCCTTGAGATGTGCAGGGACAAAGGCCTGGAGATATGCAGGGAAAAAGGCCTGGAGATGTGCAGGGACAAAGTCCTGGAGATATGCAGGGACAAATGCCTGGAGATGTGCAGGGACAAAGGCCTGGAGATATGCAGGGACAAAGGCCTGGAGATATGCAGGGAAAAAGGCCTGGAGATGTGCAGGGACAAAGTCCTGTAGATATGCAGGGAAAAATGCCTGGAGATATGCAGGGAAAAAGGCCTGGAGATGTGCAGGGACAAAGTCCTGGAGATATGCAGGGACAAATGCCTGGAGATACGCAGGGACAAAGGGCTGGAGATATGCAGGGACTAAGGCCTGGAAATATGCAGAGACAAAGGCCCGGAGATATGCAGGGACAAAGGCATGGAGATATGCAGGGACAAAGGCCTGGAGATACGCAGGGACAAAGGCCCGGAGATATGCAGGGGCAAAGGCCTGGAGATGTGCAGGGAAAAAGGCCTGGAGATACGCAGGGACAAATGCCCGGAGATGTGCAGGGACAAATGTCTGGAGATATGCAAGGACAAAGAGCTGGAGATACGCAGGACAAAGGCGTGGAGATACGCAGGGACAAAGGCCTGGAGATACGCAGGGACAAATGCCTGGAGATACGCAGGGACAAAGGCCTGGAGATACGCAGGGACAAAGGCCAGGAGATACGCAGGGACAAAGGCCTGGAGATACGCAGGGACAAAGGCCTGGAGGTACGCAGGGACAAAGGCCTGGAGATATGCAGGGAAAAAAGGCCTGGAGATGTGCAGGGACAAAGGCCTGGAGATATGCAAGGACAAAGGCCTGGAGATATGCAAGGACAAAGGCCTGGAAATATGCAGAGACAAAGGACTGGAGATATGCAGGGACAAATGCCTGGAGATGTGCAGGGACAAAGTCCTGGAGATATGCAGTGACAAAGGCCTGGACATGTGCAGAGAAAAAGGCCTGGAGATATGCAGGGACAAAGGCCTGGAGATATGCAGTGACAAAGGCCTGGAGATGTGCAGAGACAAAGGCCTGGAGATATGCAGGGACAAATGCCTGGAGATATGCAGGGATAAATGCCTGGAGATAATCAGGGACATAGGCCTGGAGATGTGCAGAGACAAAGTCCTGGAGATATGCAGCGACAAAGGCCTGGAGATACGCAGGGACAAATGCCTTGAGATGTGCAGGGACAAAGGCCTGGAGATATGCAGGGAAAAAGGCCTGGAGATGTGCAGGGACAAAGTCCTGGAGATATGCAGGGACAAATGCCTGGAGATGTGCAGGGACAAAGGCCTGGAGATATGCAGGGACAAAGGCCTGGAGATATGCAGGGAAAAAGGCCTGGAGATGTGCAGGGACAAAGTCCTGTAGATATGCAGGGAAAAATGCCTGGAGATATGCAGGGAAAAAGGCCTGGAGATGTGCAGGGACAAAGTCCTGGAGATATGCAGGGACAAATGCCTGGAGATACGCAGGGACAAAGGGCTGGAGATATGCAGGGACTAAGGCCTGGAAATATGCAGAGACAAAGGCCCGGAGATATGCAGGGACAAAGGCATGGAGATATGCAGGGACAAAGGCCTGGAGATACGCAGGGACAAAGGCCCGGAGATATGCAGGGGCAAAGGCCTGGAGATGTGCAGGGAAAAAGGCCTGGAGATACGCAGGGACAAATGCCCGGAGATGTGCAGGGACAAATGTCTGGAGATATGCAAGGACAAAGAGCTGGAGACACGCAGGACAACGGCGTGGAGATACGCAGGGACAAAGGCCTGGAGATACGCAGGGACAAATGCCTGGAGATACGCAGGGACAAAGGCCTGGAGATACGCAGGGACAAAGGCCAGGAGATACGCAGGGACAAAGGCCTGGAGATACGCAGGGACAAAGGCCTGGAGGTACGCAGGGACAAAGGCCTGGAGATATGCAGGGAAAAAAGGCCTGGAGATGTGCAGGGACAAAGGCCTGGAGATATGCACGGACAAAGGCCTGGAGATATGCAAGGACAAAGGCCTGGAAATATGCAGAGACAAAGGACTGGAAATATGCAGGGACAAATGCCTGGAGATGTGCAGGGACAAAGTCCTGGAGATATGCAGTGACAAAGGCCTGGACATGTGCAGAGAAAAAGGCCTGGAGATATGCAGGGACAAAGGCCTGGAGATATGCAGTGACAAAGGCCTGGAGATGTGCAGAGACAAAGGCCTGGAGATATGCAGGGACAAATGCCTGGAGATATGCAGGGATAAATGCCTGGAGATACGCAGGGACATAGGCCTGGAGATGTGCAGAGACAAAGTCCTGGAGATATGCAGCGACAAAGGCCTGGAGATATGCAGGGACAAAGGCCCGGACATAGGCAGGGACAAAGGCCTGGAGATATGCAGGGACAAAGGCCCGGAGATAAGCAGGGACAAAGGGCTGGAGATATGCAGGGACTAAGGCCTGGAAATATGCAGAGACAAAGGCCAGGAGATATGCAGGGACAAATGCCTTGAGATATGCAGGGACAAAGGCCTGGAGATACGCAGGGACAAAGGCCCGGAAATATGCAGGGACAAAGGCCTGGACATGTGCAGAGACAAAGGCCTGGAGATACGCAGGGACAAAGGCCTGGAGATACGCAGGGACAAAGGCCTGGAGATACGCAGGGACAAAGGCCTGGAGATATGCATGGACAAAGGCCTGGAGATACGCAGGGACAAAGGCCTGGAGATATGCAGGGACAAAGGCCTGGAGATATGCAGGGACAAAGGCCTGGAGATACGCAGGGACAAAGGCCCGGAGACAAGCAGGGACAAAGGCCTCGAGATACGCAGGCACAAAGGCCTGGAGATACGCAGGGACAAAGGCCTGGAGATACGCAGGGACAAAGGCCTGGAGATACGCAGGGACAAAGGCCTGGAGATATGCACAGACAAGGGCCCGGAGATATGCAGGGACAAAGGCCTGGAGATACGCAGGGACAAACGCCTGGAGATACGCAGGGACAAAGGCCTGGAGATATGCAGGGACAAAGGACTGGAGATATGCAGAGAAAAAGGCCTGGAGATACGCAGGGACAAAGGCCTGGCGATATGCAGGGAGAAAGGCCCAGAGATACGCAGGGACAAAGGCCTGGAGATATGCAGGGACAAAGGCCCAGAGATATGCAGGGACAAAGGCCTGGAGATAGGCAGGGACAACGGCTCGGAGATATGCAGCGACAAAGGCCTGGAGATATGCAGGGACAAAGGCCTGGAGATATGCAGGGAGAAAGGCCTGGAGATATGCAGGGGCAAAGGCCCGGAGATATGCAGGGACAAAGGCCTGGAGATGTGCAGGGACAAAGGCCTGGAGATATGCAGGGACAAAGGCCTGGAGATATACAGCGACAAGGGCCTGGAGATACGCAGGGACAAAGGCCCGGAGATATGCAGGGACAAAGGCCTGGAGATATGCAGGGACAAAGGCCTGGAGATATGCAGGGACAAAGGCCTGGAGATACGCAGGGACAACGGCCTGGAGATGTGCAGGGACAAAGGCCTGTAGATACTCAGGGACAAAGGCCCGGAGATATGCACGGACAAAGGCCTGGAGATGTGCAGGGACAAAGGCCTGGAGATGTGCAGTGACAAAGGCCCGGAGATATGCAGGGACAAAGCCCAGAGATATGCAAGGAGAAAGGGCTGGAGATATGCAGGGACAAAGGCCTGGAGATATGCAGGGACAAAGGCCTGGAGGTACGCAGGGACCAAGGCCTGGAGATACGCAGGTACAAAGGCCCGGAGAGACGCAGGGACAAAGGCCTGGAAATAGGCAGGGTCAAAGGCCTGGAGATACGCAGGCACAAAGGCCTGGAGATACGCAGGGACAAAGGCCCGGAGATACGCAGGGACAAACGCCTGGAGATATGCAGGGACAAAGGCCTGGAGATAGGCAGGGACAAAGGCCCGGAGATGTGCAGAAACAAAGGCCCGGAGATCTGCAGGGACATAGGACTGGAGATGTGCAGGGAGAAAGGCCCGGAGATATGCAGGGACAAAGGTCTGGAGATGTGCAGGGACAAAGGCCTGGAGATACGCAGGGACAAACGCCTGGAGATACGCAGGGACAAGGGCCAGGAGATATGCAGGGACAAAGGCCTGGAGATATGCAGAGAAAAAGGCCTGGAGATACGCAGGGACAAAGGCCTGGAGATATGCAGGAACAAAGGCCCGGAGATACGCAGGGACAAAGGCCCGGATATATGCAGGGTGAAAGGCCCGGAGATATGCAGGGACAAATGCCTGGAGATAGGCAGGGACAAAGGCCCGGAGATATGCAGGGACAAAGGCCTGGAGATATGCAGGGACAAAGGCCTGGAGATATGCAGAGTCAAAAGCCCGGAGATATGCAGTGGCAAGAACCCGGAGATATGCAGGGACAAAGGCCTGGAGATGGTCAGGGACAAATGCCTGGAGATATGCAGGGACAAAGGCCTGGAGATATGCAGGGACAAATGCCCGGAGATATGCAGGGACAAAGGCCCGGAGATATGCAGGGACAAAGGCCTGGAGATAAAGAGGGAAAAAAAGCCTGGAGATACGCAGGGAATAAGGCCCGGAGATATGCAGGAACAAAGGCCTGGAGATATGCAGGGACAAAGGCCCGGAGATAGGCAGAGACAAAGGCCTGGAGATACGCAGGGACAAATGCCTGGAGATACGCAGAGATAAAAGCCCGGAGATACGCTTAAACAAAGGCCTGGAGATACGCAGGGACAAAGGCCTGGAGATGTGCAGGGACAAATGCCTGGAGATACTCAGGGACAAAGGCCCGAAGATACGCAAGGACAAAAGCCTGGAGTTGTGCAGGGACAAAGGCCTGGAGATACGCAGGGACAAAGGCCTGGAGATATGCAGGGACAAAGGCCTGGAGATGTGCAGAGACAAAGGCTTGGAGATACGCAGGGACAAAGGCCTGGAGATATGCAGAGACAAAGGCCCGGAGATATGCAGGGACAAAGGCCTGGAGATATGCAGGGACAAAGGCCTGGAGATGTGCAGAGACAAAGGCCTGGATATATGCAGGGGCAAAGACCTGGAGATATGCAGTGACAAAGGCCTGGAGATGTGCAGGGACAAAGGCCTGGAAATGTGCAGAGACAAAGGCCTGCAGATATGCAGGGACAAAGCCCTGGAGATATGCAGGGACAAAGGCATGGAGATGTGCAGAGACAAAGGCCTGGAGATATGCAGCGATAAAAGCCTGGAAATATGCAGGGACAAATGCCTGGAGATGTGCAGAGACAGAGCCCTGTAGATATGCAGAGACAGTGGCCTGGAGATATGTAGGGACAAAGGCCTGGAGATATGCAGAGACAAAGGACTGGAGATATGCAGGGACAAAGTCCTGGAGATATGCAGGTACAAAGGCCCGGAGATATGCAGGCACAAAGGCCTGGAGATACGCAGGGACAAAGACCTGGAGATATGCAGGGACAAAGGCCTGGACATATGCAGGGACAAAGGCGCGGAGACGTGCAGGGACAAAGGTCTGGAGATATGCAGGGACAAAAGCCTCGAGATATGCAGGGACAAAGGCCTGGAGATACGCCTTAACAAAGGCCCGGAGATATGCAGGGACAAAGGCCTGGAGATGTGCAGGACAAAGGCCCGGAGATATGCAAAGACAAAGGCCTGAAGATGTGCAGGGACAAAGGCTTGGAGATGTGCAGGGACAAAGGCCCGGAGATATGCAGGGACAAAGGCCCGGAGATATGCAGGGACAAAGGCCGGGAGATATGCAGGGACAAAGGCCCCGAGATATGCAGGGACAAAGGCCTGGAGATATGCAGGACAAAGGCCTGGAGATAGGCAGGGACAAAGGCCCGGAGATATGCAGAGACAAAGGCCCGGAGATCTGCAGGGACATAGGCCTGGAGATGTGCAGGGAGAAAGGCCCGGATATATGCAGGGACAAAGGTCTGGAGATGTGCAGGGACAAAGGCCTGGAGATACGCAGGGACAAACGCCTGGAGATACGCAGGGACAAGGGCCAGGAGATATGCAGGGACAAAGGCCTGGAGATATGCAGAGAAAAAGGCCTGGAGATACGCAGGGACAAAGGCCTGGAGATATGCAGGAACAAAGGCTCGGATATATGCAGGGTGAAAGGCCCGGAGATATGCAGGGACAAATGCCTGGAGATAGGCAGGGACAAAGGCCCGGAGATATGCAGGGACAAAGGCCTGGAGATATGCAGGGACAAAGGCCTGGAGATATGCAGAGACAAAAGCCCGGAGATATGCAGTGGCAAGGACCCGGAGATATGCAGGGACAAAGGCCTGGAGATGTTCAGGGACAAATGCCTGGAGATATGCAGGGACAAAGGCCTGGAGATATGCAGGGACAAATGCCCGGAGATATGCAGGGACAAAGGCCCGGAGATATGCAGGAACAAAGGCCTGGAGATAAAGAGGGACAAAGGCCTGGAGATATGCAGCGATAAAAGCCTGGAAATATGCAGGGACAAATGCCTGGAGATGTGCAGAGACAGAGCCCTGTAGATATGCAGAGACAGTGGCCTGGAGATATGTAGGGACAAAGGCCTGGAGATATGCAGAGACAAAGGACTGGAGATATGCAGGGACAAAGTCCTGGAGATATGCAGGTACAAAGGCCCGGAGATATGCAGGCACAAAGGCCTGGAGATACGCAGGGACAAAGACCTGGAGATATGCAGGGACAAAGGCCTGGACATATGCAGGGACAAAGGCGCGGAGATGTGCAGGGACAAAGGTCTGGAGATATGCAGGGACAAAAGCCTCGAGATATGCAGGGACAAAGGCCTGGAGATACGCCTTAACAAAGGCCCGGAGATATGCAGGGACAAAGGCCTGGAGATGTGCAGGACAAAGGCCCGGAGATATGCAAAGACAAAGGCCTGAAGATGTGCAGGGACAAAGGCTTGGAGATGTGCAGGGACAAAGGCCCGGAGATATGCAGGGACAAAGGCCCGGAGATATGCAGGGACAAAGGCCGGGAGATATGCAGGGACAAAGGCCCCGAGATATGCAGGGACAAAGGCCTGGAGATATGCAGGACAAAGGCCTGGAGATAGGCAGGGACAAAGGCCCGGAGATATGCAGAGACAAAGGCCCGGAGATCTGCAGGGACATAGGCCTGGAGATGTGCAGGGAGAAAGGCCCGGATATATGCAGGGACAAAGGTCTGGAGATGTGCAGGGACAAAGGCCTGGAGATATGCAGAGAAAAAGGCCTGGAGATACGCAGGGACAAAGGCCTGGAGTTATGCAGGAACAAAGGCCCGGATATATGCAGGGTGAAAGGCCCGGAGATATGCAGGGACAAATGCCTGGAGATAGGCAGGGACAAAGGCCCGGAGATATGCAGGGACAAAGGCCTGGAGATATGCAGGGACAAAGGCCTGGAGATATGCAGAGTCAAAAGCCCGGATATATGCAGTGGCAAGGACCCGGAGATATGCAGGGACAAAGGCCTGGAGATGTTCAGGGACAAATGCCTGGAGATATGCAGGGACAAAGGCCTGGAGATATGCAGGGACAAATGCCCGGAGGTATGCAGGGACAAAGGCCCGGAGATATGCAGGGACAAAGGCCTGGAGATAAAGAGGGACAAAGGCCTGGAGATACGCAGGGAATAAGGCCCGGAGATATGCAGGAACAAAGGCCTGGAGATATGCAGGGACAAAGGCCTGGAGATACGCAGGGACAAAGGCCCGGCGATAGGCAGAGACAAAGGCCTGGAGAAACGCAGGGACAAATGCCTGGAGATACGCAGAGATAAAAGCCCGGAGATACGCTTAAACAAAGGCCTGGAGATACGCAGGGCCAAAGGCCTGGAGATGTGCAGGGACAAATGCCTGAAGATACTCAGGGACAAAGGCCTGGAGATATGCAGGGACAAAGGCCTGGAGATGTGCAGAGACAAAGGCTTGGAGATACGCAGGGACAAAGGCCTGGAGATATGCAGAGACAAAGGCCCGGAGATATGCAGGGACAAAGGCCTGGAGATATGCAGCGATAAATGCCTGGAAATATGCAGGGACAAAGGCCTGGAGATATGCAGAGACAGTGGCCTGGAGATATGCAGGGACAAAGGCCTGGAGATATGCAGAGACAAAGGACTGGAGATATGCAGGGACAAAGTCCTGGAGATATGCAGGTACAAAGGCCCGGAGATATGCAGGCACAAAGGCCTGGAGATACGCAGGGACAAAGACCTGGAGATATGCAGGGACAAAGGCCTGGACATATGCAGGGACAAAGGCGCGGAGATGTGCAGGGACAAAGGTCTGGAGATATGCAGGGACAAAAGCCTCGAGATATGCAGGGACAAAGGCCTGGAGATACGCCTTAACAAAGGCCCGGAGATATGCAGGGACAAAGGCCTGGAGATGTGCAGCACAAAGGCCCGGAGATATGCAAAGACAAAGGCCTGAAGATGTGCAGGGACAAAGGCTTGGAGATGTGCAGGGACAAAGGCCCAGAGATATGCAGGGACAAAGGCCGGGAGATATGCAGGGACAAAGGCCCCGAGATATGCAGGGACAAAGGCCTGGAGATATGCAGGACAAAGGCCTGGAGATAGGCAGGGACAAAGGCCCGGAGATATGCAGAGACAAAGGCCCGGAGATCTGCAGGGACATAGGCCTGGAGATGTGCAGGGAGAAAGGCCCGGATATATGCAGGGACAAAGGTCTGGAGATGTGCAGGGACAAAGGCCTGGAGATATGCAGAGAAAAAGGCCTGGAGATACGCAGGGACAAAGGCCTGGAGTTATGCAGGAACAAAGGCCCGGATATATGCAGGGTGAAAGGCCCGGAGATATGCAGGGACAAATGCCTGGAGATAGGCAGGGACAAAGGCCCGGAGATATGCAGGGACAAAGGCCTGGAGATATGCAGGGACAAAGGCCTGGAGATATGCAGATTCAAAAGCCCGGATATATGCAGTGGCAAGGACCCGGAGATATGCAGGGACAAAGGCCTGGAGATGTTCAGGGACAAATGCCTGGAGATATGCAGGGACAAAGGCCTGGAGATATGCAGGGACAAATGCCCGGAGATATGCAGGGACAAAGGCCCGGAGATATGCAGGGACAAAGGCCTGGAGATAAAGAGGGACAAAGGCCTGGAGATACGCAGGGAATAAGGCCCGGAGATATGCAGGAACAAAGGCCTGGAGATATGCAGGGACAAAGGCCTGGAGATACGCAGGGACAAAGGCCCGGCGATAGGCAGAGACAAAGGCCTGGAGAAACGCAGGGACAAATGCCTGGAGATACGCAGAGATAAAAGCCCGGAGATACGCTTAAACAAAGGCCTGGAGATACGCAGGGCCAAAGGCCTGGAGATGTGCAGGGACAAATGCCTGGAGATACTCAGGGACAAAGGCCTGGAGATATGCAGGGACAAAGGCCTGGAGATGTGCAGAGACAAAGGCTTGGAGATACGCAGGGACAAAGGCCTGGAGATATGCAGAGACAAAGGCCCGGAGATATGCAGGGACAAAGGCCTGGAGATATGCAGGGACAAAGACCTGGAGATATGCAGTGACAAAGGCCTGGAGGTGTGCAGGGACAAAGGCCTGGAAATGTGCAGAGACAAAGGCCTGCAGATATGCAGGGACAAAGCCCTGGAGATATGCAGGGACAAAGGCATGGAGATGTGCAGAGACAAAGGCCTGGAGATATGCAGCGATAAATGCCTGGAAATATGCAGGGACAAAGGCCTGGAGATATGCAGAGACAGTGGCCTGGAGATATGCAGGGACAAAGGCCTGGAGATATGCAGAGACAAAGGACTGGAGATATGCAGGGACAAAGTCCTGGAGATATGCAGGTACAAAGGCCCGGAGATATGCAGGCACAAAGGCCTGGAGATACGCAGGGACAAAGACCTGGAGATATGCAGGGACAAAGGCCTGGACATATGCAGGGACAAAGGCGCGGAGATGTGCAGGGACAAAGGTCTGGAGATATGCAGGGACAAAAGCCTCGAGATATGCAGGGACAAAGGCCTGGAGATACGCCTTAACAAAGGCCCGGAGATATGCAGGGACAAAGGCCTGGAGATGTGCAGCACAAAGGCCCGGAGATATGCAAAGACAAAGGCCTGAAGATGTGCAGGGACAAAGGCTTGGAGATGTGCAGGGACAAAGGCCCAGAGATATGCAGGGACAAAGGCCCGGAGATATGCAGGGACAAAGGCCGGGAGATATGCAGGGACAAAGGCCCCGAGATATGCAGGGATAAAGGCCTGGAAATATGCAGGACAAAGGCCTGGAGATAAGCAGGGACAAAGGCCCGGAGATATGCAGGGACATAGGCCTGGAGATCTGCAGGGACAAAGGCCTGGAGATATGCAGGGACAAAGGCCTGTAGATATGCAGGGACAAAGGCCCGGAGATATGCCGGGACAAAGGCCCGGAGATATGCAAGGACAAAGGCCTGGAGATATGCAGGGACAAAGGCCTGGAGATACGCAGGGACTAATGCCCGGAGATGTGCAGGGACAAAGGTCTGGAGATATGCAGGGACAAAGACCTGGAGATACGCAGGGACAAAGGCCTGGAGATACGCAGGAACAAAAGCCTGGAGATACGCAGGGACAAAGGCCTGGAGATACGCAGGGACAAAGGCCTGGAGATACGCAGGGACAAAGGCCTGGAGATACGCAGGGACAAAGGCCTGGAGATACGCAGGGTCAAAGGCCTGGAGATAGGCAGGGAAAAAGGCCTTGAGATGTGCTGGGACAAAGGCCTGGAGATATGCACGGACAAAGGCCTGGAGTTATGCAAGGACAAAGGCCTGGAGATGTGCAGTGACAAAGGCCCGGAGATATGCAGGGACAAAGCCCAGAGATATGCAAGGAGAAAGGCCTGGAGATATGCAGGGACAAAGGCCCTGAGATATGCAGGGACAAAGGCCTGGAGGTACGCAGGGACCAAGGCCTGGAGATACGCAGGTACAAAGGCCCGGAGAGACGCAGGGACAAAGGCCTGGAGATAGGCAGGGTCAAAGGCCTGGAGATACGCAGGCACAAAGGCCTGGAGATACGCAGGGACAAAGGCCCGGAGATACGCAGGGACAAACGCCTGGAGATATGCAGCGACAAAGGCCTGGAGATAGGCAGGGACAAAGGCCCGGAGATATGCAGAGACAAAGGCCCGGAGATCTGCAGGGACATAGGCCTGGAGATGTGCAGGGAGAAAGGCCCGGAGATATGCAGGGACAAAGGTCTGGAGATGTGCAGGGACAAAGGCCTGGAGATACGCAGGGACAAACGCCTGGAGATACGCAGGGACAAGGGCCAGGAGATATGCAGGGACAAAGGCCTGGAGATATGCAGAGAAAAAGGCCTGGAGATACGCAGGGACAAAGGCCTGGAGATGTGCAGGGACAAAGGCCCGGAGATACGCAGGGGCAAAGGCCCGGAGATATGCAGGGAAAAAGGCCCGGAGATATGCAGGGACAAATGCCCGGAGATAGGCAGGGACAAAGGCCTGCAGATATGCAGGGACAAAGGCCTGGAGATATGCAGAGACAAAAGCCCGGAGATATGCAGTGGCAAGGACCCGGAGATATGCAGGGACAAAGGCCTGGAGATGTTCAGGGACAAATGCCTGGAGATATGCAGGGACAAAGGCCTGGAGATATGCAGGGACAAACGCCCGGAGATATGCAGGGACAAAGGCCCGGAGATATGCAGGGCCAAAGGCCTGGAGATAAAGAGGGACAAAGGCCTGGAGATACGCAGGGAATAAGGCCCGGAGATATGCAGGAACAAAGGCCTGGAGATATGCAGGGACAAAGGCCTGGAGATGCGCAGGGACAAAGGCCCGGAGATAGGCAGAGACAAAGGCCTGGAGATACGCAGGGACAAATGCCTGGAGATACGCAGAGATAAAAGCCCGGAGATACGCTTAAACAAAGGCCTGGAGATACGCAGGGACAAAGGCCTGGAGATGTGCAGGGACAAATGCCTGGAGATACTCAGGGACAAAGGCCCGGAGATACGCATGGACAAAAGCCTGGAGTTGTGCAGGGACAAAGGCCTGGAGATACGCAGAGACAAAGGCTTGGAGATACGCAGGGACAAAGGCCTGGAGATATGCAGAGACAATGGCCCAGAGAAATGCAGGGACAAAGGCCTGGAGACATGCAGGGACAAAGGCCTGGAGATATGCAGGGACAAAGGCATGGAGATACGCAGGGACAAAGGCCCGGAAATATGCAGCGACAAAGGCCTGGAGATATGCAGGGACAAATGCACGGAGATACGCAGGGAAAAAGGCCTGGAGATATGCAGGGACAAAGGCCTGGAGATATGCAGAGACAAAGGCCCGGAGATGTGCAGGGACAAATGCCTGGAGATACTCAGGGACAAAGGCCCGGAGATACGCATGGACAAAAGCCTGGAGTTGTGCAGGGACAAAGGCCTGGAGATACGCAGAGACAAAGGCTTGGAGATACGCAGGGACAAAGGCCTGGAGATATGCAGAGACAAAGGCCCGGAGGTATGCAGGGACAAAGGCCTGGAGATATGCAAGGACAAAGGCCTGGAGATGTGCAGAGACAAAGGCTTGGAGATACGCAGGGACAAAGGCCTGGAGATATGCAGAGACAAAGGCCCGGAGGTATGCAGGGACAAAGGCCTGGAGATATGCAGGGACAAAGGCCTGGAGATTTGCAGAGACAAAAGCCTGGATATATGCAGGGTCAAAGACCTGGAGATATGCAGTGACAAAGGCCTGGAGATGTGCAGGGACAAAGGCCTGGAAATGTGCAGAGACAAAGGCCTGCAGATATGCAGGGACAAAGCCCTGGAGATATGCAGGGACAAAGGCATGGAGATGTGCAGAGACAAAGGCCTGGAGATATGCAGCGATAAAAGCCTGGAAATATGCAGGGACAAAGGCCTGGAGATGTGCAGAGACAGAGCCCTGTAGATATGCAGAGACTGTGGCCTGGAGATATGCAGGGACAAAGGCCTGGAGATATGCAGTGACAAAGGACTGGAGATATGCAGGGACAAAGTCCTGGAGATATGCAGGGAAAAAGGCCTGGAGGCATGCAGGGACAAAGTCCTGGAGATATGCAGGGACAAAGGCCTGGACATGTGCAGAGACATAGGCCTGGAGATATGCAGGGACAAAGGCCTGGAGATATGCAGGGACAAAGGCCTGGAGATGTGCAGAGACAAAGGCCTGGAGATATGGAGGGACAAAGGCCTGGAGATATGCAGGGACAGAGGCATGGAGATACGCAGGGACAAAGGCATGGAGATGTGCAGAGACAAAGGCCTGGAGATATGCAGGGACAAAGGCCCGGAGATACGCAGGGACAAAGGGCTGGAGATATGCAGGGACTAAGGCCTGGAGATATGCAGAGACAAAGGCCAGGAGATATGCAGCGACAAAGGCCTGGAGATATGCAGGGACAAAGGCCTGGAGATATGCAGGGACAAAGGCCTGGAGATTCGCAGGGACAAAGGCACGGAAATATGCAGGGACAAAGGCCTGGAGATATGCAGCGACAAAGACCTGGAGATATGCAGGGACAAAGGCCCGGAGATACACCGGGACAAAGGCCAGGAGATATGCAGGGGCAAAGGCCTGGAGATATGCAGAGACAATGGCCCAGAGATATGCAGGGACAAAGGCCTGGAGACATGCAGGGACAAAGGCCTGGAGATATGCAGGGACAAAGGCATGGAGATACGCAGGGACAAAGGCCCGGAAATATGCAGCGACAAAGGCCTGGAGATATGCAGGGACAAATGCACGGAGATACGCAGGGAAAAAGGCCTGGAGATATGCAGGGACAAAGGCCTGGAGATATGCAGAGACAAAGGCCCGGAGATATGCAGGGACAAAGGCCTGGAAATATGCAGGGACAAAGGCCTGTAGATATGCAGGGGCAAAGGCCTGGAGATACGCAGGGACAAAGGCCCGGAAATATGCAGGGACAAAGGCCTGGAGATATGCAGCGACAAAGGCCTGGAGATACGCACGGACAAAGGCCTGGAGATATGCAGGGTCAAAGGCCTGGAGATATGCAGGGACAATGGCCCAGAAATATGCAGGGACAGAGGCCTGGAGATATGCAGGGACAAAGGCCTGGAGATACGCAGGGACAAAGGCCTGGAGATGTGCAGGGACAAAGGCCTGGAGATGTGCAGGGAAAAAGGCCTGGCGATATGCAGGGAAAAAGGCCTTGAGATGTGCTGGGACAAAGGCCTGGAGATATGCACGGACAAAGGCCTGGAGTTATGCAAGGACAAAGGCCTGGAGATGTGCAGTGACAAAGGCCCGGAGATATGCAGGGACAAAGCCCAGAGATATGCAAGGAGAAAGGCCTGGAGATATGCAGGGACAAAGGCCTGGAGATATGCAGGGACAAAGGCATGGAGCTACGCAGGGACCAAGGCCTGGAGATACGCAGGTACAAAGGCCCGGAGAGACGCAGGGACAAAGGCCTGGAGATAGGCAGGGTCAAAGGCCTGGAGATGTGCAGGGAGAAAGGCCCGGAGATATGCAGGGACAAAGGTCTGGAGATGTGCAGGGACAAAGGCCTGGAGATACGCAGGGACAAACGCCTGGAGATACGCAGGGACAAGGGCCAGGAGATATGCAGGGACAAAGGCCTGGAGATATGCAGAGAAAAAGGCCTGGAGATACGCAGGGACAAAGGCCTGGAGATATGCAGGGACAAAGGCCCGGAGATATGCAGGGACAAAGGCCCGGAGATATGCAGGGAAAAAGGCCCGGAGATATGCAGGGACAAAGGCCCGGAGATATGCAGGGACAAATGCCTGGAGATAGGCAGGGACAAAGGCCCGGAGATATGCAGGGACAAAGGCCTGGAGATATGCAGGGACAAAGGCCTGGAGATATGCAGAGACAAAAGCCCGGAGATATGCAGTGGCAATGACCCGGAGATATGCAGGGACAAAGGCCTGGAGATGTTCAGGGACAAATGCCTGGAGATATGCAGGGACAAAGGCCTGGAGATATGCTGGGACAAATGCCCGGAGATATGCAGGGACAAAGGCCCGGAGATATGCAGGGACAAAGGCCTGGAGATAAAGAGGGACAAAGGCCTGGAGATACGCAGGGAATAAGGCCCGGAGATATGCAGGAAAAAAGGCCTGGAGATATGCAGGGACAAAGGCCTGGAGATACGCAGGGACAAAGGCCCGGAGATAGGCAGAGACAAAGGCCTGGAGATACGCAGGGACAAATGCCTGGAGATACGCAGAGATAAAAGCCTGGAGATACGCTTAAACAAAGGCCTGGAGATACGCTGGGAAAAAGGCCTGGAGATGTGCAGGGACAAATGCCTGGAGATACTCAGGGACAAAGGCCCGGAGATACGCAAGGACAAAAGCCTGGAGTTGTGCAGGGACAAAGGCCTGGAGATACGCAGGGACAAAGGCCTGGAGATATGCAGGGACAAAGGCCTGGAGATGTGCAGAGACAAAGGCTTGGAGATTCGCAGGGACAAAGGCCTGGAGATTTGCAGAGACAAAGGCCCGGAGATATGCAGGGACAAAGGCCTGGAGATATGCAGGGACAAACGCCTGGAGATGTGCAGAGACAAAGGCCTGGATATATGCAGGGTCAAAGGCCTGGAGATATGCAGTGACAAAGGCCTGGAGATGTGCAGGGACAAAGGCCTGGAAATGTGCAGAGACAAAGCCTGCAGATATGCAGGGACAAAGTCCTGGAGATATGCAGGGACAAAGGCATGGAGATGTGCAGAGACAAAGGCCTGGAGATATGCAGCGATAAAAGCCTGGAAATATGCAGGGACAAAGGCCTAGAGATGTGCAGAGACAGAGCGCTGTAGATATGCAGAGACAGTGGCCTTGAGATATGCAGGGACAAAGGCCTGGAGTTGTGCAGGGACAAAGGCCTGGAGATACGCAGAGACAAAGGCTTGGAGATACGCAGGGACAAAGGCCTGGAGATATGCAGAGACAATGGCCCAGAGAAATGCAGGGACAAAGGCCTGGAGACATGCAGGGACAAAGGCCTGGAGATATGCAGGGACAAAGGCATGGAGATACGCAGGGACAAAGGCCCGGAAATATGCAGCGACAAAGGCCTGGAGATATGCAGGGACAAATGCACGGAGATACGCAGGGAAAAAGGCCTGGAGATATGCAGGGACAAAGGCCTGGAGATATGCAGAGACAAAGGCCCGGAGATGTGCAGGGACAAATGCCTGGAGATACTCAGGGACAAAGGCCCGGAGATACGCATGGACAAAAGCCTGGAGTTGTGCAGGGACAAAGGCCTGGAGATACGCAGAGACAAAGGCTTGGAGATACGCAGGGACAAAGGCCTGGAGATATGCAGAGACAAAGGCCCGGAGGTATGCAGGGACAAAGGCCTGGAGATATGCAAGGACAAAGGCCTGGAGATGTGCAGAGACAAAGGCTTGGAGATACGCAGGGACAAAGGCCTGGAGATATGCAGAGACAAAGGCCCGGAGGTATGCAGGGACAAAGGCCTGGAGATATGCAGGGACAAAGGCCTGGAGATTTGCAGAGACAAAAGCCTGGATATATGCAGGGTCAAAGACCTGGAGATATGCAGTGACAAAGGCCTGGAGATGTGCAGGGACAAAGGCCTGGAAATGTGCAGAGACAAAGGCCTGCAGATATGCAGGGACAAAGCCCTGGAGATATGCAGGGACAAAGGCATGGAGATGTGCAGAGACAAAGGCCTGGAGATATGCAGCGATAAAAGCCTGGAAATATGCAGGGACAAAGGCCTGGAGATGTGCAGAGACAGAGCCCTGTAGATATGCAGAGACTGTGGCCTGGAGATATGCAGGGACAAAGGCCTGGAGATATGCAGTGACAAAGGACTGGAGATATGCAGGGACAAAGTCCTGGAGATATGCAGGGAAAAAGGCCTGGAGGCATGCAGGGACAAAGTCCTGGAGATATGCAGGGACAAAGGCCTGGACATGTGCAGAGACATAGGCCTGGAGATATGCAGGGACAAAGGCCTGGAGATATGCAGGGACAAAGGCCTGGAGATGTGCAGAGACAAAGGCCTGGAGATATGGAGGGACAAAGGCCTGGAGATATGCAGGGACAGAGGCATGGAGATACGCAGGGACAAAGGCATGGAGATGTGCAGAGACAAAGGCCTGGAGATATGCAGGGACAAAGGCCCGGAGATACGCAGGGACAAAGGGCTGGAGATATGCAGGGACTAAGGCCTGGAGATATGCAGAGACAAAGGCCAGGAGATATGCAGCGACAAAGGCCTGGAGATATGCAGGGACAAAGGCCTGGAGATATGCAGGGACAAAGGCCTGGAGATTCGCAGGGACAAAGGCACGGAAATATGCAGGGACAAAGGCCTGGAGATATGCAGCGACAAAGACCTGGAGATATGCAGGGACAAAGGCCCGGAGATACACCGGGACAAAGGCCAGGAGATATGCAGGGGCAAAGGCCTGGAGATATGCAGAGACAATGGCCCAGAGATATGCAGGGACAAAGGCCTGGAGACATGCAGGGACAAAGGCCTGGAGATATGCAGGGACAAAGGCATGGAGATACGCAGGGACAAAGGCCCGGAAATATGCAGCGACAAAGGCCTGGAGATATGCAGGGACAAATGCACGGAGATACGCAGGGAAAAAGGCCTGGAGATATGCAGGGACAAAGGCCTGGAGATATGCAGAGACAAAGGCCCGGAGATATGCAGGGACAAAGGCCTGGAAATATGCAGGGACAAAGGCCTGTAGATATGCAGGGGCAAAGGCCTGGAGATACGCAGGGACAAAGGCCCGGAAATATGCAGGGACAAAGGCCTGGAGATATGCAGCGACAAAGGCCTGGAGATACGCACGGACAAAGGCCTGGAGATATGCAGGGTCAAAGGCCTGGAGATATGCAGGGACAATGGCCCAGAAATATGCAGGGACAGAGGCCTGGAGATATGCAGGGACAAAGGCCTGGAGATACGCAGGGACAAAGGCCTGGAGATGTGCAGGGACAAAGGCCTGGAGATGTGCAGGGAAAAAGGCCTGGCGATATGCAGGGAAAAAGGCCTTGAGATGTGCTGGGACAAAGGCCTGGAGATATGCACGGACAAAGGCCTGGAGTTATGCAAGGACAAAGGCCTGGAGATGTGCAGTGACAAAGGCCCGGAGATATGCAGGGACAAAGCCCAGAGATATGCAAGGAGAAAGGCCTGGAGATATGCAGGGACAAAGGCCTGGAGATATGCAGGGACAAAGGCATGGAGCTACGCAGGGACCAAGGCCTGGAGATACGCAGGTACAAAGGCCCGGAGAGACGCAGGGACAAAGGCCTGGAGATAGGCAGGGTCAAAGGCCTGGAGATGTGCAGGGAGAAAGGCCCGGAGATATGCAGGGACAAAGGTCTGGAGATGTGCAGGGACAAAGGCCTGGAGATACGCAGGGACAAACGCCTGGAGATACGCAGGGACAAGGGCCAGGAGATATGCAGGGACAAAGGCCTGGAGATATGCAGAGAAAAAGGCCTGGAGATACGCAGGGACAAAGGCCTGGAGATATGCAGGGACAAAGGCCCGGAGATATGCAGGGACAAAGGCCCGGAGATATGCAGGGAAAAAGGCCCGGAGATATGCAGGGACAAAGGCCCGGAGATATGCAGGGACAAATGCCTGGAGATAGGCAGGGACAAAGGCCCGGAGATATGCAGGGACAAAGGCCTGGAGATATGCAGGGACAAAGGCCTGGAGATATGCAGAGACAAAAGCCCGGAGATATGCAGTGGCAATGACCCGGAGATATGCAGGGACAAAGGCCTGGAGATGTTCAGGGACAAATGCCTGGAGATATGCAGGGACAAAGGCCTGGAGATATGCTGGGACAAATGCCCGGAGATATGCAGGGACAAAGGCCCGGAGATATGCAGGGACAAAGGCCTGGAGATAAAGAGGGACAAAGGCCTGGAGATACGCAGGGAATAAGGCCCGGAGATATGCAGGAAAAAAGGCCTGGAGATATGCAGGGACAAAGGCCTGGAGATACGCAGGGACAAAGGCCCGGAGATAGGCAGAGACAAAGGCCTGGAGATACGCAGGGACAAATGCCTGGAGATACGCAGAGATAAAAGCCTGGAGATACGCTTAAACAAAGGCCTGGAGATACGCTGGGAAAAAGGCCTGGAGATGTGCAGGGACAAATGCCTGGAGATACTCAGGGACAAAGGCCCGGAGATACGCAAGGACAAAAGCCTGGAGTTGTGCAGGGACAAAGGCCTGGAGATACGCAGGGACAAAGGCCTGGAGATATGCAGGGACAAAGGCCTGGAGATGTGCAGAGACAAAGGCTTGGAGATTCGCAGGGACAAAGGCCTGGAGATTTGCAGAGACAAAGGCCCGGAGATATGCAGGGACAAAGGCCTGGAGATATGCAGGGACAAACGCCTGGAGATGTGCAGAGACAAAGGCCTGGATATATGCAGGGTCAAAGGCCTGGAGATATGCAGTGACAAAGGCCTGGAGATGTGCAGGGACAAAGGCCTGGAAATGTGCAGAGACAAAGCCTGCAGATATGCAGGGACAAAGTCCTGGAGATATGCAGGGACAAAGGCATGGAGATGTGCAGAGACAAAGGCCTGGAGATATGCAGCGATAAAAGCCTGGAAATATGCAGGGACAAAGGCCTAGAGATGTGCAGAGACAGAGCGCTGTAGATATGCAGAGACAGTGGCCTTGAGATATGCAGGGACAAAGGCCTGGAGATATGCAGAGACAAAGGACTGGAGATATGCAGGGACAAAGTCCTGGAAATATGCAGGGACAAAGGCCTGGAGGCACGCAGGGACAAAGTCCTGGAGATATGCAGGGACAAAGGCCTGGACATGTGCAGAGACAAAGGCCTGGAGATATGCAGGGACAAAGGCCTGGAGATATGCAGGGACAAAGGCCTGGAGATGTGCAGAGAGAAAGGCCTGGAGATATGCAGCGACAAAGGCCTGGAGATATGCAGGGACAAAGGCCTGGAGATACGCAGGGACAAAGGCATGGAGATGTGCAGAGACAAAGGCCTGGAGATATGCAGGGACAAAGGCCCGGAGATACGCAGGGACAAAGGGCTGGAGATATGCAGGGACTAAGGCCTGGAGATATGCAGAGACAAAGGCCCGGAGATATGCAGCGACAAAGGCCTGGAGATAAGCAGGGACAAAGGCCTGGAGATATGCAGGGACAAAGGCCTGGAGATACGCAGGGACAAAGGCACGGAAATATGCAGGGACAAAGGCCTGGAGATATGCAGCGACAAAGACCTGGAGATATGCAGGGACAAAGGCCCGGAGATACGCCGGGGCAAAGGCCAGGAGATATGCAGGGGCAAAGGCCTGGAGATATGCAGAGACAATGGCCCGGAGACATGCAGGGACAAAGGCCTGGAGTTATGCAGGGACAAAGGCCTGGAGATATGCAGGGACAAAGGCATGGAGATACGCAGGGACAAAGGCCCGGAAATATGCAGCGACAAAGGCCTGGAGATATGCAGGGACAAATGCCCGGAGATATGCAGCGACAAAGGCCTGGAGATAGGCAGGGACAAAGGCCCGGAGATATGCAGAGACAAAGGCCCGGAGATCTGCAGGGACATAGGCCTGGAGATGTGCAGGGAGAAAGGCCCGGAGATATGCAGGGACAAAGGTCTGGAGATGTGCAGGGACAAAGGCCTGGAGATACGCAGGGACAAACGCCTGGAGATACGCAGGGACAAGGGCCAGGAGATATGCAGGGACAAAGGCCTGGAGATATGCAGAGAAAAAGGCCTGGAGATACGCAGGGACAAAGGCCTGGAGATGTGCAGGGACAAAGGCCCGGAGATACGCAGGGGCAAAGGCCCGGAGATATGCAGGGAAAAAGGCCCGGAGATATGCAGGGACAAATGCCCGGAGATAGGCAGGGACAAAGGCCTGCAGATATGCAGGGACAAAGGCCTGGAGATATGCAGAGACAAAAGCCCGGAGATATGCAGTGGCAAGGACCCGGAGATATGCAGGGACAAAGGCCTGGAGATGTTCAGGGACAAATGCCTGGAGATATGCAGGGACAAAGGCCTGGAGATATGCAGGGACAAACGCCCGGAGATATGCAGGGACAAAGGCCCGGAGATATGCAGGGCCAAAGGCCTGGAGATAAAGAGGGACAAAGGCCTGGAGATACGCAGGGAATAAGGCCCGGAGATATGCAGGAACAAAGGCCTGGAGATATGCAGGGACAAAGGCCTGGAGATGCGCAGGGACAAAGGCCCGGAGATAGGCAGAGACAAAGGCCTGGAGATACGCAGGGACAAATGCCTGGAGATACGCAGAGATAAAAGCCCGGAGATACGCTTAAACAAAGGCCTGGAGATACGCAGGGACAAAGGCCTGGAGATGTGCAGGGACAAATGCCTGGAGATACTCAGGGACAAAGGCCCGGAGATACGCATGGACAAAAGCCTGGAGTTGTGCAGGGACAAAGGCCTGGAGATACGCAGAGACAAAGGCTTGGAGATACGCAGGGACAAAGGCCTGGAGATATGCAGAGACAATGGCCCAGAGAAATGCAGGGACAAAGGCCTGGAGACATGCAGGGACAAAGGCCTGGAGATATGCAGGGACAAAGGCATGGAGATACGCAGGGACAAAGGCCCGGAAATATGCAGCGACAAAGGCCTGGAGATATGCAGGGACAAATGCACGGAGATACGCAGGGAAAAAGGCCTGGAGATATGCAGGGACAAAGGCCTGGAGATATGCAGAGACAAAGGCCCGGAGATGTGCAGGGACAAATGCCTGGAGATACTCAGGGACAAAGGCCCGGAGATACGCATGGACAAAAGCCTGGAGTTGTGCAGGGACAAAGGCCTGGAGATACGCAGAGACAAAGGCTTGGAGATACGCAGGGACAAAGGCCTGGAGATATGCAGAGACAAAGGCCCGGAGGTATGCAGGGACAAAGGCCTGGAGATATGCAAGGACAAAGGCCTGGAGATGTGCAGAGACAAAGGCTTGGAGATACGCAGGGACAAAGGCCTGGAGATATGCAGAGACAAAGGCCCGGAGGTATGCAGGGACAAAGGCCTGGAGATATGCAGGGACAAAGGCCTGGAGATTTGCAGAGACAAAAGCCTGGATATATGCAGGGTCAAAGACCTGGAGATATGCAGTGACAAAGGCCTGGAGATGTGCAGGGACAAAGGCCTGGAAATGTGCAGAGACAAAGGCCTGCAGATATGCAGGGACAAAGCCCTGGAGATATGCAGGGACAAAGGCATGGAGATGTGCAGAGACAAAGGCCTGGAGATATGCAGCGATAAAAGCCTGGAAATATGCAGGGACAAAGGCCTGGAGATGTGCAGAGACAGAGCCCTGTAGATATGCAGAGACTGTGGCCTGGAGATATGCAGGGACAAAGGCCTGGAGATATGCAGTGACAAAGGACTGGAGATATGCAGGGACAAAGTCCTGGAGATATGCAGGGAAAAAGGCCTGGAGGCATGCAGGGACAAAGTCCTGGAGATATGCAGGGACAAAGGCCTGGACATGTGCAGAGACATAGGCCTGGAGATATGCAGGGACAAAGGCCTGGAGATATGCAGGGACAAAGGCCTGGAGATGTGCAGAGACAAAGGCCTGGAGATATGGAGGGACAAAGGCCTGGAGATATGCAGGGACAGAGGCATGGAGATACGCAGGGACAAAGGCATGGAGATGTGCAGAGACAAAGGCCTGGAGATATGCAGGGACAAAGGCCCGGAGATACGCAGGGACAAAGGGCTGGAGATATGCAGGGACTAAGGCCTGGAGATATGCAGAGACAAAGGCCAGGAGATATGCAGCGACAAAGGCCTGGAGATATGCAGGGACAAAGGCCTGGAGATATGCAGGGACAAAGGCCTGGAGATTCGCAGGGACAAAGGCACGGAAATATGCAGGGACAAAGGCCTGGAGATATGCAGCGACAAAGACCTGGAGATATGCAGGGACAAAGGCCCGGAGATACACCGGGACAAAGGCCAGGAGATATGCAGGGGCAAAGGCCTGGAGATATGCAGAGACAATGGCCCAGAGATATGCAGGGACAAAGGCCTGGAGACATGCAGGGACAAAGGCCTGGAGATATGCAGGGACAAAGGCATGGAGATACGCAGGGACAAAGGCCCGGAAATATGCAGCGACAAAGGCCTGGAGATATGCAGGGACAAATGCACGGAGATACGCAGGGAAAAAGGCCTGGAGATATGCAGGGACAAAGGCCTGGAGATATGCAGAGACAAAGGCCCGGAGATATGCAGGGACAAAGGCCTGGAAATATGCAGGGACAAAGGCCTGTAGATATGCAGGGGCAAAGGCCTGGAGATACGCAGGGACAAAGGCCCGGAAATATGCAGGGACAAAGGCCTGGAGATATGCAGCGACAAAGGCCTGGAGATACGCACGGACAAAGGCCTGGAGATATGCAGGGTCAAAGGCCTGGAGATATGCAGGGACAATGGCCCAGAAATATGCAGGGACAGAGGCCTGGAGATATGCAGGGACAAAGGCCTGGAGATACGCAGGGACAAAGGCCTGGAGATGTGCAGGGACAAAGGCCTGGAGATGTGCAGGGAAAAAGGCCTGGCGATATGCAGGGAAAAAGGCCTTGAGATGTGCTGGGACAAAGGCCTGGAGATATGCACGGACAAAGGCCTGGAGTTATGCAAGGACAAAGGCCTGGAGATGTGCAGTGACAAAGGCCCGGAGATATGCAGGGACAAAGCCCAGAGATATGCAAGGAGAAAGGCCTGGAGATATGCAGGGACAAAGGCCTGGAGATATGCAGGGACAAAGGCATGGAGCTACGCAGGGACCAAGGCCTGGAGATACGCAGGTACAAAGGCCCGGAGAGACGCAGGGACAAAGGCCTGGAGATAGGCAGGGTCAAAGGCCTGGAGATACGCAGGCACAAAGGCCTGGAGATGCGCAGGGACAAAGGCCCGGAGATACGCAGGGAAAAACGCCTGGAGATATGCAGGGACAAAGGCCTGGAGATAGGCAGGGACAAAGGCCCGGAGATATGCAGAGACAAAGGCCCGGAGATCTGCAGGGACATAGGCCTGGAGATGTGCAGGGAGAAAGGCCCGGAGATATGCAGGGACAAAGGTCTGGAGATGTGCAGGGACAAAGGCCTGGAGATACGCAGGGACAAACGCCTGGAGATACGCAGGGACAAGGGCCAGGAGATATGCAGGGACAAAGGCCTGGAGATATGCAGAGAAAAAGGCCTGGAGATACGCAGGGACAAAGGCCTGGAGATATGCAGGGACAAAGGCCCGGAGATATGCAGGGACAAAGGCCCGGAGATATGCAGGGAAAAAGGCCCGGAGATATGCAGGGACAAAGGCCCGGAGATATGCAGGGACAAATGCCTGGAGATAGGCAGGGACAAAGGCCCGGAGATATGCAGGGACAAAGGCCTGGAGATATGCAGGGACAAAGGCCTGGAGATATGCAGAGACAAAAGCCCGGAGATATGCAGTGGCAATGACCCGGAGATATGCAGGGACAAAGGCCTGGAGATGTTCAGGGACAAATGCCTGGAGATATGCAGGGACAAAGGCCTGGAGATATGCTGGGACAAATGCCCGGAGATATGCAGGGACAAAGGCCCGGAGATATGCAGGGACAAAGGCCTGGAGATAAAGAGGGACAAAGGCCTGGAGATACGCAGGGAATAAGGCCCGGAGATATGCAGGAAAAAAGGCCTGGAGATATGCAGGGACAAAGGCCTGGAGATACGCAGGGACAAAGGCCCGGAGATAGGCAGAGACAAAGGCCTGGAGATACGCAGGGACAAATGCCTGGAGATACGCAGAGATAAAAGCCTGGAGATACGCTTAAACAAAGGCCTGGAGATACGCTGGGAAAAAGGCCTGGAGATGTGCAGGGACAAATGCCTGGAGATACTCAGGGACAAAGGCCCGGAGATACGCAAGGACAAAAGCCTGGAGTTGTGTAGGGACAAAGGCCTGGAGATACGCAGGGACAAAGGCCTGGAGATATGCAGGGACAAAGGCCTGGAGATGTGCAGAGACAAAGGCTTGGAGATTCGCAGGGACAAAGGCCTGGAGATTTGCAGAGACAAAGGCCCGGAGATATGCAGGGACAAAGGCCTGGAGATATGCAGGGACAAACGCCTGGAGATGTGCAGAGACAAAGGCCTGGATATATGCAGGGTCAAAGGCCTGGAGATATGCAGTGACAAAGGCCTGGAGATGTGCAGGGACAAAGGCCTGGAAATGTGCAGAGACAAAGCCTGCAGATATGCAGGGACAAAGTCCTGGAGATATGCAGGGACAAAGGCATGGAGATGTGCAGAGACAAAGGCCTGGAGATATGCAGCGATAAAAGCCTGGAAATATGCAGGGACAAAGGCCTAGAGATGTGCAGAGACAGAGCGCTGTAGATATGCAGAGACAGTGGCCTTGAGATATGCAGGGACAAAGGCCTGGAGATATGCAGAGACAAAGGACTGGAGATATGCAGGGACAAAGTCCTGGAGATATGCAGGGACAAAGGCCTGGAGGCACGCAGGGACAAAGTCCTGGAGATATGCAGGGACAAAGGCCTGGACATGTGCAGAGACAAAGGCCTGGAGATATGCAGGGACAAAGGCCTGGAGATATGCAGGGACAAAGGCCTGGAGATGTGCAGAGAGAAAGGCCTGGAGATATGCAGCGACAAAGGCCTGGAGATATGCAGGGACAAAGGCCTGGAGATACGCAGGGACAAAGGCATGGAGATGTGCAGAGACAAAGGCCTGGAGATATGCAGGGACAAAGGCCCGGAGATACGCAGGGACAAAGGGCTGGAGATATGCAGGGACTAAGGCCTGGAGATATGCAGAGACAAAGGCCCGGAGATATGCAGCGACAAAGGCCTGGAGATAAGCAGGGACAAAGGCCTGGAGATATGCAGGGACAAAGGCCTGGAGATACGCAGGGACAAAGGCACGGAAATATGCAGGGACAAAGGCCTGGAGATATGCAGCGACAAAGACCTGGAGATATGCAGGGACAAAGGCCCGGAGATACGCCGGGGCAAAGGCCAGGAGATATGCAGGGGCAAAGGCCTGGAGATATGCAGAGACAATGGCCCGGAGACATGCAGGGACAAAGGCCTGGAGTTATGCAGGGACAAAGGCCTGGAGATATGCAGGGACAAAGGCATGGAGATACGCAGGGACAAAGGCCCGGAAATATGCAGCGACAAAGGCCTGGAGATATGCAGGGACAAATGCCCGGAGATACGCAGGGATAAAGGCCTGGAGATATGCAGGGACAAAGGCCTGGAGATATGCAGAGACAAAGGCCCGTAGATATGCAGGGACAAAGGCCTGGAAATGTGCAGGGACAAAGGCCTGTAGATATGCAGGGACAAAGGCCTGGAGATACGCAGGGGCAAAGGCCCGGAAATATGCAGGGACAAAGGCCTGGAGATATGCAGCGACAAAGGCCTGGAGATACGCACGGACAAAGGCCTGGAGATATGCAGGGACAAAGGCCTGGAGATATGCAGGGACAATGGCCCAGAAATATGCAGGGACAGAGGCCTGGAGATATGCAGGGACAAAGGCCTGGAGATATGCAGGGACAAAGGTCTGGAGATGTGCAGGGACAAAGGCCTGGAGATATGCAGGGACAAAGGCCTGGAGATGTGCAGGGACAAACGCCTGGAGATATGCAGGGACAAAGGCATGGAGATACGCAGGGACAAAGGCGTGGAGATACGCAGGGACAATGGCCTGGAGATATGCAGGGACAAAGGCCTGGAGATATGCAGGGACAAAGGCCTGGAGATATTCAGGGACAAAGGCCTGGAGATATGCAGGGACAAAGGCCTGGAGATATGCAGGGAGTAAGGCCCGGAGATGCGCAGGGACAAAGGCCCGGAAATATGCAGCGACAAAGGCCTGGAGATATGCAGGGACAAATGCCCGGACATACGCAGGGACAAAGGCCTGGAGATATGCAGGGACAAAGGTCTGGAGATATGCAGAGACAAAGGCCCGGAGATATGCAGGGACAAAGGCCTGGAAATATGCAGGGATAAAGGCCTGTAGATATGCAGGGAAAAGGCCTGGAAATACGCAGGGACAAACGCCCGGAAATATGCAGGGACAAAGGCCTAGAGATATTCAGGGACAAAGGCCTGGAGGTATGCAGGGAAAAAGGCCTGGATATATGCAGGGACAAAGGCCTGGAGATATGCAGGGCGAAACGCCTGGAGATACGCAGGCACAAAGGCCCGGAAATATGCAGCGACAAAGGCCTGGAGATATGCAGGGACAAATGCCCGGACATACGCAGGGACAAAGGCCTGGAGATATGCAGGGACAAAGGCCTGGAGATATGCAGAGACAAAGGCCCGGAGATATGCAGGGACAAAGGCCTGGAAATATGCAGGGATAAAGGCCTGTAGATATGCAGGGACAAAGGCCTGGAAATACGCAGGGACAAACGCCCGGAAATATGCAGGGGCAAAGGCCTGGAGATATGCAGCGACAAAGGCCTGGAGACACGCAGGGACAAAGGCCTGGAGATGTGCAGGGACAAACGCCTGGAGATATGCAGGGACAAAGGCCTGGAGATACGCAGGGACAAATGCCTGGAGATACGCAGGGACAAAGGCCTGGAGATATGCAGGGCCAAAGTCCTGGAGATATGCGGGGACAAAGGCCTGGAGATATGCAGGGACAAAGGCCCGGAGATATGCAGGGACAAAGGCCTAGAGATATGCTGGGACAAAGACCTGGAGATATTCAGGGGCAAAGCCCCGGATTAATGCAGGGACAAAAGCCTGGAGATACACAGGGACAAAGGCCTGGAGATATGCAGGGACATAGACCTGGAGATATGCAGGGACAAAGGCCTGGAGATACGCAGGGACAAAGGCCTGGAGATATGCAGGGTCAAAGGCCTGGAGATGTGCAGGGACATAGGCCTGGAGATATGCAGGGACAAAGGCCTGGAGATGTGCAGGGACAAAGGCCTGTATATATGCAGGGTCAAAGGCCAGGAGATATGCAGTGACAAAGGCCTGGAGATGTGCAGGGACAAAGGCCTGGAGATGTGCAGAGACAAAGACCATGAGATATGCAGGGAAAAAGGCCTGGAGTTATGCAGGGACAAAGGCATGGAGAAGTGCAGAGAAAAAGGCCTGGAGATATGCAGCGATAAAAGCCTGGAAATATGCAGGGACAAAGGCCTGGAGATGTGCAGAGACAGGGCCCTGTAGATATGCAGAGACAGAGGCCTGGAGATATGCACGGAAAAATGCCTGGAGATATGCAGAGACAAAGGACTGGAGATATGCAGGGACAAAGTCCTGGAGATATGCAGGGACAAATGCCTGGAGATATGCAGGGACAAAGTCCTGGAGATATGCAGGGACAAAGGCCTAGACATGTGCAGAGACAAAGGCCTGGAGATATGCAGGGACAAAGGCCTGGAGATATGCAGGGACAAAGGCCTGGAGATGTGCAGAGACAAAGGCCTGGAGATATGCAGGGACAAAGGCCTGGAGATATGCAGGGACAAAGGCCTGGAGATACGAAGGGACAAAGGCCTGGAGATGTGTAGAGACAATGGCCTGGAGATATGCAGGGACAAAGGCCTGGAGATATGCAGGGACAAAGGTCTGGAGATATGCAGGGAAAAAGGCCCGGAGATAGGCAGGGACTAAGGCCTGGAGATATGCAGAGACAAAGGCCCGGAGATATGCAGCGACAAAGGCCTGGAGATATGCAGGGACAAAGGCCTGGAGATATGCAGGGACAAAGGCCTGGAGGTATGCAGAGACAGAGGCCTGGAGATACGCAGGGACAAAGGCCTGGAGATGTGCAGGGACAAAGGCCTGGAGATATGCAGGGACAAAGGCCTGGAGATGTGCAGGGACAAACGCCTGGAGATATGCAGGGACAAAGGCCTGGAGATACGCAGTGACAAAGGCCTGGAGATACGCAGGGACAAAGGCTTTGAGATATGCAGGGACAAAGTCCTGGAGATATGCAGGGACAAAGGCCTGGAGATATGCAGGGACAAAGGCCTGGAGATATGCAGGGACAAAGGCCTGGAGAAATGCAGGGACAAAGGCCTGGAGAAATGCAGGGACAAAGGCCTGGAGATGTGCAGGGACAAAGACACGGAGATATGCAGGGACAAAGGCCTGGAGATATGCAGGGACAAAGGCCTGGAGATATGCAGGGACAAAGGCCTGGAGAAATGCAGGGACAAAGGCCTGGAGATGTGCAGGGACAAAGACACGGAGATATGCAGGGACAAAGGCGTGGAGATACGCAGGGACAAAGGCCTGGAGATACGCAGGGACAAAGGCCTGGAGATATGCAGGGACAAAGGCCTGGAGATACGCAGGGACAAAGGCCCGGAAATATGCAGGGACAAAGGCCTGGAGATATGCAGGGACAAAGGCCTGGAGATATGCAGGGACAAAGGCCTGGAGAAATGCAGGGACAAAGGCCTGGAGAAATGCAGGGACAAAGGCCTGGAGATGTGCAGGGACAAAGACACGGAGATATGCAGGGACAAAGGCCTGGAGATATGCAGGGACAAAGGCCTGGAGATATGCAGGGACAAAGGCCTGGAGAAATGCAGGGACAAAGGCCTGGAGATGTGCAGGGACAAAGACACGGAGATATGCAGGGACAAAGGCGTGGAGATACGCAGGGACAAAGGCCTGGAGATACGCAGGGACAAAGGCCTGGAGATATGCAGGGACAAAGGCCTGGAGATACGCAGGGACAAAGGCCCGGAAATATGCAGGGACAAAGGCCTGGAGATATGCAGCGACAAAGACCTGGAGATGTGCAGAGACAAAGGCCTGGAGATATGCAGGGACAAAGGCCCGGAGATACGCAGGGACAAAGGGCTGGAGATATGCAGGGACTAAGGCCTGGAGATATGCAGAGACAAAGGCCCGGAGATATGCAGCGACAAAGGCCTGGAGATAAGCAGGGACAAAGGCCTGGAGATATGCAGGGACAAAGGCCTGGAGATACGCAGGGACAAAGGCACGGAAATATGCAGGGACAAAGGCCTGGAGATATGCAGCGACAAAGACCTGGAGATATGCAGGGACAAAGGCCCGGAGATACGCCGGGGCAAAGGCCAGGAGATATGCAGGGGCAAAGGCCTGGAGATATGCAGAGACAATGGCCCGGAGACATGCAGGGACAAAGGCCTGGAGTTATGCAGGGACAAAGGCCTGGAGATATGCAGGGACAAAGGCATGGAGATACGCAGGGACAAAGGCCCGGAAATATGCAGCGACAAAGGCCTGGAGATATGCAGGGACAAATGCCCGGAGATACGCAGGGATAAAGGCCTGGAGATATGCAGGGACAAAGGCCTGGAGATATGCAGAGACAAAGGCCCGTAGATATGCAGGGACAAAGGCCTGGAAATGTGCAGGGACAAAGGCCTGTAGATATGCAGGGACAAAGGCCTGGAGATACGCAGGGGCAAAGGCCCGGAAATATGCAGGGACAAAGGCCTGGAGATATGCAGCGACAAAGGCCTGGAGATACGCACGGACAAAGGCCTGGAGATATGCAGGGACAAAGGCCTGGAGATATGCAGGGACAATGGCCCAGAAATATGCAGGGACAGAGGCCTGGAGATATGCAGGGACAAAGGCCTGGAGATATGCAGGGACAAAGGTCTGGAGATGTGCAGGGACAAAGGCCTGGAGATATGCAGGGACAAAGGCCTGGAGATGTGCAGGGACAAACGCCTGGAGATATGCAGGGACAAAGGCATGGAGATACGCAGGGACAAAGGCGTGGAGATACGCAGGGACAATGGCCTGGAGATATGCAGGGACAAAGGCCTGGAGATATGCAGGGACAAAGGCCTGGAGATATTCAGGGACAAAGGCCTGGAGATATGCAGGGACAAAGGCCTGGAGATATGCAGGGAGTAAGGCCCGGAGATGCGCAGGGACAAAGGCCCGGAAATATGCAGCGACAAAGGCCTGGAGATATGCAGGGACAAATGCCCGGACATACGCAGGGACAAAGGCCTGGAGATATGCAGGGACAAAGGTCTGGAGATATGCAGAGACAAAGGCCCGGAGATATGCAGGGACAAAGGCCTGGAAATATGCAGGGATAAAGGCCTGTAGATATGCAGGGAAAAGGCCTGGAAATACGCAGGGACAAACGCCCGGAAATATGCAGGGACAAAGGCCTAGAGATATTCAGGGACAAAGGCCTGGAGGTATGCAGGGAAAAAGGCCTGGATATATGCAGGGACAAAGGCCTGGAGATATGCAGGGCGAAACGCCTGGAGATACGCAGGCACAAAGGCCCGGAAATATGCAGCGACAAAGGCCTGGAGATATGCAGGGACAAATGCCCGGACATACGCAGGGACAAAGGCCTGGAGATATGCAGGGACAAAGGCCTGGAGATATGCAGAGACAAAGGCCCGGAGATATGCAGGGACAAAGGCCTGGAAATATGCAGGGATAAAGGCCTGTAGATATGCAGGGACAAAGGCCTGGAAATACGCAGGGACAAACGCCCGGAAATATGCAGGGGCAAAGGCCTGGAGATATGCAGCGACAAAGGCCTGGAGACACGCAGGGACAAAGGCCTGGAGATGTGCAGGGACAAACGCCTGGAGATATGCAGGGACAAAGGCCTGGAGATACGCAGGGACAAATGCCTGGAGATACGCAGGGACAAAGGCCTGGAGATATGCAGGGCCAAAGTCCTGGAGATATGCGGGGACAAAGGCCTGGAGATATGCAGGGACAAAGGCCCGGAGATATGCAGGGACAAAGGCCTAGAGATATGCTGGGACAAAGACCTGGAGATATTCAGGGGCAAAGCCCCGGATTAATGCAGGGACAAAAGCCTGGAGATACACAGGGACAAAGGCCTGGAGATATGCAGGGACATAGACCTGGAGATATGCAGGGACAAAGGCCTGGAGATACGCAGGGACAAAGGCCTGGAGATATGCAGGGTCAAAGGCCTGGAGATGTGCAGGGACATAGGCCTGGAGATATGCAGGGACAAAGGCCTGGAGATGTGCAGGGACAAAGGCCTGTATATATGCAGGGTCAAAGGCCAGGAGATATGCAGTGACAAAGGCCTGGAGATGTGCAGGGACAAAGGCCTGGAGATGTGCAGAGACAAAGACCATGAGATATGCAGGGAAAAAGGCCTGGAGTTATGCAGGGACAAAGGCATGGAGAAGTGCAGAGAAAAAGGCCTGGAGATATGCAGCGATAAAAGCCTGGAAATATGCAGGGACAAAGGCCTGGAGATGTGCAGAGACAGGGCCCTGTAGATATGCAGAGACAGAGGCCTGGAGATATGCACGGAAAAATGCCTGGAGATATGCAGAGACAAAGGACTGGAGATATGCAGGGACAAAGTCCTGGAGATATGCAGGGACAAATGCCTGGAGATATGCAGGGACAAAGTCCTGGAGATATGCAGGGACAAAGGCCTAGACATGTGCAGAGACAAAGGCCTGGAGATATGCAGGGACAAAGGCCTGGAGATATGCAGGGACAAAGGCCTGGAGATGTGCAGAGACAAAGGCCTGGAGATATGCAGGGACAAAGGCCTGGAGATATGCAGGGACAAAGGCCTGGAGATACGAAGGGACAAAGGCCTGGAGATGTGTAGAGACAATGGCCTGGAGATATGCAGGGACAAAGGCCTGGAGATATGCAGGGACAAAGGTCTGGAGATATGCAGGGAAAAAGGCCCGGAGATAGGCAGGGACTAAGGCCTGGAGATATGCAGAGACAAAGGCCCGGAGATATGCAGCGACAAAGGCCTGGAGATATGCAGGGACAAAGGCCTGGAGATATGCAGGGACAAAGGCCTGGAGGTATGCAGAGACAGAGGCCTGGAGATACGCAGGGACAAAGGCCTGGAGATGTGCAGGGACAAAGGCCTGGAGATATGCAGGGACAAAGGCCTGGAGATGTGCAGGGACAAACGCCTGGAGATATGCAGGGACAAAGGCCTGGAGATACGCAGTGACAAAGGCCTGGAGATACGCAGGGACAAAGGCTTTGAGATATGCAGGGACAAAGTCCTGGAGATATGCAGGGACAAAGGCCTGGAGATATGCAGGGACAAAGGCCTGGAGATATGCAGGGACAAAGGCCTGGAGAAATGCAGGGACAAAGGCCTGGAGAAATGCAGGGACAAAGGCCTGGAGATGTGCAGGGACAAAGACACGGAGATATGCAGGGACAAAGGCCTGGAGATATGCAGGGACAAAGGCCTGGAGATATGCAGGGACAAAGGCCTGGAGAAATGCAGGGACAAAGGCCTGGAGATGTGCAGGGACAAAGACACGGAGATATGCAGGGACAAAGGCGTGGAGATACGCAGGGACAAAGGCCTGGAGATACGCAGGGACAAAGGCCTGGAGATATGCAGGGACAAAGGCCTGGAGATACGCAGGGACAAAGGCCCGGAAATATGCAGGGACAAAGGCCTGGAGATATGCAGCGACAAAGACCTGGAGATATGCAGGGACAATGGCCCGGAGATACGCCGGGACAAAGGCCTGGAGATATGCAGGGGCAAAGTACTGGAGATATGCAGAGACAAAGGCCCAGAGATATGCAGGGACAAAGGCCCAGAGATATGCAGGGACAAAGGCCTGGAGATATGCAGGGACAAAGGCCTGGAGATATGCAGGGACAAAGGCCCAGAGATATGCAGGGACAAAGGCCCGGAGATATGCAGGGACAAAGGCCTGGAGATATGCAGGGACAAAGGCATGGAGATACGCAGGGACAAAGGCCCGGAATTATGCAGCGACAAAGGCCTGGAGATATGCAGGGACAAATGCCCGGAGATACGCAGGGACAAAGGCCTGGAGATATGCAGGGGCAAAGGCCTGGAGATATTGAGAGACATAGGCACGGAGATATGCAGGGACAAAGGCCTGGAAATAGGCAGGGACAAAGGCCTGTAGATATGCAGGGACGAAGGCCTGGAGATACGCAGGGACACAGGTCCGGAAATATGCAGGGACAAAGGCCTGGAGATATGCAGCGACAAAGGCCTGGAGATACGTAGGGACAAAGGCCTGGAGATATGCAGGGACAAAGGCCTGGAGATATGCAGGGACAATGGCCCAGAAATATGCAGGGACAGAGGCCTGGAGATATGCAGGGACAAAGGCCTGGTGATACGCCGGGACAAAGGCCTGGAGATGTGCAGGGACAAAGGCCTCGAGATATGCAGGGACAAAGGCCTGGAGATATTCAGGGACAAAGCCCTGGAGATATGCAGGGACAAAGGCCTGGAGATACGCAGGGACAAAGGGCCGGAGATATGCAGGGACAAAGGCCTGGAGATATGCAGGGACAAAGACCTGGAGATATTCAGGAGCAAAGCCCCGGATTAATGCAGGGATAAATGCCTAGAGATATTCAGGGACAAAGGGCTGGAGATATGCAGGGACTAAGGCCTGGAGATATGCAGAGACAAAGGCCCGGAGATATGCAGGGACAAAGTCCTGGAGATATGCAGGGACAAATGCCTGGAGATATGCAGGGACAAAGTCCTGGAGATATGCAGGGACAAAGGCCTAGACATGTGCAGAGACAAAGGCCTGGAGATATGCAGGGACAAAGGCCTGGAGATATGCAGGGACAAAGGCCTGGAGATGTGCAGAGACAAAGGCCTGGAGATATGCAGGGACAAAGGCCTGGAGATATGCAGGGACAAAGGCCTGGAGATACGAAGGGACAAAGGCCTGGAGATGTGTAGAGACAATGGCCTGGAGATATGCAGGGACAAAGGCCTGGAGATATGCAGGGACAAAGGTCTGGAGATATGCAGGGAAAAAGGCCCGGAGATAGGCAGGGACTAAGGCCTGGAGATATGCAGAGACAAAGGCCCGGAGATATGCAGCGACAAAGGCCTGGAGATATGCAGGGACAAAGGCCTGGAGATATGCAGGGACAAAGGCCTGGAGGTATGCAGAGACAGAGGCCTGGAGATACGCAGGGACAAAGGCCTGGAGATGTGCAGGGACAAAGGCCTGGAGATATGCAGGGACAAAGGCCTGGAGATGTGCAGGGACAAACGCCTGGAGATATGCAGGGACAAAGGCCTGGAGATACGCAGTGACAAAGGCCTGGAGATACGCAGGGACAAAGGCTTTGAGATATGCAGGGACAAAGTCCTGGAGATATGCAGGGACAAAGGCCTGGAGATATGCAGGGACAAAGGCCTGGAGATATGCAGGGACAAAGGCCTGGAGAAATGCAGGGACAAAGGCCTGGAGAAATGCAGGGACAAAGGCCTGGAGATGTGCAGGGACAAAGACACGGAGATATGCAGGGACAAAGGCCTGGAGATATGCAGGGACAAAGGCCTGGAGATATGCAGGGACAAAGGCCTGGAGAAATGCAGGGACAAAGGCCTGGAGATGTGCAGGGACAAAGACACGGAGATATGCAGGGACAAAGGCGTGGAGATACGCAGGGACAAAGGCCTGGAGATACGCAGGGACAAAGGCCTGGAGATATGCAGGGACAAAGGCCTGGAGATACGCAGGGACAAAGACCTGGAGATATTCAGGAGCAAAGCCCCGGATTAATGCAGGGATAAATGCCTAGAGATATTCAGGGACAAAGGGCTGGAGATATGCAGGGACTAAGGCCTGGAGATATGCAGAGACAAAGGCCCGGAGATATGCAGCGACAAAGGCCTGGAGAAAAGCAGGGACAAAGGCCTGGAGATATGCAGGGACAAAGGCCTGGAGATACGCAGGGACAAAGGCACGGAAATATGCAGGGACAAAGGCCTGGAGATATGCAGCGACAAAGACCTGGAGATATGCAGGGACAAAGGCCCGGAGATACGCCGGGGCAAATGCCAGGAGATATGCAGGGGCAAAGGCCTGGAGATATGCAGAGACAATGGCCCGGAGACATGCAGGGACAAAGGCCTGGAGTTATGCAGGGACAAAGGCCTGGAGATATGCAGGGACAAAGGCATGGAGATACGCAGGGACAAAGGCCCGGAAATATGCAGCGACAAAGGCCTGGAGATATGCAGGGACAAATGCCCGGAGATACGCAGGGATAAAGGCCTGGAGATATGCAGGGACAAAGGCCTGGAGATATGCAGAGACAAAGGCCCGTAGATATGCAGGGACAAAGGCCTGGAAATGTGCAGGGACAAAGGCCTGTAGATATGCAGGGACAAAGGCCTGGAGATACGCAGGGGCAAAGGCCCGGAAATATGCAGGGACAAAGGCCTGGAGATATGCAGCGACAAAGGCCTGGTGATACGCACGGACAAAGGCCTGGAGATATGCAGGGACAAAGGCCTGGAGATATGCAGGGACAATGGCCCAGAAATATGCAGGGACAGAGGCCTGGAGATATGCAGGGACAAAGGCCTGGAGATATGCAGGGACAAAGGTCTGGAGATGTGCAGGGACAAAGGCCTGGAGATATGCAGGGACAAAGGCCTGGAGATGTGCAGGGACAAACGCCTGGAGATATGCAGGGACAAAGGCATGGAGATACGCAGGGACAAAGGCGTGGAGATACGCAGGGACAATGGCCTGGAGATATGCAGGGACAAAGGCCTGGAGATATGCAGGGACAAAGGCCTGGAGATATTCAGGGACAAAGGCCTGGAGATATGCAGGGACAAAGGCCTGGAGATATGCAGGGAGTAAGGCCCGGAGATGCGCAGGGACAAAGGCCCGGAAATATGCAGCGACAAAGGCCTGGAGATATGCAGGGACAAATGCCCGGACATACGCAGGGACAAAGGCCTGGAGATATGCAGGGACAAAGGTCTGGAGATATGCAGAGACAAAGGCCCGGAGATATGCAGGGACAAAGGCCTGGAAATATGCAGGGATAAAGGCCTGTAGATATGCAGGGAAAAGGCCTGGAAATACGCAGGGACAAACGCCCGGAAATATGCAGGGACAAAGGCCTAGAGATATTCAGGGACAAAGGCCTGGAGGTGTGCAGGGAAAAAGGCCTGGATATATGCAGGGACAAAGGCCTGGAGATATGCAGGGAGAAAGGCCTGGAGATACGCAGGCACAAAGGCCCGGAAATATGCAGCGACAAAGGCCTGGAGATATGCAGGGACAAATGCCCGGACATACGCAGGGACAAAGGCCTGGAGATATGCAGGGACAAAGGCCTGGAGATATGCAGAGACAAAGGCCCGGAGATATGCAGGGACAAAGGCCTGGAAATATGCAGGGATAAAGGCCTGTAGATATGCAGGGACAAAGGCCTGGAAATACGCAGGGACAAACGCCCGGAAATATGCAGGGGCAAAGGCCTGGAGATATGCAGCGACAAAGGCCTGGAGACACGCAGGGACAAAGGCCTGGAGATGTGCAGGGACAAACGCCTGGAGATATGCAGGGACAAAGGCCTGGAGATACGCAGGGACAAATGCCTGGAGATACGCAGGGACAAAGGCCTGGAGATATGCAGGGCCAAAGTCCTGGAGATATGCGGGGACAAAGGCCTGGAGATATGCAGGGACAAAGGCCCGGAGATATGCAGGGACAAAGGCCTAGAGATATGCTGGGACAAAGACCTGGAGATATTCAGGGGCAAAGCCCCGGATTAATGCAGGGACAAAAGCCTGGAGATACACAGGGACAAAGGCCTGGAGATATGCAGGGACGTAGACCTGGAGATATGCAGGGACAAAGGCCTGGAGATACGCAGGGACAAAGGCCTGGAGATATGCAGGGTCAAAGGCCTGGAGATGTGCAGGGACATAGGCCTGGAGATATGCAGGGACAAAGGCCTGGAGATGTGCAGGGACAAAGGCCTGTATATATGCAGGGTCAAAGGCCAGGAGATATGCAGTGACAAAGGCCTGGAGATGTGCAGGGACAAAGGCCTGGAGATGTGCAGAGACAAAGACCATGAGATATGCAGGGAAAAAGGCCTGGAGTTATGCAGGGACAAAGGCATGGAGAAGTGCAGAGAAAAAGGCCTGGAGATATGCAGCGATAAAAGCCTGGAAATATGCAGGGACAAAGGCCTGGAGATGTGCAGAGACAGGGCCCTGTAGATATGCAGAGACAGAGGCCTGGAGATATGCACGGAAAAATGCCTGGAGATATGCAGAGACAAAGGACTGGAGATATGCAGGGACAAAGTCCTGGAGATATGCAGGGACAAATGCCTGGAGATATGCAGGGACAAAGTCCTGGAGATATGCAGGGACAAAGGCCTAGACATGTGCAGAGACAAAGGCCTGGAGATATGCAGGGACAAAGGCCTGGAGATATGCAGGGACAAAGGCCTGGAGATGTGCAGAGACAAAGGCCTGGAGATATGCAGGGACAAAGGCCTGGAGATATGCAGGGACAAAGGCCTGGAGATACGAAGGGACAAAGGCCTGGAGATGTGTAGAGACAATGGCCTGGAGATATGCAGGGACAAAGGCCTGGAGATATGCAGGGACAAAGGTCTGGAGATATGCAGGGAAAAAGGCCCGGAGATAGGCAGGGACTAAGGCCTGGAGATATGCAGAGACAAAGGCCCGGAGATATGCAGCGACAAAGGCCTGGAGATATGCAGGGACAAAGGCCTGGAGATATGCAGGGACAAAGGCCTGGAGGTATGCAGAGACAGAGGCCTGGAGATACGCAGGGACAAAGGCCTGGAGATGTGCAGGGACAAAGGCCTGGAGATATGCAGGGACAAAGGCCTGGAGATGTGCAGGGACAAACGCCTGGAGATATGCAGGGACAAAGGCCTGGAGATACGCAGTGACAAAGGCCTGGAGATACGCAGGGACAAAGGCTTTGAGATATGCAGGGACAAAGTCCTGGAGATATGCAGGGACAAAGGCCTGGAGATATGCAGGGACAAAGGCCTGGAGATATGCAGGGACAAAGGCCTGGAGAAATGCAGGGACAAAGGCCTGGAGAAATGCAGGGACAAAGGCCTGGAGATGTGCAGGGACAAAGACACGGAGATATGCAGGGACAAAGGCCTGGAGATATGCAGGGACAAAGGCCTGGAGATATGCAGGGACAAAGGCCTGGAGAAATGCAGGGACAAAGGCCTGGAGATGTGCAGGGACAAAGACACGGAGATATGCAGGGACAAAGGCGTGGAGATACGCAGGGACAAAGGCCTGGAGATACGCAGGGACAAAGGCCTGGAGATATGCAGGGACAAAGGCCTGGAGATACGCAGGGACAAAGGCCCGGAAATATGCAGGGACAAAGGCCTGGAGATATGCAGCGACAAAGACCTGGAGATATGCAGGGACAATGGCCCGGAGATACGCCGGGACAAAGGCCTGGAGATATGCAGGGGCAAAGTACTGGAGATATGCAGAGACAAAGGCCCAGAGATATGCAGGGACAAAGGCCCAGAGATATGCAGGGACAAAGGCCTGGAGATATGCAGGGACAAAGGCCTGGAGATATGCAGGGACAAAGGCCCAGAGATATGCAGGGACAAAGGCCCGGAGATATGCAGGGACAAAGGCCTGGAGATATGCAGGGACAAAGGCATGGAGATACGCAGGGACAAAGGCCCGGAATTATGCAGCGACAAAGGCCTGGAGATATGCAGGGACAAATGCCCGGAGATACGCAGGGACAAAGGCCTGGAGATATGCAGGGGCAAAGGCCTGGAGATATTGAGAGACATAGGCACGGAGATATGCAGGGACAAAGACCTGGAAATAGGCAGGGACAAAGGCCTGTAGATATGCAGGGACGAAGGCCTGGAGATACGCAGGGACACAGGTCCGGAAATATGCAGGGACAAAGGCCTGGAGATATGCAGCGACAAAGGCCTGGAGATACGTAGGGACAAAGGCCTGGAGATATGCAGGGACAAAGGCCTGGAGATATGCAGGGACAATGGCCCAGAAATATGCAGGGACAGAGGCCTGGAGATATGCAGGGACAAAGGCCTGGTGATACGCAGGGACAAAGGCCTGGAGATGTGCAGGGACAAAGGCCTCGAGATATGCAGGGACAAAGGCCTGGAGATATTCAGGGACAAAGCCCTGGAGATATGCAGGGACAAAGGCCTGGAGATACGCAGGGACAAAGGGCCGGAGATATGCAGGGACAAAGGCCTGGAGATATGCAGGGACAAAGACCTGGAGATATTCAGGAGCAAAGCCCCGGATTAATGCAGGGATAAATGCCTAGAGATATTCAGGGACAAAGGCCTGGAGATATGCAGGGACAAAGGCCTGGACATATGCAGGGACAAAGGCCTGGAGATATGCAGGGACAAAGGCCTGGAGATACGCAGGGACAAAGGCCCGGAAATATACAGCGACAAAGGCCTGGAGATATGCAGGGACAAATGCCCGGAGATACGCAGGGAAAAATGCCCGGAGATATGCAGGGACAAAGGCCTGGAAATATGCAGGGACAAAGGCCCGGAAATATGCAGGGACAAAGGCCTGGAGATATGCAGCGACAAAGGCCTGGAGATACGCAGGGACAAAGGCCCAGAAATATGCAGGGACAAAGGCCTGGAGATATGCAGTGACAAAGGCCCAGAAATATGCAGGGACAAAGGCCTGGAGGTATGCAGAGACAGAGGCCTGGAGATACGCAGGGACAAAGGCCTGGAGATGTGCAGGGACAAAGGCCTGGAGATATGCAGGGACAAAGGCCTGGAGATGTGCAGGGACAAACGCCTGGAGATATGCAGGGACAAAGGCCTGGAGATACGCAGTGACAAAGGCCTGGAGATACGCAGGGACAAAGGCTTTGAGATATGCAGGGACAAAGTCCTGGAGATATGCAGGGACAAAGGCCTGGAGATATGCAGGGAAAAAGGCCCGGAGATATGCAGGGACAAAGGCCTGGAGATATGCAGGGACAAAGACCTGGAGATATGCAGGGGCAAAGCCCCGGATTAATGCAGTGATTAATCCCTGGAGATATTCAGGGACAAAGGCCTGGAGATATGCAGGGATAAAGGCCTGGAGATACACAGGGACAATGGCCTGGAGATATGCAGGGACAAAAGCCTGGAGATATGCAGGGACAAAGGCCTGGAGATACGCAGGGACAAAGGCCTGGAGATATGCAGGGACAAAGGCCTGGAGAAATGCAGGGACAAAGGCCTGGAGATGTGCAGGGACAAAGACACGGAGATATGCAGGGACAAAGGCCTGGAGATACGCAGGGACAAAGGCCTGGAGATACGCAGGGACAAAGGCCTGGAGATATGCAGGGACAAAGGCCTGGAGATACGCAGGGACAAAGGCCCGGAAATATGCAGGGACAAAGGCCTGGAGATATGCAGCGACAAAGACCTGGAGATATGCAGGGACAACGGCCCGGAGATACGCCGGGACAAAGGCCTGGAGATATGCAGGGGCAAAGTACTGGAGATATGCAGAGACAAAGGCCCAGAGATATGCAGGGACAAAGGCCCAGAGATATGCAGGGACAAAGGCCTGGAGATATGCAGGGACAAAGGCCTGGAGATATGCAGGGACAAAGGCCCAGAGATATGCAGGGACAAAGGCCCGGAGATATGCAGGGACAAAGGCCTGGAGATATGCAGGGACAAAGGCATGGAGATACGCAGGGACAAAGGCCCGGAATTATGCAGCGACAAAGGCCTGGAGATATGCAGGGACAAATGCCCGGAGATACGCAGGGACAAAGGCCTGGAGATATGCAGGGGCAAAGGCCTGGAGATATTGAGAGACATAGGCACGGAGATATGCAGGGACAAAGGCCTGGAAATGTGCAGGGACAAAGGCCTGTAGATATGCAGGGACGAAGGCCTGGAGATACGCAGGGACACAGGTCCGGAAATATGCAGGGACAAAGGCCTGGAGATATGCAGCGACAAAGGCCTGGAGATATGCAGGGACAAAGGCCTGGAGATATGCAGGGACAATGGCCCAGAAATATGCAGGGACAGAGGCCTGGAGATATGCAGGGACAAAGGCCTGGTGATACGCAGGGACAAAGGCCTGGAGATGTGCAGGGACAAAGGCCTCGAAATATGCAGGGACAAAGGCCTGGAGATATTCAGGGACAAAGCCCTGGAGATATGCAGGGACAAAGGCCTGGAGATACGCAGGGACAAAGGGCCGGAGATATGCAGGGACAAAGGCCTGGAGATATGCAGGGACAAAGACCTGGAGATATTCAGGGGCAAAGCCCCGGATTAATGCAGGGATAAATGCCTAGAGATGTTCAGGGACAAAGGCCTGGAGATATGCAGGGACAAAGGCCTGGACATATGCAGGGACAAAGGCCTGGAGATATGCAGGGACAAAGGCCTGGAGAAACGCAGGGACAAAGGCCCGGAAATATACAGCGACAAAGGCCTGGAGATATGCAGGGACAAATGCCCGGAGATACGCAGGGAAAAATGCCCGGAGATATGCAGGGACAAAGGCCTGGAAATATGCAGGGACAAAGGCCCGGAAATATGCAGGGACAAAGGCCTGGAGATATGCAGCGACAAAGGCCTGGAGATACGCAGGGACAAAGGCCTGGAGATATGCAGGGACAAAGGCCTGGAGATATGCAGGGACAAAGGCCCAGAAATATGCAGGGACAAAGGCCTGGAGGTATGCAGAGACAGAGGCCTGGAGATACGCAGGGACAAAGGCCTGGAGATGTGCAGGGACAAAGGCCTGGAGATATGCAGGGACAAAGGCCTGGAGATGTGCAGGGACAAACGCCTGGAGATATGCAGGGACAAAGGCCTGGAGATACGCAGTGACAAAGGCCTGGAGATACGCAGGGACAAAGGCTTTGAGATATGCAGGGACAAAGTCCTGGAGATATGCAGGGACAAAGGCCTGGAGATATGCAGGGACAAAGGCCCGGAGATATGCAGGGACAAAGGCCTGGAGATATGCAGGGACAAAGACCTGGAGATATGCAGGGGCAAAGCCCCGGATTAATGCAGTGATTAATGCCTGGAGATATTCAGGGACAAAGGCCTGGAGATATGCAGGGATAAAGGCCTGGAGATACACAGGGACAATGGCCTGGAGATATGCAGGGACAAAAGCCTGGAGATATGCAGGGACAAAGGCCTGGAGATACGCAGGGACAAAGGCCTGGAGATATGCAGGGACAAAGGCCTGGAGAAATGCAGGGACAAAGGCCTGGAGATGTGCAGGGACAAAGACACGGAGATATGCAGGGACAAAGGCCTGGAGATACGCAGGGACAAAGGCCTGGAGATACGCAGGGACAAAGGCCTGGAGATATGCAGGGACAAAGGCCCGGAGATATGCAGGGACAAAGGCCTGGAGATGTGCAGGGACAAAGACCTGGAGATATTCAGGGGCAAAGCCCCGGATATATGCAGGGATAAAGGCCTGGAGATATTCAGGGACAAAGGCCTGGATATATGCAGGGACAAAGGCCCAGAGATATGCAGTGACAAAGGCCTGGAGTTATGCAGGGAGAGAGGCAGGAGAAAGTCAGTAACATGTGGCCAGAGGGAAAAGACGCAACAGGGCTGGCAACAGGAATCCTTACCCTCCCAGGGTATTGCGGCAGTAGTTCTCGTACCTCCATTTCACTGAGGAGCAGTGTCTGCGAAGGCTGCGCTTCAGCAAGGAGGGGGTAACAGAGCTCTGCTACCTCCTCCAGCCAGACTTCAAGCCTCAGACCAGGGTGAGGAGGACTCTCTCAGTGGCAGCAAAGGTAACCATTGCGCTCAACTTCTATGCCAACGGTTCATTTTAATGTGCAACAGGAATTATCTCCAACATCTCTCAGTGTGCCCTGCATCGTTCCATCCGAGATGTCATGGATGCCCTGTATCGAAGGAGAAGGGAGTACATTTCCTTCCCTATGACCAGGGAGAAGCAGCACGAGCGTGCATGCAGATTTGTCAGGATAGCGGGTTTCCCAATGGTGCAGGGTCCCATTGACTGCACCCATATCGCCTTGTGGGCACCTCAGAACAATTCAGAGATATTTCGCAACCGGAAAGGCTACCACTCACTGAATGTTCAGTTGGTGTGCGACTACACACACAGATTCCTAACTGTTGATGCCCGATATCCTGGAAGTAGCTACGATGCTTTTATCCTACGCCGGACTGGTGTGCCAGATCTTTTCCAGCCACCACATCAAGCTCGCGGGTGGCTGCTCGGTGACAAGGGCTATCTGCTCTCCTCCTGGCTGATGACTCCCCTACGCAACCCCAGCGCTCCTGCCCAGCAACCCTACAATGACAGTCGTGCCGCCACCAGGAGCATGATTGAATAGGCGATAGGAGTGCTGAAACAACGGTTCCACTGCCTTGATCGCTCGGGAGGAGTCCTCCAGTACGCTCCTCATTGGGTCTCCCTATTTGTTGTCGTCTGCTGCATGCTGCACAACCTCGCTATTATGAGGGCACAGCCATTGCCATCAGGCATTGATGCACCACCTCAGGAGGTGGAGGAAGATGACGAGGAGGAAGAGGAGGAGGAGGAGAACGTGGAGGAGGACGAGCAGGAGCAGCAGCAGCAGCAACAGCAGCGACGGAGGAGGCATCCAGTCAATAGGGATTCTGCAAGGGCCGTCCGCGACCATCTCATAGCAGCTTGGTTCAACTGAAAGCCATCCCACTACCATGTTCCTCTGGACCTCCCCAAGACCACATCAATATGGCCTTCCATAACCAAGCCCATAAATTATATGAAACACAACAGTGAACATTTAGCTTTCCAATTTAAATTTATGTTATAACATTTGATTTTATAATAAACAAAAAATGTATTTAAGAATCACCCTTGTGCATTTCCTTATATCCCCTCTTTGGCTTAACTATTCCAGTGCTCCTCTGCCGTGTGTCTCTTGTGGCTGCAGCACGGCTGGTGGAAGGCTGCTGTGTGTGAGGGCTAGAGACTTCAGATGGCCTTGCAGGACACCCTCGACCATCTCTGCGCCTGGAAGGCACAGCTGTAGAATGCACCACCTCAGGCTGGACGTCGGCAGTCTGGGCTGGCTGGATGATAGGCAGCAACAAGTGCAATGGCAGAGTGGCAGTGGTGGGATCAGGAATGATGTCATCCTGAGAGAGGACAGCAGGTTCTTGCTTCACTGACCCACTGCCACTCCACCAGGCCAGCACCTCAGCATTCCTAGCAATCTGTTGCAGCACAGATTGGTGGGCTGCTGGGACACCGTAAGATCCCCGGTGGACTGTCGTGGACCCAGCGGCAATGGCAACAGTCAGAGTACATGTGGCATCAAGCTGAGACTGCATGAGAGCTGTCTGAGCTTCGATGCCACCAACCATTGCCTGCATTACAGCACTAAGAAGTTGCGTCTGTTATGTATTGTGAGTTCTATTGTGTGTTCTCCTCCCACCTGTGGTGGCGTTGTCACAGGAGATAAATGGTTGGGTGTTCTCTGTTAAGTTTAGCTCTCTTTGTTTGGAACTTTCCAGAACTTCCTTTCCTTCCAATAAAGCACTTCATGTTTGAATCTCTGAGTTCTGAGTCCTAAATTGTGTCTAGGTAGAAAGGTACTGACACAACAAGTGGCAACGAGGAGCGGATGAATCTGCGTGCGTAACGGGTGCAGTGAATAAACAGAAATTTTACATAGAAACATAGAAGATAGGAGCAGGGGTAGGCCATTCGGCCTTTCGAGCCTGCTCCGCCATTCAATGAGATCATGGCTGACCATCCAAATTCAGGACCCTGTCCCTGCCTTCTCCCCATATCCCTTGATCCCTTTAGCCTCAAGAAATATATCCAACTCTTTCTTGAATATATTTAATGAACTGGCTGCCACTGCCCTCTGTGGCAGAGAATTCCATAGGTTCACCACACTCTGGGTGAAGAAATTCCTCCTCATTTCAGTCCTAAATGGCTTATCCCTTATCCTTAGACTATGACCCCTGGTTCTGGACTCCCCGGCCATCAGAAACACCCTTTCTGCATCTAGTCTGTCCAGACCTGACAGAATTTTATAGGTTTCGATGAGATCCCCTCTCAATCTTCTAAACTCCAGTGAGTATAAGCCCAATTGACACAATCTCTCCTCGTACGTCATTCCTGCCATCCCAGGTATCAGCCTGGTGAATCTTCGCTGCACTCCCTCCATGGCAAGAACGTCCTTCCTCAGGTAAGGTGACCAAAACTGCACACAATACTCAAGGTGCGGTCTCACCAAGGCCCTGTACAACTGCAGCAAGACATCTTTGTTCTTGTACTCGAACCATCTTGCTATGAAGGCCAACATACCATTTGCCTTCTTAACCGCCTGCTGTACCTGCATGCTTACCTTCAGCGACTGGTGCACAAGAACACCCAGGTCTCTTTGCACTTCCCCTTCTCCCAATCTATTGCCACTCAAATAATAATCTGCCTTCCTGTTTTTGCCACCAAAGTGGATAACCTCACATTTATGCACATTATAGTGCATTTGCCATGTTTCTGCCCAATCACCCAACCTGTCCAAATCATACTGGAGTTTCATGACATCCTCCTCACAGCATACCCTCCCACCCAGCTTTGTGTCATCTGCAAATTTGGAGATATTACATCCAATTCCCTCATCCAGATCATTAATACAGATTGTGAACAGCTGGGGTCCTAGGACCGATCCTTGCGGTACCTCACTAGTCACTGCCTGCCACTCGGAAAACGACCCGTTTATTCCAACTCTTTGCTTTCTGTCCGCCAACCAGTTCTCTATCCAAGTCAATATCTTGCCCCCAATCCCATGTGCCTTAATTTTGCACGCTAACCTCTTATGCGGGACCTTATCGAAAGCCTTCTGAAAGTCCAAATACACCACATCCACTGGCTCTCCCTTATCTATATTACCAGTTACATCCTCAAAAAATTCCAGTAGATTAGTCAAGCATGATTTACCTTTTGTAAATCCATGTTGAATTTGTCCGATCCTGTCACTGCTTTCCAAGTGCTCTGCTATTACATCTTTTATAATGGACTCTAGCATTTCCCCCACTACCGATGTCAGGCTTACCGGTCTATAATTCCCCACTTTTTCCTCTGCCACCTTTTTTGAATAGTGGGGTAACATTAGCTACCCTCCAATCCATGGGTACTGTTCCAGAGTCTATTGAGTTCTGGAAGATGACCAGCAATGCATCTACTATTTCTAGGGCCACTTCCTTAAGTACCCTGGGATGTAGATTATCAGGCCCTGGGGATTTATCGGCCTTCAGTCCCATCAATTTTCCGAACACCATTTCCCTACAAATACTGATATCTTTCAGTTCCACCCTTTCATCAGACCCTATGTTCCGCTGTATTTCTGTGAGGTTATTTATGTCCTCCTTTGTGAAGGCAGAATCAAAATATGTATTTAGTTGGTCTGCCATTTCTTTGCTCCCCATTATAAATTCCCCCGATTCTGACTGCAAGGGACCTACGCTTGACTTCACTAATCTTTTCCTCTTTACATATCTCTAAAAGCTTTGACAGTCAGTTTTTATGTTCCCTGAAAGCTTACTCTCATATTCTATTTTCCCTTTCTTAATTAATCCCTTTGTCCTCCTTTGTTGAATCCTAAACTGCTCCCAATCCTCAGGATTATTGCTTTTTCTGGCCAATTTGTATGTCCTCTCCTTGGATCTTATGCTATCCCTAATTTCCCTTGTTAGCCACGGTTGAGTCACCTTTTTTGTTTTATTGTTATGCCAAACTGGGATGAACAACTTCTGTAGTTCATCCATTCGGTCTTTGAAAGTTTGCCATTGCCTATCCACCGTCAACCCTTTGAGTGCCATTCCCCAATCAATCCTACCCAACTCGCTCCTCAGACCATCGTAGTTTCCTTTATTTAAATTGAGGACCCTAGTTTCTGAGTCAACTACTTCATTCTCCATCTTAATGAAGAATTCGATCATATTATGATCGCTCCGACCCAAGGGGCCTCGTACAAGATTGCTAATTAATCCTTTCTCGTTACATAATACCCAGTCTAAGATGGCCTGATCTCTGGTTGGTTCCTCGACATATTGGTCCAGGAAACCATCCCGTAAACACTCCAGGAATTCCTCCTCCACAGTATTGTTAATAATTTGGTTAGCCCAATCTATATGTAGATTAAAGTCACCCATGATGACTGCTGTGCCCTTATTGCACGCTTCTTTAATTTCCCTTTTAATGCCATCCCCAACCTCCGCCTTACTGTTTGGAGGTCTATATACCATTCCCACTAATGTTTTTTTCCCCTTAGTATTTCTCAATTCTACCCATACAATTTCCACCTCATCAGAGCTAATATCCTTCATTACAATTGTGTTAATCCCTTCTTTAACCAGTAATGCTACCCCTCCTCCCTTTCCTTTTTGCCTATCTTTCCTGAATATCGAATACCCCTGGATGTTGAGTTCCCAGTCTTGGCCGTCCTTGAGCCACGTTTCCGTAACCCCAACCAAATCATATTCGTTTACCGCTATTTGCACAGCCAATTCATCCACCTTATTACAAATGCTCCTCGCATGAAGAAACAAAGCCTTCAGGCTTGTTTTTTTAACGCTCTTAGACCTATTAGAATTATTATTTACTGTGGCCACGTTTGATTTAAGCCGTTGATTTCTCTGACTGCCACTTTTGTTTTTCTCCTTCCTATCTTTTGCTTTTATCCTTTTTTTCCTTTCCTCTGTCTCCCTGCTCAGGTTCCCAACCCCCTTCCATTTTAGTTTAAACCCTCCCCCACAGCACTAGCAAACACTCCCCCTAGGACATCGGTTCCATTTGAAACGTGAGATGGCTACTATATTAGGAAACATCAGTGATTTTGATGAAAATGTGGAGCAATGGAGCGCATATACAGAACGTTTTGACTATTTTGTATTGGCGAATGCGGTCGCAAATGAAAAGGTCATGCCTACCTTTTTGAGTGTAATCGGGCCGAAGACATTCAATTTACTTCGCAGCCTCATGCAGCCAGATAAGCCAGGAACTAAAACATATAAGCAACTAGTGGAAATTCTTGGAGCACATTTTTCACCAAAACCTCTGGTTATTGCTGAGAGATTTTGATTTCACAAACGGGATCAAGAGGAGGGGGAATCAGTGACGATGTTTATTGCTGCTTTAAAAAGGTTGTCGGAACACTGCCAGTTCAAGGAGGTGCTGAATGACACCATTAGAGAAAGACTTGTGTGTGGTCTGCAAAAAGCAGCCACACAGAAGCGCCTTCTTACTGAGGACAACCTTACTCTTGAAAAGGCCATTGAAGTTAGTTTCTCCATGGAGATGGCGGAAAAGGAGGCTCACCAGTTGAGTTCAACAGGGAGAGTTCACGAGGTGTCATCTGAGCCTAAAGGTGAGCGGAACAGCACATGATACCGTTGTGGGAAAACGGGCCATCACGCTAATGACTGCTGGTGTACGGAGCTGGAATGCCGAAATTGTGGCAAAAAGGGTCACATTGAACGTGCCTGTAGAGGTAAAAAAAGAACAGACAGAGTTGGGAAGCATGGAAGCAAAATGTCTGTATTTGGACAAGAGAGGAAAAAGAGTGTTTATTCAGTGCAGTATGATGGAACAAGCAAAACAGAGGGGAGCGACACCTCTGAGGAGGAAGAGGTGCACATACTGACGGTTGCAGGTGGTTCAAATGGCTACTGGGTGTCACCACTGGTGGAGGGACAATCAGTGCGGATGGAGGTGGACACAGGTGCGGCTGTGTCCCTTGTTTCCGACACTGTCTACAACAAAATGCTAAAGCATCTTACCCTTCAGCCAACAAACATTGTGCTAAAGACATATACCGGCGAACCTGTGGCCATGCGAGGCGTCATTGAGGTAACAGTTAAATTGAACGGACAGACTGCAAAACTGTCACTATATGTGGTAAAGGGAAATTACCCATCGCTACTGGGGCGTACGTGGCTAGAGAAAATCACGCTGGACTGACCTGCAGTCCGCATGATGTCAAAAGGGGAGTCAGGTCTGACTGCAGTGTTAAACAAACATGCAGAACTCTTCAATGGGGAATTGGGAGCATGAAATAGATCAGCGTGGGACTGGACATTAAACCTGACAGCAAGCCGAAGTTTCACAAAGCCCGACCTGTACCCTATGCAATTAGGCCAAAAGTTGAGGCTAACTTGGAGGCCTTAGTCGAGAATGGAGTCCTGGAGCCTGTGAGCGTGAGCAAATGGGCCACACCCATTTTTCCTGTCCTGAAAAAGGATGGATCTGTTCGAATCTGCGGGGATTTTAAAGTGACTATTAACCCGGTGCTGTCTGCAGAACAGTACCCTCTTCCCCTCATTGATGATCTTTTTACGGGCCTGGCCGGAGGGCAAAAGTTCAGCAAAATAGACTTATGCCAGGCTTATCTACAAATGCATGTCGATGACAAATCAAAGGAGCTGCTGACAATTGTGACACACAAGGGGCTATACAGGTACTGCCGCCTTCCGTTTGGAATTACGTCGGCCCCTGCTCTATTCCAAAGGGCAATGGATCAGATTTTGAGTGGACTGCCAGGAGTCCAGTGCTACCTGGACGACATCCTTGTCACTGGGACAAATGAGGAGGATCATCTTCTGAACTTGGATGCGACACTACAACGACTGAAAGAGTATGGACTTAGAGTTTGTAAAGACAAATGTGAATTCTTTCAGTCTTCAGTTGAGCACCTGGGGCATGTGATTGACGCTACTGGGCTACATAAGGCACCGTCAAAGGTCAAGGCGACCGTGGAGGCCCCAGCACCCCAGAATGTGAGCCAGTTACGTTCATTTCTGGTGCTACTTAACTACTATGGGAAGTTTATTCCAGACTTAGCAACATTGCTGAAGCCGTTACATCAGTTGCTATGTCAAGGCAAAACATGGAAATGGACTGAACTGTGCAACGAAGCTTTCGCCCAAGCAAAGAAAGCATTGCTGAAATCGGAGGTCCTGACACACTTCGACCCAAAGCTACCCGTGCAGCTAGCATGTGATGCATCACCATATGGTGTGGGAGCAGTCATATCCCACATCATGCCTTCGGGTGAAGAGAAACCTATCGCCTTCGCATCACGCACCTTGAACAAGGCCGAGAGTAACTATGCGCAGATCGAGCGCGAGGCCTTAGGAATCGTTTTTGGAATTTGAAAATGTCATCAGTACCTGTTTGGGAGAAGGTTCACACCCCTGATGGACCACCGCCCATTGACTTCAATCTTCAGGCCCCACACCGGAATTCCGTCTCTCGCTGCAAGCAGGATGCAAAGGTGGGCTTTACTGTTGTCAGGACACAAATACGACATCAAATATCGCAAATCAGACTTGCACGGCAACGCAGACGGTCTCTTGAGGCTACCCTTGCCTGTTACTCCCCCAGAACCTCGTCAGATAGACATCTTCTACTTTAGACAAGTGGAGGGAGCACCTGTCACTGCAGTTCAGGTGCGAAGGTACACCCATAACGATCCAGTCCTGTCTGAGGTAATGGACGATGTCATTCGAGGGAGAGCTATAGGAGATTCTCCTAGTTTGAAACCTTACGTTTCAAAAAGAAATGAGCTCTCTGTCCAGGTAGGTTGTCTTCTTTGGGGACGCCGTGTCATCATTCCGCCACCTCTGAGGGAACCTATACTGCAACAACTTCATACAGGCCACAGTGGGATGGTTCGGATGAAGGAAATGGCAAGAAGCTACTTCTGGTGGCCAGGTCTCGAAGGGAATATTGAGGAGAAAGCCAAAACATGTTCCCCATGTCAAAGGGTCTGGAATGTTCCACAGCTGGCAACCCTACACCCCTGAGATTGGCCTGCAGAAGTGTGGCAGCGAGCACATGTGGACTTCGCCGGTCCTTTCGAAGAGAAGATGTTTATCGTGGTTGTGGACGCTCGTAGCAAGTGGCCGGAGGTCGCTGTGATGAGGTCTACCACGGCAGAGAAAACAATTGAGAAACTTGGTGAGATGTTCAGCCGTTATGGCTCACCAGAACAACTCGTAAGTGACAACGGTCCACACTTTGTATCACAGGAGTTTGCAACCTTCCTGCATGTGAATGGTGTCCAACACATCAGGTCTGCGCCCTATCATCCCTCTACTAACGGCCAGGCAGAAAGGTTTGTGCAAACTTTGAAGCACGCCTTGAAGGCATCGCAAGGTCAGGGCTCAATCCACCAACGTCTGAACAGCTTCCTGTTGTCCTACAGGAACGAGCCGCATGCCACAACCAAAACTTCCCCCGCTTCGCTCATGATGAAGAGGCAGTTGCGGACAAGTTTTGACTTACTCAAACCTCCAAGGGCAGAACAGGTTGTCCATTGTCAACAACAAGCTCAAGTTGAAAAGAGAGAGAAAAGAGCCAAGGAGAGACGGTTTCACCCTGGAGAGCACGTCCTAGCTCGAAACGACAACACTGGACCGAAATGGGTTCCTGCTATGGTGATCGCACAGACGGGCCCTGTGTCTTACATGGTTGAGACTGCTGAGGACGTCGTCTGGAGAAGACACACAGATCAACTGTTGCTAGGAGCAGAGACAGCCACAGAAGCTCCAACGGCTGGTTGGCCTGAACTGTTTCCGGATGATACTGCAAACCAGCATCCTTTGCCACAGTGCTCTTCTCCAACACAGGAAGTCAAAGAGACTGTTCCACCTGTGCAAACTCCTGACTTTCGACTGACACAGGCACCTTCTCCATCCAGGCCTGTGTCAATGCCTACTGCTGTGGAAGCCAGCGATGACCGCCGGTATCCTGTCAGAGAGCGGCGGCCTCCAAGACGCTTGGATCTGTAGGCTTAGTGACTTACCCACAAGACTGGGGTAGAATAAACCCCAGGGTAAAGTCAGGGGTTGAGGCAGTCTACCTCTACCCTAGGTTCGTTGAGTGCATTGAAAGTAACTTACCTGTTGAGGAATAATGTGGACCTTTCATTTAAGAGGGGAGGAAATGTTATGTATTGTGTGTTCTATTGTGTTTTCTCCTCCCACCTGTGGTGGCGCTGTCACAGGAGATAAATGGTTGGGTGTTCTCTGTTAAGTTTAGCTCTCTTTGTTCAGAACTTTCCAGAACTTCCTTTCTGTTGAGTCTGTGTGTCCCAGTTATGCTTCTTATAAATCACTGGACACAGACAACAAGAATAACTTTAACAGGTCTTTACTATTCGGAGGTCAGGGCTGAACTGCCCAGCAAATCACTACACAACGTTTATATACCGGTGTGGTCACCACCGGTATTACAGTATACAGCAGCCAAGAGACAGTAGTACATCTCTTAAGGTAGTTCTCTTAAGGTTACATACACCACAATCCTCCCTTTTTAGCTTAACAGTGTATATCCCCATTTAACATAACATAATAACATATATATATATATACAACTTCATGCGAAACAGTTCAAAGATTCAGTCTCTGAGGAGGCCTCCTGATCCGAGTTGGATAACGCCTTTCAGGGGTCTCTGATTCTCGTTGCTGGGGTGACTCATCTAGTTGATCTCTTATGGATTGGACATCATCATCAGGTACATTCACTTCTGAGGTAGATGCTTCAGGTTCACTAACTTCTTCCATGGTTGTCTCTGCCGTAACCATGGGTTCGACCCTTGTTCTCGATTCTACCAGTTGGTCAGCATGACGTCGTATTACATTTTCACCAATATCTACCATGTACATCAGGGGTCCTTGTCTGGCCCGAATTGTTCCAGATTGCCATTTCTCATTTTTATAGTCCCGGGCTAACACTGGTTGTCCTATTTCGAAACTCCGAGTGGTCTTGTTATTTATATGCTGGAACTGTTTGTTTTCGACTTCCCTCCACACATTTGGTTTTAACAAGTCCAACCTGGACCGCAACCTCCTGCTATAGAACATCATGGCAGGACTTTGGTTTGTCACTGCATGAGTGGCGTTTCGATATGCCAGTAGGAAATTGTCCACCTTGTGTTGTAGTGGAATCTGATCTTCGCTCATGGCCTTTATTGCTTTTTTGAACGTTTGTACAAATCTCTCGGCCAACCCGTTTGTAGCCGGATGATATGGGGCAGAGGTATAATGTTTCACCCCATTCTTCTTCATGAATTTCTGGAATTCTTCTGACACGAACTGCGGTCCGTTGTCTGAACATATTTGTTCTGGCAATCCATTTCTTGCAAATATCGTTCTTAGCACCGCGATCGCTTTTCCGAGGTAGTGGTAGTCATCTTAATCACTTCTGGCCATTTAGAATGTGCGTCCACCGCAATTAAAAACATGGAGTCCATGAATGGACCAGCAAAGTCAATATGTACACGTTGCCATGGGGTTGAAGGCCATTCTCATGGATGCAGCGGTGCAATCGGAGGTGCATTTTGAACTTTTTGGCACCCTGAGCAGCTTTTCGTCAGATCATCTATCTGTTGGTCGATACCCGGCCACCACACATAAGCCCTAGCAAGGCTTTTCACCTTGACTCCCCCCAGATGACCTTCATGCAGTTCCTTTAGAACTCTCTCTCTTAACTTAGGAGGAATAATCATCTTATTCCATACATCAATGTTCCTTGACAGACGGACAGCTGTTCTCCTCTTGCTGAGAATGCCGGTAACAGTGGATCACCATGTGCTGGCCATCCCTTCACTGTCAATTCGTAGACCCGGGACAGTGTCGGGTCGTTCCTGGTTTCTCTTTCAATACTTGCATTGGTGACTGGTAAACATTCGATGATGGTCGAGTGAAATAACTCAACAGGGTCAACCGTCGGTGCCTCCTCCGCTGTAGGTAGTGGCAGGCGCGACAGCCCATCAGCATTACCATGCTGCTTTGTACCTTTGAATTCAATCTGATATTGATGTGCCCCTAGGAAAAGGGACCATCTCTGGAGCCTCTGTGCTGTCATCACCGAAACACCCTTCTTAGGGTTAAAAATGGATACCAACGGCTGGTGGTCTGTCAGTAGCGTAAACTTTTGGCCCTGCAGGTAATGATTAAACTTCTTTACTCCCCACACAAGGCTGAGAGCCTCCCTATCTATCTGAGCATAGTTGCGCTCAGCGGAGGTCAATGATCTGGATGCGAACGCGACTGGCCTCTCCAAGCCATTTGGCAACTTGAGTGAGAGTACTGCCCCAATACCATATGGAGAAACATCACAAGCCAAACGAATAGGTAGCGTTGGGTTGAAGTGAGCCAACACTTCCTCTGAGGTGATCAATGCCTTGCTTTTGCGAAAGGCCCTCTTACAGTCCTCGCTCCACTTCCATGGTACTCCCTTCTGCAAAAGAGCGTTCAGCGGGTGCAGCACCGTGGATAAATTTGGCAGAAACTTATGGTAATAGTTAATCAACCCTAGGAACAAACGCAACTGGGATACATTATCCGGAGCGGGAGCCTTCACAACAGCTTCGATCTTGTCAGGAGACTTATGAAGCCCCTCCTGGTCAATGACATGACCACAGTACGAGATCCGCTTCTGAAAGAGCTCACATTTCTGGCGATTAACTCGAAGTCCATATTCTTTCAATCTGGTGAGCACCAGTTCCAAATTTGCAAGGTGTTCCTCATCATCATCTCCTGTAATCAGAATATCATCCAGGTAACATTGTGTGCCTGGAATTCCCTGTAAAACCTGCTCCATGGCCCTCTGCCAAATTGCTGGAGCCGATGCCACACCAAAAACCAGTCTATTATACCGATACAAGCCTCTATGCGTGTTGATCGTGAGATACTGGCGTGACTCTTCCTCAACTTCCATCTGTAAGTACGCCTGCGCCAGGTCTATCTTGGTGAAGTGTTTCCCGCCAGACAACGAAGCGAAGATATCCTCAATCCGCAGAAGCGGATATTGCACCGTGTGAAGCACCGGGTTAACAGTGATCTTGAAATCTCCACAGATGCGAACCTTCCCCGGTTCCCCCGGCTTGTTGCTCGATGAACGCTTCATGACGGGAACAATGGGCGTGGCCCACTCACTTCAGTCCACCTTAGACAGTATTCCTGAACGTTCTAGCCCTTCCAGCTCAGCTTCCACGGCAGGTCGTATCGCATAAGGTACTGGTCTGGCTTTGAAACATTTCGGGTTTGCATGTTCTTCAACCTTGATGTTTGCCGTAATTCCTCTCAGTGTTCCCAGTCCCTGTTGGAACACATCTTTAGCATCGTCCAATATTCTGGACAATCGTTTAGGTTTGACATCTTTTTTACCGGAATCTACCGTTAGTGCTTTTAAGGAATGCCAGTCCATATTTATTCTCCTAATCCACTCCCGTCCCAGTAGTGGTGGACCTCCCTCAGATAGCACATATAAGTCCATTCCTTGGCTTTCTTTGCCCTTGTGGACCACCTTTACCTTTATCTTTCCGATGGGGTATACTCTTTGCCCCGTGTATGTTTTCAATACAATCTCCGTATCCTGTAGGGGAATATGTGGGAATAACCTTCTGTAATCTTGCTTATTCATGACCGTCAATGCCGATCCAGTGTCCAATTCCATCTTCACTTGGACTCCTGCTATCTGAAGTGTGACCCAGATAGTTTGGAGGTCTGCTTCATTACCCACATTGTGTACTCTTAGACAACCCAGTTCCTTACTGCTGGAGTCTGAATCTGACTTCTGTTCATCCGAACTGTTCTCTGTCACCTTGTGTACCTTTCTGCACTTTTCCTGCGGTGACTTTTTGTTGCTGGTCTTCTTTCCTGACCGGCATACTTTAGCTATGTGACCAAGCCTGCCACATTTTCTGCATTCCTGATTTTTGAACCAGCACTGGTTCTGATCGTGCGTTGTCTTTCCACAACGATAACACTTTACTGCACCCAAGGCCATTTGATTGGTGCTGAGTTCCGATGACCTTAGCTGCATTTCTGCAGTGCCTCTCGCTGCGGCTTCGTGCGATGCTGCAATAGTGACAGCTTTATCAAGCGTAAGATCATTCTCCTCTAGCAGTCGCTTTTGTGTTCCTTCTTTTAACAATCCACACACAAATTTATCTCTCAGCGCATCTGCTAGTCCTGTTCCAAACTGACAGTACTTTGATAGCTTACGCAGTTCAATTAAGAATTCAGCGTTGCTTTCTTCTTTCAGCTGCGTTCTTCTGTAAAATTTAAATCGTTCCGCTATCAGCAGCGGCGTGGGGTTTAAATGATTTTTCAGGACAGTAACAATATTCGCGAAAGTCTGATCCGCCGGTTTATCTGGTGATACAAGGTGCTTCAATAGCCCGTACGTCTTCGCACCCATTGAGTTTAATAAGGTTAGTGCTTTCTTATCATCTGGTACCTCATTTGCTTTACAATAAACTTCCATGCGTTCTACATACGTGGCCCAATCTTCGACATCGCTATCAAAAGCATTGATGTTACCATGTTTAGGCATCCTTGCAAGTTTCTTTAAATTTTCTTTTTCCCAAAATGGCGGCTTCCCGCGCTTGTCTTCTTCCCCCGCCTACTAAAATGGCGGCTTCCCGCGCTTGGCGGTTTTTCCCGCGCTCGTCTTCTTCCCCCGCTGGCTGCAATGGCGATTGCTGTGCTGCTGCCGTTCTCGCCTCCCCAGCGGTTCTCAATTCCCCGACGCTGCTTTTTGCTCCCCCGCGGTTCCCATGGGCATTCACGCTTCCCCTGCTGTTGCGCCTCTCAGCCCCGCTTGCAGGCCAGTCCTTTACACCGGCTGCGGTTGAGTTCTCCGCGATTCTCGTGGCCTTAACGCTGCCCCAGTCACTGCGCCTCTCGGCCCCGATTGCAGCCCGGCCCTTTTCACCGGCCGCGGTCGAGTTCTCCACCCTTTTTCCTCCGTTTCCCCTCCCCTACTCCACAGCCAACGCGGCCGACTTTCTGCTCGTGTCGCTGATCGGCTTACCCACCACCATGGTAGAAGGGATGATCACTGCCTGTTGCTGATGGAGGGCTTCGAGGTCAGAATTTTTCTTTTTAACCCGGGTTCTCGATGCCTCCTGTGCGATGTGGTGCTCAGCAGGATGATGAGGGCGGATGCCTCTTCTCGACACCCGTTCTGAGGACGAAGCTGCCTTGGATGTAAAACTGCCGCAGGGTAAGATCGGACTCGTCGCCACTGTTGAGTCTGTGTGTCCCAGTTATGCTTATTATAAATCACTGGACACAGACAACAAGAATAACTTTAACAGGTCTTTACTATTCGGAGGTCAGGGCTGAACTGCCCAGCAAATCACTACACAACGTTTATATACCGGTGTGGTCACCACCGGTATTACAGTATACAGCAGCCAAGAGAAAGTAGTACATCTCTTAAGGTAGTTCTCTTAAGGTGGAACAGGTTACATACACCACACTTTCCTTCCAATAAAGCACTTAATGTTTGAATCTCTGAGTTCTGAGTCCTAAATTGTGTCTAGGTAGAAAGGTACCGACACAACAGCGTCGCTTCCGCCTGTGCTGCAATGGGAGCTGCCAGATCACCCATGACACGTGTCATGAAGTCTGGATCTGCACGGTCTCTCTGGGAGTCCACCATCGTCTGCAGACTGGCAATGATGGGCTCCATGGTGCGCTCAGAGCTCTGTGCAATGCCGGAGGCGGACTCCTCCACGCTCCTTACCACTGCCGAGAGGCTCTTGGGCACCCTTGCCATTGCACCAATCATCTCGGACTGCATGGCCATCGCTCTTCTAAAGGCCTCCCCATCGAGGTCCTCATCTAAGTCCTGTGCAGCATAACTTGCACGCAAACTCTCCCTCTGGTGCATACCACTTTGCTAAGCTAAGCTAAGGAATGCGTCATGCCAGTCTCTGAGCTGGTGCCTGTGGGTGAGAAATGCAGTGATGCAGTGCTTGGCTCCTCCTCTTTCTCTTCCTCTCCCTCCTAAGTGTGTTGGGGGGGGCTCTGGTACAGGCTCCACATCTGCTGGGAGATTATCAGAAAGCATAAATGGCACAAGACTTGCGTTAAGGTGAGGGCAGGGGGGAAGATATGGAACAAGTAAGGCAGACAGCATCAGGAGGTGGAAAGTGATAAATGCTTCTGCTTTGACGGGGAAGTGGGATGAGAAAAGGAGAGGGGATAAAGATACGTTGTTGTCCTCAGCTGGGTCGACATCTCCGCTGGCCACAGCGCCCACCACCTGTGGGCCAATGAGCCTCAGCACTCGCTCCTCAAGGTCAGAGAGGTCTCGCAGTTGAGGTTTTCCCCTCCAGTCCGCTGTTGCTCCCTCATATTATGTGCCATCTTGGCCTGTAAAAGAAACGAACTTGTGTGAGTGGCAGGCCAGCTATGTCTGTGGAAGATATGCCTGCCGTGGTTGAATAGCTTTGAATGTAGGCAAAGCGTGAGATGAGGATGTGAGTTTGAGTAGATGCAGATGCTTGGTGGTTGAGTGGTGGGGAAGTGGTGGTTTGCACAGTGTGCACAGACAGAAGTTCAGAGGCTGGTATGTAAGAGGTCTGCAAGCATGTACTCACCTTCACCACCCAAATGAGGTCGTTGAATTTCTTCTGGCACTGTGTAAGGGTTCGATGTATGAAAGTGCTGGCCGACACCTCCTCGGCCACTTCTCGCCAGATGGCCCTGAATATCTGTGGCGATGGCCTCCTGCCAGATGAAGGGAACAATTCCCTCCTTCTCTCCACTGCCTCCACCAATGTCTCCAATTCCACATCGCTGAATTGAGTAGCCCTCTCCCTCTCCCTTGCAGCAGCCATGGCACAAAGCCGTCTCAGTAGCTGAGAGGTTGCACTCAAGTGCAGCAATGCTGATAATGAGCAGCTGCAGCTTGAAATGACCTTCACTTTAAGAGCCGGAGCTGAAGTCAAGACTCGAAGGCTGTTTGCTGAACGCAAGTCAGCTGAAATTGGGTAGCGCTCTGGCAATAGTGCCCCTGTAGTATGGCGCCCCTGCAGCGCTCCACTGAGACCATTAGTGACTCAATTACCGCCCCGCTTCACTCCTAGGGCGAAAATACCCAATTGTGCAACATTTTTCAATGGATTTCGCCGGGCACTAACTTTTCAAAACGTTAAAAGTTAGCGCCCCGTTTCCAAATTTCATGCCCCATAGATCTTACTGTTAAGGTGGATGCAAATAAGCAATGCACTGTGTCAAGATAGCATCACCCCAGGAAAGAAGGGGCAAGATGACAGCCAACAAGAAGCTGAGGAACCTGAAAACAATGATGAAGAGTCCATCAATGCCAATATTTGGTGTGTGGCGTGCAAAGAAGCATTTAGTATGTGTGAAGGATTGCACATTTCTCAATCATATGAAAGAAATGAAAGGAGCAGCTAAATATTTGGATAAACTGCAAGTGTGAAACAAACAAGTGGCGCATTTGAAACAATCTACTCATATGTAAATATTTTTTGAAATAAATTAAGGAATATTAACTGATTGCTATTCATCTGTTTGCTATTTGTGGAACCTTGCTGGTTGTGGTGTTTGTCTCCATAATAGAAACTGCCTTCGAAAGTAAACCATTGGTTGCAAAGTGCTTAGGGACATGCTGAGGATATGATAAGATGCTAAATAAATGCAAGTTCTATCCCACCCATGGACTACTCAAGCCTCATATTTCTGTTTCCAATGTACGCTGGCTCCCAGTTTCTGTGGGGGTTCTTTCAATATCCTGCCATAACGTCAGTGGGAGATCAGTGAAACCCCTGGAGAAACGTTGTAAATGCTATGTACACTGTATTCCATTTCTCCAGAGGTTCCGCTAATGTCCCACCAAAGTTACAACTGGGGATCGGGACAATCCATGGAAATTCAGGGTCGCTATCTTGCATTTTGTTCATCTTGAATTAATGTTGGTATTGGTGTCATCTATGAATTCCTTACACTGGGTCTGCAAATCGAAGTCATTTATGTATAGCAGGAACAGCTGGGGCATGCCATTAATAACTCCTTCCCACTTTCCCCATTTTGAAAAACTACTCTTTCAACTAACCTTCCTTTAGCCAAGACAACGCCCCTTTTGCCAAATACTCATCTACATTTTACACTTGATACTCACTGACCTTGATTTGTAAAAGGATTCCTCACTTCATCAAAGATCTTTTGGAAGTCAAGCTACACGATGTCATAGAAATATAGAAGATAGGAGCAGGAGTATGCCATTCGGCCCCTCGAGCCTGCTCCGCCATTCAATGCGATCATGGCTGATCATCCAAATTCAGTACCCGGTCCCTGCTTTTTCCCCATACCCCGTGATCCCTTTAGCCTTAAGAAATATATCCAACTCCTTCTTTGTAGGGGGTTTTGGTTTGGGGCTTTTGTCTGGTCAGTCAGTCGTGTGCCTGAGCTGCCCCAGTCCCGTGCGGTTCGAATCACTTCCCCCTTTTAGTTCTGAGCACCGGACTTATTTACGAGTAGCGATATAGACAAACGAGACCAGTGGTTCGATGCAAAGAAAACCAATGTTTATTTAAATAGAGAAACAATTACTATACAGAGAAAATCACTATGGATGCAACACAATTACACTTAGTGGGGGAGGAGAAATGGACACATCGAGGGAAAATGACTAAAATGACACTTTAGCAATTCCCCTTAACTCCCACCCTTTTACACCTATCTAGGTTGTCTTGTGATGGGCCAGAAAATTGATGCTCACCAGTCTAGGATGTTGAAACGCCTGCTCCGTGCCCTGTTGCCTGTCGATGTTTTTAGGTTTTCACCACCCCAGAGCAGAGATACCCCAGTAATTCAAACGTAACTGCGGGTGTCCTACTTCCCTGGACAGGCTCTTCGTCGATGATCCTCTCGCTGGGTTGATGATACGGCAGGGCACTGGAGGTGAGGCGAGAGAGCATGAGAGAGATGGCTTCCCGAGGGACTAGTTATACCCTTTCTGGTAGCCCTTATCTCCCGCCAGATCAGCTCATTTCTTTTGTCTGACCTGGACGTGTTGAAGCTCATACAAAGGGTACCGAACTGGGCCCATCGACCTGGATGGCCGGTAATCGGTTTTAAACGTCTCATCAGTGTTCCCCTTTGTCCAACTGGTTTTGTGATGGGGCCATTCCAGACTGAATGCCCCGTTGATCATTTGCAAACAGTGTTGATGTTCACTAACGAAGATCTGAATGCAGCTATTACATATTGAATAGGCTTTGCCTGCTCTTGATTGTCTGTGCAAACAAGCTAGATGGGTTTTAATCAGAGGCCCGAATGCCACTGGGTTTGCTTCTCATGCATAAATGCAGAAGGTCTGTCTACACTCTAATTTCCGGAAAGTTCCTTCTTTGTCAGTCCAAACTGAAACTTACAGGCCTTGGCCATGAGGTTGATCACAGCCATCTTGTTGCGCCCCGGAGCCCTGGATTTTAAACTCAGTCCAGCCAGGGTTTCTTCAATAAGCCAAAAGTAAATCTTCGGAGGAGACATGAAATTTGCGAATCCTTTCATCTTGAATATATTTAATGAATTGGCCTCTACTGCCTTCTGTGGTAGAGAATTCCACAGGTTCACCACTCTCTGGGTGAAGAAATTCCTCCTCATTTCTGTCCTAAATGGCCTATCCCTTATCCTTAGACTGTGGCCCCTGGTTCTGGACTCCCCGACCATCGGGAACATCCTTCCTGCATCTAGTCTGTCCAGTCCTGTCAGAATTTTATAAGTTTCAATGAGATCCTCTCTCATTCTTCTAAACTCCAGCGAGTACAAGCCCAATCGACCCAATCTCTCCTCATACATCATTCCTGCCATCCCAGGTATCTGCCTGGTGAATCTGCGCTGAACTCCTTCCATGGCAAGAACATCCTTCCTCAGATAAGGTGACCAAAACTGTGCACAATACTCAAGATGTGGTCTCACCAAGGCCCTGTACAACTGCAGCAAGACATCCTTGTTCCTGTACTCAAACCCTCTCGCTACGAAGGCCAAGATACCATTTCCCTTCTTAACCGCCTGCTGCACCTGCATGCTTACCTTCAGCGACTGGTGCACAAGGACACCCAGGTCTCATTGCACTTCCCCTTCTCCCAATCTATTGCCATTCAGAAAATAATCTGTCTTCCTGTTTTTGCCACCAAAGTGGATAACCTCACATTTATCCACGTTATATTCCATCTGCCATGCTTCTGCCCAATCACCCAACCTGTCCAAATTATCCTGGAGTTTCTCGGCATCCTCCTCACAGCACACATGCCCACCCAGCTTTGTGTCATCTGCAAATTTGGAGATATTACATCTAGTTCCCTTGTCTAGATCATTAATATATATTGTGCATAGCTGGGGTACAAGGACCGATCCCTGCGGTACCCCACTAGTCACTGCCTGCCACTCGGATAAAGGCCCGATTATTCCAACTCTTTGCTTTCTGTCTGCCAACCAGTTCTCTATCCAAGTCAATACCTTGCCCCCAATCCCATGTGCCTTAACTTTACACGCTAATCTCTTATGCGGGACCTTATCGAAAGCCTTCTGAAAGTCCAAATACACCACATCCACTGGTTCTCCCTTATCTATTTTACCAGTTACATCCTCAAAAAATTCCAGTAGATTAGTCAAGCATAATTTACCTTTTGTAAATCCATGTTGACTTTGTCCGATCCTGTCACATTTTCCCCACTACCGATGTCCGGCTTACCGGTCTGTAATTCCCCGTTTTCTCTCTACCACCTTTTTTGAATAGTGGGGTAACATTAGCTACACTCCAATCCATGGGTACTGTTCCAGATTCCATTGACTGTTGGAAGATGATCAGCAATGCATCTACTATTTCTAGGGCCACTTCCTTAAGTACCCTGGGATGTAGATTATCAGGCCCTGGGGATTTATCGGCCTTCAATCCCATCAATTTCCCTAACACCATTTCCCTACAAATACTGATTTCTTTCAGTTCCTCCCTTTCATCAGACCCTATGTTCCCCGACATCTCTGGGAGGTTATTTGTGTCCTCCTTTGTGAAGACAGAACCAAAATATGTATTTAATTGGTGGGCCATTTCTTTGTTCCCCATTATAAATTCCCCTGATTCTGACTGCAAGGGACTTATGCTTGACTTCACCAATCTTTTTCTCTTCACATATCTATAAAAGCTTTTACAGTCAGTTTTTATGTTCCCTGCAAGCTTACTCTCATATTCTATTTTCCCCTTCTTAATTAATCCCTTTGTCCTCCTTTGTTGAATCCTAAACTGCTCCCAATCCTCAGGTTTACTGCTTTTTCTGGCCAATTTATATGTCCTCTCCTTGGATCTTATGCTATCCCTAATTTCCCTTGTTAGCCATGGTTGAGTCACCTTTTTCTTTTTATTTTTATGCCAAACTGGGATGAACAATTTCTGCAGTTCATCCATGTGGTCTTTGAATATTTGCCATTGCCTATCGACCGTCAACCCTTTGAGTGGCATTCCCCAGTCAATCCTACCCAACTCACGCCTCAGACCATCGTAGTTTCCTTTATTTAAATTCAGGACCCTAGTCTCTGAGTCAACTACTTCATTCTCCATCTTAATGAAGAATTTGATCATATTATGATCGCTCCGACTCAAGGGGCCTCGTACAAATGATTGCTAATTAATCCTTTCTTGTTACATAATACCCAGTCTAAGATGGCCTGATCTCTGGTTGGTTCCTCGACATATTGGTCCAGGAAACCATCCCGTAAACACTCAAGGAATTCCTCCTCCACAGTATTACTAATTTGGTTAGCCCAACCTATATGTAGATTAAAGTCACCCCTGATGACTGCTGTGCTCTTATTGCACGCTTCTCTAATTTCCCTTTTAATGCCATCCCCAACCTCTGCATTACAATTTGGAGGTCTATATACCACTCCCACTAAAATTTTCTGCCCCTTGGTATCTCTCAGTTCTACCCATACAGATTCCACATCATCAGAGATAATATTCTTCCTTACAATTGTGTTAATCCCTTCTTTAACCAGCAATGCTACCCCACCTCCCTTTCTTTTTTGCTATCTTTCCTGAATATTGAATACCCCTGGATGTTGAGTTCCCAGCCTTGGCCATCCTGGAGCCATGTTTCCGTAATCCCAATCAAATCATATTCGTTTACCTCTATTTGCGCAGCTAATTCATCCACCTTATTACAAATGCTCCTCGCATTAAGACACAAAGCCTTCAAGCTTGCTTTTTAAAGCTCTTAGACCTATTAGAATGATTATTTACTGTGGCCATATTTGATTTAAACCGTTGATTTCTCTGACTGCCACTTTTGTTTTTCTCCTTCCTATCTTTTGCTTTTATCCTTGTTTCCCTTTCCTCTGTCCCCCATCTCAGGTTCCCAACCCCCTGCCATTTTAGTTTAAACCCTCCCCCAGAGCACTAGCAAACTCTCCTCCTAGGACATCGGTCCCGGCCCTGCCCAGGTGCAAACCGTCCGGTTAGAACTGGTCCCACCTCCCCCAGAACAGGTTCCAATTTCCCAGGAATTTGAATCCCTCCCCCTCGCACCATTCCTCTAGCCATGTATTCATCTGAAATATCCTTCTATTTCTACTCTGACTGGCATGTGGCACTGGTAACAATCCTGAGATTACTACCTTTGAGGTCCTATTTTTTAATTTACCTCCTAACTCCCTATATTCAGCTTTTAGGACCTCATCCCGTTTTTTACCTATATCGTTGGTACCTATATGCACCATGACAACTGGCTGTTCACCCTCCTCTTCTAAAATGTTCTGCAGTCGCTCTGAGGCATCCTTGACCCTTGCACTGGGGAGGTAACACACCATCCTGGAGTCTCGTTTGCGGCCGCAGAAACGCCTATCTATTCCCCTTACAATAGAATCCCCTATTACTATAGCTCTACCCCTCTTTTTCCTCCCGTCCTGTGCAGCAGAGCCACCCCTGGTGCCAGGAAGTTGGCTGCTGCTGCCTTCCCCTGATAAGCCATCCCCCCCAACAGTACTTAAAGTGGTGTATCTGTTTGAGAGGGGGATGTCCACAGGGGTAGAATACCATAGAATCATAGAATGTACAGTGCAAAAACAGGCCATTTGGTTCATCAAGTTGGCACCAGTGTTTTTCTTCATTGAGCCACAAATCTAATCCCACTATACTGCTCGCTCTCTATAAATATTCCTTTTCTCAAGCAACTATCTAAATCCATTTTTAAAAATTTATGAACTCTGCTTCATTAACAGAGAATTCCACAGAGCAACCATCCACTGTTTAAGGACTTTTTTCTAACTTTCCATTTAACTCTTTTTATGATTATCTTGAACTTGTGCCCTCTCGTTTCTCTCTTTCCAATCAGTGGAGAAGGTCTATCACTATTTACCTTACCATAATCCTTCATAATTTTGCTGACCTCTATTAGGTCACCATAACCTTCTCAGCTCCAGTCAAACATGTCCTTGTTGTGTCTGTGTGTTGATAGAGACACTGAAGACAGGAATTGGTTTCATAGGTGTTTACTAAACAAAGTCTGGAGGGGAACTAACTGATACAACACAATATACAGGCTTATATAGCCCGAGTGGCCATTACCGGCATTACAGTACACCTGGGGCTCTTAAAGGCACATACACTACAATTCCTCCCCTTTTAGCCAACCAGTACATAATATTTTAAGTAATTATTAATTACATGTTACAAGAAAAATAATCTACACATTGCTGCAGTTAATTAATTATAAGTCAGTCTCTCTGGAGGCTTCCTGACTCGGTCTGGATAACGCCTCGGTGGTGTAGTAGTTTCTGGTGGTGTAGCAGGTTCTTTTGGCAAGGCTGATTCGGCTTGAATGCCAGTGTCGGGTTCATCGGGTTCCAGTATCACCGGATCGGAGGTAGATATGGGTATCTCTACTTCATCGTTAGGCGTATAGAGTTGTGGTGTAGGTTGCCCCTTTTTAGATGACTCTATGATTTGGCGCCTTATTATGCTTTCTCCGATGTCCACGGTATACATCAGCGGTCCTAGTCGTGTGCAGATAGTTCCAGGCTGCCATTTCTCGGTACGGTAGTCCCGGGCCAAAACTTGTTGACCTATCTGGAAGGTTCTAGTTGGCCTTTCATTCATGCCTTGAAATTGCCGGTTCTCCACGTCCCTTCTGATGTTGGGCTTGATCAAATCCAGCCGGCATCTTAGGCTTCTATTGAAGAACATCATGGCGGGAGTTTGGTTTGTAACCATATGTGTTGCATTCCTGTATGCGAACAAGAAGTTATCCACCTTATGCTGAAGTTTTATGTCTTCATTACCCATGGCCTTTATGGCCTTTTTGAAGGTCTGGACAAACCTTTCAGCCAATCCATTGGTGGCGGGATGGTATGGGGCGGACGTGTAGTGCTTAACCCCATTGTTTTTTAAGAACTTCCTGAATTCTTCGGACACAAATTGCGGTCCATTATCAGAACAGATCTGTTCTGGCAGCCCATTCCTGGCAAATATGGTCCTTAATACTGTGATGGTTTTTTCCGTGGTGGCGGAGGACATCTTTATTACCTCCGGCCACTTGGAGTGTGCATCAACCGCGATTAAGAACATTGAGTCCATAAATGGACCAGCAAAGTCGATATGTACCCTTTGCCATGGAGATGAGGGCCACTCCCATGGATGTAGAGGGGCTTGGGGTGGAGCATTTTGGACCTTCTGGCATCCTAGGCAGCTCTTGGTCATTTCTTCGATGTCTCCATCGATACCTGGCCACCATACAAACACCCTGGCTAGGTTCTTCATTTTCACTCCAACCAGATGCCCCTCGTGAAGCTCCTTTAGAACTTTACCCTGGAGTTTGGGTGGAATCACCACTCTGGATCCACACATCAAGGTTCCTCAGCACACTGACAGCTGTTCTCTTCTTTGCGAGAATGCTGGCAACAGTGGTTCGCCATGTGCTGGCCATCCCTTCACTGTTAAATCATAGACTCGTGAGAGAGTCGGGTCATTTCTAGTTTCCCTTTCAATGGCTGAATTTGTTACTGGTAGACATTCGACTATGGTAGAGTGGAAAATCTCCACTGGGTCTACGGTAGGTGCTTCTTCTACCGTTGGCAACAGTAGGCGCGATAACCTGTCAGCATTCCCATGCTGTTTTGATCCTTTGTATTCTATGTTGTATTGGTGTGCCCCTAGAAAAAGGGACCACCTCTGTAGCCTTTGCGCTGTCATAATGGGAACACCCTTTTTAGGGTTGAATATGGAGATGAGGGGTTGATGGTCAGTCAACAAGGTAAATTTTTGTCCGTGTAGGTAATGGTTGAATTTCTTCACTCCCCATACCAGGCTGACTGCTTCCCTGTCGATTTGGGCATAGCTACGCTCAGCTGAGTTCAATGAGCGTGATGCAAAAGCTATCTGCCGTTCCGAGCCATCAGGGAATTTATGCGATAATACTGCTCCTACGCCGTAAGGGGATGCATTGCATGCCAGTCCGATTGGCAGTGATGGGTTGTAATGAGCCAAAACTTCTTTGGACGTGATTAAGTCTTTACATTTATGGAAGGCACATTTACAGTCTTCGCTCCATTTCCAAATTACTCCTGTTTGTAGCAGTTCATTAAGAGGGTGTAGAAGAGTTGATAAGTTCGGTAAAAATTTATGATAGTAATTTATTAATCCCAGGAACGACCTTAATTGTGACACATTTTCAGGTGCTGGGGCTTTTATGACCACTTCAATTTTTTCAGGTGACTTATGCAACCCTTCCTTATTAATTATGTGGCCACAATATGATATTTGATTTTGGAAAAATTCGCACTTGGGGCGATTTGCTCGTCGGCCCCATTCTCTCAGCCTAGTGAGCACCTGCTCCAAATTGGCAAGGTGCTCGTTGTCGTTTTCTCCTGTTACAAGGATGTCGTCCAGGTAGCATTGAGTCCCCGGAATCCCTTGGAGGACTTGCTCCATAGCTCTTTGCCAGATAGCTGGAGCGGATGCTACTCCGAAAACCAGTCGATTGTACAGGTACAGACCTTTGTGTGTATTTATTGTGAGATATTTTTTAGCGGCCTCTTCAACCTCCATCTGTAGATATGCCTGTGCCAAGTCAATTTTGGTGAAACATTTCCCTCCGGATAGTGAGGCGAAAATATCTTCTATCCCCGGAAGAGGATACTGTACCGTGTGAAGGACCGGGTTTACAGTCACCTTGAAGTCTCCACAGATGCAAATTTTTCTCTGTTCTTCAGATTTATCATTATTCAATGCTTTCTTCATGACTGGAACGATGGATGTTGCCCACTCGCTCCAATCTATTTTGGATAAAACGCCTGCCTTTTCCAAATTCTCCAGCTCTGCCTCGACTGCTGGACGAATTGCGTATGGCACCGGTCTTGCCTTAAAAACTTGGGAATTGCTGCATCTTCCACTTTTATTGAGGCGGTGATGCCTTTCAAGGTTCCTAGTTTCTCTTGAAACACTTCTTTGGCGTTGGCCAAGATGTCTTTTAATCGTTCAGGTATGACGTCATCATCGTTTTTTTTCTTGCTGGTCACCGTCAGTGCCTGAATGGAGTGCCAGTCTAAACGTATTTTCCTGATCCATTCACGTCCCAACAGCGGTGGACCACCATCTTGTAGAATGTATAAATACAACTTTTGTATTTCCTTGCCGTTGTATACAACAGGCACCCTTATTTTTCCTTTGGGGTATATTTTCTGCCCCGTATATGTTTTCAAGATAATGGATGTGTCTTTTAAAGGTATATGCGGAAATAGCCGCTCGTAATCCCGTCGATTTATGACGGTCAGAGCTGATCCTGTATCTAGCTCCATTTTAACTGGGGACCCTGCTATCGTGAGGGTAACCCAAATGGTCTGGTAATCATCTTTGGCAATTACATTATGTAATTTGAGACAGCTTAGTCTCTTGTTTTCGGAGTTGCTATCGCTCTTCTGGTCTTCAGAGCTACTGTCCATCATCATTTGTACCTTTCTGTACTTTTCTTTATTGATTTTTTTTTTCCTGTCTGTCGATTTTTTTTGTCCAGATCGGCATACCCGTGCAATGTGTCCAATCTTTCCGCATTGCCTGCATGCTTTGTCCTTGAACCAGCAGTCCCTCTGGTCATGGGTGGATCTGCCGCAGCGATAACATCTCTCGAAACCCAGTGTCATTTCATGGGTGCCAAAGTCTTGTGTCTTTTGTTGTAACTCTGCAGCTCCTCTTGCGGCTGCTTCGTATGATACAGCCATACTGAAAGCCTTGTCCAGTGTTAAATCTTTTTCAGAAAGCAGCCTTTTCTGTGTTCCTTCACTTACGAGACCGCAGACGAATTTGTCTCGAAGATAATCTGCTAGTCCTGCCCCGAATTGGCAGTGTTTTGATAGCTTTCTTAATTCGGTGAGGTAATCAGCGTTACTTTCATTCTTGTGTTGATTTCTCTTGAAGAACTTGAATCGTTCCGCTATCAGCAGCGGTGTTGGGTTTAAGTGCTCCTGTAGGGTATCAACAATTTCTTTAAAATTCTTGTCCTTTGGTTTGGCTGGAGTGATTAAATTTCGTAACAGCCCGTATGTCTGCGCCCATTAGATTTAGCAGTACTGAAGCTTTTTTTTCATCTTCTATTCCATTTGCGGTGCAATATACCTCCACTCTTTCCACATATGTGGTCCAATCCTCTATCTCATTATCAAAAGCATCAATATTGCCAGACTTAGGCATCCTAGAAATAAAATGGCGCTTCCCGCGCTTTTCTTTCTTTTCTGCAGGAAAGATATGGCGCTTCCCGCGCTTCCCCGCCACTGCTGCCGATGACAACGCTGTTTCCCGCGGTTTCCGTTCTTTTTATTTATTTATTTACAGTTGAAGACTCGTTCACGCCGGACTCTCTCTCGAGGTCTGAACGCCGACCTGCTTGCAGCGCCGGCCGTCTCCCGAGTGCTCCCTCCCCGTCTGTTACTGCTTGCCTCCGCTTTCGCTGCTTGGCCTAGCTGTAGAGCCAGCCGCTGGAGCCCCAGCCTGACGCCCAGGAAGGATTATTGCAGTACCTGCCACCAGTTTGGCTAGCTGGTGAAACCACAGCTTTTTCTTTTTCTTGATTTTTCTTCAACTTTGGATGCCAGAGAAATCGATGTCCTTGAGGTGCTGCCGAATTGCAGGTAAGTCCGTTTCCAATTCATCACCACTGTTGTGTCTGTGTGTTGATAGAGACACTGAAGACAGGAGTTGGTTTCATAGGTGTTTACTAAACAAAGTCTGGAGGGGAACTAACTAATACAACACAATATACAGGCTTATATAGCCCGAGTGGCCATTACCGGCATTACAGTACACCTGGGGCTCTTAAAGGCACATACACTACAGTCCTGACTTGTCAAGTCTCTTTTCATAACTATAACTCCTCATTCCTGGGATTTTCTGGTGAATGTGGGGAAAACTTTAACTTTTATCGGCGAACGAAAAACGGGTGATAGTGATTCGGCAGGTCGTTTTACACACTACACGATTTTCTTTTACAATCGTGCAGGGTGGAAAATGGGCTGCTGATTCACTATCAGCCATTTCTTTCCCAGCGATAAAAGTTAAAATGACTCCCTAAACGCTTTTGTAACATTCCTATAACGAAGTTACAGCCGGCCTCCCGTTCCAGCAGCGAAGAGGCGAGCTGCAGGCATCAAGCATGCGTCCTGAGGCAGCTTGCATGGACCACAGGAATGTTGGCTGGCTGGAAGGCCGGTGGCAGCTGCAGGTAGGTGCTGTGAGGGAGGGGAGGGGTAAAGCAAGGCTGAGGGAGGCAAGCCTGAGCTACCAGCCTGGAGGAGCACTCCTGCTCCCACCAAGCTCAGTCATCATACTCCTGAGATTTACCCATCTAAATTTGTATATTAGGGTTTGGTTATGTATCTGTGTTGTTTTCCAAGTCAGATTGAATGTTATCACGCTATGGTCACAATCGGCTAGGAGTTCAATTACTTCTTCTCACTGAATAGGTTCTGGGATTGCTTCTCACGGGCTCCCTAACACACCAAGCCAGGTTATTGTCAGGCACTACATTGATGATTTCAGTGTCATTTACACTTGGGCATTCCCAATTTATGTTGGACTGATTGAAGTACCCCATTAGTACTAATTTATTTTCCTTGCTCGCACTTCTAATTTCATCATAAAGTGAAGAGTTCGCCTCCTTCTGGCCTGGTAGTCTGTAGGAACCCCCAGATGTTGTTGTGGTCCTTGTCTTATTACACACACTTAGAGAATTCCATACTGCACTTTTTCTGTGATGGTTCCTTGGCTACCTTAACCTCCCATATCCTTGACATATAAGGCAAGACTTCCCCTTTGCTGCCCCTCCATTCTTCCTGAATGTTATGTGCATTTGAATACTTTACATGACTGTAAGAAATTTCTCTGTATATGCATTTATAATGGAGATCTTAAACCTATCTTGATCACTTTCATTATCCTTTCTTTTTTATGCATTGACCTAACTCCACCCTGTCGTGCCCCAAATCATCTAGTTTATTCTGAGATTGCTCAATTATCACTGAGTTACGGATGACTTTTATTGAAATTTTTGCTGTAGGAAGTTCAGACTGCCTAACACATTTTACTTACAACCTTTAACAACTGGAAGAGAGAGGGAATTTTTATCCTGTCAGTCTGGGTCGGCCAGTGCAAGTCTTCCTATGCTCCCAGCAGCCACCAGGGTCAGACTCATGAGTCACAGCTGCTACTGTCTGCACCCTGTTGTTAATTGCAATTGACCCCCTCCCCAACCCCCCCATCATGCTGAAAGCATAATATTTTAACCCACTGTGCTACCTAGTCTCAATTTTCCTGTTACTTTCATTGCTACAACTCCAGGTATAGGCGTCCCTTTTTCCTGACATACATGGAATCAATTTACAATTTGCACACATGGCTTTTCTTCTTCAATTTACCTATCCTTAATCAAAGAATGGGGTCGTGATATAAAAAAAGCAGATTACTATACTTTGATTTTATGATTGCATGAAACATAAAATCAAAGGATACTGAAATACATCTGCTCAGGGCAATTCAATAGAATATTTTACATGCCTGCTGATACGGGCTGCTGCAAGTGCAATTCAAATCAATTGTAAAGTAATACATGTTGTAAGTGTTTAGGTCAGATCAGCAGTGGCCTTGTGCTGGATTTATTCATGTGACTCCTTTGTTTTCAGTGCAGTTCGGGATTATGGTGTAGCTTGACTCAAACCCTCCTCCCCAGCTAAATTCAAGTGTGTTTCCAATGGAGCTGATTTCAACCTGGAGATGGGGTGGGAGCAAGCTTTGCTCCACTGGGACTTAAAATGATGTTGATTTTCATTATTAAGAGAGTTTGATTTAATTAAGATTTACTGAAACATTACTAGTCTGAAGCTGCAGCTGTACAAATATATGAGTAATATCCAGCTTTCCTTTTCATACCTCCGACAGATTGTGAGTTTTCAATGACTTTCAAAGGATAAAGAGAATCTATTCTGTGTACTTTCTGTTACAACTGTACTTGTTCGAAAACATGCAAAAAATGTAGCACTTGTATCAGTTCTCTGTTAAGCTACTCAATGTTTCAATTGCAACCAACTGCTCTTTTTGGAATTTTTTTTCTAGCTGGGAGGTCAATATCTGATAATAATTTTAATAGAATAAAATATCTTCTGAATTGTAATCCCTGTAGATGATGCTGATGGATGGTTGTTGAGACTGGCCAATCAATCTGCTGCACTATCCATCAGCGGTGACAGACAATGGCAAACGAGAGCAGTTTGCATCAATAGGACACCCTCTACAAGGTGTTTGAGCTTCATTTTTCTTGACGAAGACAAAACTCAGTGACAGGCCAAAGCCCAGCCATTAATCAAGTCACTCAGTAGAATCAGTGTCCTATCCCCACAACAATAAACAAGTTACCCCCTCCTCCTTTATTGGACAGCTGGTGTTTGTACCTTTCTTACAGATGCTACATGAGCCTCATTTTATTTAGACAGCCAATGTCTGCCTTATGTGACACTTCTACTTAATTCTGCATGATTTGATTGAAGACGACATGTACAATGTTTACAGAAATGGGTTGATCCAAATATATTGTCCAAATATTGCCCATATTCACTGTGCTATTTAGTCCCCTCTGGCTGCACAATGCCTTAAAGTCAAAGCATCCCTTCTCACTGACTGTACCATGAAAAAAGATACTATTAAAGCTATAAGTTTTCCATTGCAGTTGCAAAATTTGCCCATGTATAACGTAAAATCATTTGAAACAATTTATTCACATTTATAGGAACAGAAACAAAACAGAATATGCTGGAAGTACACATGGTGTAGAGTTTTGCTTTATTATTAATGTTTAACAGAAACCGTAGGCCTGCAGAAACAGATTGTTCTGCATTAAATGCCAACTATAGCTGACATTGGAAGCTCCACTAGCTGATGGCATGAATGTGATTAAAATAACCATTAAGAAACATGGTACAACCTCCAACATGTAGTATTCGCTTTTATCTCCGATTCCAGGAACATTTTACCTAACGGAGGTGTTTAATCAAAGACAAACAAAATAAGGTTTTAAAGTCCCTTACAAGTAGGACAATGCCACTTGACAATTACAGAGCACCAGATGCCAAATTGAAGAATTACTGGCACTTCCGTAGCACAAGGGCAGCTCCGCAGGGGCTGTCAGCCTCAGGAACATTGACAGTCTCCCTTGTGCTTCCTCACAGCCGTCATCCTTAGTGTGGGATTACTTTTATCTTGTGGACACAGGAGCTGCTTCTAATCACATTACATCTCAGCACCGAGGGTCAAACGCAAGCCCAATGCTGCCGAGAAAGACCTGGACAAAATGTCACCTTCACTAGACAGATAAGCTGTTGGCAGGAGATGGTGAACTGGAGCAAACAGCCAGCCATCAGCAAACACCATAAATATGTCAAAATGCCAGCGGGAAGATGAGGCTTTGCACACATCCACAGTCCTATGTTTAATGAACTGTCAAGGCTTCGGCGTGGTATTCATTTTCTAAAGCATGTGAATAGGCATCATTAAGAATCTTTTTAATGTCTTTTCCATTTTCAATAATGTAGCTTAGGGCTACTTCCACACATTTGCTATCCAATATATTGCCTTATCTTTAAAGCTACTAAACCCCATCAACTGTTTTATGAGATTTTAAGATTGACTTAGAAAATACATTCGCTAAGGAACCAAAGAATGCGATCATCTTGAATTCAGTTTTCAATATTATACATATTTTTGATGCAGATCGATAATTTTTGCTCTAGTCTTTCTTTACAAAGTATAGTGACATTGCCCTCAAGGTTCTAGCTGCTCCCAATCAGAGTACTAGTGTCAGGATACTTTGTAAACTAAAATGAGAGCACGAGTTAGCAATCTCCATTACAGAGGAGGTTAAATGTCAAGAGGTTGCTCAGATAGATTTTTGGTAAGTAAATTGCCATATAATGCAATTTACGAAGAACTGCAGCTTTAAGATGATGCATCTTTACTGGTGGTGCCATGGTCATTTTGTTCAATTTGTTTACAAACTCTTGTTTGCCTGTTGTTAAGATGGTGTGATTCAGCACAACAGCCACTTTAACAGCACCTCCTGTTGGCAATTACAAAATTCAGGAAGAAGTCTGCAGTTGAAACAATATGCAACCAGAACAGGATTCCCAATTGAGTCTGTTAATTCCCTCTTTTGACCTCACTTTACCTTTGCTGCATTCTTGTTATTTATTTCCATAGACTCTCCAGATTTCAACATTGCATCTTCAGTACCTAGAAGGTATATTTACCATAGGCAACAGTTGCAGTGGGGTGTCAGTTTGCCCCATTTAATGGTTCAGTTGGTACTACTGTTACCTCTGAGTCCAAAGGTTGTGGGTTCAATCCCTGCTCCAGGATTAGAGCACATAATCGAGGCTGACACTTCAGTGTAATACTGAGGGAGTGCTGTCTTTCAGGCTAGACATTTGCCTGCCTGCTCAGGGTGAAAGTTCCCATGGTATTATTTGAAGATGAGCAGAAAGCTCTTCCAGTGTTCTGGCCAAAATTCCTTCCTTGAACAACACCACCACAAACAAATCATCTGGTCATTCATCCTGATGGGAACTTGCTGTGCAAAAAACTGTCTGCCTTGTCTGCCTACATAGCGATTGTAGTCTGAAATCCCGGGGCCCAGGAGGGTGCTTCTTAAGTGTAAGCCAGATGGGAATGTGCAGAATTTTGGGCATAGTTAGGTCACCAATCCCTTTTCTTCTATGATGCAAAATTCTAAGGGAAGTGGGGCTCGTGCTTTCTTGTGACCACCCTCGTATGCTAATGTCAGAAGAAGAGATGAAATGGAACTGGCGGGATGACATTACCTGCTATGAATCCTGCCACTCCACCTTCTTTGTGCCCCTGTTGAAAGTACATCTGCCTGACACAGGTATACTTATGTGCCAGTATAACATCCTGGCAGAAGTTGGTTTCCTAATGGCAAGTGCAAGATGGATCAGTATCAAACAAAAATGAATTGCTGATCTTTGGCAGAATGGCCCACACTCTTCAATGGAATGGCAAGGTGCTTCTCCAAAATTTCTGGCCCTCCATGGAGTAGATGCCCAGGGACTACCAGGAATGGTGCAGCTGATGCAAATGATACCATTCACAAGAGTTGGGCTAGCAACAGTCCTGCTTTGCTGCACTCCTGGCAGTGGAATGGGGCTCCACGAATTTCAGGCCAAATAGCTACTCTTCAAAGGCAATTTAATTGGTTTTAAAGTGCTTTGGGACATCTTGGAAGTTTTAAGTTGCCATGTAAATGTAAGTATTCTCTCATTTTTAGAGTTTGCCTAATTTAAAGAGCCACAATTTTACACCTGGGGAGAACACAGTCAGATGTCTTTTTTGAAACAGTAATGTTGCACAGATATTTTGGCAACATGATGACTCATTCTGATAGAAATCACGCCCTTGGTCCTGTGTGTTTTGTTGTGTATGTCCCTTTAAGGGAATAACTGGTCTCAGACTGCAGTACCGGCAGTGACCATCCCTGTATAAAAGGCCCTGGCAGGCTTCTGTAGTTTCAGTTTCCAGATTGTCTCCATTCAGTAAAGACTTGTTAAACCAACTCCTGCATTCCGTGTCTCCATTAACACACGGATTTAATATGTTTGGCAAATAAATAAAAAAGATTCTGCAAAACATTTCCATGAAGAATATGGCCCTTTTAAACTCATCAAGATCGGCACTCTCTTTCCCCCCCATCGGAATTTCTCTGCCTTCTCTCCACTGGGTGGAATCCTGGTAGATCCGGTTTCCACCTCATCTTCCAGCCCCCCCTCTAACTGTTATGCTGCAGGTGCACCCTGGGCCAGGGCAGAACTTCAGGCCCAGCCACGTATAAACCACAGGCCTCAAGCCACCTTTCTGAATCAACCAGGTAGACAGGCATCAGCTAAATTAGCCAGTAAGGACCTGTCTGTATAAAGATTTTTAATGTGTCATTTTCAGAGCTCCACTGCTCAGGCTAAGGTATTCTTAGTGCAAATTGAGATTTTTACAGCTCTGGCACGTTCCAAATTTCTGCTGTGGTGGAACAACACTAAATCTGTCATCCGAGTCCCAGTGTGGAATAAGTTGCTTTGGTTAAGAGAGTGATTAATTGGGGGAAAAATTCAATTGTTTGTGCCTCCCGTTAGTGCCTTAAGAGGGCGCTAATGGGGTGCAAAGCAACTCGCGCCCGGGCGCAGCGATGTTTGCGCCGCTCGTGAAATTAACTAGACATTTTGCGGCGGCGCTAAACACTACCGCCACGATCTCCTGCGCCGGCAGATTGTGATGTCAGTTGAGTGTGCAACGCCCCGTTAGCGCTCCGGACTGGATATTGAGTGGTGCCCCCTGCCTTACCGCCTGCCGTTGGCAACAACATGTTGAGGGGAGTGTTATGCTTTCAGAAAGGGACTAGGGGAGCGCTATTTAAAGGCGACTGCTTCCTGCCTTTTTTTGTCGGTGACATTTTTGCACCACGCATTCTGAGAGAGAGAGAGAGAGACTTCTGGAGAGATTCAATGCTGTGTGAAGGAGTTTTGAGTACTGAGCAGCACTTTGCAGGTTTATTTTGATTTGCCCTTTATTGCTTCGCCAGCACTCTGAGGTAGCGCCTCGCTCCTTGGCCTTTGCGCCTTAAGACAGGTGTGAAGCGCCTGATTTAGCACTCCAATCACCTCCAGGGGCGATAAAAGCCAAGTTTGCTGTTGGAGGCGATAATTAGTGCCAGGCACTAAACTTTGCGCATGGCCAGTAATGGTGCCCCAAATGGGGCGATACTGAATTTTTCCCCCATTGTGTCTTGTTTTACAGCAGTCACGTGAAGGACAAATGGTTGTACACATGTGGCTCTCAGACCATATACCCACAATGATATTACAGGAATCAGAAGACCTTTAACTCTATGAATATGTGGCAGTTTGAGGTGTCAAAGGTACAGGCCCCAATGAATTTGCTAATTTCCCTGGGTCTTCTCATGACTCATATTCCAGCCAATTCTCCAATGGCACAAAGGTTTCAATAATGTTCACACCATTATTCACACCTGTCAAATTTCCTCTTGAAATATTGATTTGATAAACAAAAATAAGCCATTTTTGATTTATGTATCAATGGTACAATATTGATAACAGAATAATTACATAATTGACTTAATATTCACCACTTGGGATACATTATTATATTGGTTTGATCATCAAATTTTATTGGTGTTATTCCACCGAGGCTTTTCAGAATTTATTTATAAAACAATTATTGTTAGAATTACTGTAGTCAGCGGCAAATGAACTGTGTGGTGTGGAGCTGAGCCATGCAGACCAGAAAGGTCCTAGGGTAAACTTTGTGTCACGCAGTGTAAGCTGAACATAGCTGAGGCAGCAGTGAGGGTGCTATAATTGGTCATTTGTAAAGCATTTGCTTCATTCTTAGAGTTGAAGGGCTTCAATTTATGTAGGCTTCTTCGTGTCTCCTGCTACAACTTCGACAGGTGAGTGGAGGAACCTTCAGAGAAATGGTATAAAACCATCTTCTGGTTGAGAAACTAAACCTAGGTCTGCCCTCTCAGGTGGACATAAAAAATCCCACGGCATAACTCGAAGAGGAGCAGGGGAGGTGTTTGTGGTATCCTGGCCAATATTTATCCCTCAGCCACCACCTAAAAACAGATGATCTGATCATTTATTTCATTGCTATTTTTGGGACCTTGTTTTTGGCAAATTTGTTGCTAGATTACAACAGTGTCACTGTACAAAAAGTGCCTCATTGACTATAAAGCACTTTGGGATATCTTGAGGTCATGAAAAGCACTATATAAATGCAAGTTCTTTCTAAATGCAGGAAAACAGTCATTTACGCCATTTCTTTGGGGGTTGCCCTGATCTCCTACTGAAGTTCTGCTGGAAGATTGGCACAGCCCCTGCGAAAATTCAGGGCAAAGCTGTTTTTATTTCTTTTGTCCACTCGCGGAGTTAAATAAAAGACTTTCTACCATAAATATATAACGGTCTTATATGACTGTTACTTATTTGCTAGCTTGTCTTTTGTTAAATAAATTTGCTTAATGGTTTTAAACTTAAATTGCGGTCTGAACTTGCGATGGTCTATTTGCTTATCAAAGACATGAAGGATCCTATGAAGGCATAGGATAAGTCCAGTGACTAAAAGAGTTTTCTGCTTCATTATTGTAGATATATCACTGAAAGCTTATCTCGATCTCAAGACTAGAAAAGTTTAGGATTTCAGACTTGCCCGTGAGAGTGATCTAATGCACATCTTCAGTAAACAATCTTCTTACTGAAGAAAACAGTAAGAAGGGTAGAAAGGACCCAAAGAAATAACGGGTAACAGGAATCTTCTCCCTAACTTCTTAAACAAAGTACCTAAAAATGTTATTGTTATTTTTTGCAAAAATTCATCTTTTCTACAGTTATATTTTCTAGTGTCTATGGGTTACTTTAAATGCAGTCTTAGTCACCTCCAAGTCAAACTTTTCTAAGCCAACTAGCTCCTGATTTGCCTTGCTTCCTTAGGTATTAGCTCCATCTGAATGACTGGCTCCTCAGGGATTTCTTCTCTTTCCTGGAACAGTAGATTTTGACCAGATGTAGACCAGCCTGTCACCCTGCTCTATTTCAACAGCTACAGCTATGCTGTATTTAACATACTACAGGTATATTGTATACTTCCACAGGGATTAGGGTTTCCAACTCTGGTTTGACATATTCCTGGAGGTGCAGTCACGTGGCGCCCAATAACATGACATCTGCTCACATAACATGATCACATGACATCTGCCTGCAGTTTGCAAATGTTATTGCAATTATTGCCCCACAGTTTTTAGTGCAACCTACAGAAGTTGAATATGCATACAACTTGCAAAACTTTGATTGTAGTTTAATCTTTGTTTCTGATTTTAAAACTATGACATTGATTGCACATGAGAGTAAATACTTGAGGCCTAGCACCTGAGATAATAAAATTGTCTTTCATAATCAGAGAAACAGAGTTGTCAGTTAATCAGGCTGTGCAATTTCAATGCTATACTTAACTTATTTCCTGCCATTCAGAGCAGGATTAACATTCTTGGCCATTACCTTAATAGTTAAGTGGCTAGCAAACCACTTGAAAAGTGCAAAATAAGTGCTATTGCAGGTGAGTCCTGATTGGCCTGAGTTCTGCTGAAGAAATCCTATTGTCTAAACCAAACTCACCCAGCAGAAACTGAAGTAGTTAGCATTTGTATTAGTTATCGTTACAATAAAAAAGTGGCAAGATTAACATTCCGATTTCTAAATGTGGAAAGGATTCCAGTAAATTGCTAATAAATTTCAACATGTGCTGTCAAAGATGGGGATTTTGTCCTCCACAGTGACTGCTCACAAAATCAGTAACTGTGGCAGCAGAAGAGGTCTTTATCATTCAGATATCACAGCACGAAGGAGAACCTTTCCGAAATGCCTGCTAATTTGCCCATTGAAGCCATGAACTGAAAACTGATACTTCCTTTATCCAAGAATAAATTTAAACGCTCCTCTGCAATATTGAAGTTCTCTTTCCTGAAATGTACCATTTTGCTATGACATTATATTATAAGTATTTTTTTATTCATTCATGGGATCTGGGCATCACTGGCAATGCCAGCGTTTATTGCCCATCCCTAATTGCCCTCGAGAAGGTGGATGATGAGCCGCCTTCTTGAACCGTGACAGTCTGTGAGGTGAAGGTACTCCCACAGTGCTATTAGGTAGGGAGTTCCAGGATATTAACTCAGTGACGATGAAGGATCGGCGATATATTTCTAAGTCAGGATGGTGTGTGACTTGGAGGGGAAATTGCAGGTGATGGTGTTCCCTATGCCTGCTGCCTTTGTCCTTCTAGGTGGAAGAGGTCGTGGGTTTGGGAGGTGCTGTCAAAGAAGCCTTGGTGAATTACTGCAGTGCATCTTGTAGATGGTACACACTGCAGCCACAGTGCACCGTTGGTGGAGGGAGTGAATATTTAAGATGATGGATGGGGTGGCAATCAAGCGGGCTGCTTTGCCCTGGATGGTGCCAAGATGTGGAATCTGTATGGGTAGAACTGAGAAATACCAAGGGGCAGAAAACGATAGTGGGAGTGGTATATAGACCTTCAAACAGTAATGCGGAGGTTGGGGATGGCATTAAAAGGGAAATTAGAGAAGCGTGCAATAAGGGCACAGCAGTCATCAGGGGTGACTTTAATCTACATATAGATTGGGCTAACCAAATTAGTAACAATACTGTGGAGGAGGAATTCCTGGAGTGTTTACGGGTTGGTTTCCTGGACCAATATATCGAGGAGCCAACCAGAGATCAGGTCATCTTAGACTGGGTATTATGTAACGAGAAAGGATTAATTAGCAATCTTGTTGTATGAGGCCCCTTGGGTTGGAGCGATCATAATATGATAGAATTCTTCATTAAGATGGAGAATGAAGTAGTTGACTCAGAGACTAGGGTCCTGAATTTCAATAAAGGAAACTACGATGGTCTGAGGAGCGAGTTGGGTAGGATTGATTGGGGAATGTCACTCAAAGGGTTGACGGTGGATAGGCAATGGCAAACATTCAAAGACCACATGGATGAACTGCAGAATTTGTTCATCCCAGTTTGGCATAAAAATAAAACAAAAAAGGTGACTCAACCGTGGCTAACAAGGGAAATTAAGGATAGCATAAGATCCAAGGAGAGCACATATAAATTGGCCAGAAAAAGCAGTAAACCTGAGGATTGGGAGCAGTTTAGGATTCAACAAAGGAGGACAAAGGGGTTAATTAAGAAGGGGAAAATAGAACACGAGAGTAAGCTTGCAGGGAACATAAAAACTGACTGTAAAAGCTTTTATAGATATGTGGAGAGAAAAAGATTGGTGAAGTCAAGCGTAGGTCCCTTGCAGTCAGAATCAGGGGAATTTATAATGGGGAACAAAGAAATGGCAGACCAATTAAATACATACTTTGGTTCTGTCTTCACAAAGGAGGACACAAATAACCTCTCAGAGATGTCAGGGAACATAGGGTCTGATGAAAGGGAGGAACTGAAAGAAATCAGTATTTGTAGGGAAATGGTGTTAGGGAAATTGATGGGATTGAAGGCTGATAAATCCCCAGGGCCTGATAATTTACATCCTAAGTTACTTAAGGAAGTGGCCCTAGAAATAATAGATGCATTGCTGATCATCTTCCAATAGTCGATGGAATCTGGAACAGTACCCTTGGATTGGAGGGTAGCTAATGTTACCGCACTATTCAAAAAAGGTGGTAGAGAGAAAACGGGGAATTACAGACCGGTAAGCCTGACATCAGTCGTGGGGAAAATGCTAGAGTCCATTATAAAAGATGTAATAGCAGAGCACTTGGAAAACAGTGACAGGATCGGACAAAGTCAACATGGATTTACAAAAGGTAAATCGTGATTGACTAATCTACTGGAATTTTTTGAGGATGTAACTGGTAAAATAGATAAGGGAGAACCAGTGGATGTGGTGTATTTGGACTTTCAGCAGGCTTTCGATAAGGTCCCGCATAAGAGATTAGCGTGTAACGTTAAGGCACATGGGATTGGGGACTTGGATAGAGAACTGGTTGGCAGACAGAAAGCAAAGAGTTGGAATAAATGGGTCTTTTTTCCAAGTGGCAGGCAATGACTAGTTGGGTACCGCAGGGATCTGTCCTTGGACCCCAGCTATTCACAATATATACTAATGATCTAGACAAGGGAACTAGATGTAATATCTCCAAATTTGTAGACGACACAAAACTGGGTGGGTGTGTGTGCTGTGAGGAGGATGCCGAGAAACTCCAGGATGATTTGGACAGGTTGGGTGATTGGGCAGAAGCATGGCAGATGCAATATAGCGTGGATAAATGTGAGGTTAACCACTTTGGTGGCAAAAACAGGAAGGCAGATTATTATCTGAATGGCAATAGATTGGGAGAAGGGGAAGTGCAACGAGACCTGGGTGTCCTTGTGCACCAGTCGCTGAAGGTAAGCATGCAGGTGCAACAGGCGGTTAAGAAGGCAAATGGTATGTTGGCCTTCGTAGTGAGAGGGTTTGAGTACAGGAACAAGGATGTCTTACTGCAGTTGTACAGGGCCTTGGTGAGACCACATCTTGAGTATTGTGTGCAGTTTTGGTCGCCTTATCTGAGGAAGGATGTTCTTGCTATGGAAGGAGTTCAGCAAAGATTCACCAGGCTGATACCTGGGATGGCAGGAATGACGTATGAGGAGAGATTGGGTCGATTGGGCTTATACTCGCTGGAGTTTAGAAGAATGAGAGGGGATCTCATTGAAACTTATAAAATTCTGACAGCACTGGACAGAATAGATGCAGGAAGGATGTTCCCAATGGTCGGGGAGTCCTGAGCTGGGGGTCACAGTCTAAGGATAAGGGGTAAGCCATTTAGGACAGAAATGAGGAGGAATTTCTTCACATAGAGAGTGGTGAACCTGTGGAATTCTCTACCACAGAAGACAGTAGAGGCCAATTCATTAAATATATTCAAGAAGGACTTGGATATATTTCTTAAGGCTAAAGGGACCAAGGGGTATGGGGAGAAAGTAGGGATCGGGTACTGAATTTGGATGATCAGCCATGATCGCATTGAATGGTGGAGCAGGCTCGAGGGGCCGAATGGCCTACTCCTGCTCCTATCTTCTATGTTTCTATGTTTTCTTGTGTGTTGTTGGAGCTGCACTCATCCAGGCAAGTGGAGAGTATCCCATCACACTCCTGACTTGTGCCTTGTAGATGATGGAAAAGCTTTGGGGAGTCAGGAGGTGAGTCACTCTTCACAGGGTACCCAGCCTCTGACCTCCTCTTGTAGAGTTTTCCCCCTGATTCCCATTGACTTCAATTTTACTAAAGCTCCTTGATGCCATACTTGGTCAAATGCTGCCTTGATGTCAAGGGCAGTCACTCTCACCTCACTTGTGGAATTCAGCTTTTTTGTCCATGTTTGGACTGTAATGTGGTCTGGAGTTGAGTTGTCCTGTCGGAACCCAAACTTAGCATCAGTGAGCAGATTATTGGTGAGTAAGTGCTGCTTGATAGCACTGTCGACAACACCTTCCATCACATTGCTGATGATTGAGAGTAGACTGATGGGACAGTAATTCGCCTGGTTGGATTTGTCCTGCTTTTGGTGGACAAGACATACCTGGGCAATTTTCCACATTGTCGGGTAGATGCCGGTGTTGTAGCTGTAATGGAACAGCTTGACAAGAGGCGCAGCTAGTTTTGGAGCACATGCCTTCAGCACGATAGCCGGGATGTTGTCAGGGCCCATAGCCTTTGCTGTACCCAGTGCGCTCAGCCATTTCTTGGTCCTAGTAAAGGATCCCCTTGGAATGAGTGACCATAACATGGTTGAATTCCATTTTCAATTAGAGGGTGAGAAGGTTGGATCGCAAACAAGCGTGCTAAGCTTGAATAAAGGACACTATGAAGGTATGAGAGCGGAATTGAGTAGAGTGGATTGGGAAAATAGATTAAAGGGTAAGGCGATACATGATCAGTGGTGTACATTTAAGGAGTTATTTCACAACTTCCAAAAAAAACATATTCCACTGAGAAGAAAAGGGTGTAAAATAAAAGACAGCCATCCGTGGCTAAGTAAAGAAATTAAGGATAGTATTCGACTAAAAACAAGGGCATATAAGGTAGCCAAATCTAGTGGGAGGATAGAGGATTGGGAAAACTTTAAAAGACAGCAAAAAATAACAAAAAGATTGATTAAGAAAGGGAAGATAGATTATGAAAGTAAATTAGCAAAAAATATAAAAACAGATAGTAAGAGTTTTTATAGTTATATAAAAAGAAAAAGGGTGGCTAAAGTAAATGTTGGTCCCTTAGAGGATGAGACCGGGAAATTAATGGTGGGAAATATGGAGATGGCAAAAACACTGAATGAATATTTTATATCAGTCTTTACAGTAGAAGACACTAAGAATATCCCAACACTGGGCAAACAGGGGGCTAAAGGGGGGGAGGAGCTAAACACGATCAAAATCACTAAGGAAGTGGTACTCGGTAAAATAATGGGACTCAAGGCAGATAAATCACCTGGACCTGATGGCTTACATCCTAGGGTCTTGAGGGAAGTGGCGGTAGGGATTGTGGATGCATTGGTAATAATTTTCCAAAACTCCCTGGACTCGGCAAAGGTCCCGGCAGACTGGAAAACTGCTAATGTAACACCCTTATTTAAAAAGGGCAGTAGACAGAAGGCTGGAAACTTTCGACCGGTTAGCCTAACATCGGTGGTAGGTAATATTTTGGAGTCCATTATTAAGGAGACAGTAACAGGACATTTGGATAATCATAATTTAATGGGACAAAGTCAGCATGGTTTTATGAAGGGGAAGTCATGTTTGACAAATTTGCTGGCGTTCTTTGAGGAAGTAACATATAGGGTGGATAAAGGGGAACCAGTGGACATAGTGTATTTAGACTTCCAAAAGGCATTTGACTAGGTACCACACAAAAGATTATTGCTTAAGATAAAAAATCACGGGATTGGGGTAATATTCTGGCATGGATAGAGGATTGGCTATCTAACAGAAGGCAGAGAGTTGGGATAAATGGTTCATTCTCAGACTGGCAATCAGTAACTAGTGGTGTTCCGCAGGGGTCAGTGCTGGGTCCCCAACTCTTTACAATCTATATTAACGATTTGGAGGAGGGGACCGAGTGTAACATATCAAAGTTTGCAGATGATACTAAGATGGGAGGGAAAGTAGTGAGTGAGGAGGACATAAAAAACCTGCAAGGGGACATAGACAGGCTAAGTAAGTGGGCAGAGATTTGGCAGATGGAATACAACACTGGAAAGTATGAGGTTATGCACTTTGGCAGGAAAAATCGTAGAGCAAGTTATTATCTTAATGGCAAGAAACTGGAAAGTACTGAAGTACAAAGGGATCTGGGGGTCCTGGTGCACGAAACTCAAAAGGTTAGTATGCAGGTGCAGCAAGTGATTAAGAAGGCCAATAGAATGTTGGCTTTCATTGCGAAGGGGATAGAATATAAAAATAGGGAGGTATTGCTTCAGTTGTACAAGGTATTGGTGAGGCCGCACCTGGAATACTGCGTACAGTTTTGGTGTCCATACTTAAGAAAGGACATACTTGCTCTCGAGTCAGTACAAAGAAGGTTCACTCGGTTAATCCCGGGGATGAGGGGATGGACATATGAGGAGAGGCTGAGTAGATTGGGACTCTACTCATTGGAGTTCAGAAGAATGAGAGGCGATCTTATTGAAACATATAAGATTGTGAAGGGGTTGGATCGGGTGGATGCGGGGAGGATGTTCCCGATGATGGGTGAAACTAGAACTAGGGGGCATAGTCTTAGAATAAGGGGCTGTTCTTTCAAAACTGAGATGAGGAGGAACTACTTCACTCAGAGGGTGGTAGGTCCATGGAATATGCTGCCCCAAAAAGGGGCGGTAAAGTCGGGCGGCCGCTAAAGTTTGCGCCCGGTGCAAAGTCGAGCCCCCTTCGCCGATATTCAGTCGCATCGCCCTAAGAGGTTGCTGCTGCGCTAAAACAGGCGATGCACGACTATCATTAGGCGCTAAGCCGGCGGGCCGGGGTGCTAACAACGGAAGTTGGGTGCAGGGCAGGTGCGGCGAGCTGCTGATTGACGGCAGACACTCTGCTCCGGTGAGCTCTTAAAGGGGGAGGGTGGATTTGTTTTTTTGAAAGGCCGAGACTGGTGTATTTCTGTTTTTGGGGAGGGCTTCTCTCCATCAGTTTGTTATGTTCCTCCTCCTCCTCCTCCTCCTCCTCCTCCCCCTCCTCCTCCTCCTCCTCCTCCTCCTCCTCCTCCATCATCATCATCATCATCTACCTTTGTCTCTCATAAAGAAGCTACTGCAAGTGCCCTTTAATTTGCACTCCCCGCGGCCCGCCTCGGCTGTGTACCGTTCCACTTCACAGTCGTTCGGGCCGCCAGGCGCACAATGGGGCGGCGCGAGTGAAGTTCCGGTTCCGGGCGCACAAAGGGTGTTGCACGACGAAATGACGTCATGATCTGCGCGCGCAGATGAGCGCATGCAATGACTTTGCGCCGGCGCTAAATGTCTACTGAAGTTGGGGCGAGGCGCAGATTGCGCTGCGCCCAGGCGCTAAGCGCCTAGCGCTCGAGATCTACTCCTCCTAAGGCGCTAACGGCTGGCGCAGCCAACTGAATTTCTAGGCCAAAGTGTGCAGACAGTGTGGAAAAGTAGAACACATAACACGAGTCTGCAGGTCAGGAAAGAAAATCGGCAATAAGAAACCTACCAAAGGAAAGTACCAGAAGGCACATAAGATGACGGAGAATAGTTCAGACGAACAAAAGAGTGATAACGACTCCGAAAGCAGGGAACTGAGTTGTCTGAAACTACATAATGTGATCACAACAGAGGATCACCGAACCATTAGGGTCACTCTCAAGATAGCAGGAGTCCAGGTAAAGATGGAATTGGACACAGGATCAGCCCTAACAGTCATAAACCAACGGGACTACGAGCGGCTATTCTCACACATACCCTTGAGAGACACAAAAATTCTTTTGGAGACGTACACGGGGCAAAAAGTCTACCCCAAAGGAAAAATAAGGGTGACCGTTATATATAACGGTAAGGAAACACCAAAACTAGACCAGTATGTATTGCAAGATGGAGGACCACCATTACTGGGACGTGAATGGATCCGGAAAATACAACTGGATTGGCATTCCATACAGGCACTGGCTGTGGCTGACAAAAAGGATGACGATGTCACACCTGGGCGACTGTCAAAGTTCCTAACTGATGCGAAAGAAGTGTTCCAACAAGGACTCGGAACACTAAAAGGCATGACAGCGACGATTAAAATTGAAGAAAACGCAAGCCCAAAATTTTTTAAGGCCATTATGCGATCCAGCCAGCCGTCGGAGCAGAGCTGGAGAGTCTGGAATGTTCAGGTGTACTGTCCAAGGTAGACTGGAGCGAATGGGCTACACCCATCGTCCCTGTGATGAAAAAGTCGTTGAGCAGCACGCCTGGGGAACCAAAGAAGGTTCGCATCTGTGGCGACTTTAAGGTAACAGTGAACCCGGTCCTTCACACCGTACAATATCCACTTCCGCAGATTGAAGATATTTTCGCCTCGCTATCTGGAGGGAAACGCTTCACTAAGATTGATCTGGCCCAGGCGTATCTGCAAATGGAGGTAGAAGAAGCATCAAAAAAATACCTCACAATCAACACCCATAAAGGTCTCTACCAATACAACCGGCTGGTATTCGGGGTAGCATCAGCTCCGGCTATTTGGCAGAGGGCAATGGAACAAGTCCTGCAAGGGATTCCAGGGACCCAGTGTTATTTGGACAACATCCTGGTCACGGGCGAAAATGACAGTGATCACCTTGCCAACCTGGAGCAGGTGCTCACTAGATTGCAGGAATATGGGCTCCGAGCTAACCGCCCCAAATGCGAGTTTTTTAGAAAACAAATCTCGTATTGTGGCCACGTTATCGATAAAGAGGGGTTACATAAGTCCCCAGAGGAGATTGAGGCAGTAGTCAAGGCTCCAGCACCAGAAAATTTGTCACAACTGAGGTCGTTCCTTGGGCTGGTAAACTACTACCATAAGTCCTTGCCAAATTTGTCTACAATACTACACCCACTGAACACCCTACTGCAAACTGGGGTGCCATGGAAGTGGAGTGACGAATGTAGACGAGCTTTCCAGAAGAGCAAAACACTAATCACATCGAAAGAGGTATTGGTCCATTACAACCCAGCATTACCAATTCAGTTGGCATGTGATGCGTCACCCTACGGCATTGGAGCGGTGCTGTCGCACAAATTCTCAGACGGCTCAGAGAGGCCAATAGCCTTTGCGTCACGATCACCAACCTCAGCCGAGCGTAACTACGCCCAGATTGACAGGGAGGCCCTCAGCCTAGTGTGGGGAGTGAAAAAGTTCAATCACTATCTGCACGGGCAGAAATTCACCTTGCTGACTGATCACCAGCCTCTTGTCTCCATTTTTAATCCGAAGAAGGGCGTTCCGGTGATGACTGCGCAACGACTACAAAGATGGTCACTTTTTCTAGGGGCGCACCACTATGAGATTAAATATAAGGGCACGAAACAGCATGGAAATGCTGATGGGCTATCACGCCTGCCACTGCCTACTGCGGAGGAAGCACCAGCAGTGGATCCTGTCGAAATATTCCATTCAACTATAGTTGAATACCTACCGGTAACTAACGCTTGTATCGAAAAGGAAACCCGAAATGACCCGACACTGTCTCAGGTATATGATTTGATGGTGAAGGGATGGCCAGCACATGGCGACTCACTGTTGCCAGCATTCTCGACAAGGAGAGAACAGCTGTCAGTGTGCCGGGGGACCTTGATGTGTGGATCCCGAGTGGTAATTCCACCCAAGTTAAGGGATAGAGTGCTCAATGAGCTTCATGAGGGTCATCTGGGAGGGGTATAAATGAAAAGCCTAGCCAGGGCTTATGTGTGGTGGCCGGGATTCGATAAACAAATCGAGGACCTGACCAAGAGCTGCTCAGGATGCCAGAGAGTCCAAAATGCACCACCACAGGCCCCTCTACACCCATGGGAGTGGCCCTCATCTCCATGGCAACGGGTGCATATTGATTTTGCTGGTACTCAATGTTTTTAATAGCCGTGGATGCGCACTCGAAATGGCCTGAGGTCATCAAAATGTCCTCCACCACCACGGAGAAAACTATTGCAGTCCTACGGACCATTTTTGCCAGGAATGGCTTGCCAGAACAGATTTGCTCCGACAACGGACCACAGTTTGTGTCCGAAGAGTTCCAGAGGTTCTTGAAAAAGAATGGGGTAAGGCATTACACATCCGCCCCGTATCATCCAGCCACAAATGGATTGGCTGAGAGGTTCGTACAAACCTTTAAGAAGGCAATAAAGGCTATGTACAATGAAAACATTCTGCTGCAGCACAAGGTGGACAATTTCCTGCTCGCCTACCGGAATGCGACACATGCAGTCACCAACCAGGCCCCAGCCATGATGTTCTTTAACCGAAGGTTGAGATCTCGCCTGGATTTGCTCAGACCAAACGTACGAAGAGATGTTGAGAGTAAGCAATTCCAGCACATCCATGAGAAGCCAACAAGGAGATTCAATGTAGGGCAACCAGTCTTGGCCCGCGACTACCGAACAGAAAAATGGCAGCCAGGAACGATATGCACACGGCAGGGCCCACTGATGTACACAGTGGACGTTGGGGAGAGCATTGTGAGATGCCATGCTGACCAGATCCTAGAGTCACAGGAACAAGTCATACGTACCTGGTGATGAACCCAACGTACAGGTCGCATCTACCCCAGAAACAGTAGCATCGGAAGCTGATGAACCAACCGACGACAGGGGGCCAGAATCGCCTCCGCACCAAGAGCAAGACACTCGGGAAAGGCGCTATCCAGAAAGGATCAGGAAGCCTCCCCAAAGACTGAATTTATAAGTAGACTATTTTCAGCTAATGTTGCATGTTAAAAGTGTTAATTGTAATTAGTTTGATATTTAATTGTTAAATGAGTGTTATGGTACTGTTAATCTAAAAGGGGAGGAATTGTAATGTATGTACCTTTAAGGGGGGAACTACTTTGTACAGCTCATGCATACTGTAGTACCGGCAGTGACCACACCTGTATATAACGCTGAGTAGTAATCTGTACAGTTCAGTTGCAGTCTGAGCCACGTTGAGTAAACATCGTTTGTACCGTTCTCCACAGTCTGTGTCTGATTATACACGGACGTAACACCCTGAGTGAAGAAATGTCTCCTCATCTCAGTCCTAAATGGCCGCCCCTTATTCTGAGACTGTGACCCCTGGATCTAGACTCCCCAGCCAGGGGAAACAGTCTCCCTGCATCTACCCTGTCAAGCCCTGTAAGAATGTTGTATGTTTCAATGAGATCACCTCTCATTCTTCTAAACTCTAGAGAATATAGGCTTAGTCTACTCAACCTCTCCTCATAGGACAATCTCCCCATCCCAGGAATCAGTCTGGTGAACCTTCGTTGCACTCCCTCTATGCCAAATGTATCCCTCCTTAGGTAAGAAGACCAAAACTGTACACAATACTCCAGGTGTGGTCATGCCAGGGCACTATATAATTGCAGTAAGACGTCTTTACTCTTATATTCAAATCCTCTTGTAATAAAGGCCAACATACCATTTGCTTTCCTAATTGCTTGCCGTACCTGCATGTTAACTTTCAGTGATTCGTGTACAAGGACACCGAGGTCCCTCTGAACGCCAACATTTCCCAATATCTCACCATTTAAAAAAGATGACTTTTCCTACCAAAATGGATAACTTCACATTTCTCCCATTTGCCATGTTCTTGCCCACTCACTTAGCCTGTCCATATCCCCATGAAGCCTCTCTGCATCCTCCTCACAATTTACATTCCCACCTAGCTTTGTATCATCAGCAAGCTTGGATATATTACATTTGGTCCCCTCATCCAAATCATTGATATAGATTGTGAATAGCTGAGGCCCAAGCACTGATCCTTGCGGTACCCCACTAGTTACAGCCTGCCAACCTGATGATCTCCTGTTTATTCCTACTCTCTGTTTTCTGTCCATTAACCAATCCTCAATCCATGCTAATATATTACCCCCAATCCCATAAGCCCTAATTTTTTTAATAACCTCTTCTGTGGCACCTTATTGAATGCCTTCTGAAAATCCAAATTCACCACATCCACTGGTTCCCCCTTATCTATTCTGCTAGTTACAACCTCAGGAAACTCTAACAGATTTATCAAACATGATTTCCCTTTCATAAATCCATGATAACTCTGCCCAATCATATTCTTATTTGCTAAGTGCCCTGTTACCATGTCCTTAATAATGACTTCTAGCATTCTCCCTACTACTGATGTCACTACAAGTCCCCAAATGTTAGCAAGGAGGACTTGGCAGGTTTGATTGGACTGGGTGTGCCTTTGTCCTGTCCAGTGCCTAGGTCAGTCTGGTTTTATTCTTTGTACACTTCTTTATAGTGGTTTGGTACAACTGAGTGGCTTGCTAGGGCATTTGAGAGGGCAGTTAGAGTCAAGCACATTGCTGTGGGTCTGGAGTCACATATAGGACAGATCAGGTGAGGACAGCAGATTTCCTTTCCTAAAGGGCATTTAGTGAACCAGATGGGTTTTTATGACAATCTGCTTTTCATTCCCGATTTATTAATTAACTGAATTTAAATTCCCCAGCTGCCATGATGGGAGTTGAATTCATGTCTCCAGATCTCTGGATTACTAGTCCAGTAACATAACCACTATGCTACTATACCCTCCAGTGATATCTGAAGGATGTCTTTACCACATTGACAACTATCCTCCATAAACACCCTCATGATACCTTACTTTATAAGGAAGGAATGTTACCCCATGTAATGCATAATGTATTCTGCTGCTAAGATTGAGCTGAGTAACTTTAAGGCTAGAAAATCTAATAATTTTCATTGGGTAACAGAAACGCAGATTGGAAAATGCTTGTAAATTTTATTCTACGGGTCAGAAGTTTTGCATTTGTAAAAAAGTGGGACATCTGGGAGTAGACCTTGACTTTGCGCGATATTTTTAAATGGGTGAAAGCACCTCGGCAGGCCGTTTTACATTTCTCCCAATTTTTATTTCCATTGACTTTAAGGGCTGCCAACTCACTAGCACCCATTTTACACCATTGCACAAAGTCAAGTTCTACCCCTTGGTGTGTAATCTCTGCAGTATGATGGAAAAAGTACATGCTCAACGTAATTGCATGGAACTCTCATTTAGTATTGTGCCTCATTCTCAATGGACAGTGGCAGAAAAAAAATAAAATCTGCCCATTTGTGAACTGTCATATAGAAGTGCAAATGGCTAGCACGGGTACTTATTCTGTTAAATCGCAACATAAGGTAAGTTTATCCAAATTATTCAGCATGTGTGTACAACTGAAATGAAAAGCTGACCCCCTCACTCAGAAGGGAAGTCAGCCATGGGTGATTTCCCCCATTCCCCAGTCTCCTTAGACAAGAGACCCGGACCGTTTGTTGTTGCATAAGGAGTTCCAGTTTCCTAATCACACATCTCTTACTTGGCCACAGCATTATGTCAATGAGCTCTCAATGCCTGGAAAACATGTTTGCAGACAAAGTCACTTAGTGATAAACACAACTAGATTGTGAATAATCCTCTGGCACACTGATGTGCCTCAATGAATCCGAGACTCGACGTTAACGGAACAAAGCAAGGCTTTTATTAACTCAGAAAGTAATACACATTGGAGAAGTGTCTCTCATCCAGAGATCTGCTGTACTGCTGTGAGACACGCTGGGGCTTGCTTAAGTAGGGGCCAGGTATGGGCGGAGCCCTACACACAACACAATACAGGTAAGGAAATGATACTGAAACTAAACTAAACACAGGGAATACAGTGCCTGATGAATGGCATATTTCATCACATTCACCCCTTCTACAGATTTAGTCTGTTCGGGGGTTTGATAGTCCTCTGTGACCGACGTAGCTGTTGTGGTGCCGCGGGTGTCGGCTGGGTGTCCCCGGTGGCCTCCTGGGTCTCTGCCGGGGGCGCCGCCAGGGTTGTTGAAGGGGTAGTTGGTGGGGGCACCGTTGGTCGATGTTCTTCCGGGGGTGGTGAAAGGATAGTGGGTGGGTAAGAATTGCTGTCATCGTTGTTGCTGTTGTTGTCGTGGTTGTTGTCGTTACCGGCTGGGGCGACGTCTTTTATGGACACGGTGTCCTCCCTTCCGTCGGCGTGCCAGACATACGCGTATTGGGGGTTGGCATGGAGTAGGTGCACTGACTCCACGAGGGGGTCCGTCTTGTGGCCCCTCACATGCCTTCGTACAAATACCAGACCTGGGGTGGAGTGCCATGACGGCTTGGATACGCCTGAGGTGGATTTCCGGGGAAAGACAAACATTCGTTCATGAGGCGTGGCATTAGTGGCAGTACACAATAGTGACCGTATCGAATGGAGCACATCTGGGAGGACTTCCTGCCAGCGGGAGATAGGGAGGCCCTTGGTCCTTAGAGCTAGAGTGACTGCTTTCCATACTGTCCCGTTCTCTCACTCCACCTGGCCGTTACCCTGGGGGTTGTAGCTGGTGGTACGGCTCGTGGCGATCCCCCTGGACAGCATGTACTGGCGTAGCTCTTCACTCATGAAGGACGCCCCCCTATCCGTATGGATGTAGCTCGGCATACCGAACAGGCAGAACAGACTGTTGAGGCATTTAATGACCGTGGAGCTGGTCATGTCAGGGCAGGGGAAGGCGAATGGGAAACGGGAGTATTCGTCCACAATGTTCAGGAAGTAAACATTGCGGTCGACTGACGGGAGGGGGCCCTTGAAATCTAAGCTGAGCCGCTCAAAGGGCCGTGTAGCTTTGATTAAGTGGGCTCTATCTGGGCGGTAGAACCGAGGCTTGCACTCAGCGCAAGTGCGGCAGTTCCTGGTCAGAGACCGAACTTCCTCAATCGATTAGGGTAAGTTGCGGGACTTTATGAATTGGAACAGCCATGTGACCCCTGGGTGGCAGAGGTCGTTGTGGAGGGTCTGTAGCCGATCCCCGGTGGCGCTGGCACACATCCCTCGTGAGAGGGCGTCGGGGGATTCGTTAAGGGCCCCTGGCCGGTAAATGATGTCATACTCGAAGGTGGAGAGCTCGATCCGCCACCTAACAATCTTATCATTTTTAATCTTCCCCCTCTGTTTATTATTGAACATAAACGCTACCGACCGCTGGTCGGTAAGTAGGGTGAAGCGTTTGCCGGCTAGGTAGTGCCGCCAGTGGAGCACTGCCTCCACGATGGCTTGGGCCTCCTTTTCCACGGAGGAGTGTCTGATCTCGGGCCCTTGGAGGGTCCTCAAGAAGAAAGCAATGGGCCGCCCCGCCTGGTTGAGGGTGGCCGCCAAGGCAAAGTCAGACGCATCACTTTCCACTTGAAAGGGAGTGTTCTCGTCCGCTGCCTGTAGCGTGGCCCGCTCAATATCCCGCTTAATGCTTTTGAAGGCGGCGTGGGCCTCAGCAGAGAGCGGAAAAGAGGATGCTTTCAAGAGGGGGCGGGCTTTGTCGGAGTAGTTGGGGACCCATTGGGCATAATAAGAAAATAACCCCAGGCACCTTTTCAGGGCTTTGGGAGTGTTGGGCAGGGGGAGCTCCCGTAGGGGGCGCAATCGGTTGGGGTCTGGTCCGATTTCCCCATTCTCCACCACGCTGCCTAATATGAAGAGGCGCGTGGTGTTGAAAACGCACTTGTCCTCGTTGTAAGTGAGGTTGAGTTTTTGTGCGGTTTTCAGGAACCTCTCGAGGTTCGAGTCGTGATCCTACTGGTTGTGACCGCAGATGGTGACGTTGTCGAGGTAGGGGAAGGTTGCCTGCAAGTGGTGGTCATCGACCATGCGGTCCATCTCCCTCTGGAAGACCGAGACCCCATTCGTCACCCCAAAGGGGACTCTGAGGAATTGGTAGAGGCGTCTGTTCGCCTCGAAGGCGGTGTATGGGCAGTCCTCTGGTCTGATAGGGAGCTGATGGAACGCTGACTTGAGGTCGATGGTGGAGAACACCCGGTATTGGGCGATTTGGTTCACCATCTCGGATATGCGGGGTAGCGGGTAGGCGTCTAGCTGGGTGTATAGATTAACCATCTGGCTATAATCTATCACCATCCATTTCTTCTCGCTACCCCTCACCACCACCACTTGGGCGCACCACGGGCTGTTGCTGCGTTCGATAATGCGCTCCTTCAGGAGCCTGTCTACCTCGGTCGCGATAAACCGCCTGTCCTCCCAGCTGTACCTTCTGCTTTTGGTCGCTATTGGCCGGCAGTTGGGAGTAAGGTTCGCGAATAGCGAAGGCGGCTTTACCTTCAGGGTAGCCAGACCGCACACTGTGAGGGGCGGCTGGGACCCACCGTAATTGAGTGTGATGCTTTGGTGGTGGCACTGGAAATCCAGGCCCAAGATCACGCTCGCACATAGATTCTTCATGATTAGTAATTTAAAATTATCGTATACAGTTCCGTTAACGGACAATTGTACCGTGCAGTAACCCATAATGGTCGATGTCTGGGTTTTATCAGCCATAGAGATGGTGCCCCGAGCAGGGACCACCGTTAGAGAGAGTTGTTGTGCTAGTTCAGGGTGGATAAAACTCTCCGTGCTTCCACTGTCAATTAAACATTTAACCCCGCACCCATTTACCTCGATGTCCACCATTGATTTGGATAGCGGGTGCGGTCTGGTCTGGTCCACTGTGACCGATGCCACTGTAGGGCCCTGATCGAGACAAGATGGTGTCCACGCTGTCTGCTCACAAGATGGCGGACCCCACGAGGTCGGGCAAGATGGCGTCCAAGATGGCCGCTCCCACGGCGCACACACGGCGGTGGCGGGTTTTCCAGCGGGGTTCCCTCTGCACACCTTCCCAAAGTGCCCCTTCTTACCGCACTTAAAGCAGGTGGTGCCTTTCACCGGGCACAGGTTTCTGGTGTGCTTCGGCTGCCCGCAGAAGTAGCAGTTGGGGCCCCGACGCGTCGCGGCTGTCGTAGGGCTTCTGGGGGGAGAGCGGGGCCCCGACGGTGTCGGGCTGCCGGGCGGGGAAGATGCCTTCCAAGATGGCGGCGCCCTTGGTGCACACGTGGCGGCGTGGGTGGCGCGGGCCGAAGAGTAGGCGTCCGAGTTTCTCTGGGCCACATCCAGGGATCGCGCTGTGTCCACAGCCTGTTTCAGGTCCAATCCCGTTTTTTCCAGTAGTCTCTGCCGGATGTAAGTGGAGCTGAGGCCTGCGATAAAGGCATCACGAACAAGCTCGTCAGTGTACACCGCAGCTTTTACATCTTGGCACTTGCAGTCTTTGCCAAGCGTTTTCAGGGTGACTAGGAACTCATCTAGTGATTCCCCAGGTCGCTGTGTGCGAGTAGCGAGCAGATGCCTAGCGTACACCTCATTCGTAGGCTGCTGGTAATGCGCCTTTAGGATGTCGCAGGCGGCTGGGTATGTGTCGGCGTCTTGGATGAGGGGGTAAACCCGGTGGCTTACCCAATTCCGCAGGATTCCGAGTTTCATACTCTCAGCGTCCGTGGCGCCTGTGATGGCTGCGGAATTGTCCAGGAAGAATTCCATACACTTAAACCAGTGTCCGAATCGTGCCGATGCGTCCGAAGCATGCGGGTCCAAATCCAAACGTTCGGGTTTCAAGAGTTGGTCCATTGCATTGAAAATTGAGTTAATAAAATTGATGTGCCTCAATGAATCCGAGACTCGACGTTAACGGAACAAAGCAAGGCTTTTATTAACTCAGAAAGTAATACACATTGGAGAAGTGTCTCTCATCCAGAGATCTGCTGTACTGCTGTGAGACATGCTGGGGCTTGCTTAAGTAGGGGCCAGGTATGGGCGGAGCCCTACACACAATACAATACAGGTAAGGAAATGAAACTGAAACTAAACGAAACACAGGGAATACAGTGCCTGATGAATGGCATATTTCATCACAAACACTATCAACTGTGGCATGCCTACTCATCACCGCACCCCACACCCCCAACCCCTACCCATCCCCTCACTGAGAAGCAGTCTGGTTTTAGACACACTCCCCCACTAAGCAGTAATATTACTTGGGGACTTGAGACCAGTCCCCTACTGAGCAGCATCTTGATCTTCAGCACTGCCCATACAAGAAGAAGCTTTCTGGTCTTATCTTGCCCCCCACCCCACCCCAAAATAGACAGGCACATACAGACCTCAGATCCCCACACTGACATCGTTTTGGCTTTGAACCCTCACTCCCAAATGGAGGAACATCCTGGCCTCTGTTCTTTCCCCATCGCACCGTCCCCGCCAATAAAACACCACATTGGACTTAGCCTGTGGCATTTGGCCTTCCCATGTTTGGACACCAACTTTTAAAATTTAATTCCAAATGCAGCTACAAGCCATTGGTGGTTATTTTCATCACCCCACCATGCCATAACATCCACCAACTCCCCACCATCCCTTAACATCCACCATCTCCCCACCGTGCCATAACATCCACCATCTCCTCACCATCCCACAAAATCCACCAACTCCCCACCATCCCATAATATCCAGCATCTCCCCACCGTGCCATAATATCCACCATCTCCCCACCATCCCATAATATCCACCATCACCCCACCATCCCGTAATATTCGCCATCTCCCCACCATCCCATAATATCCACCATCTCCCCACCATCCCATAATATCCACCATCTCCCCACCGTCCCATAATATCCACCATCTCCCCACCGTCCCATAATATCCACCATCTCCCCACCATCCCATAATATCCACCATCTCCCCACCATCCCATAACATTCACCCTCTCCGCACCGTCCCATAATATCCACCATCTTCCCACCATCCCATAATATCCACCATCTCCCCACCATCCCATAATATCCACCATCTCCACACCATCCCATAACATCCACCCTCTCCGCACCGTCCCATAATATCCACCATCTTCCCACCATCCCATAACATCCACCCTCTCCCCACCGTCCCATAATATCCACCATCTCCCCACCATCCCATAATATCCACCATCTCCCCACCATCCCATAATATCCACCATCTCCCCACCGTCCCATAACATCCACCCTCTCCGCACCGTCCCATAATATCCACCATCTCCCCACCATCCCATAATATCCACCATCTCCCCACCATCCCATAATATCCACCATCTCCCCACCGTCCCATAATATCCAACATCTCCCCAACGTCCCATAATATCCACCATCTCCCCATCGTCCCATAACATCCACCATCTCCGCACCGTCCCATAATATCCACCATCTTCCCACCGTGCCATAATATCCACCGTCTACCAACCGTCCCATAACATCCACCATCTTCCCACCGTGCCATAACATCCACCATCTTCCCACCATGCCATAACATCCACCATCTTCCCACCATCCCATAACATCCACCATCTCCCCACCATCCCATAATATCCACCATCTCCCCACCATCCCATAACATCCACCATCTCCACGCCGTCCCATAACATCCACAATCTCCCCACCATCCCATAACATCCACCATCTCCCCACCATCCCATAATATCCACCATCTCCCCACCATCCCATAACATCCACCATCTCCCCACCATCCCATAATATCCACCATCTCCCCACCGTCCCATAATATCCACCATCTCCCCACCATCCCATAACATCCACCATCTCCCCACCATCCCATAATATCCACCATCTCCCCACCATCCCATAATATCCACCATCACCCCACCATCCCATAATATCCACCATCTCCCCACCGTCCGATAATATCCACCATCTCCCCACCATCCAATAATATCCACCATCTCCCCACCATCCCATAATATCCACCATCTCCCCACCATCCCATAATATCCACCATCTCCCCACCATCCCATAATATCCACCATCGCCCCACCGTCCCATAATATCCACCATCTCCCCACCGTCCCATAATATCCACCATCTCCCCACCGTCCCATAACATCCACCATCTCCGCACCGTCCCATAATATCCACCATCTTCCCACCGTGCCATAACATCCACCATCTCCCAACCGTCCCATAACATCCACCATCTTCCCACCGTGCCATAACATCCACCATCTCCGCACCTTCCCATAACATCCACAATCTCCCCACCTTCCCATAACATCCACCATCTCCCCACCGTCCCATAATATCCACCGCCTCCTCACCATCCCATAACATCCACCATCTCCCCACCGTCCCATAATATCCACCATCTCCGCAACGTCCCATTATATCCACCATCTCCCCACCATCCCATAACATCCACCATCTCCCCACCATCCCATAATATCCACCATCACCCCACCATCCCATAATATCCACCATCTCCGCACGTCCCTTAATATCCACCACCTCCCCACCATCCCATAACATCCACCATCTCCCCACCATCCCATAACATCCACCATCTCCCCACCATCCCATAACATAGACCATCTCGCCACCATCCCATAATATCCACCATCTCCCCACCGTCCCATAATATCCACCATCTCCGCGCCGTCCCATAATATCCACCATCTCCCCACCATCCCACAATATCCACCATCTCCCCGCCATCCCATAATATCCACCATCTCCCCACCGTCCCATAATATCCACCATCTCCCCACCGTCCCATAATATCCACCATCTCCCCACCGTCCCACAACATCCACCATCTCCGCACCGTCCCATAATATCCACCATCTTCCCACCGTGCCATAACATCCACCATCTCCCAACCGTCCCATAACATCCACCATCTTCCCACTGTGCCATAACATCCACCATCTTCCCACCATGCCATAACATCCACCATCTTCCCACCATCCCATAACATCCACCATCTCCCCACCATCCCATAATATCCACCATCTCCCCACCATCCCATAACATCCGCCATCACCGCACCTTCCCATAACATCCACCATCTCCCCACCTTCCCATAACATCCACCATCTCCCCACCATCCCATAATATCCACCGCCTCCCCACCGTCCCATAACATCCACCATCTCCCCACCGTCCCATAATATCCACCATCTCCCCAACGTCCCATAATATCCACCATCTCCCCACCATCCCATAACATCCACCATCTCTCCACCATCCCATAATATCCACCATCTCCCCACCATCCCATAATATCCACCATCTCCGCACGTCCCATAATATCCACCACCTCCCCACCATCCCATAACATCCACCATCTCCCCACCATCCCATAACATCCACCATCTCCCCACCATCCCATAACATCCATCATCTCGCCACCATCACATAATATCCACCATCTCCCCACCGTCCCATAATATCCACCATCTGCCCACCATCCCATAACATCCACCATCTCCCCACCATCCCATAATATCCACCATCTCCCCACCATCCCATAATATCCACCATCTCCGCACCGTCCCATAATATCCACCATCTCCCCACCATCCCATAATATCCACCATCTCCCCACCGTCCCATAATATCCACCATCTCCCCACCATCCCATAATATCCACCAACTCCCCACCGTCCCATAATATCCACCATCACCCCACCGTCCCATAATATCGACCATCTTCCCACCGTGCCATAACATCCACCATCTCCCAACCGTCCCATAACATCCACCATCTTCCCACCGTGCCATAACATCCACCATCTTCCCACCATGCCATAACATCCACCATCTTCCCACAATCCCATAACATCCACCATCTCCCCACCATCCCATAATATCCACCATCTCCCCACCATCCCATAACATCCGCCATCACCGCACCTTCCCATAACATCCACCATCTCCCCACCTTCCCATAACATCCACCATCTCCCCACCATCCCATAATATCCACCGCCTCCCCACCGTCCCATAACATCCACCATCTCCCCACCGTCCCATAATATCCACCATCTCCCCAACGTCCCATAATATCCAACATCTCCCCACCATCCCATAATATCCACCATCTCCCCACCATCCCATAATATCCACCATCTCCCCACCATCCCATAATATCCACCATCTCTGCACGTCCCATAATATCCACCACCTCCCCACCATCCCATAACATCCACCATCTCCCCACCATCCCATAACATCCACCATCTCCCCACCATCCCATAACATCCATCATCTCGCCACCATCCCATAATATCCACCATCTCCCCACCGTCCCATAATATCCACCATCTGCCCACCATCCCATAACATCCACCATCTCCCCACCATCCCATAATATCCACCATCTCCCCACCATCCCATAATATCCACCATCTCCGCACCGTCCCATAATATCCACCATCTTCCCACCGTGCCATAACATCCACCATCTCCCCACCATCCCATAACATCCACCATCTCCCGACATCCCATAATATCCACCAACTCCCCACCATCCCATAATATCCACCATCTCCCCACCATCCCATAATATCCACCATCTCCCCACCGTCCCATAATATCCACCATCTCCCCACCATCCCATAATATCCACCAACTCCCCACCGTCCCATAATATCCACCATCACCCCACCGTCCCATAATATCCACCATCTCCCCATCGTCCCATAACATCCACCATCTCCGCACCGTCCCATAATATCCACCATCTTCCCACCGTGCCATAATATCCACCGTCTACCAACCGTCCCATAACATCCACCATCTTCCCACCGTGCCATAACATCCACCATCTTCCCACCATGCCATAACATCCACCATCTTCCCACCATCCCATAACATCCACCATCTCCCCACCATCCCATAATATCCACCATCTCCCCACCATCCCATAACATCCACCATCTCCACGCTGTCCCATAACATCCACAATCTCCCCACCATCCCATAACATCCACCATCTCCCCACCATCCCATAATATCCACCATCTCCCCACCATCCCATAACATCCACCATCTCCCCACCATCCCATAATATCCACCATCTCCCCATCGTCCCATAATATCCACCATCTCCCCACCATCCCATAACATCCACCATCTCCCCACCATCCCATAATATCCACCATCTCCCCACCATCCCATAATATCCACCATCACCCCACCATCCCATAATATCCACCATCTCCCCACCGTCCGATAATATCCACCATCTCCCCACCATCCAATAATATCCACCATCTCCCCACCATCCCATAATATCCACCATCTCCCCACCATCCCATAACATCCACCATCTCCCCACCATCCCATAATATCCACCATCGCCCCACCGTCCCATAATATCCACCATCTCCCCACCGTCCCATAATATCCACCATCTCCCCACCGTCCCATAACATCCACCATCTCCGCACCGTCCCATAATATCCACCATCTTCCCACCGTGCCATAACATCCACCATCTCCCAACCGTCCCATAACATCCACCATCTTCCCACCGTGCCATAACATCCACCATCTCCGCACCTTCCCATAACATCCACCATCTCCCCACCTTCCCATAACATCCACCATCTCCCCACCGTCCCATAATATCCACCGCCTCCTCACCATCCCATAACATCCACCATCTCCCCACCGTCCCATAATATCCACCATCTCCGCAACGTCCCATTATATCCACCATCTCCCCACCATCCCATAACATCCACCATCTCCCCACCATCCCATAATATCCACCATCACCCCACCATCCCATAATATCCACCATCTCCGCACGTCCCTTAATATCCACCACCTCCCCACCATCCCATAACATCCACCATCTCCCCACCATCCCATAACATCCACCATCTCCCCACCATCCCATAACATAGACCATCTCGCCACCATCCCATAATATCCACCATCTCCCCACCGTCCCATAATATCCACCATCTCCGCGCCGTCCCATAATATCCACCATCTCCCCACCATCCCACAATATCCACCATCTCCCCGCCATCCCATAATATCCACCATCTCCCCACCATCCCATAATATCCACCATCTCCCCACCGTCCCATAATATCCACCATCTCCCCACCGTCCCACAACATCCACCATCTCCGCACCGTCCCATAATATCCACCATCTTCCCACCGTGCCATAACATCCACCATCTCCCAACCGTCCCATAACATCCACCATCTTCCCACTGTGCCATAACATCCACCATCTTCCCACCATGCCATAACATCCACCATCTTCCCACCATCCCATAACATCCACCATCTCCCCACCATCCCATAATATCCACCATCTCCCCACCATCCCATAACATCCGCCATCACCGCACCTTCCCATAACATCCACCATCTCCCCACCTTCCCATAACATCCACCATCTCCCCACCATCCCATAATATCCACCGCCTCCCCACCGTCCCATAACATCCACCATCTCCCCACCGTCCCATAATATCCACCATCTCCCCAACGTCCCATAATATCCACCATCTCCCCACCATCCCATAACATCCACCATCTCTCCACCATCCCATAATATCCACCATCTCCCCACCATCCCATAATATCCACCATCTCCGCACGTCCCATAATATCCACCACCTCCCCACCATCCCATAACATCCACCATCTCCCCACCATCCCATAACATCCACCATCTCCCCACCATCCCATAACATCCATCATCTCGCCACCATCACATAATATCCACCATCTCCCCACCGTCCCATAATATCCACCATCTGCCCACCATCCCATAACATCCACCATCTCCCCACCATCCCATAATATCCACCATCTCCCCACCATCCCATAATATCCACCATCTCCGCACCGTCCCATAATATCCACCATCTCCCCACCATCCCATAATATCCACCATCTCCCCACCGTCCCATAATATCCACCATCTCCCCACCATCCCATAATATCCACCAACTCCCCACCGTCCCATAATATCCACCATCACCCCACCGTCCCATAATATCGACCATCTTCCCACCGTGCCATAACATCCACCATCTCCCAACCGTCCCATAACATCCACCATCTTCCCACCGTGCCATAACATCCACCATCTTCCCACCATGCCATAACATCCACCATCTTCCCACAATCCCATAACATCCACCATCTCCCCACCATCCCATAATATCCACCATCTCCCCACCATCCCATAACATCCGCCATCACCGCACCTTCCCATAACATCCACCATCTCCCCACCTTCCCATAACATCCACCATCTCCCCACCATCCCATAATATCCACCGCCTCCCCACCATCCCATAACATCCACCATCTCCCCACCGTCCCATAATATCCACCATCTCCTCAACGTCCCATAATATCCAACATCTCCCCACCATCCCATAATATCCACCATCTCCCCACCATCCCATAATATCCACCATCTCCCCACCATCCCATAATATCCACCATCTCTGCACGTCCCATAATATCCACCACCTCCCCACCATCCCATAACATCCACCATCTCCCCACCATCCCATAACATCCACCATCTCCCCACCATCCCATAACATCCATCATCTCGCCACCATCCATAATATCCACCATCTCCCCACCGTCCCATAATATCCACCATCTGCCCACCATCCCATAACATCCACCATCTCCCCACCATCCCATAATATCCACCATCTCCCCACCATCCCATAATATCCACCATCTCCGCACCGTCCCATAATATCCACCATCTTCCCACCGTGCCATAACATCCACCATCTCCCCACCATCCCATAACATCCACCATCTCCCGACATCCCATAATATCCACCAACTCCCCACCATCCCATAATATCCACCATCTCCCCACCATCCCATAATATCCACCATCTCCCCACCGTCCCATAATATCCACCATCTCCCCACCATCCCATAATATCCACCAACTCCCCACCGTCCCATAATATCCACCATCACCCCACCGTCCCATAATATCCACCATCTCCCCACCGTCCCATAATATCCACCAACTCCCCACCATCCCATAATATCCACCATCTCCCCACCATCCCATAATATCCACCATCTCCCCACCATCCCATAATATCCACCATCTCCCCACCATCCCATAATATGAACCATCTCCCCACCATCCCATAATATCCACCATCTCCCCACCGTCCCATAATATCCACCATCTCCCCACTGTCCCATAATATCCACCAACTCCCCACCGTCCCATAACATCCACCATCTCCGCACTGTCCCATAATATCCACCATCGTCCCACCGTGCCATAATTTCCACCATCTCCCAACCGTCCCATAACATCCACCATCTTCCCACCGTGCCATAACATCCACCATCTTCCCACCATGCCATAACATCCACCATCTTCCCACCATCCCATAACATTCACCATCTCCCCACCATTCCATAATATCCACCATCTCCCCACCATCCCATAACATCCACCATCTCCACGCCGTCCCATAACATCCGCCATCTACCCACCATCCCATAACATCCACCATCTCCCCATCGTCCCATAATATCCACCATCTCCCCACCATCCCATAACATCCACTATCTCCCCACCATCCCATAATAACCACCATCTCCCCACCGTCCCATAATATCCACCATCTCCCCACCATCCCATAACATCCACCATCTCCCCACCATCCCATAATATCCACCATCTCCCCACCATCCCATAATATCCCCCATCACCCCACCATCCCATAATATCCACCATCTCCCCACCATCCCATAATATCCACCATCTCCCCACCATCCCATAATATCCACCATCTCCCCACCGTCCCATAATATCCACCATCTCCCCACCATCCAATAATATCCACCATCACCCCACCATCCCATAATATCCACCATCTCCCCACCATCCCATAATATCCACCATCTCCGCGCCGTCCCATAATATCCACGATCTCCCCACCGTCCCATAATATCCACCATCTCCCCACCGTCCCATAATATCCACCATCTCCCCACCGTCCCATAACATTCACCATCTCCGCACCGTCCCATAATATCCACCGCCTCCCCACCGTCCCATAACATCCACCATCTCCCCACCGTCCCATAATATCCACCATCTCCCCAACGTCCCATAATATCCACCATCTCCCCACCATCCCATAACATCCACCATCTCCCCACCATCCCATAATATCCACCATCTCCCCACCATCCCATAATATCCACCATCTCCGCACGTCCCATAATATCCACCACCTCCCCACCATCCCATAACATCCACCATCTCCCCACCATCCCATAACATCCACCATCTCCCCACCATCCCATAATATCCACCATCACCCCACCGTCCCATAATATCGACCATCTTCCCACCGTGCCATAACATCCACCATCTCCCAACCGTCCCATAACATCCACCATCTTCCCACCGTGCCATAACATCCACCATCTTCCCACCATGCCATAACATCCACCATCTTCCCACAATCCCATAACATCCACCATCTCCCCACCATCCCATAATATCCACCATCTCCCCACCATCCCATAACATCCGCCATCACCGCACCTTCCCATAACATCCACCATCTCCCCACCTTCCCATAACATCCACCATCTCCCCACCGTCCCATAATATCCACCGCCTCCCCACCGTCCCATAACATCCACCATCTCCCCACCGTCCCATAATATCCACCATCTCCCCAACGTCCCATAATATCCAACATCTCCCCACCATCCCATAACATCCACCATCTCCCCACCATCCCATAATATCCACCATCTCCCCACCATCCCATAACATCCGCCATCACCGCACCTTCCCATAACATCCACCATCTCCCCACCTTCCCATAACATCCACCATCTCCCCACCATCCCATAATATCCACCGCCTCCCCACCGTCCCATAACATCCACCATCTCCCCACCGTCCCATAATATCCACCATCTCCCCAACGTCCCATAATATCCAACATCTCCCCACCATCCCATAATATCCACCATCTCCCCACCATCCCATAATATCCACCATCTCCCCACCATCCCATAATATCCACCATCTCCGCACGTCCCATAATATCCACCACCTCCCCACCATCCCATAACATCCACCATCTCCCCACCATCCCATAACATCCACCATCTCCCCACCATCCCATAACATCCATCATCTCGCCACCATCCCATAATATCCACCATCTCCCCACCGTCCCATAATATCCACCATCTGCCCACCATCCCATAACATCCACCATCTCCCCACCATCCCATAATATCCACCATCTCCCCACCATCCCATAATATCCACCATCTCCGCACCGTCCCATAATATCCACCATCTTCCCACCGTGCCATAACATCCACCATCTCCCCACCATCCCATAACATCCACCATCTCCCGACATCCCATAATATCCACCAACTCCCCGCCATCCCATAATATCCACCATCTCCCCACCATCCCATAATATCCACCATCTCCCCACCGTCCCATAATATCCACCATCTCCCCACCATCCCATAATATCCACCAACTCCCCACCGTCCCATAATATCCACCATCACCCCACCGTCCCATAATATCCACCATCTCCCCACCGTCCCATAATATCCACCAACTCCCCACCATCCCATAATATCCACCATCTCCCCACCATCCCATAATATCCACCATCTCCCCACCATCCCATAATATCCACCATCTCCCCACCATCCCATAATATGAACCATCTCCCCACCATCCCATAATATCCACCATCTCCCCACCGTCCCATAATATCCACCATCTCCCCACTGTCCCATAATATCCACCAACTCCCCACCGTCCCATAACATCCACCATCTCCGCACTGTCCCATAATATCCACCATCGTCCCACCGTGCCATAATTTCCACCATCTCCCAACCGTCCCATAACATCCACCATCTTCCCACCGTGCCATAACATCCACCATCTTCCCACCATGCCATAACATCCACCATCTTCCCACCATCCCATAACATTCACCATCTCCCCACCATTCCATAATATCCACCATCTCCCCACCATCCCATAACATCCACCATCTCCACGCCGTCCCATAACATCCGCCATCTACCCACCATCCCATAACATCCACCATCTCCCCATCGTCCCATAATATCCACCATCTCCCCACCATCCCATAACATCCACTATCTCCCCACCATCCCATAATAACCACCATCTCCCCACCGTCCCATAATATCCACCATCTCCCCACCATCCCATAACATCCACCATCTCCCCACCATCCCATAATATCCACCATCTCCCCACCATCCCATAATATCCCCCATCACCCCACCATCCCATAATATCCACCATCTCCCCACCATCCCATAATATCCACCATCTGCCCACCATCCCATAATATCCACCATCTCCCCACCGTCCCATAATATCCACCATCTCCCCACCATCCAATAATATCCACCATCACCCCACCATCCCATAATATCCACCATCTCCCCACCATCCCATAATATCCACCATCACCCCACCGTCCCATAATATCGACCATCTTCCCACCGTGCCATAACATCCACCATCTCCCAACCGTCCCATAACATCCACCATCTTCCCACCGTGCCATAACATCCACCATCTTCCCACCATGCCATAACATCCACCATCTTCCCACAATCCCATAACATCCACCATCTCCCCACCATCCCATAATATCCACCATCTCCCCACCATCCCATAACATCCGCCATCACCGCACCTTCCCATAACATCCACCATCTCCTCACCTTCCCATAACATCCACCATCTCCCCACCGTCCCATAATATCCACCGCCTCCCCACCGTCCCATAACATCCACCATCTCCCCACCGTCCCATAATATCCACCATCTCCCCAACGTCCCATAATATCCAACATCTCCCCACCATCCCATAACATCCACCATCTCCCCACCATCCCATAATATCCACCATCTCCCCACCATCCCATAACATCCGCCATCACCGCACCTTCCCATAACATCCACCATCTCCCCACCTTCCCATAACATCCACCATCTCCCCACCATCCCATAATATCCACCGCCTCCCCACCGTCCCATAACATCCACCATCTCCCCACCGTCCCATAATATCCACCATCTCCCCAACGTCCCATAATATCCAACATCTCCCCACCATCCCATAATATCCACCATCTCCCCACCATCCCATAATATCCACCATCTCCCCACCATCCCATAATATCCACCATCTCCGCACGTCCCATAATATCCACCACCTCCCCACCATCCCATAACATCCACCATCTCCCCACCATCCCATAACATCCACCATCTCCCCACCATCCCATAACATCCATCATCTCGCCACCATCCCATAATATCCACCATCTCCCCACCGTCCCATAATATCCACCATCTGCCCACCATCCCATAACATCCACCATCTCCCCACCATCCCATAATATCCACCATCTCCCCACCATCCCATAATATCCACCATCTCCGCCCCGTCCCATAATATCCACCATCTTCCCACCGTGCCATAACATCCACCATCTCCCCACCATCCCATAACATCCACCATCTCCCGACATCCCATAATATCCACCAACTCCCCACCATCCCATAATATCCACCATCTCCCCACCATCCCATAACATCCACCATCTCCACGCCGTCCCATAACATCCACAATCTCCCCACCATCCCATAACATCCACCATCTCCCCACCATCCCATAATATCCACCATCTCCCCACCATCCCATAACATCCACCATCTCCCCACCATCCCATAATATCCACCATCTCCCCACCGTCCCATAATATCCACCATCTCCCCACCATCCCATAACATCCACCATCTCCCCACCATCCCATAATATCCACCATCTCCCCACCATCCCATAATATCCACCATCACCCCACCATCCCATAATATCCACCATCTCCCCACCGTCCGATAATATCCACCATCTCCCCACCATCCAATAATATCCACCATCTCCCCACCATCCCATAATATCCACCATCTCCCCACCATCCCATAACATCCACCATCTCCCCACCATCCCATAATATCCACCATCGCCCCACCGTCCCATAATATCCACCATCTCCCCACCGTCCCATAATATCCACCATCTCCCCACCGTCCCATAACATCCACCATCTCCGCACCGTCCCATAATATCCACCATCTTCCCACCGTGCCATAACATCCACCATCTCCCAACCGTCCCATAACATCCACCATCTTCCCACCGTGCCATAACATCCACCATCTCCGCACCTTCCCATAACATCCACCATCTCCCCACCTTCCCATAACATCCACCATCTCCCCACCGTCCCATAATATCCACCGCCTCCTCACCATCCCATAACATCCACCATCTCCCCACCGTCCCATAATATCCACCATCTCCGCAACGTCCCATTATATCCACCATCTCCCCACCATCCCATAACATCCACCATCTCCCCACCATCCCATAATATCCACCATCACCCCACCATCCCATAATATCCACCATCTCCGCACGTCCCTTAATATCCACCACCTCCCCACCATCCCATAACATCCACCATCTCCCCACCATCCCATAACATCCACCATCTCCCCACCATCCCATAACATAGACCATCTCGCCACCATCCCATAATATCCACCATCTCCCCACCGTCCCATAATATCCACCATCTCCGCGCCGTCCCATAATATCCACCATCTCCCCACCATCCCACAATATCCACCATCTCCCCGCCATCCCATAATATCCACCATCTCCCCACCGTCCCATAATATCCACCATCTCCCCACCGTCCCATAATATCCACCATCTCCCCACCGTCCCACAACATCCACCATCTCCGCACCGTCCCATAATATCCACCATCTTCCCACCGTGCCATAACATCCACCATCTCCCAACCGTCCCATAACATCCACCATCTTCCCACTGTGCCATAACATCCACCATCTTCCCACCATGCCATAACATCCACCATCTTCCCACCATCACATAACATCCACCATCTCCCCACCATCCCATAATATCCACCATCTCCCCACCATCCCATAACATCCGCCATCACCGCACCTTCCCATAACATCCACCATCTCCCCACCTTCCCATAACATCCACCATCTCCCCACCATCCCATAATATCCACCGCCTCCCCACCGTCCCATAACATCCACCATCTCCCCACCGTCCCATAATATCCACCATCTCCCCAACGTCCCATAATATCCACCATCTCCCCACCATCCCATAACATCCACCATCTCTCCACCATCCCATAATATCCACCATCTCCCCACCATCCCATAATATCCACCATCTCCGCACGTCCCATAATATCCACCACCTCCCCACCATCCCATAACATCCACCATCTCCCCACCATCCCATAACATCCACCATCTCCCCACCATCCCATAACATCCATCATCTCGCCACCATCACATAATATCCACCATCTCCCCACCGTCCCATAATATCCACCATCTGCCCACCATCCCATAACATCCACCATCTCCCCACCATCCCATAATATCCACCATCTCCCCACCATCCCATAATATCCACCATCTCCGCACCGTCCCATAATATCCACCATCTCCCCACCATCCCATAATATCCACCATCTCCCCACCGTCCCATAATATCCACCATCTCCCCACCATCCCATAATATCCACCAACTCCCCACCGTCCCATAATATCCACCATCACCCCACCGTCCCATAATATCGACCATCTTCCCACCGTGCCATAACATCCACCATCTCCCAACCGTCCCATAACATCCACCATCTTCCCACCGTGCCATAACATCCACCATCTTCCCACCATGCCATAACATCCACCATCTTCCCACAATCCCATAACATCCACCATCTCCCCACCAACCCATAATATCCACCATCTCCCCACCATCCCATAACATCCGCCATCACCGCACCTTCCCATAACATCCACCATCTCCCCACCTTCCCATAACATCCACCATCTCCCCACCATCCCATAATATCCACCGCCTCCCCACCGTCCCATAACATCCACCATCTCCCCACCGTCCCATAATATCCACCATCTCCTCAACGTCCCATAATATCCAACATCTCCCCACCATCCCATAATATCCACCATCTCCCCACCATCCCATAATATCCACCATCTCCCCACCATCCCATAATATCCACCATCTCTGCACGTCCCATAATATCCACCACCTCCCCACCATCCCATAACATCCACCATCTCCCCACCATCCCATAACATCCACCATCTCCCCACCATCCCATAACATCCATCATCTCGCCACCATCCATAATATCCACCATCTCCCCACCGTCCCATAATATCCACCATCTGCCCACCATCCCATAACATCCACCATCTCCCCACCATCCCATAATATCCACCATCTCCCCACCATCCCATAATATCCACCATCTCCGCACCGTCCCATAATATCCACCATCTTCCCACCGTGCCATAACATCCACCATCTCCCCACCATCCCATAACATCCACCATCTCCCGACATCCCATAATATCCACCAACTCCCCACCATCCCATAATATCCACCATCTCCCCACCATCCCATAATATCCACCATCTCCCCACCGTCCCATAATATCCACCATCTCCCCACCATCCCATAATATCCACCAACTCCCCACCGTCCCATAATATCCACCATCACCCCACCGTCCCATAATATCCACCATCTCCCCACCGTCCCATAATATCCACCAACTCCCCACCATCCCATAATATCCACCATCTCCCCACCATCCCATAATATCCACCATCTCCCCACCATCCCATAATATCCACCATCTCCCCACCATCCCATAATATGAACCATCTCCCCACCATCCCATAATATCCACCATCTCCCCACCGTCCCATAATATCCACCATCTCCCCACTGTCCCATAATATCCACCAACTCCCCACCGTCCCATAACATCCACCATCTCCGCACTGTCCCATAATATCCACCATCGTCCCACCGTGCCATAATTTCCACCATCTCCCAACCGTCCCATAACATCCACCATCTTCCCACCGTGCCATAACATCCACCATCTTCCCACCATGCCATAACATCCACCATCTTCCCACCATCCCATAACATTCACCATCTCCCCACCATTCCATAATATCCACCATCTCCCCACCATCCCATAACATCCACCATCTCCACGCCGTCCCATAACATCCGCCATCTACCCACCATCCCATAACATCCACCATCTCCCCATCGTCCCATAATATCCACCATCTCCCCACCATCCCATAACATCCACTATCTCCCCACCATCCCATAATAACCACCATCTCCCCACCGTCCCATAATATCCACCATCTCCCCACCATCCCATAACATCCACCATCTCCCCACCATCCCATAATATCCACCATCTCCCCACCATCCCATAATATCCCCCATCACCCCACCATCCCATAATATCCACCATCTCCCCACCATCCCATAATATCCACCATCTCCCCACCATCCCATAATATCCACCATCTCCCCACCGTCCCATAATATCCACCATCTCCCCACCATCCAATAATATCCACCATCACCCCACCATCCCATAATATCCACCATCTCCCCACCATCCCATAATATCCACCATCTCCGCGCCATCCCATAATATCCACGATCTCCCCACCGTCCCATAATATCCACCATCTCCCCACCGTCCCATAATATCCACCATCTCCCCACCGTCCCATAACATTCACCATCTCCGCACCGTCCCATAATATCCACCGCCTCCCCACCGTCCCATAACATCCACCATCTCCCCACCGTCCCATAATATCCACCATCTCCCCAACGTCCCATAATATCCACCATCTCCCCACCATCCCATAACATCCACCATCTCCCCACCATCCCATAATATCCACCATCTCCCCACCATCCCATAATATCCACCATCTCCGCACGTCCCATAATATCCACCACCTCCCCACCATCCCATAACATCCACCATCTCCCCACCATCCCATAACATCCACCATCTCCCCACCATCCCATAATATCCACCATCACCCCACCGTCCCATAATATCGACCATCTTCCCACCGTGCCATAACATCCACCATCTCCCAACCGTCCCATAACATCCACCATCTTCCCACCGTGCCATAACATCCACCATCTTCCCACCATGCCATAACATCCACCATCTTCCCACAATCCCATAACATCCACCATCTCCCCACCATCCCATAATATCCACCATCTCCCCACCATCCCATAACATCCGCCATCACCGCACCTTCCCATAACATCCACCATCTCCCCACCTTCCCATAACATCCACCATCTCCCCACCGTCCCATAATATCCACCGCCTCCCCACCGTCCCATAACATCCACCATCTCCCCACCGTCCCATAATATCCACCATCTCCCCAACGTCCCATAATATCCAACATCTCCCCACCATCCCATAACATCCACCATCTCCCCACCATCCCATAATATCCACCATCTCCCCACCATCCCATAACATCCGCCATCACCGCACCTTCCCATAACATCCACCATCTCCCCACCTTCCCATAACATCCACCATCTCCCCACCATCCCATAATATCCACCGCCTCCCCACCGTCCCATAACATCCACCATCTCCCCACCGTCCCATAATATCCACCATCTCCCCAACGTCCCATAATATCCAACATCTCCCCACCATCCCATAATATCCACCATCTCCCCACCATCCCATAATATCCACCATCTCCCCACCATCCCATAATATCCACCATCTCCGCACGTCCCATAATATCCACCACCTCCCCACCATCCCATAACATCCACCATCTCCCCACCATCCCATAACATCCACCATCTCCCCACCATCCCATAACATCCATCATCTCGCCACCATCCCATAATATCCACCATCTCCCCACCGTCCCATAATATCCACCATCTGCCCACCATCCCATAACATCCACCATCTCCCCACCATCCCATAATATCCACCATCTCCCCACCATCCCATAATATCCACCATCTCCGCACCGTCCCATAATATCCACCATCTTCCCACCGTGCCATAACATCCACCATCTCCCCACCATCCCATAACATCCACCATCTCCCGACATCCCATAATATCCACCAACTCCCCACCATCCCATAATATCCACCATCTCCCCACCATCCCATAATATCCACCATCTCCCCACCGTCCCATAATATCCACCATCTCCCCACCATCCCATAATATCCACCAACTCCCCACCGTCCCATAATATCCACCATCACCCCACCGTCCCATAATATCCACCATCTCCCCACCGTCCCATAATATCCACCAACTCCCCACCATCCCATAATATCCACCATCTCCCCACCATCCCATAATATCCACCATCTCCCCACCATCCCATAATATCCACCATCTCCCCACCATCCCATAATATGAACCATCTCCCCACCATCCCATAATATCCACCATCTCCCCACCGTCCCATAATATCCACCATCTCCCCACTGTCCCATAATATCCACCAACTCCCCACCGTCCCATAACATCCACCATCTCCGCACTGTCCCATAATATCCACCATCGTCCCACCGTGCCATAATTTCCACCATCTCCCAACCGTCCCATAACATCCACCATCTTCCCACCGTGCCATAACATCCACCATCTTCCCACCATGCCATAACATCCACCATCTTCCCACCATCCCATAACATTCACCATCTCCCCACCATTCCATAATATCCACCATCTCCCCACCATCCCATAACATCCACCATCTCCACGCCGTCCCATAACATCCGCCATCTACCCACCATCCCATAACATCCACCATCTCCCCATCGTCCCATAATATCCACCATCTCCCCACCATCCCATAACATCCACTATCTCCCCACCATCCCATAATAACCACCATCTCCCCACCGTCCCATAATATCCACCATCTCCCCACCATCCCATAACATCCACCATCTCCCCACCATCCCATAATATCCACCATCTCCCCACCATCCCATAATATCCCCCATCACCCCACCATCCCATAATATCCACCATCTCCCCACCATCCCATAATATCCACCATCTCCCCACCATCCCATAATATCCACCATCTCCCCACCGTCCCATAATATCCACCATCTCCCCACCATCCAATAATATCCACCATCACCCCACCATCCCATAATATCCACCATCTCCCCACCATCCCATAATATCCACCATCACCCCACCGTCCCATAATATCGACCATCTTCCCACCGTGCCATAACATCCACCATCTCCCAACCGTCCCATAACATCCACCATCTTCCCACCGTGCCATAACATCCACCATCTTCCCACCATGCCATAACATCCACCATCTTCCCACAATCCCATAACATCCACCATCTCCCCACCATCCCATAATATCCACCATCTCCCCACCATCCCATAACATCCGCCATCACCGCACCTTCCCATAACATCCACCATCTCCCCACCTTCCCATAACATCCACCATCTCCCCACCGTCCCATAATATCCACCGCCTCCCCACCGTCCCATAACATCCACCATCTCCCCACCGTCCCATAATATCCACCATCTCCCCAACGTCCCATAATATCCAACATCTCCCCACCATCCCATAATATCCACCATCTCCCCACCATCCCATAATATCCACCATCTCCCCACCATCCCATAATATCCACCATCTCCGCACGTCCCATAATATCCACCACCTCCCCACCATCCCATAACATCCACCATCTCCCCACCATCCCATAACATCCACCATCTCCCCACCATCCCATAACATCCATCATCTCGCCACCATCCCATAATATCCACCATCTCCCCACCGTCCCATAATATCCACCATCTGCCCACCATCCCATAACATCCACCATCTCCCCACCATCCCATAATATCCACCATCTCCCCACCATCCCATAATATCCACCATCTCCGCCCCGTCCCATAATATCCACCATCTTCCCACCGTGCCATAACATCCACCATCTCCCCACCATCCCATAACATCCACCATCTCCCGACATCCCATAATATCCACCAACTCCCCACCATCCCATAATATCCACCATCTCCCCACCATCCCATAATATCCACCATCTCCCCACCGTCCCATAATATCCACCATCTCCCCACCATCCCATAATATCCACCAACTCCCCACCGTCCCATAATATCCACCATCACCCCACCGTCCCATAATATCCACCATCTCCCCACCGTCCCATAATATCCACCAACTCCCCACCATCCCATAATATCCACCATCTCCCCACCATCCCATAATATCCACCATCTCCCCACCATCCCATAATATCCACCATCTCCCCACCATCCCATAATATGAACCATCTCCCCACCATCCCATAATATCCACCATCTCCCCACCGTCCCATAATATCCACCATCTCCCCACTGTCCCATAATATCCACCAACTCCCCACCGTCCCATAACATCCACCATCTCCGCACTGTCCCATAATATCCACCATCGTCCCACCGTGCCATAATTTCCACCATCTCCCAACCGTCCCATAACATCCACCATCTTCCCACCGTGCCATAACATCCACCATCTTCCCACCATGCCATAACATCCACCATCTTCCCACCATCCCATAACATTCACCATCTCCCCACCATTCCATAATATCCACCATCTCCCCACCATCCCATAACATCCACCATCTCCACGCCGTCCCATAACATCCGCCATCTACCCACCATCCCATAACATCCACCATCTCCCCATCGTCCCATAATATCCACCATCTCCCCACCATCCCATAACATCCACTATCTCCCCACCATCCCATAATAACCACCATCTCCCCACCGTCCCATAATATCCACCATCTCCCCACCATCCCATAACATCCACCATCTCCCCACCATCCCATAATATCCACCATCTCCCCACCATCCCATAATATCCCCCATCACCCCACCATCCCATAATATCCACCATCTCCCCACCATCCCATAATATCCACCATCTCCCCACCATCCCATAATATCCACCATCTCCCCACCGTCCCATAATATCCACCATCTCCCCACCATCCAATAATATCCACCATCACCCCACCATCCCATAATATCCACCATCTCCCCACCATCCCATAATATCCACCATCACCCCACCGTCCCATAATATCGACCATCTTCCCACCGTGCCATAACATCCACCATCTCCCAACCGTCCCATAACATCCACCATCTTCCCACCGTGCCATAACATCCACCATCTTCCCACCATGCCATAACATCCACCATCTTCCCACAATCCCATAACATCCACCATCTCCCCACCATCCCATAATATCCACCATCTCCCCACCATCCCATAACATCCGCCATCACCGCACCTTCCCATAACATCCACCATCTCCCCACCTTCCCATAACATCCACCATCTCCCCACCGTCCCATAATATCCACCGCCTCCCCACCGTCCCATAACATCCACCATCTCCCCACCGTCCCATAATATCCACCATCTCCCCAACGTCCCATAATATCCAACATCTCCCCACCATCCCATAACATCCACCATCTCCCCACCATCCCATAATATCCACCATCTCCCCACCATCCCATAACATCCGCCATCACCGCACCTTCCCATAACATCCACCATCTCCCCACCTTCCCATAACATCCACCATCTCCCCACCATCCCATAATATCCACCGCCTCCCCACCGTCCCATAACATCCACCATCTCCCCACCGTCCCATAATATCCACCATCTCCCCAACGTCCCATAATATCCAACATCTCCCCACCATCCCATAATATCCACCATCTCCCCACCATCCCATAATATCCACCATCTCCCCACCATCCCATAATATCCACCATCTCCGCACGTCCCATAATATCCACCACCTCCCCACCATCCCATAACATCCACCATCTCCCCACCATCCCATAACATCCACCATCTCCCCACCATCCCATAACATCCATCATCTCGCCACCATCCCATAATATCCACCATCTCCCCACCGTCCCATAATATCCACCATCTGCCCACCATCCCATAACATCCACCATCTCCCCACCATCCCATAATATCCACCATCTCCCCACCATCCCAGAATATCCACCATCTCCGCACCGTCCCATAATATCCACCATCTTCCCACCGTGCCATAACATCCACCATCTCCCCACCATCCCATAACATCCACCATCTCCCGACATCCCATAATATCCACCAACTCCCCACCATCCCATAATATCCACCATCTCCCCACCATCCCATAATATCCACCATCTCCCCACCGTCCCATAATATCCACCATCTCCCCACCATCCCATAATATCCACCAACTCCCCACCGTCCCATAATATCCACCATCACCCCACCGTCCCATAATATCCACCATCTCCCCACCGTCCCATAATATCCACCAACTCCCCACCATCCCATAATATCCACCATCTCCCCACCATCCCATAATATCCACCATCTCCCCACCATCCCATAATATCCACCATCTCCCCACCATCCCATAATATGAACCATCTCCCCACCATCCCATAATATCCACCATCTCCCCACCGTCCCATAATATCCACCATCTCCCCACTGTCCCATAATATCCACCAACTCCCCACCGTCCCATAACATCCACCATCTCCGCACTGTCCCATAATATCCACCATCGTCCCACCGTGCCATAATTTCCACCATCTCCCAACCGTCCCATAACATCCACCATCTTCCCACCGTGCCATAACATCCACCATCTTCCCACCATGCCATAACATCCACCATCTTCCCACCATCCCATAACATTCACCATCTCCCCACCATTCCATAATATCCACCATCTCCCCACCATCCCATAACATCCACCATCTCCACGCCGTCCCATAACATCCGCCATCTACCCACCATCCCATAACATCCACCATCTCCCCATCGTCCCATAATATCCACCATCTCCCCACCATCCCATAACATCCACTATCTCCCCACCATCCCATAATAACCACCATCTCCCCACCGTCCCATAATATCCACCATCTCCCCACCATCCCATAACATCCACCATCTCCCCACCATCCCATAATATCCACCATCTCCCCACCATCCCATAATATCCCCCATCACCCCACCATCCCATAATATCCACCATCTCCCCACCATCCCATAATATCCACCATCTCCCCACCATCCCATAATATCCACCATCTCCCCACCGTCCCATAATATCCACCATCTCCCCACCATCCAATAATATCCACCATCACCCCACCATCCCATAATATCCACCATCTCCCCACCATCCCATAATATCCACCATCTCCGCGCCGTCCCATAATATCCACGATCTCCCCACCGTCCCATAATATCCACCATCTCCCCACCGTCCCATAATATCCACCATCTCCCCACCGTCCCATAACATTCACCATCTCCGCACCGTCCCATAATATCCACCGCCTCCCCACCGTCCCATAACATCCACCATCTCCCCACCGTCCCATAATAATCACCATCTCCCCAACGTCCCATAATATCCACCATCTCCCCACCATCCCATAACATCCACCATCTCCCCACCATCCCATAATATCCACCATCTCCCCACCATCCCATAATATCCACCATCTCCGCACGTCCCATAATATCCACCACCTCCCCACCATCCCATAACATCCACCATCTCCCCACCATCCCATAACATCCACCATCTCCCCACCATCCCATAATATCCACCATCACCCCACCGTCCCATAATATCGACCATCTTCCCACCGTGCCATAACATCCACCATCTCCCAACCGTCCCATAACATCCACCATCTTCCCACCGTGCCATAACATCCACCATCTTCCCACCATGCCATAACATCCACCGTCTTCCCACAATCCCATAACATCCACCATCTCCCCACCATCCCATAATATCCACCATCTCCCCACCATCCCATAACATCCGCCATCACCGCACCTTCCCATAACATCCACCATCTCCCCACCTTCCCATAACATCCACCATCTCCCCACCGTCCCATAATATCCACCGCCTCCCCACCGTCCCATAACATCCACCATCTCCCCACCGTCCCATAATATCCACCATCTCCCCAACGTCCCATAATATCCAACATCTCCCCACCATCCCATAATATCCACCATCTCCCCACCATCCCATAATATCCACCATCTCCCCACCATCCCATAATATCCACCATCTCCGCACGTCCCATAATATCCACCACCTCCCCACCATCCCATAACATCCACCATCTCCCCACCATCCCATAACATCCACCATCTCCCCACCATCCCATAACATCCATCATCTCGCCACCATCCCATAATATCCACCATCTCCCCACCGTCCCATAATATCCACCATCTGCCCACCATCCCATAACATCCACCATCTCCCCACCATCCCATAATATCCACCATCTCCCCACCATCCCATAATATCCACCATCTCCGCACCGTCCCATAATATCCACCATCTTCCCACCGTGCCATAACATCCACCATCTCCCCACCATCCCATAACATCCACCATCTCCCGACATCCCATAATATCCACCAACTCCCCACCATCCCATAATATCCACCATCTCCCCACCATCCCATAATATCCACCATCTCCCCACCGTCCCATAATATCCACCATCTCCCCACCATCCCATAATATCCACCAACTCCCCACCGTCCCATAATATCCACCATCACCCCACCGTCCCATAATATCCACCATCTCCCCACCGTCCCATAATATCCACCAACTCCCCACCATCCCATAATATCCACCATCACCCCACCATCCCATAATATCCACCATCTCCCCACCATCCCATAATATCCACCATCTCCCCACCATCCCATAATATGAACCATCTCCCCACCATCCCATAATATCCACCATCTCCCCACCGTCCCATAATATCCACCATCTCCCCACTGTCCCATAATATCCAGCAACTCCCCACCGTCCCATAACATCCACCATCTCCGCACTGTCCCATAATATCCACCATCGTCCCACCGTGCCATAAGTTCCACCATCTCCCAACCGTCCCATAACATCCACCATCTTCCCACCGTGCCATAACATCCACCATCTTCCCACCATGCCATAACATCCACCATCTTCCCACCATCCCATAACATTCACCATCTCCCCACCATTCCATAATATCCACCATCTCCCCACCATCCCATAACATCCACCATCTCCACGCCGTCCCATAACATCCGCCATCTACCCACCATCCCATAACATCCACCATCTCCCCACCATCCCATAATAACCACCATCTCCCCACCGTCCCATAATATCCACCATCTCCCCACCATCCCATAACATCCACCATCTCCCCACCATCCCATAATATCAACCATCTCCCCACCATCCCATAATATCCCCCATCACCCCACCATCCCATAATATCCACCATCTCCCCACCATCCCATAATATCCACCATCTCCCCACCATCCCATAATATCCACCATCTCCCCACCGTCCCATAATATCCACCATCTCCCCACCATCCAATAATATCCACCATCACCCCACCATCCCATAATATCCACCATCTCCCCACCATCCCATAATATCCACCATCTCCGCGCCGTCCCATAATATCCACGATCTCCCCACCGTCCCATAATATCCACCATCTCCCCACCGTCCCATAATATCCACCATCTCCCCACCGTCCCATAACATTCACCATCTCCGCACCGTCCCATAATATCCACCGCCTCCCCACCGTCCCATAACATCCACCATCTCCCCACCGTCCCATAATATCCACCATCTCCCCAACGTCCCATAATATCCACCATCTCCCCACCATCCCATAACATCCACCATCTCCCCACCATCCCATAATATCCACCATCTCCCCACCATCCCATAATATCCACCATCTCCGCACGTCCCATAATATCCACCACCTCCCCACCATCCCATAACATCCACCATCTCCCCACCATCCCATAACATCCACCATCTCCCCACCATCCCATAACATCCATCATCTCGCCACCATCCCATAATATCCACCATCTCCCCACCGTCCCATAATATCCACCATCTGCCCACCATCCCATAACATCCACCATCTCCCCACCATCCCATAATATCCACCATCTCCCCACCATCCCATAATATCCACCATCTCCGCACCGTCCCATAATATCCACCATCTTCCCACCGTGCCATAACATCCACCATCTCCCCACCATCCCATAACATCCACCATCTCCCGACATCCCATAATATCCACCAACTCCCCACCATCCCATAATATCCACCATCTCCCCACCATCCCATAATATCCACCATCTCCCCACCGTCCCATAATATCCACCATCTCCCCACCATCCCATAATATCCACCAACTCCCCACCGTCCCATAATATCCACCATCACCCCACCGTCCCATAATATCCACCATCTTCCCACCGTGCCATAACATCCACCATCTCCCAACCGTCCCATAACATCCACCATCTTCCCACCGTGCCATAACATCCACCATCTTCCCACCATGCCATAACATCCACCATCTTCCCACCATCCCATAACATCCACCATCTCCCCACCATCCCATAATATCCACCATCTCCCCACCATCCCATAACATCCGCCATCACCGCACCTTCCCATAACATCCACCATCTCCCCACCTTCCCATAACATCCACCATCTCCCCACCATCCCATAATATCCACCGCCTCCCCACCGTCCCATAACATCCACCATCTCCCCACCGTCCCATAATATCCACCATCTCCCCAACGTCCCATAATATCCACCATCTCCCCATCATCCCATAACATCCACCATCTCCCCACCATCCCATAATATCCACCATCTCCCCACCATCCCATAATATCCACCATCTCCGCACGTCCCATAATATCCACCACCTCCCCACCATCCCATAACATCCACCATATCCCCACCATCCCATAACATCCACCATCTCCCCACCATCCCATAATATCCACCATCTGCCCACCATCCCATAACATCCACCATCTCCCCACCATCCCATAATATCCACCATCTCCCCACCATCCCATAATATCCACCATCTCCGCACCGTCCCATAATATCCACCATCTTCCCACCGTGCCATAACATCCACCATCTCCCCACCATCCCATAACATCCACCATCTCCCGACATCCCATAATATCCACCAACTCCCCACCATCCCATAATATCCACCATCTCCCCACCATCCCATAATATCCACCATCTCCCCACCGTCCCATAATATCCACCATCTCCCCACCATCCCATAATATCCACCAACTCCCCACCGTCCCATAATATCCACCATCACCCCACCGTCCCATAATATCCACCATCTCCCCACCGTCCCATAATATCCACCAACTCCCCACCATCCCATAATATCCACCATCTCCCCACCATCCCATAATATCCACCATCTCCCCACCATCCCATAATATCCACCATCTCCCCACCATCCCATAATATGAACCATCTCCCCACCATCCCATAATATCCACCATCTCCCCACCGTCCCATAATATCCACCATCTCCCCACCGTCCCATAATATCCACCAACTCCCCACCGTCCCATAACATCCACCATCTCCGCACTGTCCCATAATATCCACCATCACCCCACCGTCCCATAATATCCACCATCTTCCCACCGTGCCATAACATCCACCATCTCCCAACCGTCCCATAACATCCACCATCTTCCCACCGTGCCATAACATCCACCATCTTCCCACCATGCCATAACATCCACCATCTTCCCACCATCCCATAACATCCACCATCTCCCCACCATCCCATAATATCCACCATCTCCCCACCATCCCATAACATCCGCCATCACCGCACCTTCCCATAACATCCACCATCTCCCCACCTTCCCATAACATCCACCATCTCCCCACCATCCCATAATATCCACCGCCTCCCCACCGTCCCATAACATCCACCATCTCCCCACCGTCCCATAATATCCACCATCTCCCCAACGTCCCATAATATCCACCATCTCCCCATCATCCCATAACATCCACCATCTCCCCACCATCCCATAATATCCACCATCTCCCCACCATCCCATAATATCCACCATCTCCGCACGTCCCATAATATCCACCACCTCCCCACCATCCCATAACATCCACCATATCCCCACCATCCCATAACATCCACCATCTCCCCACCATCCCATAATATCCACCATCTGCCCACCATCCCATAACATCCACCATCTCCCCACCATCCCATAATATCCACCATCTCCCCACCATCCCATAATATCCACCATCTCCGCACCGTCCCATAATATCCACCATCTTCCCACCGTGCCATAACATCCACCATCTCCCCACCATCCCATAACATCCACCATCTCCCGACATCCCATAATATCCACCAACTCCCCACCATCCCATAATATCCACCATCTCCCCACCATCCCATAATATCCACCATCTCCCCACCGTCCCATAATATCCACCATCTCCCCACCATCCCATAATATCCACCAACTCCCCACCGTCCCATAATATCCACCATCACCCCACCGTCCCATAATATCCACCATCTCCCCACCGTCCCATAATATCCACCAACTCCCCACCATCCCATAATATCCACCATCTCCCCACCATCCCATAATATCCACCATCTCCCCACCATCCCATAATATCCACCATCTCCCCACCATCCCATAATATGAACCATCTCCCCACCATCCCATAATATCCACCATCTCCCCACCGTCCCATAATATCCACCATCTCCCCACCGTCCCATAATATCCACCAACTCCCCACCGTCCCATAACATCCACCATCTCCGCACTGTCCCATAATATCCACCATCGTCCCACCGTGCCATAATATCCACCATCTCCCAACCGTCCCATAACATCCACCATCTTCCCACCGTGCCATTCCATCCACCATCTTCCCACCATGCCATAACATCCACCATCTTCCCACCATCCCATAACATCCACCATCTCCCCACCATTCCATAATATCCACCATCTCCCCACCATCCCATAACATCCACCATCTCCACGCCGTCCCATAACATCCGCCATCTACCCACCATCCCATAACATCCACCATCTCCCCACCATCCCATAATATCCACCATCTCCCCACCATCCCATAACATCCACCATCTCCCCACCATCCCATAATAACCACCATCTCCCCACCGTCCCATAATATCCACCATCTCCCCACCATCCCATAACATCCACCATCTCCCCACCATCCCATAATATCCACCATCTCCCCACCATCCCATAATATCCCCCATCACCCCACCATCCCATAATATCCACCATCTCCCCACCATCCCATAATATCCACCATCTCCCCACCATCCCATAATATCCACCATCTCCCCACCGTCCCATAATATCCACCATCTCCCCACCATCCAATAATATCCACCATCACCCCACCATCCCATAATATCCACCATCTCCCCACCATCCCATAATATCCACCATCTCCGCGCCGTCCCATAATATCCACCATCTCCCCACCATCCCATAATATCCACCATCTCCCCACCATCCCATAATATCCACCATCTCCCCACCGTCCCATAATATCCACCATCTCCCCACCGTCCCATAATATCCACCATCTCCCCACCGTCCCATAACATTCACCATCTCCGCACCGTCCCATAATATACACCATCGTCCCACCGTGCCATAACATCCACCATCTCCCAACCGTCCCATAACATCCACCATCTTCCCACCGTGCCATAACAGCCACCATCTTCCCACCATGCCATAACATCCACCATCTTCCCACCATCGCACAACATCCGCCATCTCCCCACCATCCCATAACATCCACCATCTCCCCACCTTCCCATAACATCCACCATCTCCCCACCGTCCCATAATATCCACTGCCTCCCCACCATGCCATAACATCCACCATCTCCCCACCGTCCCATTATATCCACCATCTCCCCAACGTCCCATAATATCCACCACCTCCCCACCATACCATAACATCCACCATCTCCCCACCATCCCATAATATCCACCATCTCCCCACCATCCCATAATATCCACCATCTCTGCACGTCCCATAATATCCACCACCTCCCCACCATCCCATAACATCCACCATCTCCCCACCATCCCATAATATCCACCATCTCCCCACCATCCCATAACATCCACCATCTCGCCACCTTCCCATAATATCCACCATCTCCCCACCGTCCCATAACATCCACCATCTGCCCACCATCCCATAACATCCACCATCTCCCCACCATCCCATAATATCCACCATCCCATAATATCCACCATCTCCGCACCGTCCCATAATATCCACCATCTTCACACCGTGCCATAACATCCACCATCTCCCCACCATCCCATAACATCCACCATCTCCCGACCATCCTATAATATCCACCAACTCCCCACCATCCCATAATATCCACCATCTCCCCACCGTCCCATAATATCCACCATCTCCCCACCATCCCATAATATCCACCAACTCCCCACCGTCGCATAATATCCACCATCTCCCCACCGTCCCATAATATCCACCATCTCCACACCGTCCCATAATATCCACCATCTCCCCACCGTCCCATAATATCCACCATCTCCCCACCGTCCCATAATATCCAGCATCTTCCCACCGTGCCATAACATCCACCATCTCCCCACCATCCCATAACATCCACCATCTCCCCACCATCCCATAGCATCCACCATCTCCCCACCATCCCATAATATCCACCATCTCCCCACCATCCCATAACATCCACCATCTCCCCACCATCCCATAATATCCACCATCTCCCCACCATCCCATAATATCCACCAACTCCCCACCGTCGCATAATATCCACCATCTCCCCACCGTCCCATAATATCCACCATCTCCACACCGTCCCATAATATCCACCATCTCCCCACCGTCCCATAATATCCACCATCTCCCCACCGTCCCATAATATCCAGCATCTTCCCACCGTGCCATAACATCCACCATCTCCCCACCATCCCATAACATCCACCATCTCCCCACCATCCCATAACATCCACCATCTCCCCACCATCCCATAATATCCACCATCTCCCCACCATCCCATAATATCCACCATCTCCCCACCATCCCATAATATCCACCATCTCCCCACCGTCCCATAACATCCACCATCTCCGCACCGTCCCATAATATCCACCATCTTCCCACCGTGCCATAACATCCACCATCTCCCAACCGTCCCATAACATCCACCATCTTCCCACCGTGCCATAACATCCACCATCTTCCCACCATGCCATAACATCCACCATCTTCCCACCATCCCATAACATCCACCATCTCCCCACCATCCCATAATATCCACCATCTCCCCACCATCCCATAACATCCGCCATCTCCGCACCTTCCCATAACATCCACCATCTCCCCACCTTCCCATAACATCCACCATCTCCCCACCATCCCATAACATCCACCGCCTCCCCACCATCCCATAACATCCACCATCTCCCCACCATCCCATAATATCCACCATCTTCCCACCGTGCCATAACATCCACCATCTCCCCACCATCCCATAATATCCACCATCTCCCCACCATCGCATAATATCCACCATGTCCGCACGTCCCATAATATCCACCACCTCCCCACCATCCCATAACATCCACCATCTCCCCACCATCCCATAACATCCACCATCTCCCCACCATCCCATAACATCCACCATCTCGCCACCATCCCATAATATCCACCATCTCCCCACCGTCCCATAATATCCACCATCTGCCCAACATCCCATAACATCCACCATCTCCCCACCATCCCATAATATCCACCATCTCCCCACCATCCCATAATATCAACCACCTCCGCACCGTCCCATAATATCCACCATCTTCCCACCATCCCATAACATCCACCATCTCCCGACCATCCCATAATATCCACCATCTCGCCACCATCCCATAATATCCACCATCTCCGCACCGTCCCATAATATCCACCATCTCCCCACCATCCCATAACATCCACCATCTCCCGACCATCCCATAATATCCACCAACTCCCCACCATCCCATAATATCCATCATCTCCCCACCATCCCATAATATCCACCATCTCCCCACCGTCCCATAATATCCACCATCTCCCCACCATCCCATAATATCCACCAACTCCCCACCGTCCCATAATATCCACCATCACCCCACCGTCCCATAATATCCACCATCTCCCCACCGTCCCATAATATCCAACAACTCCCCACCATCCCATAATATCCACCATCTCCCCCCCATCCCATAATATCCACCATCACCCCACCATCCCATAATATCCACCATCTCCCCACCATCCCATAATATCCACCATCTCCCCACCATCCCATAATATCCACCATCTCCCCACCGTCCCATAATATCCACCATCTCCCCACCGTCCCATAACATCCACCATCTCCGCACTGTACCATAATATCCACCATCTTCCCACCGTGCCATAATATCCACCATCTCCCAACCGTCCCATAACATCCACCATCTTCCCACTGTGCCATTACATCCACCATCTTCCCACCATGCCATAACATCCACCATCTTCCCACCATCCCATAACATCCACCATCTCCCCACCATCCCATAATATCCACCATCTCCCCACCGTCCCATAATATCCACCATCTGCCCACCATCCCATAACATCCACCCTCTCCCCACCATCCCATAATATCCACCATCTCCCCACCATCCCATAATATCCACCATCTCCGCACCGTCCCATAATATCCACCATCTTCCCACCGTGCCATAACATCCACCATCTCCCCACCATCCCATAACATCCACCATCTCCCGACCATCCCATAATATCCACCAACTCTCCACCATCCCATAATATCCAATATCTCCCCACCATCCCATAATATCCACCACCTCCCCACCGTCCCATAATATCCACCATCTCCCCACCATCCCATAATATCCACCAACTCCCCACCGTCCCATAATATCCACCATCTCCCCACCGTCCCATAATATCCACCATCTCCCCACCGTCCCATAATATCCACCATCTCCCCACCGTCCCATAATATCCACCATCTCCCCACCGTCCCATAATATCCACCATCTCCCCACCGTCCCATAATATCCACCATCTTCCCACCGTGCCATAACATCCACCATCTCCCCACCATCCCATAACATCCACCATCTCCCCACCATCCCATTATATCCACCATCTCCCCACCATCCCATAATGTCCACCATCTCCCCACCATCCCATAACATCCACCATCTCCCCACCATCCCATAACATCCACCATCTGCCGACCGTCCCATAACATCCACCATCTCCCCACCATCCCATAACATCCACCATCTCCTCACCATCCCATAACATCCACCATCTCCCCACCATCCCATAATATCCACCATCTCCCCACCATCCCATAATATCCACCATCTCCCCACCATCCCATAACATCCACCATCTTCCCACCGTGCCATAATATCCACCATCTCCCCACCGTGCCATAACATCCACCATCTCCCCACCATCCCATAACATCCACCATCTTCCCACCATCCCATAACATCCACCATCTTCCCACCATCCCAGAACATCCACCATCTCCCCACCATCCCATAACATCCACCATCTTCCCACCATCCCAGAACATCCACCATCTCCCCACCATCCCATAACATCCACCATCTCCCCACCATCCCATAATATCCACCATCTCCCCACCATTCCATAATATCCACCATCTCTCCACCATCCCATAACATCCACCATCTCCCCACCGTCCCATAATATCCACCATCTCCCCACCATCCCATAATATCCACCATCTTCCCACCGTGCCATAACATCCACCATCTCCCCACCATCCCATAACATCCACCATCTCCCCACCATCCCATAATATCCACCATCTCCCCACCATCCCATAACATCCACCATCTCCCCACCATCCCATAATAACCACCATCTCCCCACCATCCCATAATATCCACCATCTCCCCACCATCCCATAATATCCACCATCTCCCCACCATCCCATAATATCCACCATCTCCCCACCATCCCATAACATCCACCATCTTCCCACCGTGCCATAATATCCACCATCTCCCCACCATGCCATAACATCCACCATCTTCCCACCATCCCATAACATCCACCATCTTCCCACCATCCCATAACATCCACCATCTCCCCACCATCCCATAAGATCCACCATCTCCCCACCATCCTATAACATCCACCATCTCCCCACCATCCCATCACATCCACCATCTCCCCACCATTCCATAATATCCACCATCTCCCCACCATCCCATAATATCCACCATCTTCCCACCGTGCCATAATATCCACCATCTCCCGACCATCCCATAACTTCCACCATCTCCCCACCATCCCATAATATCCACCATCTTCCCACCGTGCCATAACATCCACCATCTCCCCACCATCCCATAATATCCACCATCTCCCCAACAAAAGAAAAGAAGAAACAAAGAAGTAGAAGATGATGGAGAAAGAAACAAAAAATAGTTAGGGGGAGAGAAGCAAATGCGGGAGCGAATTTGCATACAGCAAGGTCCTACAAAGAGCAAATGAATAAATGATTGATATACCTATCAATTCATCCAATGAAAAGCGACGAGTTAAGAAAGTAACTATAGGTTTTTATTGGCTAAATAACAGAGCCCACCCTCGTGGGTGATCGGATCCAACAAGGAGGAATACCAGCCAGTCGACCACCTTTATACCTGGGCAGGTAGGTGGAGCCATGGGCAGAGTCAGCAGTGGTCAGCCCAGGTATAACAGCGTGACAAGAGGCGACCTCGTATAGTGATACAACAGTGTGAACAGTGATAACGATATAACAGTGATAACTATAGTGTAACGATAGTGAACGACAAAAGTGGTTTACCACATTCACCCCTTGTTTAGATTTGAGTCCGGCGGGGTGAAGTGTACTACCAGTTCTGGTAAGTCAGTCTGTCCAGAGGCCTCGTAAGCCTTTCTGATCGTCGCAGCTGCGGTGTTGCATTCTCCGGTGTTGATGCTGGTGTCTGCGTGGTCGGCGAAGGCTCGTGGGGTTCCGGCGTGCCATCTACCTGAGCTCGAATTCGGGCGGGGGGTGGGGGGGGTAAAGGTGGTGTCTCCGGAATGCCCGAGGGTGCGAGGTCCCGTAAGGAGACTGTGTCCTCCCGCCCGTCTGGGTAAGCCACATAGGCGTACTGGGGGTTGGCGTGCAGGAGGTTCACCTTCTCGACCAGGGGGTCCGTTTTATGGGTCCTCACGTGCTTTCGCAGCAGGACGGGCCCCGGGGAGGTCAGCCAGGTTGGTAGTGTGGTTCCCGTAGTCGACTTCCTGGGGAAAACAAACATTCGTTCATGGGGGGTGGCGTTAATGGCAGTGCAAAGTAGTGACCGGATGGAATGCAGCGCTGCCGGGAGGACTTTCTGCCAGCGGGAGGCTGGGAGGCCCTTAGACTTTAAGGCTAAGAGGACGGCCTTCCATACCGTCGCGTTCTCTCTTTCCACCTGGCCGTTCCCTCGGGGGTTGTAGCTGGTGGTCCTGCTTGCAGCAATACCTCTCGCTAGTAGGAACTGACGGAGTTCCTCGCTCATGAAGGAGGAGCCCCGGTCACTATGTATATAGTTTGGGAACCCGAACAAGGCGACGAGGTCGTTCAGGCATTTAATGACCGTGGTACTGGTCATGTCTGGGCAGGGGAAGGCAAAGGGGAAACGGGAGTACTCATCAACGATGTTGAGGAAGTACACATTACGGTCAGAGGACGGGAGGGGCCCCTTAAAGTCGATGCTCAGGCGCTCGAAGGGGCGGGTGGCCTTGATCAGGCTTGCTCTGTCCGGCCTAAAGAAGTGCGGTTTGCACTCGGCACAGGTCTGGCAGTTCCTGGTCATGGTCCTGACCTCCTCGATGGAGTATGGCAGGTTGCGGGCTTTAATGAAGTGGTAAAGTCTGGTGACCCCGGGGTGGCAGAGGTCGTTGTGGAGGGTCTGAAGTCTATCACTTTGCGCGCTGGCGCATGTAATTCGTGACAGAGCATCAGGGGGATCGTTCAGCTTACCTGGCCGGTACAAGATATCATACTCATAGGTGGATAGTTCGATTCTCCACCTCAATATCTTGTCATTCTTGATTTTGCCCCTCAGCTTGTTATTAAACATAAAAGCGACCGAACGCTGGTCGGTGAGGAGGGTAAATCGTTTGCCTGCCAGGTAATGCCTCCAGCGTCGTACCGCCTCCACAATCGCTTGGGCCTCCTTCTCGACCGACGAGTGTCGGATCTCAGGGCCCTGTAGGGTCCTTGAGAAGAAGGCCACTGGTCTCCCCTCCTGGTTAAGGGTAGCGGCTAGGGCGAAGTCGGATGCATCGCTCTCCACTTGGAAGGGGATGGACTCGTCCACTGCGTGCATTGTGGCCTTGGCGATGTCTCCCTTAATGAGGGAGAAGGCTGCGCACGCTTCCTCCGTAAGGGGGAAGGATGTGGACTTCATGAGGGGTCTGGCTTTGTCTGCATAATTGGGCACCCATTGGGCATAGTAGGCGAAGAGCCCCAGGGTTCTCTTCAGAGCCTTTGGACAGTGGGGGAGGGGTAGCTCCATGAGGGGACGCATTCTTTCGGGGTCGGGGCCGATGACTCCGTTCTCTACTACACAGCCGAGGATGGCAAGGCGCGAGGTGTTAAACACACATTTCTCCTTATTGTAGGTGAGGTTCAGCCGTTGGGCCGTACGGAGGAATCTCTCCAGATTAACGTCATGGTCCTGCCAGTCGCGGCCGCAGATGGTGACGTTATCTAGGTAGGGGAACGTGGCGTGCAGCCCGTTCTGGTCAACCATCCGGTCCATCTCCCTTTGGAAGACCGAAACCCCGTTGGTGACGCCGAAGGGAACCCTAAGGAAGTGGTAGAGGCGGCCATTCGCCTCGAAGGCGGTATACTGGCGATCCTCAGGGCGGATAGGGAGTTGGTGGTAGGCCGACTTAAGGTCGATGGTAGAGAATACTCGGTATTGTGCGATCTGATTGACCATATCAGATATGCGGGGAAGGGGGTATGCGTCCAGCTGGGTGTACCTGTTTATGGTCTGGCTGTAGTCGATGACCAGGCGGTTCTTATTGCCCATCTTAACTACCACGACCTGGGCACGCCAGGGGCTGGTGCTCCCTTCGATGATGCCCTCCTTCAGGAGACGCTGCACCTCAGAGCTAATGAAAGCTCTGTCCCCGGCGCTGTACCACCTGCTCTTGGTCGCGACGGGTTTTCAGTCGGGGGTGAGGTTAGCGAACAGGGAAGGTGGCGGGACCTTGAGGGTGGATAGGCCGCAGGTGTTACACGGTGGGCGGTTTAAAATCTGTTGGTTGTTGACTGTGAGTGGGGGGAGGGGTCCGCCGTATGCTAGCGTGACGCTTTGGAGGTGGGATTGGAAGTCTAGCCCTAGTAGGACGGCGGCGCATAGCTGGGGGAGGACGAGGAGTTTAAAATTTTTATACTCCGTACCCTTAACCGATAGGGTCACAACACAGTAGCCGCTGATGTCTGTGGCGTGGGATCTCGATGCCATCGAGATCCGGTTGCGCGTTGGCAGGACAGGGAGGGAGTAGTGGCTCACCGTGTCTGGGTGGATGAAACTCTCCGTGCTTCCGCTGTCGAACAGGCAGGTCGTGGCGTGGCCGTTTACTCTGATGTCCATCATTGACTTGGACAGGTGATGCGGGCGGGCTTGGTCCAGTGAGACGGAGGCTAGTGTATAGCTGAGCGAGTTGCTGTAGTCTGCGGGTGAGGCGGTAGTCGGGTCTAGAGGCACGGTGGCGGTCGAGCGTGGTGGGTAAAATGGCGTCTCCCACGAGGTTGGACAAAATGGCGGAGAAGATGGCTGCCCCCGTAACTCACATGAGGCACTGCTGGTGTCGGTTGCCTGTATCAAAGATGGCCACCCCATGACTCACATGTGGGGATGCTGGCCTCTGTTGCCTTGAAGGAAGATGGCCGCCCCCACAGCTCGCATGAGGCACTGTTGGCCTCTGATGATCCACCTCTGCAGGCCTTAGCGAAGTGGCCTTTCTTCATGCAGTTTGAGCAGGTAGAGTTCCTGGCTGGGCAGCGCGACCTCGGGTGTTTCGCCTGGCCGCAGAAGAAGCAGCCGGCGGCCCGATCGCGGGGGTCCGATGTCGGAGCCGGTACCGGGGATGGCGGTCTCGATCGGGTCCGGAACGCCGATGCTGAGGTAGGTCCCAGGGGGGTTGCTGCGGGGGGTATCGCGGTCGGGGTCGGTCCCAAGTCCCAGGGTCGCGAGTTACAGTACCTTGAGTATGCCTCGAGGTCCCGATGGGCCACTTCTAGAGAGAGAGCGAGGGCTGCAGCTTTGTCCAGGTCTAGGTCCCTTGCTTCCAGTAGTCTTTGCCGTGAGTAGTCGGACCGCAGGCCTTTCACGAAGGCATCACGGACATTGTCTTCAGTATTTTCTGCCGCCGTTACCGCTTTAAAGTTACAGTCTCTGCCGAGTGCTTGTAGCACCCGTAAAAATTCCTCCACGGGCTCTCCTGGCTGTTGCGGGCGGGATCTTAGGAGGTGTCTGGCATACATGGAATTTACCGGGGTTTGGTACTGTCTTTTCAGCCGGTTGATGGCGTCCTCGTATGTTTTAAGGTCCCGGATGAGTGCGAATACTTTAGGGCTCACTTGGGCGTTCAGAACTCTTAGCATGGATTTCTGAGGCACGCCGGATTCTCCCAGGTAGGCTTCGAAGCAGCTCAGCCAGTGTTCGAAGTCGAGGGCTGAGTTTGCTGCCTGTGGGTTTAGGTCCAGGTACAGTGGTCTGAGGGCTCGCAGCCAGGCCGGCTGCTGTGGCTGTTGTAGCTGGGCGTCTGGCTGGTCGCTTGGCTGGTTGTTTGACTGCTCAAGTGTCGACATTTTAAAATTTAGCCAATAAAATTGATATACCTATCAATTCATCCAATGAAAAGCGACGAGTTAAGAAAGTAACTATAGGTTTTTATTGGCTAAATAACAGAGCCCACCCTCGTGGGTGATCGGATCCAACAAGGAGGAATACCAGCCAGTCGACCACCTTTATACCTGGGCAGGTAGGTGGAGCCATGGGCGGAGTCAGCAGTGTTCAGCCCAGGTATAACAGCGTGACAAGAGGCGACCTCGTATAGTGATACAACAGTGTGAACAGTGATAACTATATAACAGGGATAACTATAGTGTAACGATAGTGAACGACAAAAGTGGCTTACCACAATGATCAAATAATCTGTTTTTGGTGATATTGGTTGAGGGAAAATTGTTGGCCAGGACACAAGGTGAAGTCCTTGCTCTTCTTTGAATAGTGCCATAGGATCTACCTAAATAGTCAGACAGAGCCTTAGTTTAATACCCCATCCAAAAGACAGTGGTGCTTAAATTAAATATTGTTGCACCCATTTTACAGGCATAAATTTACGACTAGTATTTCCAGGTCTTAAGCTGTCTAACCAGCGGTCCTTAAAGGGACCGCTGGAGACTGCTCAAATAAAGGACCCAAAACATCACTAAATTTCTCCCCCTGGCTCCACAAAACAACTGAGGACTGCTGCCAGCCCGCCCTCGCCCCTTTCTGAACACCGACCTCAGCCGCCCCCCACCCCGCTAGTCTTTTCTGTGGTCCTCAGTGCCGGACAAAATTTGTTAGGCCTCAACGGGCGAGCTGCATTGGGGCACCTCATTGATGCCCTCAGGTTTGGTCCTCGGGCTTCTTCATTGTGGCATGCTGTCGCTTCGTGCTGCCAGAACCATGCCCTGTTTGGTGAACTAACGAATTTAGACCCAACGCCTCTGACAATTCAGCACTGCCCCAGTATGGCACTGAAGAGTCAGCTTAGAATGTGCAGTCAGGTTAGTAGAGTGGTTCATAAACCCACAACTGCTGACTTAGAGGTGACAGTGCTAACAACTGAGTTATGTTATCATGAATGGTTAAAGGGTTTCCCAGAACTACACTTCAAGTAATAAGCTAATTTTCAGTCTGGATTCAGTCATATCAAGTAGTGCATCTGTTTCTTGATGGTACACATATACAAAGGGATGAAATATCATTTCAGCATCTAAAAGATAGATGCTTTATTTATTTTCTTCACAATTGTTTAGTGGCTTGTTTCTATATTCTAGGCTAACTGGAGAAATAGCTGATGGTATCTCTTTTCAGCTTAGTTAAGTACATTTTCCTTTATCACAGCCTGAAGACAGTGGAAAAATTCTGATCTTTAATTATTTATGATGTTGACATGACAAGTACTAGAAATAAGATTAAATGAATACATCATGTTAGTTGGCATACTCCAGACACCTGTCAGACTTTACATTTAAATAGGTTCCCAATGAAAGATAAATCAGAAGCACTGTTCCAAGAAAATACAAATCCACACAGCAGGGGGTGAAATTGGATTAGGCTCAAAAACAGGCGGAGGATCACAGTGTGTGATCTGCCCACGCCCGTTGAAAGCAAAATTCATGCTGCCTGCTCATAATAATGATTGGGGCACTGAGCTCAGCGCTAAGCACTCTGCTGCTTGGCTCAGTGCCCAACAGTGGACCCAATATCAGGTGCAGGCTGCTGTCCAATACAAATTTGCCTAGGCTCTCTGCACTTCTTAAAGGGGAGGTGCTTTGTTGCAGAAGCTCCTCATTGTCACTGTAGCTGCAGCAATATCACAACAGGGAAGAGAAAGGGCACCTTGCTTCTCAGATGCACCACTGGAGGCTTTGGTCCTGTGGGTACAGAGAAGAAGACAGGTCCTCTAACTGCAGGGGGGCAGGAGGCCTTCCAGACAGAACGCCAGAAGGCAGTGGGAGGAGATAGCGCAAGCCATCAATGCCACCAGTGTTCTGGATCTAGTGCCACAACAAGTTTAATGACTTCACACGAGTGGTCAAGGTGAGTGATTTTACCTTCAAATGCCATATCCCACCAACTGCACCACCAGCCTCACACACTGCTCAATGCACAACACCCCCCTCACTCACCTACCAACAATCTCTAGCAATCACAACTCATAGTTCACAATCCTAGTTTCACCTCATCCTCACACACGTACCATTGCTGCAAGACTCACACCCACATCTCACACCTTGCACACAATGTCAGCTATTCAACCATGACAGGCATATCACCCAAACACATTGCGCCACACTCACTCACACACCATCCTTTCTCTAGCAGGCCAAGGTGGCTCAGAACTGCCATGTGCAGTAGCAGACAGGAAGCCTTGAGCCAGCTGGAGGAGATGGTGCTCAACATCTTTGATGGGGAAGTCACTGAGGCTATGGCAATGGGCAAAGTTGAAGCCCTTGAGGACTATAACAGAATGGTCATTCATGATCCTTCTCACATCCCACTTCCCCCTCATCCCACAATCTGTTCTCACTTACAAGCAGCTGCTGGTGTATGCATGGATATCTTGCTTTCCCCCCACTCCCCTCACCACAACCCAACTCTTGTGCCTTTCTGCTTTCAGATGACCAAGAACTGCCACCAGCACAGCCTGTCCTGGAGGAGAGTGAAGATGAAAAGGAAGGCACACCGTCACTGCATCTGACACTCGCAGACAACAGCTCAGAAACTGGCACTGCATGGAATGTAGAGGGTAGTGTAGATGCGGGATCTGCACATGGTGAGGCACCGAGCATGAGTGAGCTGCAGCAAGGCCAGGGGGAAAGGGTAGCTCTTTCCAGGGGGAAAGGGTAGCTTGCGGGCCAGCTCCTCGAAGGGCGAGTTCGCACACGGGTTCTGCTGCACACAATGCAGATGATGACCTCGCTGGGGCGGCCTTCAGAAGAAGGGTGATGGGCATGCACACGGAAACCCTAAGTGCAATGGCAAGTCTGCCAGAGAGCCCCTTATCAGTTTCAAGGAGCATAGAGGACTCCGGCTCCAACATTGGACGGGGCTTTGCTCAGAGCTTGGAGCCCATGATTTCCAGATTGGAAATGTTGGACGATTCTAGGAGAGACCTTGTGGATCCAGCCATGACCTCACTCACTAAGACACTTCACTTTCTCTTGCAGGCCAAGATGTGAACAGCAGCCACAGGTGGGGGTGAAGCACGTCTGCACAACCTTACTGTGCTGGAGGAGGTGGTGTTGGAGATAATTGGAGGGGCCGTCACTGAGGTCATGGCAAGTGACAAGGTTGAAAGCATTGATGATGACGGTATGTTCATACCTTCTTCTCACACCCCACTTCCCTCTCATCATACAATCTCTTCTCACTTACAAGCTGCTGATGGTGTAAGCATGCACATCTTGCTTCCTCCCTTCCCCTCACCATAACCCAACCCTTGTGCCTTTCTCCTTTCAGATACCCAAGAACTGCCACCGGCCCAGGCAGTCCACAAACAACTAGACAAGGAGAGTGAAGAAGAAGAGGCACCAGCACTCGATCTGATACTCCCAGGCACCAGCTCAGAAAATGGCACTGCGCAAACTTTAGAGGGTAGTATAGAGGTGGGATCTGCATGTGGTGAGTCACCAGGCACGAGTGGGCTGCAGCCAGGCCAGGGGGAAAAGCTAGCTGAGGTGCCACAGCCCCGGAGGGTGAGTTCACACACGAGTTCTGCTGCACTGGACTCAGATGAGGAATTTGATGGGGTGGCCTTCAGAAGAAGGGTGATGGGCATGCACACAGAAATGTTTGGTGCAATGGCAGGCCTGCCAGAGGGCCTCTTGTCAGTGTCAAGGAGCATGGAGGAGTCCAGCTCCAACATTGCACGGGGCTTTGCGCAGCGTGTGGAGCCCATGATTTCCAGGCTGGAAGTGATGGGCAACTCTATTAGAGCCCTTGTGGACCCAACCATCATGCTGGGTGTGATGAGTGATGTTGCAGCTTCCATTGCAGCACAAACGGAAGCGACCCAATGTCTGAGTGCTGCGGTGAGGCTCAGACAGCTCTCACATAGTCTCAGCTTGCTGCCACGCAAGCTCAGACTGCTGCCATCATGGCTGGGTTTACAAGTGTGGAAAGAGGCTTGCAGGATCTCACACTGTCAGCCAGCCTGCCCAGATTGCTGCCACCCAAGCCGAGGCGGTGCAGTCTACAGCCGGGCCTTCTAGACCCAGAGCTGCTTGAGGTCATCCTGTAAAGCCATCTGCAGTCCCCCTCACTGAAAGTCAGCAACCTTCACCAGCCATGGTGCAGCTACTGGGGTAGAACTGCGTAGGAGCACTAGGACAGGCAAAAGAACATGAAAGACAGGCACTAATGGAATGCACAAGGGTGATTAGTTGACTTTGTTATGTAACATTTGGAATAATCATTTATAAATTATGTTTGGAATGTTTCTTTTGTGGTGGCTTTCATATTAGCTTTGTACTGTGACAGAGGGATGTTAAGGTGGGGAAGTGCCGAACAATGGTGATCTGGGGTTTCATTCATTGGAATCGGAGTTTGATGAGGCGCTCACAGACAGTCTATCCAGAATGGGGAATTGAGGCCTGCCTCCTCCCTTCCTCCTTTTCTTCCTCCTCTTCCTCCTCCTCCTCCTCTTCTTCCTCCTCCCTCTCCTCCTCTTCTTCCTCCTCCTCCTCTTCCTCCTCCTCCTGAGGCGGTCACGGAATTCGTGATGGCAAGGGTTGTGCCCTCAAGATGGCCAACTTATGGAGGATCCAGCAGACCACCACTGAAGGGATCCTCCCGAGCGGTCAAGGCAGAGGAATCGTTGCTTCAGCACTGCGATGGTCTGCTCGATGAGGTTCCTCATGACAGCATGGCACGTAGTAACATTCGTGCCACACAAGTGCCAGGCAATGTCCTTCTCCAACAACAGAGTCTAACCACTGCCCCTTGACATTCAACGGCATTACCATCACCGAATCCCCCACCATCAACATCCTGGGTGTCCCCAGTGACCAGAAACTTTACTGGACCAGCCACATAAATACTGTGGCTACAAGAGCAGGCCAGAGGCTGGGTATTCTGCGATGAGTGTCTCACCTCCTGATTCCCCAAAGCCTTTCCACAAGGCACAAGTCAGGAGTGTGATGGAACATGCTCCACTTGCTTAGATGAGTGCAACTCCAACAACACTCACGAAGCTCAACACCATCCAGGACAAAGCAACCCACTTGATTGGTACCCCATCCACCAACTTAAACATTCACTCCCTCCACCACCGTGGCTGCAGTGTGTGCCATCTACAAGATGCACTGCAGCAACTCGCCAAGGCTTCTTCAGCAGCACCTCCCAAACCTGCGACCTCTACCACCTAGTAGGACAAGGGCAGCAGGCACATTGGAACATCACCACCTGCAAGTTCCCCTCCAAGTCACACACCATTCCTTCATAGTCGCTGATTCAAAATCCTGGAACTCTCTCCTTAACAGCACTGTGGGTGTACCTTTACCACATGGACTGCAGCGGTTCAAGAAGGCGGCTCACCACCATCTTCTCAAGGGCAATTAGGGATGGACAATAAACCAGTGACACCCACATCCCGTGAACGAATAAAATAAATTACGTGACTGCTGGCCACGAGTGGCGGAGTTGCGGAGGGGAGTCATCAGCCAGGTGTAGAGTGGATAGCCCTTGTCTCCAAGGAGCCACCCTCGGGTTCGACGTGCTGGCTGGAAGATTACTGACATAGTGGACTGATGCAGGATGAAAGCATCATGACTGCTGCCAGGATACCGGCCATTCACCATCATGATGTGCTGGGCGTGATCACACACCAACTGCACGTTAAGTGAATTGTAGTCTTTGCAGCTGCAGTACATCTCAGGATTGATATGCGTCCTGCTTCTCTCTGTTCAGGAAGAAGACAATGAAGACCCTTCTCCTGGAGTACAGAGCCTCTGTGATCTTCCGGGTGCAGCGCTGGATGGCAAAATGGGAGATGTTAGCTATGTCACCCACTCCAGACTGAAAGGATCCAGTGGCGAAAAAGTTTAGGGCCACGGTTACCTTGAGGGCCACTGCCAGCACTTTTGTCGCCATGCTCTGAGGCTGCAGGTCTGGTTCAAAGAGGTGGTAGAGTTCTGTGACCACCTCCTTGGTGAAGCGGAGCCTCTAAATACACTGCTCCTCGCTTAAGTGCAGGTAGGAGAAGTGCTCTCGGATGACCCTCGAAAAGCCCCCTGCTGAGAGCCCTCCTGTCCCTCCTCCTCCTCCCTTTAAATATCTCTGGTGGAGAGTCCCTCATGCAGCTGAATGCACGTTCAGCTATGCGTGCTTTGGAGAAGGCGTACAGTCGAACGGCGAAGTCAAATCAGTGTTGCACGCTGATTGAAGTCACGACCTGCCTCATTTGCATTCTTCTTCCGAACACAGGCAATGGCCGCACTACCGACCTGCTCAAAATGGCAAAGTGGCCAGAAGGCGAGGTGGCCACCATTTCTCTGCCGAAACCGGTTTTAACTGCTGGCATTGAGGGGGTAATTTTGCGGCCCCTGCCTTTCTAACCATTGCTATATTTTGTGGAAGAGCGGCTGTGGTGCAATGGCACAACCAAGGAACTCAGAAGGCCAGGTTTCAGAAAGGTTATTTGCTACCTGTAATGCAAGGGTTAGCAGCTCATGATTACCACAGACGGATGTGGACTTTAAATGAATCAATAATGCAGCCAGTATAGTGACTATTTTCAGTTGACCATAAGATTAACTACTTGACTAGTCAATGCCCTCATAAAATTCAGTCACATTTTTTCTTTCTTTATAGTGAGTATTGGTTACACTGGGAATTTCCTCGGGGGCTCTCCCCATCAGCTGCTGTAACTTCAGTGGAAGAGCGCCAAAAACCTCATTTACGCATCTACCTTCCACCAAAGTTACCACTGTTGATCAGAACGGCCGAGGACGATTCTTGGAGTAATCAACAAACTTCATTCAAGAGTCGTTTCATTTTTTTAAAGCTGACAATTAATACAAGATTGAAGATTGAGCTATTTTTTAAATGCAGTGGTGAAGATCTCTTTAATCATGTCGCTGATTGAGTTTGGTGCAATTCTTAGTGACTCATCTGAAAATCTAGTCCAAGGAAGTCAATTGACTGTATATAAATTTCTGAAAAAAACTGACTTTCTTTTTCCCAAAGGAATGGGGACTTCTTTGATTGTTACTTTGGAATAACAGCTTTAGGATGTGATGAAAGAGTTTGCAGCTACACAGTGCAGATGTGATTCTTGATCCAGATGTACAGCACATCTGTGTACCATAGTTCAATTCACCAAGGAATTTCACACAGAGAGCAATGTAGCTAACATATCTGTTTCACTAGTCAGTTGGAGTTACACAGAATTCCTTCACAGGGCATCATGCTCTGATGATTATTTATATGTCTGTGAATGTTGGTTATCAGTATTCAATAGGAAAAGGTATTATATACATTTGCTGAAGTTTCAATCATCTATTTTCTGTATGTTTTACTTGCAAAATACTACCCATAAATCACGAATTAAGCAATAATGAAGGAGAACCAAGCATATACTGAGGTGCTGTGTGCAAATTGGCTGAATTTTCCTACATTACAACAGTGATTACACTTCAAAAAGTGCTTCATTGGCTGTAAAGCACTTTGGAACATCCTGAAGCCTTGAAAGGCGTCATATAAATGCAAGTTCTTTGCTTCTTTCTTCTTTTACCATAGCAGGGATTGAACTTGTGTCACCGGTGACTGAGGACGAGGCAATTTCACCCATACTGGCCTTCTGATGCTGTAAAAGAAAGAAAAACATTGCATTTATTATAGTAATTCTCTTGTCCCCAGGAAGTCCCAAAGTGCTTTATAATCAATGAATTACTACTTGAAGTGCAGTTACTGTTTTTATGTAGGCAAACACTGCACAGCATGTTCCCACAAAAAGCAAAAGAATGAATGACCAAATAATCTATTTTTGGTGGTAATGGTTGATCGCGGAATGTTGGCTACTACACCAGGCAAACTCTCTGTTATTCCTTGATTAATGCTGTGGGATCTTTTACATTCACCTGAGCAGACAGACGAGGCCTTGGTGTAACATTTCATCTGAAAATAGTTTCAGACTTGACATTGCATATGTGAGTTATTTGTCATATTAAAGTATGTGATTAAAAAGGGTCAATTCATTCTCAGGATGTGGGCAATGGTGGGAAGGCCACATTTATTACCCATCCCTAATTGCTCTGAAAAGTTAGTATTTGGTCTTCTCCTTGAGATTATAGCCTTTGCGGTGATGGTCGGGATGTGAATGCTCCAATGCGGCCTCCTCCTCACCGTCGCCGGCTCCACGCTCCACGGCCCAGGGCCTACTTCTCTCTCTTCACGGGTCGGCCTCTGGCCGCCATGCTCGGCTCCCCTCCTCCCAGTCGGAATTCCTTCCCGCCGAGGAGCTGCCGGTCGATGTGCTCCAGCGGGTCGGCTTGGCTGCTGCTGCTGCTCACCGCGCTGCGCTGCCTCTGCCCAACTCGCCGAGCACCTTGCTCTGGGTGCGGGAGCGAGCGGTGAAAGCTGGCCGCCTGAAACAGGGAGAGCGATCTCAGCACCGGACCATCACGGCCGCCATCTTGACACTTATAGATTCCGACTCACACTGTGCGAGTTCATTCAGTCTACTGGGCTGACGATGTGTTCGGCGAGTCGGGCAGAGGAGCGCAGCGCAACAAGCAGCAACAGCAGACTCACGACACGCTGCAGCACGTCGGCCGGCAGCTCCATTTCGGGTAACTCGCAGTCCGGATGGGAGGAGGGGAGCCTGGCATGGTGGTCAGGGCGGGAGAAGCAGGTCACCACACGTGGAGCCGGCAACAGTGAGGAGGAGGCCGCGGTGAAGAGGAGGACGGAGCGGCTGAGGGACATCGTGCTCCCACTGCCACGGGAAGCCATTGTATTGACTCTGAACGTGGCACTGTATGTATAGCTGACGCGTCCCTACGGGGAACAAGCATCCCATTGTACTTGTTACATATGGCAAATAAATCTAACCTGAATCTGAATCTGAATCTGATCTGGTGTTAGATAGACAGTTCCAGGATAGTGACACAGCAATAATGAAGGATCAGTGATAAACAGCCATGTCAGCATAATGTGTGATTTAGATAAGAAATTAGACGTGATGGTCTTCCCATGATATTGTTGCGCTTGTCCTTCTTGATGGTAGAGGTGGCAGAGGAGTGGGGTATTTTTGAAGTAGCCTTGATGAGTTGCAGCAGTGCATCCTGTAGATTGCATATATTGCAGCCACAGTGTGCTAGTGATGAAGGGGATTGAGTGCAGTGGCAAAGACACCAAGCAAGCAAACTGATTGGTGTTGAGCTTCTTGATTGTTTTGCAGCTGCAGCTCCAGGCTTCTGACTTAACCATTAAAGTTCCCTCCTGACCTACCCCTGAATTTACATCTTTCTCTGGATTCTCTCTTATCTCCCCTCATGCCCTCTCCAAACTCAACTTGTCCATGAGACCCACATCCTGCTCCATCGAACCTATTCCAAACAAACTGATGTCCACCCAACTTTCCTTCTGGGCCTCCATGTTAGCTAATACTGTTAACAGTTCCCCCTCCTCAAGTACTGTCCCCCCTCCCCATCAAATCTGCCGTCATCACCTCTTTCCTCAACAAAAGAAACCATTGACCACTCCCCCCCTCACCCCCCACCCCACTCCCCCCTGGTCCTTGCAAACTATTGCCCCATTTCCAATCTCCCTTTCCCCTCAAGTCCTTAAACGTGGTGTTGCCTCCCAAATCTGTGCCCACCTTTCCTGCAAATCCATGTTCGAACCCCTGCAACCTGGTTTCCACCCCTGCTACAGCACTGAAACAACACTTATCAAAGTCACAAATGACATCCTATGTGATTGTGACCATGTTAAACTATCCCTCCTCATGCTTCTCGAACTGTCTGCAGCTTTTGACATGGTTGACTACGCCATCCTCCTCCAACGCCTCTCCTCTGTTGTCCAACTGGGTGGGACTGCACTCGCCTGCTTCCATTCCTTTCTATCCTGTCGTAGCCAGAGAATCACCTGCAACGGCTTCTCTTCCCGCTCTCACATTGTTACCTCTGGAGTCCCCCAAGGATCTATCCTTGGCCCCCTCCTATTTCTCATCTACTTACTGCCCCTCAGCAACATCATCCGAAAACATGTCAGGTTCCACATGTATGCTGATGCCAGTACTGGATGAGCAGAAATTTTTTCCAACTAAATATTGGGAATGCGAAACCATTGTCTTTAGTCCCCACCACAAACTCTGTTCCCTAGCCACCGACTCCATCCCTCTTCTTGGCCACTTTCTGAGGCTGAAGCACACTGTTCGCAACATTGGTGTCCTATTTGACCCTGAGATGAGTTTCCGACCCCACATCCACTCCATCACCAAGACTGCCTACTTCTATTGCTGTCTCAGAGCTTCCTCAGCTCATCTGCTGCTGAAACCCTCATCTATGCCTTTTTTACCTCAAGGCTTGACTATTCTAATGCTCTCCTGGCAGGCCTCGCATCTTCCGCCCTCCGTAAACTTGTGCTCATTCAAAACTCTGTTGCCCGTATCCTAACTCACACCAAGTCCCATTCACCCATCACCACTATGCTCGCTGACCTACATTGGCTCCCAGTCTGGCAACCCCTCGATTTTAAAATTCTCATTCTTGTTTTCAAATTCTTTCCATGGCCTCCCCCCCCCCTATTTCTGTAACCTCCTCCAGCCCTACAACCCTCCGAGATCTCTGTGCTCCTCCAATTCTGGCCTGTTGTGCATCCCTGATTTTAATCGCTCCACCATTGGCGGCCGTGCCTTCAGCTGCTTAGGCCCTAAGCTCTGGAATTCCCTCACTAAACCTCTCTGCCTCTCTATCTCTCTCTCCTCCTTTAAGATGTTCCTTAAAACCTATCTCTTTGACCAAGCTTTTGGTCATCTGTCCTAATATCTCCTTATGTGGCTCGGTGTCAAATTTTGCTTGATAATGCTCCTGTGAAGCACCTCGGGATGTTTTACTAGATTAAAGGTGGTATATAAATGCAAGTTATTGTTGTTGTTGTTGCAGTAGATGGTGGAGAGGCTTTGAGAGGTCAGGATGTGAACCAATCATCAAAGTGTACCCAGCGTCTACCCTGCTCTTGTAGCCAAAATGTTGATATAGCTGGGCCAGTTGAGCTTCTGGTCAATGGTAACCCTCATGATACTGATGATGGGGACTTGGTAATGGTGATACTGTTGAAGGTCAAGGGGAGAAGACTGGGCTTTCTCTTCTTCTACATGGTCAGTCCATGGCGCTTATGTGTCATAAATGTTATCTGCCATTTTACAGCCGAAGCCTGGATGTTATCCATGTCCTCCTTCAGGCTGGCATCGGCTGCTTGATTATCAGGTGAGTTGTGAATGAAACTGAACACTCTAGAATCATCAGAGAACATCTCCACTTCTGACCTTATGATGAAGGGAAGTTCATTGATGAAACAGCTGAAGGTGGCTAGGCTGGGAATTCTTCCATGAAGAACTCTTGCAATGCTGTCCAGACTCTGATAACTGGCTTCCAACAGCCACACCATTAACTTTTGCATTAGGTATGACTGTAGCCACAGAAGTTTTTTCCTTTGACTCCCATTGACTTCAGTTTTACTATGGCTCCTTGGTGCCATAGTTGGTTGAATGCTGCCTTGATGTCGAAAGCTGCTACTCTCAGCTCTCCTCTGGCATTCAACTCTTGCATTCACATCTGGATCAAAGCTATGATGAGGTATGGAGTTGAGTGTTTTTGGTGGAACCCAAACTGATTCATCTGGCATTAATTTCTACGCTAGTTCTCTCAATTGTTTGCCAGAACTTCAATGAAAGATACGCAGAGCCCCCAGAAAAACGGCATAAACACCACTTCCGTGGAACGTCTTTCAAAGTTATGGGCCTAGAAATTGGAGGTGTTAGCAGTGGCTGTTAAGGCTTATTTTGGAAAAACAATTTCAGCTGGGCAGCAGTGCTGCCGATGCCTGTGATCACTGGGGATATGTAAATTATGCAGATCGTGATGTTAGCGAGTGTGCAACGCTCACCTGATGCCCAATCTGCCATTTTCGAGTTTGCCACTCCAATTACCAGTCTGTGTTAATTACAACCAGCTGACCGAGCGAGCACAAGCAGGAAGGAGCCTTCAGCAGTGCTATTTAAAAGGATCATCAGCAACTTGCACCTGACATGCTTTTTCAGTTTGACCGGCTCTGTGGAACAGTCTGCAACTCTAGCAGCTTTCTAAACTTGTTTCAAGTTCCTAAGGTGACAGGGAGTGTTAGAGCAAGTGGAGAACACCTTCATTCCTATTTAAAGACTTCTGCTCATAACACTTGCTCACAGTCATGAAGCTCTACTGGCAGGCCCCCTCATGCTCAAGTATCTTAGGGAGAGGGAGTGGAGGCAGCGAAGAAGAGGGGAAGATGCGCACAGAGGGAGGAGGAGGAGGGCCAGGAGGGCTCTCAACAGGAGGCCTTACCCACCTAGGGTCTTCCAAGAGCACTTCTCTTATCTTCACTTAAGCGAGGAGCAGTGTATTAGGAGGCTCCACTTCACCAAGGAGGTGGTCACAGAACACTGCCACCTCCTGCAACCAGACCTGCAGCCTGAGAGGAGGGTGACCACGGCTCTCGCAGTAGCCCTCAAGGTCACCGTGGCCCTCAATTTCTTTACCAGTGGGTCCTTCCAGTCTGCAGCAAGATAAATAGTTAACATCCTCGCTGCATCTGGGAGGGCACAGAGGTTCTCTACACCAGGACTATGTTGTCTTCTCTCTGAGTAGAGAGAAGCAGGAGGAGCGTGCATGTGGCTTTGCCAGGTTAGCGGGCTTTCTCATGGTGCAAGGCGCAATCGCCTGCACTCACATGGCTTTGCGGGCGCCGTATAACAATCCTGAGCTCTTCAGCAACCGCAAAGGCTGCCACTCACTTAATGTGCAGTTCTTATGTGACCATGCCCAGCGCATCTTGATGGTCAATGCCTGCTATCCTGGCATGATGCCTTCATCCTGCATCAGTCTGCTGTGCCTGCAATCTTCCAGCCACCACGTCAAACCCGAGGGTTGCTGCTCAGAGACAAAGGCTATCCGTCCTGCGCCTGGCTGATGACTCCCCTCCACAACCCGACCACTCTTGTCCAGCACTCATATAATGAGAGCCATGCTGCCACCAGGAACATCATCAAGCAGTCCATCGGGCTACTAATGCAATGGTTCTGCTGCCTTGACCGCTTGGGAGGAGCCCTCCAGTACGCAGCAGAATGGGTGTCCCATTTTGTGGTCGTCTGTTGCATGCTTCACAACTTGGCCATCATGAGGGTGCAGCCCTTGCCACCAGAGATTGCAGGACCACCTCAGGAGGAGGATAAGGCAGAGGAGGAAGAGGAAGGGGAGGAGGATGAGGAGGCAGGCAACAAATCCCATTTCCGGACAGGCCATCCGTGAATGTCTCATCAGACTCCGATTCCAATGATTGAAACCCCAGATCCCCGTTGCGCACCACATCCCCACCATACCATCCCTCTGTCATGGAACATCACAGCGTGCTCTTGGGCACAAAGCTGAAATGAGAGCCATCACAAAACAAACATTCCAAACAAAATGAATACATTTATTAAAAAAAAGACTTGCATTTATATAGCACCTTTCATGACCACTGGACATATCCTACCCTCTACATTCTGCACAGTGCCAGTCTCTGAACTGGTGTCTGTGAGTGTCAGATGCAGTGATGATGTGCCTTCCTTTTCATCTTCACTCTCCTCCATTACTTCGGGGACAGGCTGTGCGGGTGGCAGTACTTGGTCAGCTGAAAGCAGAAAGGCACAAGAGTCATGTTCTGGTGAGGGGAGGCAGGGTGGACCAAGATATCCATGCATACACCAGCAGCAGCTTGTAAGTGAGAAGAGATTGTGGGATGAGGGGAAGTGGGGTGTGAGAAGAAGGATTAGGAATGAGCATACCATTATTGTCAGCAAGGGCTTCAACTTCGCCCATTGCCACGGCCTCGGTGACTTCCCCTCCAATTATGTCGAGCTCCGTCTCCTCCAGTTGGCTCAAGGCCTGTAAAGCGGCTTGGCCGCCTCCTGTCTGCCGCTGCTCCTGCTGACTGTGAGCCACCTTAGCCTGCAAGAGAAAGGAAAGTGTGTCAGTGAGTGTGGTACAATGGGGGAAAAATTTGGTTGCTTTACGCCTCCTGTTAGCACCCTAAGAGGGCGCTAATGGGGTGCAAAGCAACTAGTGCCCAGGCATGGCGATGTTTGCGCCACTCGCGAAATTGACCAGTCATTTTGCGGCAGCGCTAAACACTACCACCACAATCTCCTGCGCCCACAGATCATGACATCAGTTGAGCGTACAACACCCCGGTAGCGCCCCGGACCGGATATTAAGTGGCGCCCCCTGTCTTTCCGCCTGCCATTAGCAACAACAGGTTGCGGGGAGCATTTTGCAGTCGGGAGGGAGCGCTATTTAAAGACGGCTGCTTCCTGCCTTTTTTTGTGTAATACCCACTGGAAATGTTATGTACGCTAAGTATGGTTATCAATCTTTAACTTAGACACTGTATTATCATTGTTATAAATCCCTGGGTTAAAGTTGCCCATGTGAAGGTACGGCAAGAACTTTTAAGGACACAATGTGACTAAGAGCAGACTTTCCATAATTCTGCACCAGTATCAACTGTTGCAGACAGTGAGGCTGCGCAGTCTCCAGGCAGAAACCCCAGGAGGAAGGGGTGGAGTCGGGTTTTTCGAGCGGGAAAGGGGAGCGACTGGAAGAAAAGAGGGCAGGAGCTCTGAAAAGAGGGCTCAGGAGGCAAATGGCTGCCGCATCCCGTCCCGGGCTTCCAAACTCGGCCGCCGCCCTTCGTATTAGTAGCTCTGCATCCAGAACTCAAAGTGGGATTCAGTGATCGTGAAGAGAATTCAACGAAGGGGTTCGGAGTCGTAAGTCTTGCAGACATTATACATACCATGAGCTCTAACTTAAGCACGCCAACGAAAGAGTGCACTCGAATTTGGACACAGGGACAGATTCTCCTTTGAATCCATATGAATGGAGCATGTATGTTTATTATGTCTAGATTCATTCTAATGTATGCAAATGTCTAATTTAGGTCATTGACCCGTAATCTTCTTATACTGTCTGACGTTAAAACTATAAAGTAAGATAATTAGAATTAAGCCATTGTAGTAGTGATCTCCTTACTGGACTATAGAATACTGTCTACAACAGAGACCACATCTCACATATATCTAGAGAACCGTGAAGGGGTTACATTTTGGGGGCTCGTCCGGGATTGTGGTCTATTTATGTCAGTAAACTAACAGTATTGAATGCTCATTGCTAAGAGATTGGTTTGTGGTTTCGACTGGGCTGTTTGAGCATAGAAGATGGATGTTATTGAGGTTGAAGCTTGGTGCAAACGGAAGCAGATAGCTACTACCCATGCCATTGTGCTGAATGGTGTTGCTAACGATGACCCTGATGATGTCTTGCTAAGGGCTCTGAATTGTGTCAAAGCCTTTGGAAAGGTTAGGATAGTTGAGCGCTGCTTGGATACAGCTACCAAGAAGCAGTTTGTGTTGATCCAGACATCAGAGAACCTGAGAGGTCATGGTTTACCTGAGGCAGTTGGGCTTTCTGAAGAGGCTGGTCCCTGGCCAGTTCAGTTTGTCCCTATTACTACTAAGGAAGAAGAAGGGTTTCAGACCAAGTTGTTGTCCTTCTTGAGACAAGAAGGAAAGACTGTTGCTGATGTCAAAGGTCTGATAGGTCCTTCGGCCCTGGATATGAACACTCAGTTGGTCAGTGCCATTAGTTCTCTGGTGGATAAATGCACCAATCTGCCCTTCGAGGCTCAGGGATACCGTAAGCTCCGTATGTTCTCAGGAGTGAGACCAACTCCCAGTGGGGAAGAGGAGTACGACGCCTGGGCTGAGCAGACCCTGCCTCTGCGAGAGGAATGGCAGTGCAGTGACAATGTGAAGAGGCAGAGAATAGTAGAAAGCCTTAAGGGTCCTGCTGCTGACATTGTAAGATTCTTAAAGGCGCAGAACACCTCTGCTACTTCCTTTGACTACATGCAGGCTCTAGAAACTGCGTTTGGAACTACTGAAACCATTTCAGATTTGATGGTCTGATTCAGAAGCACATTCCAGTGTGAGGGAGAGAAGCTGTCCAGTTATCTGCTGAGAATAGACAAACTGCTGCATTGTATGTTACGGAAAAGAGGGATTGAGTTGCCTGAAATGAATCTGTTGTGTATGTACCTTTAAGAGAATAACTAGTCTCAGACTGCAGTACCGGCAGTGACCACCCCTGTATAAAAGGCGCTAGAGAGCCTCTGTTGGTTAGATTCGTTTATGCCTTCCACCAGTAAACATCTCTTTGTTTCTCTCCTGCTAGTCCGTGTCTCAATCATTCACGGGCTTAACACTGGCGACGAGTTAGAAATGAACTTACCTGCAACTCAGCAGCAGCTCCGACGACGTGTTGAAGGTCGGAGCCAGAAGAAAGGAGAAAAAAAAAATAGGCCATTGAAACTCGAGAAACGGGCGTCGACCGTCAATCATCGATTTCAAAACTTGCAGGAGAGACTGTCCAGAGCCAGGCTGGGTTCCTCGGTCCGTGGTTTCCCAGCTAATCGGGCTGGTGGCAGGTAGTGCTCTGATCCTTCCTGGGCTGCAACGGGGCTGGGCAGCGAGTCGGGAAGCAAGGAGAGAGAGAGAGGGTGGAGCATACAGGGCGCGGCCGGTGTTTCGAAGCTGGGCAGCGTTCGGACCTCAGAAGAGGGAGGGAAGTGTCCCAGAGGGTCCGCTCCACGACGGGAAGATAATAAAAGAAAACGAATTAATATTTAACGTGCAGGAAACCGTGGAAAGCAGCGCTAACAACAGCGGGGAAGAAGGAAAAGCGCGGGAGGCACCATTTTGTTAAATCGGAGAAGAAGGCAAAGCGCGGGAGGCGCCATTTTAGATTTGCAAGATGCCGAAGACTGGCTGTATCACTGCTTTTGATAATACATTAGAGGACTGGACCAAGTATGTGGAAAGAGTAGAGGTATATTTCGAGGCAAATTAAATAGCGGAGGGAAAAAAGGCATCAATATTGCTAAACGTAATGGGCGCTAGAACGTACGGCCTATTGCGGGATCTGATTACTCCAGCCAAACCGAAGGCGAAGAGTTTTAACAAAATTGTTGCTGATCTACAGGAGCACTTAAACCCTGCACCGCTGTTGATAGCAGAAAGATTTAAATTCCACAGGAGAACTTAGCACAAAGATGAGAGCAATGCTGAGTATCTTACGGAACTACGCAAGCTATCAAAGCACTGCCAGTTCGGAGCAGGACTGGCAGATACCCTACGGGACAAATTTGTCTGTGGACTCCTGAGTGAAGGAACACAGAAGAAGTTACTTGCAGAAAAAGAGCTGACGCTAGATAAGGCTTTCAGCGTGGCAGTATCGTATGAAGCAGCAGCCAGGGGAGCTGCAGAAATTCAACAAAAACCACAGGAATACGGCACCCATGAAATGACACGGGGATTTGAAAAATGTTATCGCTGCGGCAGAACTAACCATGACCAGAAGGACTGCTGGTCCAAAGACAAAATATGCAGACGATGCGGGAAGATTGGACACATTGCACGAGTTTGTAGGTCTGGGAAGAAGACCAGCGACAACAAAAAGGCTGCTAAGGAACCGTACAAGAAAGTACAAAAGATGACGGACAGTAGTTCCGAAGACCAGATGAGCGATAGTGAATCCGAGAACAGGAGATTAAGCTGTCTCAAGCTTCACAATGTAATCGCAAAAGAGGATCACCGAACCATTTGGGTCACCCTCACGATAGCAGGGTCCCAAGTTAAAATGGAATTGGATACAGGATCAGCGCTAACCGTCATGAATCGACGAGACTATGAGCGGCTATTTTCACACATACCCTTGAGAGAGACAACCATCGTCTTGACGACGTATACGGGGCAAAAAGTATACCCCAGAGGAAAAATAAGGGTGCCTGTCGAATACAATGGCAAGAAAATACGGAAATTGTATCTCTACATACTCCCAAATGGTGGACCACCGTTATTGGGATGGGAATGGATCAGGAAGATAAACTTAGATTGGCATTCCATTCATGCAATGACGGTGGACGGTAAAAAAGATGAAGACGTCACTCCTGGACGATTGTCAACAATCTTAGCTAACGCCAAAGAGGTATTTCAACAAGAACTGGGCACGCTTAAAGGCGTAACCGCCTCGTTAAAAATAGAAGAGAATGCAGTTCCCAAGTTTTTCAAAGCGAGACCGGTACCATATGCAATTCGTCCAGCCGTCGAGGCAGAGCTGGAGAATCTGGAGAAGGCGGGCGTGTTGTCTAAGGTCGACTGGAGCGAGTGGGCGACACCCATCGTTCCTGTCATGAAGAAAACGTTAAGCAATAAGTCCGGGGAGCCAAGGAAGATTCGCATCTGTGGGGATTTCAAGGTGACGGGGAACCCTGTCCTTCACACAGTACAATATCCTCTTCCAAGGATAGAAGACATCTTCGCCTCACTGTCTGGAGGGAAGCGTTTTACAAAAATTGACCTAGCACAAGCATATTTGCAGATGGAGGTTAAAGAGTCCTCTAGAAAGTATCTCACGATAAACACTCACAAAGGTCTTTACCAGTATCATCGATTGGTATTCGGAGTAGCATCGGCTCCGGCGATATGGCAAAGAGCAATGGAACAAGTCCTGCAAGGGATTCCGGGGACTCAGTGTTACTTGGACGACATCCTTGTAACAGGTGAAGATGACAGTGAACACCTTAACAACCTAGAACAGGTGCTCACTAGATTACGGGAACATGGGCTGCGAGCCAACCGCCCCAAGTGCGAATTTTTTAAGAAACAGATATCGTATTGTGGCCACGTGATTGATGAAGAGGGGTTACATAAGTCCCCTGACAAAATTGAAGCGGTTGTTAAGGCCCCAGCGCCTGAAAATGTGTCGCAACTGAGGTCATTCCTCGGGTTGGTGAATTACTATCATAAGTTTTTGCCGAATTTGTCGACAATTCTGCATCCACTGAACGCCCTGCTATGAACGGGGGTAGCATGGAAATGGAGCGATGATTGTAAATGTGCTTTTCAGAAGAGTAAGGACTTAATCACTTCGAAGGAAGTATTGGCTCACTACAACCCAGCACTGCCAATCAGGCTGGCGTGTGATGCGTCTCCCTACGGCATTGGGGCGGTACTGTCACATAAATTCCTTGATGGTTTGGAGAGGCCGATAGCTTTTGCGTCACGCTCGTTAACTTCTGCCGAGCGTAACTACGCCCAGATTGACAGAGAGGCCCTCAGCCTAGTGTGGGTGGTGAAGAAGTTCAATCACTATCTGCACGGTCAAAAATTTACTCTACTAACCGATCATCAACCTCTTGTCTCCATTTTCAACCCTCAGAAGGGCGTACCGATAATGACAGCACAACGGCTGCAGAGATGGTCCCTTTTCCTAGGGGCACACCAATATGACATCGAGTACAGGGGAACTAAACAGCATGGAAATGCTGATGGATTGTCACGTCTAACGTTGCCGACGGTGGAAGAAGAAGACCTTGCAGTGGATCCAATGGAGTTATTCCACTCGACCATAGTCGAATGTCGCCCTGTGACGAATGCAAACATAGAAAAGGAAACATGGAATGACCCGACACTATCACGGGTCTATGAGTTAACGGTGAAGGGATGGCCAGCACATGGCGAACCACTGCTGCCAACATTTTCGCCAAGAAGAGAACAGCTGTCAGTGTGCAGAGGAACCTTGATGTGTGGATCCAGAGTAGTAATTCCACCTAAGTTGACGGATAGAGTGCTCAATGAGCTTCATGAGGGTCATCTGGGTGGGGTAAAAATGAAGAGCTTAGCCAGAGCGTTTGTGTGGTGGCCGGGAATCGATAGAGAAATCGAAGAGATGACCAAGAGCTGTGCAGGATGCCAGAAGGTCCAAAACGCCCCACCACAAGCTCCTCTGCATCCATGGGAGTGGCCCTCATCTCCATGGCAAAGGGTGCACATTGATTTTGCTGGTCCCTTCATGGACTCGATGTTTTTAATTGCGGTGGATGCACATTCAAAGTGGCCAGAGGTAATAAAAATGTCCTCAACCACCACGGAAAAAACTATCGCAGTTTTACGAACCATATTCGCCAGGAATGGGCTGCCTGAACAGATTTGCTCTGACAATGGACCACAGTTTGTGTCTGAAGAGTTCCGGAGGTTCTTAAAGAACAATGGTGTTAAGCATTACACATCTGCCCCATATCATCCAGCCACTAATGGATTGGCCGAGAGGTTTGTCCAAACATTCAAGAATGCTATCAAGGCAATGTGTAATGAAGATATACCCCTACAACACAAGGTGGACAACTTCTTGTTTGCCTACCGGAATGCGACACATGCGGTTACCAACCAAACTCCAGCCATGATGTTCTTCAATCGAAGACTACGATGCCGCTTGGATTTGGTTAAGCCAAACGTCCGAAGAGATGTGGAGAACAGGCAGTTTCAGAATATGAATGAAAGGCCGACCAGGAGTTTTAAGATAGGTCAACCAGTTTTGGCCCGGGACTACCGCACTGAGAAATGGCAGCCAGGAACGATTTGTACACGACAAGGACCTCTCATGTATATCGTGGACGTTGGGGAGAGCATTGTAAGATGCCATGCTGACCAGATTCTAGAGTCACTGGAAAACGTCAACTCCACACCACGATCTGATACACATGGTAATGAAATCGACGTTCCAATTGCAGCTGCCGCAGAACCGGTAATATTGGAAGCAGATGAAACAAACAACGACATTGATTCCGACTCAACATTGCTAGAAGAACCGGATACTCCAAAGAGGCGTTATCCAGACAGAATCAGGAAGCCTCCTCAAAGACTGAACTTATAATTGCTTAAACTTAACCAATGTATCTAGCAACAGTAATTGTGATTGTAATTCGTTATCATTAGTTGTTAAATGAATGTTATGTACTGTTTATCTAAAAGGGGAGGAATTGTTGTGTATGTACCTTTAAGAGAATAACTGGTCTCAGACTGCAGTACCGGCAGTGACCACCCCTGTATAAAAGGCGCTAGAGAGCCTCTGTTGGTTAGATTCGTTTATGCCTTCCACCAGTAAACATCTCTTTGTTTCTCTCCTGCTAGTCCATGTCTCAATCATTCACGGACTTAACAGAATCGATTCCGCATTGAACAGGTTGTGCGAGGTGCATTGCTCGAAGACGTGACTGCTCTTCGCATACGCATGACCCATAAGTTGCGAGATCCACCTACCTTCACTGAGCTGCTAAGGGAAGTCAGAGAGGAGGAGGATATGCTTCAGGCCCGGAATGTAGCAAAGAGTGCTGTGATGTCCAAGATTGTGACTCCTGTTACAGTTCCTACTCCTAAGGGTGATGTCAACCCTGAGATGGAGCAGCTGAAGAAGGAAATAAATGTCATGAGAGCCGACATGGCATATTTTCGGTCTAAGCCCAACACAGAAAGGGATGACGCACGGGTGCAAAAGGTTGAACACCCTGCGAAGTCTAACAGCAAAATGAGTGATTCCTCTAAAGGATATCCCCATGAAGGAGATAGACCTGGAGTCTTTTGTTATAACTGTGGAAAGGATGGACATTTCAAGCGAGAATGTAGAGGTGAGGAAAATCTAAAAAAAGTAAATGACCGTCTCATAAAACTTACCAAGAAGTCGGGAAACTACAAAGGGGCACAGTAACGGAACGGCCTGCTGTCCCTGTAGTTAAGACACGTTCCGCTAAGTGCAATAATAGACGAGGGGATATGAAAGACATCATACCTGAAGGTTTAGTAGGGCCGAGTTCTGCTGTATCAATACAGATTGAAGGCATTTATACTAAAGCTATCCTCGACACGGGTTCTCAGGTTACCATACTGTACAGATCCTTCTATGACCGATACCTGACGCATTTGCCGTTAACCCCAATCAGTCTTCTGCATCTCTGGGGCCTTAGTCCTGCTGATTACCCATATGATGGCTATTTGTCGCTGAGGTTGGAGTTCTTGGAAGCTGATGTAGGGACCACTGAGACCATTGATGCACTTGTGTTGGTTTGCCCTGACCCCATGGTGAAAGGTGAGGTTTCCATACTGGTTGGCAGTAATACACCCATAGTGAGACGACTCCTGACAAGCTGCAAAGAGCAGGGAGGTGAAAACTTCTTGAGCACCAGACACATTCACCCGGTTTTCAAAAAGGCTTTTGAGAAACTGCCTGAACTTTCTTCCGACGTAGATGATAGCAAAAGAGGAACTGTGTGGTACGTTCGAGCCAAACCTATCACCCTGCGTCCTGGAGGAGTGGCTAGAATCCCTGGGATACCAAAATTCCCTGGAACGCCAGGTACTGAAGCCATTCTGATAGAGTCACCTGATGGTCCTGCAGAAGAGTCACGGTTTCCAAATGAGCTTCTGGTGAGACCAGAGTTGCAGACCCCGACAGCTGTGATGTCAAGGAGAGTTACAGTGACCGTGAGGAATATGTCAGGCAAAGGAATCACATTGAGGAAAGGAATGCCGATTGCGCATCTGTTTCCTGTAAATGTACTGTCGTCACATGTGAAGGAAGAGTCCAAAGTTAACTCAACCGGAGATCTGACACCCTCCTCCTTCAACTTTGGAGATTCATTCGTTCCTAAAGAATGGAAGGACCGATTAGTCAGGAAGATGATGGAGCGGAGAGGAGTTTTCTCTACTCATGAGTTTGATGTTGGTTGTAGTAAGAGTACTCGCCATTCTATCAGAATTACCGAGGATAAACCCTTTCGGGAGAGGCCTCGACGGCTGGCACCAGCTGACATCGAAGCACTGAGACAGCACCTGCCGCAGTTAAAGAAGCTGAGATCATTACCGAGTCCAGGAGTCCTTATGCATCTCCTATAGTGGTGGTGAGGAAAAAGAATGGAAAGATTCGGATGTGTGTGGACTTTAGGACGCTTAACAGACGTACTATTCCCGACCAGTACACCGTTCCAAGAATTGAGGATGCACTGGCTTGTCTTAATGGAAGCAAGTGGTTCAGTGTGTTGGATCTCAGAAGTGGATACTACCAAATACCGATGAGTGAATCGGACAAAGAAAAGACAGCCTTTATATGTCCAGTTGGGTTCTACCAATTTGAAAGGATGCCACAGGGAGTTTCAGGCGCTCCAGCAACTTTTCAAAGAATAATGGAACAAACAGTTGGGGACATGAACTTGCTCGAAGTATTGGTGTACTTGGATGATATCATTGTGTTTGGGGCAACCCTTGAAGAACACGAAGCTCGGTTGCTGAAAGTGCTTGGTCGCCTGGAGGATGAAGGTCTCAAGCTATCATTGGACAAGTGTCAGTTTTGCCAAACATCCGTGTCCTATGTGGGGCATATTGTATCACAGGATGGAGTAGCCACAGATCCATCCAAGATCGAAGCTGTTACCACATGGCCCAAACCAAACACAGTGACTGCCTTGCGGTCATTTCTTGGGTTCTGTGGATATTACAGGCGCTTTGTGCAGGATTACTCCAAAGTGGCCCATCCTCTGAATCAGCTGCTGGCTGGTTACCTCCCACCAGCCGAGAGGAAGAAAAAGGCTAAAGGTAAAGAGAACAAGGACTACTTCAAACCCTCTGAGCCTTTTGGTGTTAGATGGGATGAGAAATGCAAAGAGGCCTTCCACACCTTAAAGCAAAGTCTTACTCAAGCCCCCGTGTTGGCTTTTGCAAACCCACAGCTGCCATATGTGCTACACGTGGATGCCAGTCAAGAAGGGTTGGGTGGTGTGTTGTATCAGGACCAAGGAGCAGGGCTGAGACCTGTAGCGTTCATCAGTCGCAGTCTTACACCATCAGAGCGTAACTACCCAGCTCATAAGCTAGAATTCTTGGCGTTGAAGTGGGGGGTGGTGGATAAGCTGCAGGATTATCTGTATGGAGCGAAGTTTGAAGTGAGGACAGACAATAATCCATTAACCTATGTGTTGACTTTGGCAAAACTTGATGCCACCGGCCACCGCTGGCTTGCTGCACTATCTGCTTACGACTTTAGTCTCAGGTACAGACCTGGGAACCAGAACATTGACGCAGATGCTCTGTCTCGTCACCCACACTACCAGAAACCAGAGTGGAAAGATGTTGCTTCAGCAGATGTGAAAGTAATGTGTCAGATGTCCGTGGTATCTGGACCAAAGAATTCATTTCATGCCCGAGAGATTGACCACTTGGGAGCGTCAATGCATGCTGTTCCCCAGGCATTTTGCAACCTTTCCAGTTTGGATGTACAAAACTTACCCATGTTGTGTTCATCTGAAATATCCAAAGCACAACAGGAGGACCCCTGTATTCATGAGGTGTTTTCAGCTCTCCGTCTGGGTGATGTTACACAGATCGACAAATCAAAACATCCTGACTGTCGCCTGCTCCTAAGAGAATGGGACCACTTGGAAATTAAAGAGGGAGTGTTGTGTAGAATCACTCACCCACCCACTAACCCATGTCATTCACAGTTGGTCCTGCCTGAAAAGTACAGGGAAATAGTGATGAAATCTTTGCATGATGACGCAGGTCATCTGGGAGTAGATAAGACCTATGGGTTGGTCAAGGACAGATTCTATTGGCCGCATATGAAGTCTGTGGTTGAGGAGTTCTGCAAGTCCTGTGCACGTTGTGTCCAGAGAAAGACTTTACCTAAAAGAGTTACTCCTCTGTTTCACATGCAAAGTGATGGACCTCTAGACCTTGTCTGTATGGATTTTCTATCCATCGAACCTGATTCCAGCAATACCGCAAATGTCTTGGTCATTACAGATCATTATACTCGCTATGCCCAAGCTTTTCCCACAAAGGATCAGAAAGCATCCACCGTTGCCAAAGTGTTGTGGGAGAAATACTTCATCCACTATGGACTACCAAAGCGAATACACAGTGATCAAGGTAGAGACTTTGAAAGTAGACTTATACATGAGTTGTTGTCCATGCTCGGGATTGAGAAGTCAAGAACAACTCCATACCATCCTCAGGGAGATCCTCAACCTGAGCGGTTTAACCGTACTTTGTTAGACATGCTTGAAACGCTGGATTCAAAGCGAAAGAACAAGTGGAGTTGGCACATTGGACATCTTGTTCATTCTTATAATTTTACCCGAAATGACGCTGCTGGTTTTTCACCGTACTACCTCATGTTTGGACATGAAGCGAGGATGCCGGTGGATTTGTGTTTCGGAGTATCCAGTGATGGCACATCACAGAGAACTTACCTCAAGTATGTATCTGACATGAGAAAGGAATTGCAAGCTGCTTATGAACTTGCTGAGTCTGTTTCTGCCAAACAGAATAAAGGAAATAAGCAGAGGTATGACCAGAAGATCCGGTTTTCCCAACTCATGCCTGGTGACCGAGTTCTCATACGGAACCTAGGACTTCAAGTGAAACATAAGTTAGCAGACCGCTGGGCTTCTACACCTTACATTGTTGAAAGTCAAATGTCACAACTACCTGTGTTTCGGCTAAAACCTGCAGGTGGGAATGGACCCATAAAAATACTGCACCGGAATCATATCCTGCCATTGGGACAGCAAGTGCGTCTGGATCCGTCAGCGGATAATGAGCCGACACCTAGTAGGAGAACCCTGCAGAGAAGAAGAAGGAAAAAAACGAGAAACCAGAAAAACTTTGTTCCAGAAGACAGAAAACCCATGACACAGTGTGTGGATCATGAGGAACCTGATGAGTCGGAAGATGAAGAATGGGATCTATGGTATGACCTCCCAGAAAGACGCATAAGACAGAATCTGGATGAATTGTCTGAACCATTTAGCTCAGACTTGGACATGGTCTGGGAAGAACCAGATGCTTCCGAGAAGGAGATAAAAGAGACTGAAAGGCATGATAACAAAGGAACCAATGCCTCCAATCTGGTTGAAGGAACTGAAGACCGGGTATCCGAAATAAGGAGCTCACAGCGAGTTAAGAAGGTTCCTGAAAGATTGACATACAGTACACTAGGAGTGCCAAGTGTAATGATAGCCCCTACGGTTCGATATGTTACCTCCCTTTATACATGGCTGGGAAGCATGCAACCACTTATGTGTAAAGTTCATTAGTCATGGGGACATGCCTATATTTGGTAGGGGGGGAGTGTAATACCCACTGAAAATGTTATGTACGCTAAGTATGGTTATCAATCTTTAACTTAGACACTGTATTATCATTGTTATAAATCCCTGGGTTAAAGTTGCCCATGTGAAGGTACGGCAAGAACTTTTAAGGACACAATGTGACTAAGAGCAGACTTTCCATAATTCTGCACCAGTATCAACTGTTGCAGACAGTGAGGCTGCGCAGTCTCCAGGCAGAAACCCCAGGAGGAAGGGGTGGAGTCGGGTTTTTCGAGCGGGAAAGGGGAGCGACTGGAAGAAAAGAGGGCAGGAGCTCTGAAAAGAGGGCTCAGGAGGCAAATGGCTGCCGCATCCCGTCCCGGGCTTCCAAACTCGGCCGCCGCCCTTCGTATTAGTAGCTCTGCATCCAGAACTCAAAGTGGGATTCAGTGATCGTGAAGAGAATTCAACGAAGGGGTTCGGAGTCGTAAGTCTTGCAGACATTATACATACCATGAGCTCCAACTTAAGCGTGCCAACGAAAGAGTGCACTCGAATTTGGACACAGGGACAGATTCTCCTTTGAATCCATATAAATGGAGAATGTATGTTTATTATGTCTAGATTCATTCTAATGTATGCAAATGTCTAATTTAGGTCATTGACCCGTAATCTTCTTATACTGTCTGACGTTAAAACTATAAAGTAAGATAATTAGAATTAAGCCATTGTAGTAGTGATCTCCTTACTGGACTATAGAATACTGTCTACAACAGAGACCACATCTCACATATATCTAGAGAACCGTGAAGGGGTTACATTTGTCAGCGACATTTTTGCACCACGCATTCTGGGAGAGAGAGAGAGAGACTTTTAGAGAGATTCAACACTGTGTGAAGGAGTTTTGGGTACTGAGCAGCACTTTGCAGTGTAGGAGTCACTGGAAATAAACAGACTGCGAGACTTTCATAGCAGCAAAGGAAAACGCGTGTTAGCTTTATTAACTCTCCGCATGGACTGAGGGACTCGGCCTCGTCGCAGGGCTATGACGTCATCACACAATCGACGACTCTTAAAGAGACCCTGCCCCGATACCCCAACCAAGTTCCGTACATAACGTGGAGCAATAACAACATTGGCTATACATAGTGAATTGTGTTACTGTCCCTATGTGATCTCCGCCACATACATCCCCCCAGAATTCAGTCGTTGAGGGGCCTGGATCACAGGGCCGAAACGGCTCCTTAAGTCTGGGGCAGGGACCGGGGGGGTCGCAGGAGGGTCCCCGGGCGCTCGGTGGTGGGCTGAGGGTGCAGAAGCCGGAGGTCGGCCCCGCCGCGGGGGCTGAGCCAACCCAACAGGTCAGTCCAGATCCAGGTGGGCCGGCTTAAGACGGTCCACGGAAATGTAGTCCGGCTTACCGCCGACATCCACTACGAAGGCCTTGTCACCGGCTTCCAGGACGTGGTATGGTCCGTCAGAGGGTGGGTGAAGAGGTCCCCGGTGGGCGTCGTGGCGGACGAAAATGTACTCCGCCGCATGAAGGTCGGGCGGAACGTGGGACTGAGGGAGACCGTGCTGCGACGTGGGCACCGGCGTGAAAACCTTGGCGTTGTCCAGGAGGGCGGACCGCTGACGGGCTGCGGACCAAGGGTCCGTGGCGTTGGGGACGAAATCCCTGGGAACCCGCAACGGCTGCCCGTAGATGAGCTCAGCGGGCGAGGACTGGAGGTCCTCCTTGGGGGCGGTCCTGAGTCCCAGCATGACCCACGGGAGTCTGTCGATCCAACTGTCATCCCGGGGGCTGGCCCGGAGCGCGGCCTTCATGGAGCGATGAAACCGTTCGCACAGCCCGTTAGCCTGAGGGTGATATGCAGTGGTGCGGTGGAGTCTCAACCTGAGGCCTTGGGCGACAGCGTTCCAGAGCTCCGACGTGAACTGGGGCCCCCGGTCGGAGGAGACGTCAGATGGGGCGCCGAACCGGGCGACCCAAGTGTTGATGAACGCCCGAGCCGCATCGGCGGATGTTGTTGACGACAGTGGAACGGCTTCCGGCCATCGGGTGGTTCTGTCGACCATCGTGAGGAGGTGGGTGAACTAGTGGGAGGGCGGCAGGGGCCTCACCAGGTCCACGTTAACATGGTCGAACCGCCTCTCGGGCACCGCGAAAGGCGCCAACAGGGCCTTAGTATGGCGATGCACTTTCGAGCGCTGGCATACCACGCAGGTATTGGCCCAGTCGCGAACGTCCTTCTTGAGCCTGTGCCAGACGAACTTAGCTGCCACCAGCTTCTGTGATGGCTTCTTGCCCGGGTGGGAAAGGCTATGGACGGCGTCGAAAACCTGCTGTCTCCACCCATCGGGCACGACGGGGCGTGGCTGCCCAGCAGAGACGTCGCACAGGAGCGTGGTGCCGGCATCATCAAATGCGACGTCCGCTAACTGAAGGCCCGTGATACCTGTCCTCGAGGCCTGGACGTCTGGGTCGGAGGCCTGGTCGGCCGCCATGCGGGTGTAGTCGATGCCGAGGTGTACGGCGCTGGCGACAGCCCGGGAGAGACAGTCGGCGACAGGGTTGTTTTTCCCAGCCACATGCTGGATGTCCGTCGTGAACTCGGAGACGAAAGAAAGCTGGCGCTGCTGACGGGCTGACCACGGCTCGGAAACTTTGGCCATGGTGAAGGTCAACGGCTTGTGGTCCACGAACGCCATGAATGGGCGGGCCTCCAGCAGGAAACGGAAGTGTCGGATGGCGAGGTAGAGACCGAGAAGCTCGCAATCGAAGGTGCTGTACTTCTGCTCGTTGGGGCGGAGCTGCCGGCTGAAGAAGGCGAACGGCTGCCAAGTGCTGTTGACCCACTGTTCGTGGACGGCGCCGACAGCATAGTCCGAAGCGTCAGTGGTGAGAGCGATCGGCGCATCGGGCAACGGATGCGCCAGCATGGTCGCGTTAGCCAGGGCCCTTTTCGTGTCCGTGAAAGAATTGGCCATCTCCTTGGACCAGTCGACGGCGAGCTTGGCGGGCTTGCCTTTGAGGGCCTCGTAAAGGGGCCGCATAAGCTGGGCTGCCCGGGGAACGAAGCGATGATAAAAGTTCACCATGCCCAAAAACTCCTGCTGGGCCCTCGCGGTGAGGGGTCGCGGAAAATCCTTCACGGCCTCCACTTTCGACAGCAGTGGCACCGCCCCGTCCTTCGTGATGCGGTGCCCAAGAAAGTCGATCGAGGACAGCCCAAACTGGCACTTGGCCGGATTGACGATTAGGCCGTGCTGGCTGAGGCATTCGAAGAGAGTCCGGAGGTGGGACACATGCTCCGTCCTGGAGGTGCTGGCGATGAGAATGTCGTCCAGGTAGATGAACAGGAATGGCAGGTCCCGTAACACGGTGTCCATTAGGCGCTGAAAAGCCTGAGCGGCGTTTTTGAGACCGAATGGCATGCGGAGGAATTCGAACAGCCCGAACGGGGCGATCACCGCGGTTTTTGGGATGTCCTGCGGCCGAACAAGGACCTGGTGGTAACCCCGAACGAGGTCCACTTTAGAGAAAGCAACTTTCCCGGCCAGGCGGGCGGATAAGTCCTGGATGTGTGGAATCGGGTAGCAGTCGGGGGTCGTAGCGTCATTGAGGCACCGGTAATTGCCGCATGGGCGCCAACCGCCACCTGGTTTCAGTGCAATGTGGAGGGGCAAGGCCCACGGACTGTTCGACCGGCGAATGATGCCGAGGTGCTCCATCATGTCGAACTCAGCTTTAGCGATGGCGAGTTTCCCCGGGTCGAGGCGCCGAGCGTGAGCATAGACAGGCGGACCGGTGGTTGGGATGTGGTGTTCTACCCCATGCTTGGTGGCGGCGGACGAGAAAGTGAGCTTCGTGAGGTCCGGGAAACCGGTGAGGAGGCGGGAAAACTCGTCGGAAGCCGAGAGTGCGCTGGACAACTTCGTCGTGCCGGAACCACTGAGCGAACACTGGAGCGAACTGAAAGTCTCAGCGTTGATGAGACATCGGTTCTTGACGTCCACCAAAAGGCCATTGGCACAGAGGAAGTCAGCGCTGAGAAGGGGGGGTGGACACTTTCGCTGTAACAAAGTCCCAAGCGAAACGCTGCCCGCCAAAACACAGCACCACGCTCCGTTTCCCGAAAGTATGGATGGAACTGTCATTGGCGGCTTCGAGGGCGGGGCCGTGGTTCCCCCCCCTGTATGTCTACGGTTGACGCGGGCAGGACGCTCACCTGGGCACCCGTGTCGCAGAGGAAACGACATCCAGAGTCAGTGTCCGTAATGAATAACAGACTACCTGAATGGCCAACAGCCATGGCAGCTAATGAGTGGGCCTTCGCGTTTCCCGACGCGGTAAAGCTGCACGGGGGCCGGCACTTCTTAGCGTTGGGGTCGAACTGCGCGTGGTAGAAGCACATGCTTGGGGGCTGCCGCCGTTGGGCTGTGGCAGTGGGGGCAGGGCCCCGCATGGCCACGCAGTACTGTTGCCCGGCGGAGAAAAATTTGTCGGCCTCCTTGGTCAGGGCGTGGAAATCACTAATATGAGAGTTGGCTAAAGCCGACCGTACCTGCCCTGGCAGCTGTTGTAGGAACAGTTCTCTGAAGAAGAAGCACGGCTTGTGCTTGCCCAGGAGGGTTAACATGTGGTCCATCAGTTCTGAGGGCTTGGAGTCGCCAAGCCTGGGTAGAGAGAGAAGCTGGCGTGCGCGCTCGGGTTCAGTTAGTCCAAAAGTTTCTAGGAGGTGCGTTCTCAGCGTCGCAAATTTGTGGTGCTCCGGGGGGTCCTCGAGCATGCTCACGACTCTGGCAGCAGTGGAGCTGCCGAGAGCAGAGACGACGTAATAATACTTCGTGTCGTCCGCGGTGATGTCCCGGAGAGCAAACTGAGCCTCGGCCTGGGCGAACCAAGCGGCAGCCTGCCATTCCCAAAACTCCGGTAATTTGAGAGAAATGGCGTTCGTCGCCATCTCGGATAAAGTCTTTGGAAACGTCCAAAAGAGAAACGAGGCCACCAATGTAGGAGTCGCTGGAAATAAACAGACTGCGAGACTTTCATAGCAGCAAAGAAAAACGCGTGTTAGCTTTATTAACTCTCCGCATGGACTGAGGGACTCGGCCTCGTCGCAGGGCTATGACGTCATCACACAATCGACGACTCTTAAAGGGACCCTGCCCCGATAACCCAACCTAGTTCCGTACATAACGTGGAGCGATAACAACATTGGCTATACATAGTGAATTCTGTTACTGTCCCTATGTGAGCTCCGCCACAGCAGGTTCATTTTGATTTGACCTTCCTTGCATCGATTTAGAAGAGACTATGGGGGCTGCACTCTGAGCTCTTTCCCTGAGTCTCTCCATTGTTCTTTCCCACAGAATTGATGTACAGGTCTCACCAGGCCGAGATTCAAGGCTGCAATGAGCAGGGTGTGGATGGAGAGCAAGATCGACCCTCCCCTTTAAGAACTGCCTGGCGCCAGTGTGTCTGTGTTCCATTGCTGACAAACATCACATGAGCTTCACCAGCGCTCTGAGGTAGCATCTCGCTCCTCGGTGTTAGCGCCTTAAGAGAGGTGTGTAGCACCTGATTTAGCGCTCGAATCACCTCCAGGGGTGATAGAAGCCAAGTTTGCAGTCGGAGGCGATAATTAGTGCCAGGCGCTAAACTTTGCGGCCGGCCGATATTTGCGACCCAAACGGGGCGATACTGAATTTCTCCCCCAATGTGTTTGGGTGATGTGCCTGCTATAGTTGAATGGCTGTCAGTGTGTGCAAGGTGTGAGATGTGAGTGTAAATGTTGCAGCAGTGGTAAGGTTGTGAGGGTGAAGTGAAACTGTCATTGTGAGGTCTGAGTGGTGATAGGTAGAGATTGTTGGTAGGAGAGTGATGGGATTGTGGTGCATTGAGCAGTGTGTGAGGCTTGTGGTGCAGATGGTGGGATATGGCATTTGCTGAAGCCTTCACTCACCTTGACCTGCCGTATGAGGTCATTAAACTTCTTGCGGCACTGGATCCATGTCCACGGTACAACACTATTGGCCGTGAAGTACCTAACTATCTTTTGCCAGAGCCTTCTGCAAGTGTGCTTTATTGGCTTCCTGCCACCCTGCGGGAACAGGACACCCCGCCTCCTCTCCGCTGCCACTATCAATGCCTCTAGAGCTGCATCAAAGAACCTTCTGGCTCATTCTCTTTGTTGCTGCTGAGCCATGTCTTCCAACTCCAATGACAATGAGGTGCTGCTGCACCAAAGCACTTCCCCTTTAAGTAGTGGAGAAAGACGAGCCCAAACATTACTGGCCATCAGACTGCACCCGATATTGGCCCACCTGTTGAGCGGTAAGCCAACCAGCAGCGCGTTTAGCACTGAGATCAGCACTCCATTCATGTAGATGAATTTTGCCTGCTGCCTGCACCACCTTGAACGGGTGCAGCCAAATAGCGCGAGCCCATGACATCATCCATTTTTGAGCCATATCCAATTTCTAGGCCATGGTATTTCAGGAGAACCCAAACAAAAATTCACCCCATCCTGTTTTTTTATTTTGTGGATAGGGCATACCTAGGCAATCTTCTGCATTGTTGGGTGGATGCCACTTTCATACCTGTACTGTAATAGCTTTGCTAGGGGAGTAGCTCACTCTGGTGCAGAGGTCTTCAGCACTTCAATTGGGATGCTGTTAGAGGCTATATAGCATATCATAACATATGATAAAGATAGGTCATCAGGCTGGGTCTCTTTGCTCTTGAAAAGAGAAGCCTGAGGGGTGGCCTAATAGAGGTCTTTAAAATGATGAAACGTTTTGATAAAGTAGACACACAGAGAGTGTTTCCACTTGTGGGGAAGAGCAAAACTAGAGGCCATCAATATAAGATAGTCACAAAGAAATCAAATAGGAAATTCTGAAGAAACTTCTTTACCCAGAGAGTAGTGAGAATGTGGAACTCGCTACCACAGGGAGTGGTTGAGGCGGATAGTACAGATGCATTTAAGGGGAAGCTAGATAATCATATGAGGGAGAAGGGAATAGAGGGAATCGAGTTAGATGAGGAGGATGGGAGGAGGCTCGCGTGGAGCATAAACATCGGCATGGACTGGTTGGGCTGAATGGCCTGTTTTATGCTGTACATTCTATGTAATTCTATTTCTGTCCTCGCTCATTTTGCTCAAAGCTAAATACAGTAGACCCCATTCTCTAATGCTGTTTGCAGGGGCTGTACGAAAGATGAGTGAAACATGATCATGGGTTTTCTATTAGATAGGAAGCAGTAAACCAAAGGGGAAGTTTCCTTCTGTTCACTATTTTTAGCCAAATTATAAATGCAAATATTTCAAAAACATTTATGATTTAACAACAAATAGCAAACAGTGGAAATCTTCCCCAAGTCTGTTATTTCAGAAGTTTTAGGGCATCAGCACAGTGGTAAAGTGGAATGCATTATTACAAAGAGTGACAGTTCTGCCTGAATGAGGTAGTCACAAGTAATATGTATGGTATCATAGGTTTCATCATGTTATAGACTGTTGGGGGTAGGGCCAACTGTTAGAGGATGCTCATTCATAATAAAAACAGAAGATGCTGTATGAAGCCAAAATTGAATCTCAGTTTTCTGCTATAAACTGTGTGAATTTTATCACGAGTATGAAACCGCACTCCACAAGGGAGGTCTTATGCTGGTGCTAATCTGGATGCACGTGAGTGTAAACTAATAATGGATTAATGACTCAACTTTCAATGTATTCATTGATGCAATCCTCTTCTTCCCAATCCACACAGTGGGGTAGAAATGATTCTATGCCTGCTTCCGGGCACAGAATCGGTCCTGTGTGAGCAACGCGCGTCTGAACAGAGAGTCCCGACGCTGTGCCAAAATTGGGCCTTGGAACTGACTTACATCTTCAGGGCAAACTGCCAGCAGCATTCACGCCTCCACAGGCAGCTCTCTTCACAAGAAAAATGAAATTTGAGCCTCTGACAACGACCCTCAGGTAAGCTCTGGGAGTGGTTAGGGTGGGGGGGGGGGTGCAGAATAGGCAATGGGGCAACAGTGGGGGCTGTCCATTCTGCCCGCCATCTCTCCTCACCATCGGTGTGCTGATTAATTCAAAATAATTCAGCAAAATAATTCTGGCATATGGTTGCATATTGTATCATTTAATGTGTGAGATTCCGTGCTAAGCCATGCATAAAATATAATTTTTGTTTTAGTCCTTGGTGGGAAACTATCCAATAGTGGAAACAAAGTACTTCACTCAGCTTCCCTGTGCAGACACGAATCCTGATCCTGGATTGAAACAGCATGATTCGGGATTAAAAAGCATTTTGAATGAGTAAGGAGGTCAAAGCTGTGTCTTTAATTAATTGTATAAACTGAAATAAATCCATATTTTACCACTTTGAAGTCAATTTCTCAAAAGGACACATTGCATTTCACAGTGAAACTAATTTAACCAGAGTAATTACACACTGATGCATCAGGGTAGCTTTAAATCAGAAGTTAATTTGTCTTAAATATAAATTAAAAGAGCTTCATTTTAATGAAGCTAGTCTTCACTTTTTTTTTCTCTTTTTACTTTATTCTTTCTTTGTAACTTGAAGCTCTTGAATGAGGATAAATAACCTTGGCTGTTAGGCTGGTGTCAACCGATAAGGTTAAAAATGACTAAAGCAAGTCAGTGTGAACACTGATTTACTGTACAGGAACATCTGGTACAGACTCTCCCTTTGTGAATAAATTATTAACAGAACTCAGTTTGACTGGGACTGGGACTCATTAACTTTGGAAAGATACTCTCAGACATTCATTATCAGGATTTAAAAGATTAAAAGCTGAAGATTAATTTATTAGCTAATAAATATCTGCAGTAACACATGATTGTCCTCAGTGCAGTGAGTTGTATCATAAGAAAATTCTAGGTATTGCAACAGATTTATGGGAACAGCAGTGTTTAACAGAAATAGTTCTTAGCTCTTGACAAAAGTAATACCATACAAATCTGGAAAAAATATATAATTCTTGAATGTAGCTTTAAATAACTAGTTCTTAAGACATCAATTTTGATTTTAAAAATCTTACTTTCTTAAAAATAATTTATTTTATTATCTTTATACTTTTAACATTCTCGTGAATAATTGTGATATTCTGAAAACGTTGGCCATTTCCTAGGAATAGGATCAAAACCAACTCAACCTGAATTAGCCAATTTCTGAATAGCCAGGTTTAGTTTAATGTGGGTCATTTTGGTTTTGCATTGGCCTGTCCCATTTTAAAACATCCCAGGTGGGGGTGGGGGGTAACATGCACATAAAATCAACATACTTCTCTGAGTGTGCAGACTGTTGCTTCTTGAGTAGTGGATCAGCAACTGACATCTTTGACAAAAGGGTTACAGTTTGGTGGCTTTGCATTACAGTTTTTTTTCAGATATGGTATTTTTTAATGTATGAGTTTTGCTACTTTCTTGCCTTTTATTAAAAAGTGTTAATCCTTGCATCACAGTGTAGAGCACAAAGGCATGAATTAAAGAATTAGGTTTTACTGTCACACAAATTCGTTACTGAAAGGGGGAAGAGTGAAGGTGGTGAGTGGAAGAGCAAGAAAGAGAGAAATGGTGGGTGGAAAAGACAAGAGAAGAGAGCATGACTGAGAGACAGAATTATCTGGAGGGAGTGCTATTAGTGGATTGACTTGCCAATCTTTATTTGTTTTTATAACCATCAGTCTTTCAAGGTAACATTACAGAAAGCTGAACTATACAGATATGGGTGCTTTCCCTGCCAAGGTATCTCAGTGTCGATCCCTTAAAGGGGAACTGCCTTCTAAAATGAAAAAAATTAAAATCATTTAAAAATAATCTGAAAAATTAGCCCTTAGAGATCAACAACTGCCTTCTGAAAAAAAACATTAAAATGAATTTGAAAATAGCAGGCTTCAGGTCTTAAAACTGGACTGCCCTCTGCAAATAAAAAAATAGTAAAACTGCTTCAGCACTAACACAAATGGCTCAACAAGCCAGGGAAGTGGCACCCAGGATCTTGCATGCAGCATTCCAGCTTTGTGTAGGGGGTGAACACTGCAAGACAGATCCTCTACCTAAAGAGGCCAGGAGGCCCCCCAGAAAGAAGGATGCAAGGCCAGATCACCGAGGCCGTCACTGCCAGCAGTGTCGCCCCCCACCACCTGGCTCCAGTGCCCAAAGCAGCGCCATGATCTCAGACCACTGCTCAAGGTCAGTGAATGCATCTTCAAAAGCCATCTCCTACCAACTGTACCACTAGTCTCACACACTGCTCATTGCACGACCCCCACCACCCCCCATCACTCACCATCAACAATCTCTACTAAACATGAGAAACACCTCACATTCCTAGCCTCCCCTCACCCCCCTGGAGAAGACGGTGCTGGCCATTCTTGGCGGAGCATGGCTGAGCCCTTGGTCAGTGGCAGGGCTGAACGAGTGCAAGATGCCGGTATCCTCATACGTTAGCCTCCTTCTCACATCCCACTTACCCCTCATCCCACATCTCTTCTGATGTACAAACTGCGCATGGTATAAGCATGCATCTCTTGCTTTCCTGCCCTTCCCTCACCACAGCTCTACCCTTGTGCCTTCCTCCTTTCAGACACCCAAGAAACCCAGCCTGCCCAGCCAGTGGTTGACCAAGAAGAGGGAGAGAGTGAAGAAGAAGAAGAAGAAACACCGGCACTTAATTTCACACTCCCATCCACCAGCTCCTTGAGGTCATCCTGCAAGGCCATTTGCAGAGTCCCCCACTGAAAGTCAGCAGCCTTCCACCAGCCATGCTGCAGCCATTGGGGTAGCACTGCGTGACATCAGTAGGATAGGCGAAGGCACACACACGACAGTCACTGTGGGAATGCTTAAGGGTGATGAGTTGATTTCTTGATGTCATATTGGATGGATAGTGTTGTGTCGGTACCTTTCTACCAAGACACAATTTAGGACTCAGAACTCAGAGATTCAAACATGAAGTGCTTTATTGGAAGGAAAGGAAGTTCTGGAAAGTTCCGAACAAAGAGAGCTAAAACTTAACAGAGAACACCCAACCATTTATCTCCTGTGACAGTGCCACCACAGGTGGGAGGAGAACACACAATAGAAAACACAATACATAACATTTCCTTCCCTCTTAAATGGCAGGTCCACATTATTCCTCAACAGGTAAGTTACTTTCAATGCACTCAACGAACCAAGGGTAGAGGTAGACTGCCTCAACCCCTGACTTTACCCTGGGGTTTATTCTGCCCCAGTCTTGTGGGTAAGTCACTAAGCCTACAGATCCAAGTGTCTTGGAGGCCGCCGCTCTCTGACAGAATACCGGCGGTCATCGCTGGCTTCCACAGCAGTAGGCATTGACACAGGCCTGGATGGAGAAGGTGCCTGTGTCAGTCGAAAGTCAGGAGTTAGCACAGGTGGAACAGTCTCTATGACTTCCTGTGTTGGAGAAGAGCACTGTGGCAAAGGATGCTGGTTTGAGGTATCATCCGGAAACAGTTCAGGCCAACCAGCCATTGCAGCCTCTGTGGCTGTCTCTGCTCCTAGCAACAGTTGATCTCTGTGTCTTCTCCAGACGACGTCCTCAGCAGTCTCAACCGTGTAAGACACAGGGCCCGTCTGTGCGATCACCGTAGCAGGAACCCATTTCGGTCCAGTGTTGTAGTTTCGAGCTAGGACGTGCTCTCCCGGATGAAACCGTCTCTCCTTGGCTCGCTTCTCTCTCTTTTCAACTTGAGCTTGTTGTTGACAATGGACAACCTGTTCTGCCCTTGGAGGTTTGAGTAAGTCAAAACTTGTCCGCAACTGCCTCTTCATCATGACCGAAGCGGGGGAAGTTTTGGTTGTGGCATGCGGCTCGTTCCTGTAGGACAACAGGAAGCTGTTCAGACGTTGGTGGATTGAGCCCTCACTTTGCGATGCCTTCAAGGCGTGCTTCAAAGTTTGCACAAACCTTTCTGCCTGGCCGTTAGTAGAGGGATGATAGGGCGCAGACTTGATGTGTTGGACACCATTCACATGCAGGAAGGTTGCAAACTCCTGTGATACAAATTGTGAACCGTTGTCACTTACGAGTTGTTCTGGTGAGCCATAACGGCTGAACATCTCACCAAGTTTCTCAATTGTTTTCTCTGCCATGGTAGACCTCATCACAGCAACCTCCGGCCACTTGCTACGAGTGTCCACAACCACCATAAACATCTTCCCTTCGAAAGGACCGGCGAAGTCCACATGTACTCGCTGCCACACTTCTGCAGGCCAATCCCAGGGGTGTAGGGTTGCCAGCTGTGGAACATTCCGGACCCTTTGACATGGGGAACATGTTTTGGCATTCTCCTCAATATTCCCTTCGAGACCTGGCCACCAGAAGTAGCTTCTTGCCATTTCCTTCATCCGAACCATCCCACTGTGGCCTGTATGAAGTTGTTGCAGTATAGGTTCCCTCAGAGGTGGTGGAATGATGACACGGCGTCCCCAAAGAAGACAACCTGCCTGGACAGAGAGCTCATTTCTTTTTGAAACATAAGGTTTCAAACTAGGAGAATCTCCTATCGCTCTCCCTCGAATGACATTGTCCATTACCTCAGACAGGACTGGATCGTTGCGGGTGTACCTTCGCACCTGAACTGCAGTGACAGGTGCTCCCTCCACTTGTCTAAAGTAGAAGATGAATATCTGACGAGGCTCTGGGGGAGTAACAGGCAAGGGTAGCCTCGAGAGACCATCTGCGTTGCCGTGGAAGTCCGATTTGCGATATTTGATGTCGTATGTGTGTCCTGACAACAGTAAAGCCCACCTTTGCATCCTGCTTGCAGCGAGAGACGGAATTCCGGTGTGGGGCCCGAAGATTGAAGTCAATGGACGGTGGTCCGTCAGGAGTGTGAACCTTCTCCCAAACAGGTACTGATGAAATTTTCGAATTCCAAAAACGATTCCCAAGGCCTCGCGCTCGATCTGCGCATAGTTACTCTCGGCCTTGATCAAGGTGCGTGATGCGAAGGCGATAGGTTTCTCTTCACCCGAAGGCATGATGTGGGATATGACTGCTCCCACACCATATGGTGAAGCATCACATGCAAGCTGCACGGGTAGCTTTGGGTTGAAGTGTGTCAGGACCTCCAAATTCAGTAATGCTTTCTTTGCTTGGGCGAAAGCTTCGTTGCACAGTTCAGTCCATTTCCATGTTTTGCCTTGACATAGCAACTGATGTAACGGCTTCAGCAATGTTGCTAAGTCTGGAATAAACTTCCCATAGTAGTTAAATAGCCCCAGAAATGAACATAACTGGCTCACATTCTGGGGTGCTGGGGCCTCCACGATCGCCTTGACCTTTGGTGGCGCCTTATGCAGGCCAGTAGCGTCAAACACATGCCCCAGGTACTCAACTGAAGACTGAAAGAATTCACATTTGTCTTTACGAACTCTGAGTCCGTACTCTTTCAGTCGTTGTAGTGTCGCATCCAAGTTCAGAAGATGATCCTCCTCATTTGTCCCAGTGACAAGGATGTCGTCCAGGTAGCACTGGACTCCTGGCAGTCCACTCAAAATCTGATCCATTGCCCTTTGGAATAGAGCAGGGGCCGAAGTAATTCCAAACGGAAGGCGGCAGTACCTGTATAGCCCCTTGTGTGTCACAATTGTCAGCAGCTCCTTTGATTTGTCATCGACATGCATTTGTAGATAAGCCTGGCATAAGTCTATTTTGCTGAACTTTTGCCCTCCGGCCAGGCCCGTGAAAAGATCATCAATGAGGGGAAGAGGGTACTGTTCCACAGACAGCACCGGGTTAATAGTCACTTTAAAATCCCCGCAGATTCGAACAGATCCATCCTTTTTCAGGACAGGAACAATGGGTGTGGCCCATTTGCTCACACTCACAGGCTCCAGGACTCCATTCTCGACTAAGGCCTTCAAGTTAGCCTCAACTTTTGGCCTAATTGCATAGGGTACAGGTCGGGCTTTGTGAAACTTCGGCTTGCTGTCAGGTTTAATGTCCAGTCTCACGCTAATCTTTTTCGTGCTCCCAAGTTCCCCATTGAAGAGTTCTGCATGTTTGTTTAACACTGCAGTCAGACCTGACTCCCCTTTTGACATCTTGCGGACTGCAGGCCAGTCCAGCGTGATTTTCTCTAGCCATGCACGTCCCAGTAGCGATGGGTAATATCCCTTTCCCACATATAGTGGCAGTTTTGCAGTCTGTCCGTTCAATTTAACTGTCACCTCAATGACGCCTCTCATGGCCACAGATTCGCCGGTATACGTCTTTAGCACAATGTTTGTTGGCTGAAGGGTAAGATGCTTTCGCATTTTGTTGTAGACAGTGTCTGAAACAAGGGACACAGCCGCGCCTGTGTCCACCTCCATCCGCACCGATTGTCCCTCCACCAGTGGTGACACCCAGTAGCCATTTGAACCACCTGCAACCGTCAGTATGTGCACCTCTTCCCCCTCAGAGGTGTCGCTCCCCTCTGTTTTGCTTGTTCCATCATACTGCACTGAATGAACACTCTTTTTCCTCTCTTGTCCAAATACAGACATTTTGCTTCCATGCTTCCCAGCTCTGTCTGTTCTTTTTTTACCTCTACAGGCGCGTTCAATGTGACCCTTTTTGCCACAATTTCGGCATTCCAGCTCCGTACACCAACAGTCATTAGCGTGATGGCCCGTTTTTCCACAACGGTAACATGTGCCGTTCCGCGCACCTTTAGGCTCAGACGACACCTTGTGAACTCTCCCTGTTGAACTCAACTGGTGAGCCTCCATTTCCGCCATCTCCATGGAGACACTAACTTCAATGGCCTTTTCAAGAGTAAGGTTGTCCTCAGTAAGAAGGCGCTTCTGTGTGGCTGCATTTTGTAGACCACACACAAGTCTGTCTCTAATGGTGTCATTCAGCACCTCCTTGAACTGGCAGTGTTCCGACAACCTTTTTAAAGCAGCAATAAGCATCGTCACTGATTCCCCCTCCTCTTGATTCCGTTTGTGAAATCTAAATCTCTCAGCAATAACCAGAGGTTTTGGTGAAAAATGTGCTCCAAGAATTTCCACTAGTTGCTTATATGTTTTAGTTCCTGGCTTATCTGGCTGCACGAGGCTGCGAAGTAAATTGAAAGTCTTCGGCCCGATTACACTCAAAAAGGTAGGCACGACCTTTTCATTTGCCACCGCATTCGCCAATACAAAATAGTCAAAACGTTCCATATATGCGCTCCATTGCTCCACATTTTCATCAAAATCACCGATGTCTCCTAATATAGTAGCCATCTCACGTTTCAAATTAAATTTTCTGTTTACTCACTGCACCCGTAATGTACGCAGTTTCATCCGCTCCTCGTTGCCACTTGTTGTGTCGGTACCTTTCTACCTAGACACAATTTAGGACTCAGAACTCAGAGATTCAAACATGAAGTGCTTTATTGGAAGGAAAGGAAGTTCTGGAAAGTTCCGAACAAAGAGAGCTAAAACTTAACAGAGAACACCCAACCATTTATCTCCTGTGCCAGCGCCACCACAGGTGGGAGGAGAACACACAATAGAACACACAATACATAACAGATAGATCTATAAAGTTGGATTGGAAAATTTGCTTTGTGGTGGCTTTTATTTCAGCATTGTGGCCAAGAGGATGCTGTGATGGTCAGTAACAGAGGTAAGGTAAGGTGTGGGACAAATGTTGAAAGGGGAATTGGGGTTGTGTTCATTGTTACCACAGGCGGATGATTGCATCCTGGATATCCCGGCCAGAAAGGGGCTGTCTGGGTTGCATCCTTCCTTCTGCGTTCTCCTCTTCTGCTTCCTCCTCTTCTGCTTCTTCTTCCTTCCCCTGTGAGCAGCTTGTCCCCTTTGCTGCCTCTGCTTCATCTCCATGTGCCCCCCAGGACTGTGAGCAAGTGGTCTTCTCAGAGGTCAAATACTACTGATGCTGGAAATCTGAAATAAAAGCAGAAAATGCTGGAAATGCACAGCAGGTCAGGCAGCATCTTGACATTTACTCTGTTTCTCTCTCCACGGATGTTGCCTGACCTGCTGAATATTTCCAGCATTTTCTGCCTTCTCAGAGGCCTTCCTTTACCATCTGAAGCCTTGCAAGCATCCAGAAGCACTCCCTGCACTGCCTGCACACATTAGAAACTTTTAAAATCTACTGCACCAAGCCACTACTTCAATAAAAAAAAATTTAAAGTCCAAAAGCTTAAATCCAAACTTGCCTAAAAGACGTGTGTGTCCCTGCAGGGTTGCTTCACACACACCTTTCTGTGCGTGCTTAGGACCCAACATAATGGAGAGCGAGAACGTCCAAATTGGCAGTCGTGGTGTCAAATCAGGTGTTGCACGCCGATTGACGTCACAATCTGCTTCTTTTAATTTGAGAGGCCAGCGCTGGCAACGGCAGTGCTATGGCCCTTACCAAAATGGTGGCCACTGTGTCCCGCACTGGAAGGGAGCGGAAGCGAGGCGGGCGCCATTTTTCCTACAAAATTAGCCTTAACAGTCAGCGTTAAAGCATTGAATTTTTAGGCCCAAATCTTTGAAATTTTTGCCAATCAAACTTGGACGGTTGAATAGCAACTGTAACATTTGATGGGTATTGCTGACAGGTTATTACTAAAGAGAGGATCATTAGGTATATCTGCTAATCACCCTGCCTAGTAAAGGGGACTCAATAGAAGGAAATGTAAATCTAAAAGTAGTGTCATTACTATCACATAGATTTAAGAAAGCTCCACTGAAGAAGGCTGCTTTAACCTTCTGATGACTTCTATATAGGAATGAAAACTCGAGGCCACATTTCTTCTGTGTGTTAATTTTTCTGAAAATATGGCATGAGTAGGTAAATGAATAAGACCTGTAGAAAGTAGTAATGGGCTTTACCTTAGTTTGTACTGTCACTTCGAGTCTTGTTCCTATCCTAAAATTAGTGTATAGAAATTAGAGGAGGAAAGACTTTTTTCTCGTTAAGGACTAATAAGGTTAGATGCCATGAAAATCCACCCTGAGATTTGTCTGGTACCTAGACTGCACATGTTTTTAGGGACCAACTGGCCAAACTGTACCACGGCTACTTCAGAAGAATATCATTTCGATGTTTGGCGGGATCAAAAGTCAGATGTCAATCAGAACCTGTAAACAATTGAGTCCCGCGGTTGAATGGCTGATGTGCACTTCTGCCGGTTCCAAGAACGATCTGATGTGCTGGCCCCACCCTATTGAGCAGAAATTTTGAGATCAGACTGTAAACCACTTTCAGATCCAACACTGCGCAGAAATATTGGGACCAGACGAACCCTCCACTCCACCCCCCCACCCCATTGCTTCCCCCCAAAACCCAATGGACAGAAATTCTGAAAATGGACCACAAATCCACATTCAAACCGCCCCCCACACTGAGTGGAATAATGGGATCAGTCCCTAACCACTCTACTGACTTCATCCCCTCACTATCACTAAGCAGAGACTGCATGATCGTCCCCAGCACTCAATCCCTTTCCCCCTGGAGTAGAAGTATCATGAAGTATCGCAACCCCCCAATGCATTCCCTTCCCACTGAACAGAGATATCGTAATAACTTCCCCTCTCTCACACTAGACCCCATTCTCCCCTCCCTTAGTGAGCACAGATATGTTGAGGTAACCCCCCCAAACCCTATGTGGCACCCACGCTTAACTGAGCATAAATATAATGATTGACCCCTCACCACTGAGTAGTGCCTAAGGGGGGAATTTTAATGTTCTGACTCGCTGGAAAGGGGGGGTGCAAGGTTGCACGCGGGAAACCTGGAAGTCCAGGTCTCCCTGTACGCTGCGGCGTGATGTCACAGACAGGTTCCCTGCCCGGAAATCAGCCTGATTGACAGGCTGGCTTCCAATTGGGCAGGGAACATTGGAGAAGAGCCCACAATCCCAGGTAGGTGCGAGCCCCGACCCCAGGGGGGGTCCGATCCCTGACCCCGGGCGTGGGTCTGATCCCGGGGGGGGGGGTCCAATCCCCAACCCCAGGGGGCGGTCCAATCCCAGAGGATGGGGTCATATGGTGGGGGAGCTTGTGGGCAGGGTGGGGGGGAAGCACTCCTGCTCATCCTGTCTCACAGGAGTGCTGCCCGAGGCTGTCCGTACCTCACTGCAGCTGCCAGGATTCCCGAGGCCTGGGAACCCCAGCCGACCACAGTTAAACATGCAAAGCAGGTTAAATCCGAGGCTTGCAGCCTCATTATCATATTTAAAGTGCCAACCCCGCCGCCTGCCCCCCCCCCACCCCCCGTCCTGCCGCCATTAAAACAGGAAGTAGGCAGGTTGGGATCAGGATTCAGATTTTTAACACTTTAACCCACTACCTGACCCAAACCCGCCCATATTTTGGGGTTAAACCCCACCCCAAATGTTTGGAGCCAATCAATCTGCCTCCCCCACTGTTATGTTCATTAATAACTAGACATTCTTATTATGAACACAGCTAGCTTCTAGCTAGTTATTTATTCAGTACACGTTCTCTAGGTACAGTATCTGTAGAGGCTTCCATGTGTGCTCCTGTGTGCAAGCTGCCATCTTGACTGTTGCCTTCTGGGCAGCCTAGTGCCTCATGGGTAATGTAATCTTAAACATACAGCTATATACAGCTCTACACAGCTCCACCTAGTGTCCACTATAGAATGACATGCTATTGATCACTACATCCCCCTTTCTTTGAGGTTTAACAAAATCAATATCAATCAACTTTCAAGAAAACAATAAAGATAATACCAGTAACACTTTTGTTAGTGCTCTATAAACATAAACATTTTCAAAACAGTCAACACATTTTCAAAGCTTTACATTGTACTCAAAGGTTAAGTCTATCAGGCTCTTTTACTTCACGTGTGGATCTTCTCAACACGGGTAAGTCTGATGTGTCTTCATGAGATTGTTCTGGCGGTGAATGACAAGATGCAGTTGCGGCATTGTCATCAATCTGGTCTTGAATAGTCTCTTGTGTTTTTAGGAGGGAACGGCGGTTCCTCCTGAGAATCTGTCCTTCCTCAGTTCTAACAGTGTATGACCTTGGTCCTACTTCCTCAAGAACTGTAGCTTTCCTGTTCCATGCATCTGGATCCTCAATCCTGACAACATCATCCTTTGTCAATGGTTTTAGAGTTTTGGATGACTTGTCATAGTATGATTTCTGTTTCAGCTTTAACAGTTGAAGTCTCTGACTCAGTTCCTCACTTTGCTGTTCTTTTACACAGCAGGGTAGCATTGTGCGTAACTTGTGACCCATTAGTAGTTCAGCAGGTGAAGAACCAGAGTCTAAAGGTGAGGCTCGGTAGCTCAGCAGGGCAAGATAAGGATCAGACTTGCTTTCTGTCGCTTTCTTCAGTAGCTGTTTGAGAACTTGAACACCTTTCTCTGCCTTACCATTTGACTGAGCATACAAAGGACTGGATGTGATGTGCTGAAAGTCATAATGTGCTGCAAACTGTTGCCACTCCTTACAGTTGAAGCACGGACCATTGTCGCTAATGGCAATCCTGGGAATTCCATGTCTGGCGAAGATGGATTTCACATGCATTATGACACTGCTTGCTGTGGTGCTTGAGAGCAGCGCCATCTCAGGATAGTTAGAATAGTAGTCAATCACTATCAGATAGTCTTTACCATTTAAATGAAAAAGGTCCATACCAACCTTTTGCCATGCTGCTGTTGGTATGTCAGCTACTATCATTGGTTCCTTTGCTTGTTTGCTTTGGTGTTTCTGACATGTCTCACATTTGCCTATCATGTTCTCAATGTCTTTATTTATGCCAGGCCAATAAACAGTGTCTCTTGCTCTCCTTTTGCATTTTTCAATTCCGAGGTGTCCCTCATGAATCCTTTTGAGCATGTCTTGACGTAGAGCCTGTGGAATGACTACTCTGTTCTGTTTTAGTAATAGTCCACTTGCGACACTCAATTCTGACCTTATGTGAAAATATTTTGGACAGGAACCTTTTGGCCAACCATGATGAATGTTCTCTATTACTGTTTGTAATACTGTATCTTTTACTGTTTCTTCTGCTATTTGCTTTGATTTTGTGTCTGACATGGGTAGCGCAGCAGTGACCATACTCACATGAACATCCACGTCTTCTTCAGTAGAGCTCACATGACTCATTGTGGGTGCTCGGGATAATGCATCTGCTAACACTATGTATTTGCCTGGTGTGTAGATCAGTTCAAAGTCATATCTTTGCAGCTTCATCATGAGTCGTTGAATCCTTGGAGACATCTCATTCAGGTTTTTTTTTATGATGGCAACCAGAGGGCTGTGGTCTGTCTCAACTATGAAGGTGGGAAGTCCATATATGTAGCCATGAAACTTTTCTAGTCCAACTACCAAGCCTAGATATTCCTTTTCAATCTGGGCGTATCGACACTCAGTATCAGTCATAGACCTGGAGACATAGGCAACAGGCTTCCAATCTTCACCATCTGCATGTAGCAAGACCGCACCTAGGCCATCTTTTGATGCATCCGTTGACACTTTGATTCTTTTGGTTGGGTCAAAGAAGGTGAGTACAGGTGTGGTTGTCAGCACTGTTTTGAGGTTTATCCACTCTTGTTCATGTCTTTCTGCCCATGCGAACTCATTTGTTTTATATAGCAGGTCTCGCAGACAGGCTGTCTTGGCTGACAAGTTAGGAATGAACTTTCCAATGAAGTTTATCATCCCCATGATGCATAGCACTCCTTTTTTGTCAGTGGGTCGGGGCATTTTGAGTATGGCGTTTACTTTTTCCATATCTGGCTCTATTCCTTTACCAGATAGATTATCTCCTAGGAAAGTTACTCCCTGGATGCCAAACTGACACTTGGCTTTGTTGAGCTTCAGTCCATTCCGGCGTATGCTCTGTAGCACTTTAGTCAGTCTCTCATTGTGTTCTTTCAGTGTGGAGCCCCAGATGATGATGTCATCAACATAGACCCGAACTACTTCCAGACCTTCAATTATGTGTTCCATCGCTCTATGAAAGATTTCAGATGCAGATATTATCCCGAAAGGCATTCTGAGGAAACAATACCTGCCAAATGGTGTGTTGAAGGTACACTATTTGGTGCTCTCTTCATCCAGTTTTAGTTGCCAAAATCCTTGTGAGGCATCGAGCTTTGTAAAGTATCTGGCACCTGACATTTCACTGGTGATTTCTTCTCGCTTGGGAATCTGGTAGTGTTCACGTTTTATGTTTGCATTTAAGTCCTTTGGATCCATGCATATTCTTAGATCATTGTTCTTTTTCTTTACACATACCATGGAGTTAACCCAGTCTGTTGGCTCTTCGACTTTCCTGATGACTCCTAGTGTGGTCATTCTGTCCAGTTCATTCTTGAGCCGGTCATGCAGGGGTGCTGGAACTCTTCGTGGAGCATGTACCACTGGCTGAGCATCCTGCTTTAGCTGGATCTTGTAAGTGAATGGTAGAACTCCAAATCATTTGAACACATCCTGAAAATTATTCACTACAGAATCCATCGAGTCATCTGGTCTGCTTATGGCACAGTTTATACGGTAGACTCTTTTGACCAGTTCTAAGTCCTCACAAGCTTTGTCACCCAGTAGTGAATCAAGCCTTTCAGCCACAGCAGAAAACATGAGATGATGCACTTTGTCTTTGACTGTCACTTTAAGTCTGCATACACCTAAGCTATCTATTTTCTGTCCATTATAGTCCTTCAGTAGTACTGACTTTTTCTGTATTTTGGGCTTTTCTTTCATATTGTTAATGTCACTCATACTGATTAAGTTTGCTTTTGCCCCAGTGTCCAGTTTCAATGTAACTAATGCTCCATTTATCTGCAGTGGGATCATCCATTTGTCTTCTTTTACTGCATTAACTTTATGTTCAGCATTGTCTATTTCTGAGGGCTGCACATTTTCTGTATCTTTTTTGATATCATCACATTACACCATTCCTACAAAAAAGTCTCACTTACATCAGTGTCCTCAATCACATTAACTCGTTGCCCTTTCGTCGTTTTTACTTTTGAAAAGCATTGTTTGGCAAAGTGATTCTTTCCATTACACTTTGTGCACATTTTTCCAAACGCTGGGCATTGTCTTAACTGGTGTTTGTAACCACAGTGTTTACAATTAAAAATTTCATCCTCCGATTGCTTTTCATTTCTGTTCTGCCCACGTTTCTTCCCCTTGTAGGACACAGCACCGACAGCAGCCTTATCACTCCTTACATTCGCATCATTATTGATTTCACTGAAAGTCTTCGCGTGATTTCGAGCTAGCTCGCTGGCTTTGCATATTTTCACTGCATTTTCCAAATTTAGTTCGGTTTCTCTCAACAGACGTTCCCTAACTTTGTTATCATGAATACCAAACACAATCTGGTCACGAATCATGGATGCTTTGAGCTCAGAGAAATTACATGTCTGTGCTTTCAGTTTCAGATCAGTTATAAAGCTAACAAAAGTCTCATTTTGTTGCTGTGTCCGAGAACGGAAGAAGAATCTTTCATACGTCTCATTCTTTTTGGGAGAGCAATATGCATCAAATTTTTTTAGCACATCTTCTAATTTTTCTCTGTTCTCCGCTGGATTAAATACAAATGTATTAAATACCTCTATCGCCTTTGGGCCTACAACCGTAAGCAGCAATGCTATCTTCCTTGCGTCTGGCTTTGTACCGAATCCGATGGCTGCAATGTAGAGTGCGAATTGTTGTTTAAAAATCCACCAATTGTAGTCGACATTTCCCTCGAGATTCAAACCTCCTGGTGGCTTCAAATTCTCCATGTCGCTTTTCACAATTTTCAGCAGATCTTCACCACCCTGGTACCATGTTATGTTCATTAATAACTAGACATTCTTATTATGAACACAGCTAGCTTCTAGCTAGTTATTTATTCAGTACACGTTCTCCAGGTACAGTATCTGTCGAGGCTTCCATGTGTGTGCCTGTGTGCAGGCTGCCATCTTGACTGTTGCCTTCTGGGTAGCCTAGTGCCTCATGGGTAATGTAGTCTTAAACATACAGCTATATACAGCTCTACACAGCTCCACCTAGTGTCCACTATAGAATGACATGCTATTGATCACTACACCCACCACTCAGTATTACTTCGTGATTGGAACAGCCCCCCCTCCGCACAGTCTGCCAATAACATCCCCCTCTCACAGTGACTGTTAGTTTGGTGATCAGAGTCCACATATCTCGTCTGAGCACATCTCCCCACTTTCCATGATGACCATCACTTAGGTGATTGGAGCTCACAACTTTCAGCCAAACCATGCGCCACCCCCCCCCCCCCCCACCCCCCACCACCTGCTGAGTATTGTTTTGGTGACTGTAACCCAGCCTCTCACCTAAGCACATCTCCCCTGCTCCCAGGCCTTCCATTGAGCATCACTTTGTTGATTGGAGTCAAACGCCTCATCCTTTTTTAGCCTTCCTCTTCTCCCTCTCACCTCCATCCTCTTCTCTCTCCCATTCTTCTCCCTCCCTCTTCCCCTCCCTTCTCTCCTTCTTCCCTACCTCCCTTTCCTGCATCTCCGTCCCCTTCACACCCCTCAGATTTATTTGCAAGTTGAGCAATGCACAGAAGTAGTAAAACACAGCATATACTGAAAGTACAGTACTTTAAACAGTAAAGTTAGAATCAGTACACAAGGGATTAAAATGCACTTTGAACATATTTCTTATATAGCTCGGTAATTGGCAAGACCTTTGGATGAAGCTGTCTTACAAAGCTTCATGATGTGATATATGTGGATGATATGAATTTCCAATCCACAGTTCAATCTCCAGACAGAGCTAAAACTAAGTAACAATACCTGTGATTTAATGCCATGGGAAACCTTTCAAGCTACAACTATACCTTTTGAAATCAGCTCTCACACCTTGTGAGATAGAGTATTAATGTGTAGGTATTACCATTTTCCCACAAATGTCTCACTTTAATGATTCAGCGATCAGAGTAATTAAACTTGTATATTCCATGGTCTGGTGCTCTGCATACATTAACATTTGGTCTCAGCGATCAAGCAATCTTTGACTTAATTAATTTCAGAACAGACACAAACAAAGAACCTCTATCCAAGATGGAGATGGATGTCCTCCATTGTCACTGGATGAATGTGCAGCAAGTTATATGTATTGGTCACCACTGCCACAGAAACAATGAGCTTCATACAGAGAGACACCTGACTGAAGCCAAATTTAAAATTGCATTTACCCTGTCTATCTCAAGTCATATGAAACACCATTGGCCTAGAAATTGAATTGCGCCATTCCCGTTTATCAACAAAACAATAACTTGCATTTATATAGCACCTTTAACATAGTAAAATGTCCCAAGGCCCTTCACAGGAGCGTTATAATACAAAAGTTGACACAGAGCCATATCAGGAATATTAGGGCAGATGACCAAAAGACATCCTTGGAGTGCAGGATGTTGGTCTCTGAAATTGGACCTCAGTGCACCTGGTTTATGCCGATAAAACAGGCTCAACAAGGTCCAGTTTTATACTTTCCAGCAAGGCATTTGTAATATTAGGATACAATGGGTAGAATTATGATACAACCATAGAATCATCATGCCCATCATGCTTGTGCATTATCTTTAGTAGAGCTAACTGACTACGAAATCCCAAATACAGATATGAAATATTGTAACTGACAGCCTACAGTGGCCTAAATGTTTGCAAGGTAAAGAAACTGAATGCATATTTACTAAGTTTTGGTATTGTCTGTATACACTATTTTGAGAACATGTTTGTAGTTACATTAATACAGAATGTGAAAGGCAAAACTTATTGGACCTGAATTTCTGCAGTTGTACCAATCTTCTGCCTTAAGAATTGGACACAATACTCCAGCTGAGGCTGAACTAGTGTTTCATATAGGTTTAGCATCACTTCCTGGCTTTTGTACTCTATGCCTCTATTTATAAAGCCCAGGATCCCATATGCTTTATTAACTGCTTTGTTAACTTGTCCTGCCACCTTCAAAGATTTGTGCACAAGCACCCCCAGGTCTCTCTGTTCTTGCACCCCCTTTAAATTTGTATCATTATCTATATTGTTTCTCCTCATTCTTCCTACCACAATTTTCTGCGTTGAGTTTCATCTGCCATGTGTCTGCCCTTTCCATCAGCCTGTAAATGTCCTCTTGAAATCTATTACTATCTTCCTCACTGGTTACTACAATTCCAAGTTTCGTGTCTTCTGCAAATTTCGAAATTGTGTCCTGTACCCCCAAGTCCAAATCATTAATATATATCAAAAACAGCAGTGGTCCTAGTACTGAACTTTGGGGAACTCCACTGCTTACCTCCCTCCAGTCCGAAAAACAGCCATTCACCACAACTCTCTATTTTCTATCCCTTAGCCAATTTTGTATCCATGCTGCTGCTACCCCTTTTATCCCATGGGCTTCAATTTTGCTAACAAGCCTAATATGTGGTACTTTATCAAACATCTTTTGAAAGTCCATATACACAACATCAACTGCACTGCCCTCATCCACCCTCTCTGTTACTTCATCAAAAAACTCAATCAAGTTAGTCAAACACGATTTTCCCTTAACAAATCCTTGCTGGCTCTCCCTTTAGTCCATACTTGTCCAAGTGGCTGTTAATTTTCTTCTGGATTATGGTTTTAAAAGCTTCCCCACCACTGATGTTAAACTGACTGGCCTATAATTGGCAGGTTTATCCTTCTCCGCTTTTCTGAACAAGGGTGTAACATTTGCAATCCTCCAGTCCTTTGGCACCACCCCTGTATCTAAGGAGGATTGGAATATTGTGGCCAGCACCTGTGCAATTTCTACCCTTACTTCCCTCAGCAAGCTAGGATGCATCCCATCGGAACCGGGTGAATTATCTACTGTAAGTACTGCCAACCTTACTAGTACCTCCTCTTTATCTATTTTATCTCATCCAGTATCCTGGCAACCTCTGTTTACCATAGCTTTGGCAAAGTCCTGTTTCCTGGTTTAACACATTGGTATATGTTTAACACATTGGTATATGTCAAAGCTTGGCCTAGTCACATCATACATGTAATTAGATATGTAATGGTTAAGATTCTGTACTAGAAATCCAGAGTTCCAAATCCCATCATGGCAAATTGTGAAATTGAATTCAATAAATCTGGTATTTTGTTGGTTGGCACCAGAACAAAAATGATCACAAAAGCTGTGGTAAAGACCCAATTGATTCACTAATATCCTTCAAGGAAGCGAATCTATCATCGATACCAAGTCTGGTCTACACGTTACTCCAGTCCCACACGATGGCTTGGAATTTCCTGGAACTTTTTAGCGTAACGACACCATAAGAGCAGCATAGTGCTGTTTTTCTTGTGAGGAAATTTGCATGTAACTGATTTACACCAGTTTTACATTAAAACATCACCATGAATTTCCTCGATCCTTTGCACTGTTTCTGAGACATGTTCACCAAAACCCACTGCCGCTCAATTATATAGCTCCATACTGCATGCAAAAGATGGGAGTTCATGTGAGTTTTCTGAATTTATGCCAGTAATGCGCTGGCGTAGATTTACTACTAACAATGTAGGTGCTGCATACCTCAAAGTCCACTGATATCGACGTAACTGAGATCCTAGAATTTGATAATGATTTTCTTCATCATTTACTTTTGTTGAATTTTTCTTACTGAGACCGGTACTATCAGTCTCAGTGCACCTGAAGTTTTTCGACCCCTTGCCCATCTACGCATTCAGAAGTACAAAGGAGCTGGAGCAGCCTCCGCATGGGTATACCCCTGTCTGCATAATATCGGAAGAGGAAGAGAAGCAGAAGAAGCAGAGGGTGAGGCATATGGCAAAAGACAGCAGCCCATTTGCTATTACCCCTATTGACGGCACTGCATTTGTGCTTGTTTTACGTCAGTTTTTATTTGGCCCACAGGAAATTTCAGCGTGTTCCCGTCGGCAAGATCGGCATTAAAACCGGCATAAATTTTGACGTAATTTCTGCTTAAGTGCAATCAAGGAAATTCCTGTCCTATGTGTAAAGCTCTTAGGCCCTGATATTTATGCGGAGGCGGGGAAGGTGCAGGTGAGGCCAAAAATGGCCGAAGAACCCGGTAAGGCCAGGAACATGGAGGTCCTGCCGATCTTACTGGCAAGCCCTCATTTGTATCTTGTATCCCGCCTCACGCCCAGCAGCCGGCTGAATGAACAGCCTGGCTGACAGGCTTGAGGAAACATCAATGGCAGGAGGCCACATCTGGGAACCATGGGGCGGTCTTCGGCAATTGGCGGGTGGGGGCGCGAGGGAGATCGACAATCGGGAGTGGGGGGGAGGTATGTTAGTGCTCTGGGGGAGGGTTTAAACTAAAATGGCAGGGGGTTGGGAACCTGAGCAGGGGGACAGAGGAAAGGGAAACAAGGATAAAAGCAAAAGATAGGAAGAAAAACAAAAGTGGCAGTCAGAGAAATAAACGGTTTAAATCAAACATGGCCACAGTAAATAATAATTCTAATAGGTCTAAGAGCATTAAAAAAACAAGCCTGAAGGCTTTGTGTCTTAATGCAAGGAGCATTCGTAATAAGGTGGATGAATTAGCTGCACAAATAGAGGTAAACGAATATGATTTGATTGGGATGACAGAAACATGGCTCCAGGGTGGCCAAGGCTGGGAACTCAACATCCAGGGGTATTCAATATTCAGGAAAGATAGGCAAAAAGGAAAGGGAGGTGGGGTAGCATTGCTGGTTAAAGAAGGGATTAACACAATTGTAAGGAAGGATATTAGCTCTGATGATGTGGAATCTGTATGGGTAGAACTGAGAAATACCAAGGGGCAGAAAATGTTAGTGGGAGTGGTATATAGACCTCCAAACAGTAATGCGGAGGTTGGGGATGGCAGTAAAAGGGAAATTAGAGAAGCGTGCAATAAGGGCACAGCAGTCAGCATGGGTGACTTTAATCTACATATAGATTGGGCTAACCAAATTAGTAACAATACTGTGGAGGAGGAATTCCTGGAGAGTTTACGGGATGGCTTCCTGGACCAATATGTCAAGGAACCAACCAGAGATCAGGCCATCTTAGACTGGGTATTATGTAACGAGAATGTTTAATTAGCAATCTTGTTGTACGAGGCCCCTTGGGTCAGAGCGATCATAATATGATTGAATTCTTCATTAAGATGGAGAATGAAGTAGTCGACTCAGAGACTAGGGTCCTGAATTTAAATAAAGGAAACTACGATGGTCTGAGGCGTGAGTTGGGTAGGATTGATTGGGGAATGTCACTCAAAGGGTTGACGGTGGATAGGCAATGGCAAACATTCAAAGATCGCGTGGATGAACTACAGAATTTGTTCATCCCAGTTTGGCATAAAATAAATCAGAGCTAATATCCTTCCTTACAATTGTGTTAATCCCTTCTTTAACCAGCAATGCTACCCCACCTCCCTTTCCTTTTTGCCTATCTTTCCTGACTCAACCGTGGCTAACAAGGGAAATTAGGGATAGCATAAGATCCAAGGAGAGGACATATAAATTGGCCAGAAAAAGCAGTAAACCTGAGGATTGGGAGCAGTTTAGGATTCAACAAAGGAGGAAAAAGGGATTAATTAAGAAGGGGAAATAGAATATGAGAGTAAGCTTGCAGGGAACATAAAAACTGACTGTAAAAGCTTTTATAGATATGTGAAGAGAAAAAGGTTGGTGACATCAAGCGTAGGTCCCTTGCAGTCAGAATCAGTGGAATTTATAATGGGGAACAAAGAAATGGCCCACCAATTAAATACATATTTTGGTTCTGTCTTCACAAAGGAGGACACAAATAACCTCCCAGAGATGTCGGGGAACATAGGGTCTGATGAAAGGGAGGAAGTGAAAGAAATCAGTATTTGTAGGGAAATAGTGTTAGGGAAATTGATGGGATTGAAGGCCGATAAATCCCCAGGGCCTGATAATCTACATCCTAGGGTACTTAAGGAAGTGGCCCTAGAAATAGTTGATGCTTTGCTGATCATCTTCCAGCATTCAATGGAATCTGGAACAGTACCCATGGATTGGAAGGTAGCTAATGTTACCCCACTATTCAAAAAAGGTGGTAGAGAGAAAACAGGGAATTACAGACCAGTAAGCCTGACATCGGTAGTGGGGAAAGTGCTAGAGTCCATTATAAAAGTTGTAATAGCAGAGCACTTGGAAAACAGTGACAGGATCGGACAAAGTCAACATGGATTTACAAAAGGTAAATCATGCTTGACTAATCTACTGGAATTTTTTGAGGATGTAACTGGTAAAATGGATAAGGGAGAACCAGTGGATGTGGTGTATTTGGACTTTCAGTAGGCTTTCGATAAGGTCCCGCATAAGAGATTAGCGTGTAAAGTTAAGACACCTGGGATTGGGGACAAGGTATTGACTTGGATAGAGAACTGGTTGGCAGATAGAAAGCAAAGAGTTGGAATAAATGGGTCTTTTTCCGAGTGGCAGGCAGTGACTAGTGGGGTACCGCAGGGATCGGTCCTTGGACCCCAGCTATTCACAATATATATTAATGATCTAGACAAGGGAACTAGATGTAATATCTCCAAATTTGCAGACGACACAAAGCTGGGTGGGCGTGTGTGCTGTGAGGAGGATGCCGAGAAACTCCAGGATGATTTGGACAGGTTGGGTGATTGGGCAAAAGCATGGCAGATGCAATATAACATGGATAAATGTGAGGTTATCCACTTTGGTGGCAAAAACAGGAAGGCAGATTACTATCTGAATGGCAATAGATTGGGAGAAGTGCAATGAGACCTGGGTATCCTTGTGCACCAGTCGCTGGAGGTAAGCATGCTGGTGCAGCAGGTGGTTAAGAAGGCAAATGGTATGTTGGCCTTCGTAGCGAGATGGTTTGAGTACAGGAACAAGGATGTCTTGCTGCAGTTGTACAGGGCCTTGGTGAGACCACATCTTGAGTATTGTGTGCAGTTTTGGTCGCCTTATCTGAGGAAGGATGTTCTTGCCATGGAAGGAGTTCAGCGAAGATTCACCAGGCTGATACCTGGGATGGCAGGAATGATGTATGAGGAGAGATTGGGCTTTTACTCACTGGAGTTTAGAAGAATGAGAGGGGATCTCATTGAAACTTATAAAATTCTGACAGGACTGGACAGACTAGATGCAGGAAGGATGTTCCCGATGGTCGGGGAGTCCAGAACCAGGGGTCACAGTCTAAGGATGAGGGGTAGGCCATTTAGGACAGAAATAAGGAGGAATTTCTTTTCCCAGAGAGTAGTGAACCTGTGGAATTCTCTACCACAGAAGGCAGTAGAGGCCAATACATTAAATATATTCAAGAAGGAGTTGGATATATTTCTTAAGGCTAAAGGGATCAAGGGATATGGGGAGAAAGTAGGGACCGGGTACTGAATTTGGATGATCAGCCATGATCGCATTGAATGGCGAAGCAGGCTCGAGGGGCCGAATGGACTACTCCTGCTCCTATCTTCTATGTTTCTATGTTTGCAATTGGGAGGGCCGGGGGGATGTCACCCCTGGCAACGAAGCTCCCAATTGCATTGTAGGAGTCTGATTAAGTATGTTAATAAGCGTCCGGCCTCTCCTCCATGGTGGGACACTCACATGTTCCAATACCCACCGCCATAAAATGGCAGCAGGTGTGTGCGCGCCGTGTTGGTGACGAGTTATGCGGATTTCGCTTTTTAACCCAACACTCTTCCACCCATCGTGATGTGGTTAATATCAAGGCGTTAATGCCTTCTGAAGTGACTGGGCAAGCCATACAACTGTAAAAGCAGCCATCACCTCCCCAAATCAATTAGGGATGGGCAATAAATGTTGCTCACATCCAGAGTAGAAATTCAATGAAAGGTCACTGTTCCATGTTCTGGTTTTCAATTGGCTGAAAAATGACCTTTGGAGCCAGTTATTATATTATCTGATGAAAGCCCTTTTTTTGGAAGTTGCCCTTATCCCAAAATGAATTATTGGAACCAGTTGTAGGACAAAGACAAGTAAGCAAAGGGCTTTAAAAAAAATTTTGTTTTACATGAAAATGAGCTCTCGTATTTTGATTAGAATATATTAGATGGGGAAAATATTATGGCAAAAAAAGAAATGACAAAGAGAAAATAAAGGCAGAGAAAACAGGAAGCAGTTGTCGTTTAGGGTTAATATTACAGTAATAAAGCTACTCAACATTTGATAGAGTTAGTTACTGTAATATTAGGATCTGTTTCAGCATCATGAAAACTTACAATAATGATCAGCCTAGAGAGGCTATAATTTCCCTAGACCTGCTAACAATCTAAGAGTTGCAAATGTCACTTACCTGAGAGTCTTCACCAATACTAAACTATTTGGAGCTCAGGGCCAGAACTGGCACTGTGAGCCAGGAAGGATGCCACACTCAGCTTGATGACAGCTATAGACAGACTCCTGAAATATTTCATTCAAAGGTGTCTTTATTTTGCTGTTCAGAAATTCTAACACTGTGAGTCCTTAGAAGGCTTTTTTTTTACTGGCGAAACAAACTAAGAGATATATGTAGCACTTTATTTCGATCTTTGTGTGGAAGTATCTTAGATTGAAAATACTATCCCTCGAGAATAATATTCCCCTTTAATTATGATTTGTAATTTTCTGCATTATATTTGACACAATATCCTTTGCAACAAATTTGAGCCACAAAAATAGGCACCTATGTCCTTTGAACAACAAAGATCATTCATCCCTAAAAGAGTTAAGTTTCACTCCCCTGTGATGTGCCAGCAAAGTACGACATTTGTGGTTTTCATAGTTCAGTCCGTGACAGAATGAAATTGATCTACCTGAACATAAATCTTTAGGAGAGTCCAGGCTCCGAATGACTGTTATGGAGCCAACTGCTTAGGAAGGAGTGCAGAGTCTTGAAATTGTTTGTTTTTATATCTACAAGAGTTCATTTACTGTTTTTTTTCAAAAGAAAGCTAAAACTGACTGCAGTGTCTTTGGATCGTCTCTACTGCTGTATTTTGTGCACTTCTATACACTCATCTCAAGGAAATGTGGAGTGAATTTTACAGGTCACTAGTGGTTGTTTCTGAAGGATTTCCCCCCACATCTTTTCATGAGCCAAAGCTGGGTTTCTGACAGTTGGATAGATGCTAGCAAAATAAACCCTACTAGAGATGGTGATGAGGAAGTCCTGTGTCAAAGTTCAGCTATTCTGTCAGTAGAAGATAAAAGCTAAAGATATGCCCAGCTGGTTTTAAATAGCCCTTTAGATAACACAGGTTGCTGTCATAAAGTATCCCTGAGACACTGCTGTGAGGGTCAGAAGTCAATGTACCATGTCGACAGTCTTCTGAAGTAACCTGTTTGCTTTGCACTATATGCACTATGGAAGTAAATGTTATTGAGTGTTATGCCTATCACACATTATAGAGCATCTGAAATGCATCTCTGTTAAACAAAACCATATAGTTCATATGCAGCACATCATAGCATATAAGAATAGTGGCTATTTTCTTTAGATTTTTGTTGAACACAGGAACAGGAGTAGGCCATTCAGCCCTTCGAGCCTGTTCCACCATTCATTTAGATCATTGCTGATCTATACCTCAACTCCATTTACCTGCCTTTAATCCATATCCCTTGATACCCTTACCTAATAAAAAATTGTCAATCTCAGACTTGAATACTGATTAGGTTCTTTATCACTGAAATTATCAGTTATTCATTCCAATTTTATTATCAGGTATATGATTGATTATTTTCTCCCTAGTTATGCCTATTTTTCAAGTACCTTCTCTGTGTTAGGTTCTTTGCATCATGCACCCAGCTCTGAATGAGAAGGCACACAGTAACCAATGCTACATTGGAACTTGAGTCAACCCTCCTTTTCTCCTAATTAATACTCACCTACCCCCAACCACCACCCCACTCTCGGGGGAAACACATTAACTTAGCTCAGTACTCCCTAGGTGGCTCTGGTTTAGGTGAAGAACTCACCGAATGAACAATCTCAGCCATGAACCTGAGTCCTACCAAGCTATAATACAGTAACCCTTTTGTGTCCATGTGGTGGCAAGCATCTAATAAGTCGGCATCTAGGGCTAAATATTTTGATTGGCGATAAGTGTACTTGCTGGTTTTTAATTATTTTTTACCTAGGAGCAATAACTAGTGCCAGATAAAATGAATTTGCTAATTGTAATAATGCTGACTGTGTTGGCCTTCTACCAAAGTGAGTAGAATAGTCTAAACAGGCACAGGTTAGACTAATTACCAACTAGTTTTCTAACTTTCTAATTGATCAATATTAACTATGCAATTTCATTTACTTAATTGGTCCATCATCTGTCTGGCACACGTGGGCTTCAGCTGTGTTTATAATAACAGGAAATTTCCCTTGTTGAGATTTGGCCTGCATTTAATGGTAGGACAGACTATCCTTAATCTCCACACTTCAGTGTTTCTTTTTAAAAAAAAATTAGCTGCCAGACCACCAGAGCACTGCCAGATGGTTATGTGAATATTTAAATCTTATGAGTATTGGCAAATTTACTGAGTGATGGGTAGGGGCATAGTTAGCACCATTGGCAATATGTTAGCATCCACTGAGATGCATAACTAACCACAAATCTATAGAACATTTTGTTTTACTTGTATTACCTTGAACATTGTTCAGATAAATAAATGAAAACACAATTTTACTCATTTGAAAATAGTTCAACCCAGCTTTATTTTGAACCAAAATGTAAACAGTCATCATCTCCATGAATATCATGCAGTAGTTATTGTAGCAAACATGAAAAATAAAGCAATCTACTTGTGTCTTGAAAAGTTGTTGTCAATGTAAACCAATTTTTATTACAATGTAACTGAAGTAAAGATTAGCACTGAGTGACTCTAAAATATATTAAGATTCTCCATTTACAGAAAGTGCTCTTGCAATGCAAAAAGGTTACCACACAATCCCAGATGCATCTCAAGGTCAGAATCAACACCTGCTATTGGAAACTTTGGCAACTTATTGGTAAGTCATTTGGAACATTGTGTGAGATTTTGGGTGCACCACCTTCAAAAAGGTATTGATCGGAGTGCAGAGGATTTGAAGAAGAGTAACAAAAATTATTTCTGAAGAGTAGTCACTGTTGTAATGTAGGAAACACAGCAGCTGATTTGCGCACAGAAAAGTATGATGCTCTAGCACTTTTGAAGACTAGCAGATGAACCTTACAGGACACAAGATAGTCCAGGACCTAAAAACAATTACCAAACAGGGTTTGTTGTTCGTTTACCCAGGCACATTGCTGAAAGTTTACCTAGATATCAAGGCAAGGATAGACACTGTCAAAGGATTGTGGAAGTTGGGGCTCACCTGCTCACCACACACCAGTGCAGTACTGAGGCAGTACTGCACTGTCGGAGGTGCCATCTTTCGGTTGAGATGTTAAACCGAGGCCCCGTCTGCCCTCTCAGATGGACATAAAAGATCCCACAGCACTATTTCAAAGAAGAGCAGGGTGTCCTGGTGCGCTGGCCAATATTTATTATTCAACCAACATCAATAAAAACAACAAATTATCTGGTCGTTATCACATTGCTGTTTGTGGGAGCTTGCTGTGCACAATTGGCTGCCACATTTCCTAAATTACAACAGTGACTACACTTTAAAAGTACGTCATTGGTTGTAAAGTGCCTTGGGATATCCTGAGGTCATGAAAGGTGCGATATAAGTGCAAGTCTTTCTTTTTCTTTCTATGAGAGTCATGTAAGATACAAAAGCCAGTAAGCAGATTGGAAAAGACCCAGAAATATAACACAGACCGTAAAAAATCTACCAAGATACAGCTACACAAGGCATATCAAGTAGATGTCCCTTGTCATTCTGTTACACATTTACACCAGGCCCATGCCAAGTCCTCAGACAAGCTCATTGTTTATCATGGATGCCCATACTCCAACAGTGCGCACATCAATCTACAACTTACAACTAAAACCCTTGGAACACTGATGTATTATAAGGAAATCCCACAGCAAATCAATGTAATACAACCTAGATACATGAAATATGCTCAGGCACTGACAGACATGATGGTTGTAGGCTGGGCATGTGTCCATCATTGTGTATGTGTTCTTTCAAATTATAACACATCAACACAACTTTTCTGTTTGCACAATAAGGTGATACATAATGCAAGGGAACAGACCTGGACTGGAGGAGGACCCAGAAATAACAAGCCCTAGATTTCCTTTGAGGATGTCACCTGCATATCTTTGTCCATAAGAGAAGTAAAGCAGTTGCAGAAGGAGGAGCCAGAAGTCTCCACTGACTTCAGGGCTAGTACTATTCTGTTCTTGTTATGTCTTGTCTCTTTTCTGATTCAATCACATAGACACGCAAACACCACACACAGCATCTTGCAATATAAGCTCTGTTTGAAGGTGTGTCTTGAAGCCAGCATTCTAATATTTGTGCCTTTTCTGTAATTGTAGGCCTGGATGAACCACCTGCCAGGACTTCCAATTGCCACGTACCTCTAGGCACCCTATGGGGGAGAAATTCGGTTGGCAACGCCTCCAATTAGCGCCTAAAGAGGCCGAGAAGTGGGGCGGTAGCCAATTTGCGGCCAGGCGCAGTGAACCCAGCGCCTCCTCCCATATTGAGTGGGCATTTTGCACCGGCGCTAAACCTTAGCACCCGCTCGCGGGCGCAGGCAAATCATGACGTCATTTCAGTGTGCAACGCCTTTTGGGCGCCCCGGACCGGAAATTCAGTGTTGCGCCCCTCCGTTCCGCCTGGCACTAATAAGGACTGCTTACCTGGAACGTTCCCCAGTCGCTCTCGGGCTAGGGGGGCGCTCTTTAAAGGGGACTGCACTGGTATAAAAGCGGCAGCCATTTTGGAAGCACAACTTCCTCGAGACTTTCACAGAGTTGCTGAGCTGCACTCTGAGAGCCATTGCACCAGTGAGCCAGCACTGGCCAGAGGAACTTCAGCCTACTGACCATCACCTTGCAGCTGGTGAGCATTCACAACATTTACAATTTCTTGTGCGCTATTACTATGGGGGCTGCATTGGAGGGGAACGTCCTGCTGCTGAACCATCTGGAAAGGGCACAGGGACGCAGGGAGAGAGGGCCAGGAATGGCCAGACAGAGGAGGGCCAACAGACGTCGCCACACCAGACCTTACGCTGCCAGGGTTTTCCGACAGCAGTTCTGTTACTTGAACATGTCAGAGGAGCAGTGTCTTAGAAGGCTGCGCTTCAGAAAGGAGGTGGTGACTGAGCTGTGCCACCTGCTTCAGCCAGATCTGCAGCCTCAGATAAGGTGCAGGACCTCTCTGTCGGTGGCTGTCAAGATGACTGTTGCCCTGAATTTCTATGCGAGTGGCTCCTTCCAGGCCGCAACTGGGGACATCGCTAACATATCGCAGTTTGCGGTGCATTGCTGCATCCGTCAAGTAACAGATGCCCTATTTAAAAGGAGGCAGCAGTACATCTCCTTCCCTGTGACACTGGAGAAGCAGCGGTAGCGCGCAGAGGGCTTCGCAGCAATAGCGGACTTCCCCATGGTGCAGGGCGCCATTTACTGCACGCATGTGGCTTTGCGGGCGCCTGTTTTGAATCCGGAGGAGTTCCGCAACCGCAAGGGGTTCCATTCCTTGAATGTTCAGCTGGTCTGTGACCACCGACAGCTGATCCTCGCAGTCAATGCGCAGTTCCCTGGCAGCAGCCACGACGCCTTCATCCTGCGCCAGACTTCAGTTGCAGACCTATTCGAGGCCCCGGCTCACCCAGGAGGCTGGCTTCTCGGTGACAAGGACTATCCTCTGTGCCCATGGCTGATGACGCCACTCCGTTCGCCCAGCACTCCTGCTGAAGTGTGCTTCAATGCGAGCCATCAGGCGACAAGGAACATTGTGGAGCACACAATCGGTGCACTGAAGCAGCGGTTCCGCTGTCTCAACCATTCCGGAGGCGCCTTGCAGTACTCACCAGAGCAAGTCTCCCACTTCGTCGTAGTCTGTTGCATGCTGCATAACCTCGCCATCCTACGCACCCAGCCAATGCCACCAGCCATTGAAGCACCAGCAGAGGAGGAGGAGGAGGAGGAGGAGGCGGAGGAGGACCAAGACGGGAGGGAGGTACAAACTGGAAGGGCCGTCCGTCAGAGGCTGATAACAAGCCGCTTCTAGGCCCCTCTGACGGAATGCTAGGTGCCATTCGATGAGGAGGAAGGGAACCGTCCGGATAACCCAAAGCCTTTGAAGAGCAGTGAATGTAAATATCAGACATGGCCAATGTAAATAAAAAAAGTTATTTATTTTGCGAAATGTGCTTCCTTCCAACATGACAAAGCAATGGCTACAGAAAGCAAAACTAACACACTAACACTTAAGTGGCTCGCACAGCCGAGAGACTATCCAAAACATTACTAACATTCAGACCAGCATCCACGGCCTTGATTTCTACCAAAAAGACGTCTCAGCAGCACCTTCTACTCTTTTCCCCTTGATGGTGATCTACTTCTCTTGCAAGATCGGCCCCTTCCCTCCCTGCAGCTCCTCCGTAACGGGACCCCAGTGGCTGCATCAAGGCTGGGGGAGGCCTGCTGGCTGTCGGAAAGTGCAGATGTCCCTGAGGGACGTCCTGGACGACCTCTGGCCTTGGAGGGCCCGGATGCTATCTGCTCCAACTGTGAATGGGTGGAAGCAGTCTGTCCTGCAGGTGGTGGCAGCTGCAGTGGAGACGTGCCAGCGGTGGCATCAGGAATGCTGACATCCTGAGAGTGGACAGCAGCTCCCTGGTCGAACGACACACTGGCACTCTGATGAGGCAGCACCGCAGCATGCGCACCAATCGGCTGGTCCACAGATTGAGGCCCTGCTGTGGTGCTGCAAGGGCCCTGGGTAATCCTGCCTGATCCAGCGAGGGTGACAGCAGTCATTGGTCGCGTGGCCTCAATATGCGTCTGCATGAGACCAGCGAGTGACTGCGTGGCAGCACTCAGCACTGGCGTGGCAGGTGCCAGTGCTTCGGTGAAGCCCTGGACCGTCCTTTCCAGTGCTTCGGTGAAGCCCTGGACAGTCCTTTCCAGTGCTTCGCTGAAGGCTGGGACAGTCCTTTCCACTGCTTCGGTCAAGCCCTGGACAGTCCTTTCCAGTGCTGCCCCGAAGCCATGGACAGTCCTTTCCAGTGATGCCCCGAAGTCCTGGACAGTCCTTTCCAGTGCTGCCCCAAAGTCCTGCGCACTCTTTGCCTGTGCTGCCCCGAAGTCCTGAGCACTCTTTGCCTGTGGGGCCCCGAGGTCCTGCGCACGCCTTGCCTGTGCTGCCCTGAAGTCTTGCACACTCCTTGCCAGTGTCTCGATGGATTCAGGCATCCTTGCCACTGCAGCCATGAGCTCAGTGTGCCTGAGCTGAGCCTGGGCGCTCATTTCTGTGAGGGAACGCACCTCTTCTGCGCTCTGTGCAGCAGTACTCGCGGCCTGACTCGCCCTCCGGGGAGACGGCCCCTGAGCTTCCCTACCCCCCTTGCGTTGCTGCAGCCCGCTGGTTCCTGGAACTGCTTCCTCCTCAGAGCATTTCCCCCCGCTCCCCTCCAGGGAAGTAGTCTCCCCAGTTTGCAGAGGGGCTGGCTCGCCTGAGGGTGGCAGGGATGGTCCAGCTTCCTCCTGCTCGTCGCCTCCGGAGTCAGTGGCAGTGGCAGCTTGAGGGCCCGGCTCCCGAGCTGGTGATGCAGCATCTGAAAGCAGGGAGGTTGAAGAGTGGCTTTAGCGAAAGGACAGGGTGGCAGCAAGGGATGCATGAGTGTTGCAATGCTCTGACATGGGTCCAGAGTGAAAAAGCATGCTGGTGGGGGGAAGAAGTGGAAGGAGAGAGTTCAAAAAGGTGATGACCTTACCATCGCTGTGCACAATGGGGTCGGCAGCTCCAGTGGTGACAGGACCAGTCATCCGGCCTCCAACAATCTGGTGGACACGTTCCTCCAGGTCCATCATGTCTGCAGCTGAGGAGGGCCTCCTCCAGTGCGAAGCTGCTCCCTCCGGTTCCTGGCCAGCTTGGCCTGCAGGAGAAAGGACGGGAAGTGATGAAACATGCTGGCCTGAGCTGACATCACATGCCCCCCCATGGTAGATTAGCCCTTTCATTATGCATTGAGCTGACATCACATGCCCGCCATGGTAGATTAGCCCTTCCATTATGCATTGAGCTGACATCACATGCCCCCCATGGTAGATTAGCCCTTCCATTATGCATTGAGCTGACATCACATGCCCCCCATGGTAGATTAGCCCTTCCATTATGCATTGATCTGAATGTGCGTGTGTGTTTCCAAAAAGGGCCATGGGTGCTGGCTGACAGATGGCCATTGGGGCTTCGCGCGCCCTCTGGCCATAATGTCAGGTGCAGGTAGAGGGATGAAGAAGATGGCGAAAAAGGCACTCACCCTAATGACCCGAGTGAAGTCGTTGAACTTCTTCCTGCATTGCACAGGAGTCCTGGCCACCACGCTGGTTGAGGTGACTCTTTGACAAACTTCCCTCCAAGCCCTGCGGTACTCGTTCTGATGAGGCCTCCTGCCATTGTCGGGGTACAGCACAGCTCGCCGGCGCTCCACTTCGCCAACCAAAGCATCCAATGCCCCATCGGTAAAGCGCTCTGCTCTCTGCCTCACCCTCTCCATATGTTCAAAGTTTGGAATGCCACAGAAAGCACAGCGCCGATTTTGAGGCCTACAAGGCGCAGAGTGTGGCTGCTGTTCCCAATTGACCCGGCCCTTTAAGAGTTGGCCGGCGCTAGCATGTCTCGGGTAATCGATTATTGACAGCACCTGCGCTGTGCCCGGCCGCCGACATATTGAGTACCGCCGCCGGGTTAGCGCCTTAAGACTCCCGTGCAGCGCCTGAATCAACGTCGCAATCACCTTTAGGGGTGCAGCAACCAACTATTGCTCGAGGTGGCGATAAGTTGCGCCTGGCGAAAAAATTTGCGCAGCACCAATTCTAACGCCCCAAACGGGGCTATACCCAATTTCTCCCCCTATGTCTCTGTCTCCAATGTTTGCAAGCAACAGCAAGCTCCACATATCCCAGAGGATGCAATTAGTGAGCTTGAGAGATAGCACCATGTGAGTCACAGTGTACAGGTGGGAAATGCAGCAGTATGGTCAAATTCGACAGCTATATCATCCGCCTGTTGCTATTCAGTGGGAAATTGATGGCCATGCGTTTTGATACATTTGTAGGCAGCACATTGGCTGATAGTACAGATCGTCTGTATGCTAGCCTAAAATGAAGCAAAAGGCAGAAAAGTTGAGGGCAGTGGCGAGCTTGGCTGTCACTGCAGCTCGGCAGCACATATCACAATTGTCCTCTGTTATTACAGATAGATGTGTAGATACAGTTGATGGTGTAATTGTGAGTGTGGCCATTCCAGCTCTGCTGGCAGCTGATCTTCCTGGCACGCCTTCTTTCATGCCATTAAATACTGCAATTGGGACATTTTACAAGCAAATTCATCATTTATTTTCTATTGAATTGCCAAACAGCACAGATTCTAGTTTGCAGTTAGATGCTCTGTCACTCCCTGAGCTGCAGTAGAAGTTTGGATAGTAAGAGCTTTTTTTATATCCCTTCTTTTTTTTACTATTTTTCTGTTCTGTTGCACTCTATTGAAAGATTTTCTGGTGATTTTGCAGAAAATATTTAGCAGTTTTTGTTTCTAAATAAACATTCCCCATATGCTCTGATACCAAAAACAACAAAAAAACAGAAAGAAAACCCCGGAACAAAAGCACTAAAAAGCCACTGAAAAAAATGAAAATAAAAGGATCACATAAATAGCCTATGTCCTTTGAAGAGTTCCTTTGCGCTTGAAGCTGCCCTTTTCACATACTCCAAATGGGCAAGAGGGTAATCACCCGAGGGGTAATTTGAATGCATTTAAGTATTAATATGAAGCCCTTGTACAGAATGTGTGAGAGAATTTTCAGCAGGCTGGAAGAACATGCACAGCTTGAACTGAGTAGGGATTTGCCAGCTCTGTTTCTGATATAAATATAAAATGGCAGTAAAGCGACAATTGGCAGTTATTGGATGGTTGGATCCAATTAATTTTTGCCATGTTCCTATTTCAGAAAATTTCTAATATAGATATATAATCCACAGTGAGAGCAGGGCTAAACGGAATGTATTAATTCAGCAGGAGGCTAGCAACAATTTTTCACACCCATTGTTCTCTCAGAGGAGGGATGAGATGAATTTAAAGACAGGAGTTTAGGAACAATCTAGTTGACACCCATTTCAGTTAAGACAATCTCCTGTGCCTCACCCAAAAAATTCATATACCAGACTAACCTGGTGAGGCTGACCATTGATAAGCAATCATACTAACCTTGCATCCAATGAAAGATTTAGATTGCAAGATAAATTAAATTGAAATTAAAAATTAAATTAACAGCCATAGGACTGAGTAGCTTGTTCTATTCTCTTTTCATGTTATCTGAACCTACTGTTACTCCAATGCCTGGTTATAAGCACATATGACAGAGATATGGTGATTTAAATTAATTTATTGTGCTTAACAAAATAATGCTAAATGTTCCTAATGTTTTTATTAGAACGGAAGAGATTAACAGGTCATTTGATATAGGTATTTAAAATTATGAAGGGATGCAACAGTGTAGGTAGAAACAGACTGTTTTCATGATCGAGGAGTCTAGATATAAGGTTAAATAAGATTTGGGACAGACAGCAGGAGAAACTTTTTTACACAGAGTTTGTGAGGCTGTGGAATGCATTACCAGAGTTAGTGGTTGAAGCAAAGACCATGGCCCCATTGTGTACCTGTGCTGGTAATCTCTGTGATTCGCTTCTGGTCGCATTACTGCTGGTAGAAGGTTGATTGCCTAATCTAGTGAAAGCAGTAAAATAGGCTGCTGTTTATCAGATTATGCTGCACTCCTGTGCGGATTGTAATTGAAGGTATTTACCAACAAATGCTCATTGAAAGGGTCTTAGTGCCCACAAGGCACTAAAACAGCTTGTTGTTCTTTTTAACTGGTAGCGATTTGGGCTCTCTGTTCATCACATTTCATAGCACTTAGTAATATCATAAGAGCTCATTCGGTCCTTGTCTTACTGTGCTGTGAAACATAAGCCCCTTTTAATCTTTAGTGTGCAGTGAGGTCACAAATGCAGCACTAAACATTGCCTGTAGACCTGTCAGTATAGGACCAATCTTAACCATGATAACAACTTAAAGTGGTGGCAGCATTACAGGCTTCTGATCTGAATCATGAAATGCTTCAGTGTCATTGCTTATAATGCCTGCCAATTGCTGAAAAAATGCTTGCCTGTCACGTAGAGGTTGGGCAAGTTCACTAGTGAAACAGTTGGGTACTTACAACAATCCTGCAGCTTTCGTGGTCACTGTTTAAATTCAATTTCACAACTTGCCATGGTGACATTTGAATGCACAACCTCTGGGTTGCTAGTGCAATATCACAACCACTAGGGTAACTACCTGTTATTGTGGCTGTCATTCATGCGTGAGCCGCCACAATGACCGTTATTAGGCTACTTGATGTGGGCAGCATCACAGTCCTGTCCTCGCCCAATATCTAAACATGAAGGCCTAGAAATTCAGTATCGCCACGTTTGGGGCGCTACAGCCGGGCGTTCGCTAAATTTAGTGCTGGGCGCAACTTAGCGCCACCTTCGCCGAAATTGAGTTGCACCGCCCCAAGAGGTTGCTGCAGGCGGTGCACGACTATCATAAGGCACTAAGCCGGTGAGCCGAGGCGCTACCAGCGAGGGCGGGCGCAGCGCAGGTGCGGCGAGTTATAGATTGCAGGCAGACACGCTGGCGCCGGTCAGCTCTTAAAGGGGGAGGGTCGATTTGTTTTGCTGTCACGCCCTGCACACTGCAGCCCTGAATCTAGGCCTAGACAGACCTGCTTCAACAACTCAACGCCCACGACCATGGAGAAGGTCAGGGAGCAAGCGCAGAGCTTTAGTGAGGGTGCCCTGAAGGTTCTGGTTGGCGCAGTGGAGCGCCGGTGATCTATCCTCTTTCCTGACAGTGGCAGGAGGCCACTGCCCAGCGAGCACAGAAAAGCCTGGAGGGAGGTGGCGAACAGAGTGACCTCCAGCAGCATGGTCCCCAGGACACCCACGCAATGCAGAAAGAAGTTCAACGACCTCACTCGGGTTGTCAGGGTGAGTACCCTTTCCAGTATCCTCTTTATCCCTGCATGTGCATCTCACTTTATGGCCAAAGGGTCCTAAAAGCCCCAATACTCAACCCTCAACACCTATGGGACTCTCATGAAAATCACATGCACATTCACCACTTTACACACTGTCAGGGCTATTCCACCATGGGAGGCAGTGCAGGCAAGATCAGGGCTTGACACTGTCAGGGCTATTCCCCCATGGGAGGCAGTGCAGGCAAGATCAGGGCTTGACACTGTCAGGGCTATTCCACCATGGGAGGCAGTGCAGGCAAGATCAGGCTTGACACTGTCAGGGCTATTCCACCATGGGAGGCAGTGCAGGCATGATCAGGGCTTGACACTGTCAGGGCTATTCCACCATGGGAGGCAGTGCAGGCAAGATCAGGGCTTGACACTGTCAGGGCTATTCCACCATGGAGGCAGTGCAGGCAAGATCAGGGCTTGACACTGTCAGGGCTATTCCACCATGGGAGGCAGTGCAGGCAAGATCAGGGCTTGACACTGTACTCAGAGCCCGTCCTTTCTCTTGCAGGGCAAGCTGGCCCACAATCGCAGGCAGCAGCTATGGACCGGGGGAGGCCATCCTGAACTTAAAGACCTCAGCGACCTGGAGCAGTGAGTGGAGCGGATTATGGGAGGCCGGCTGATTGGCCCTGTCACCATTGGCGATGCCGACCCCGTTCTGGACAGCAATGGTAAGGTCATCAACTTTTTGACCTCTCTCTTTCCACCTGTGCCTCACAGCAGCATCCTTTGCCACTCTCGAACCAATGCAGTGCATTGCAGCACTCATGCCTCCCTCGCTGCCGCCCTGTCCTCACTCTAAAGCAACTCTTGTGCCTCCCTGCTTTCAGATGCTGAGTTGCCAGGTGAGGAGGCGGGCCCTCAAGCTGGCACTGTGAGTGAATCGGAAGGCGAGGAGGAGGAAGAGGAAGCCGGACCATCAGTGCCACCCTCAGCCGAGGCAGCCCATGGCCATGATGGGGACACGTCTTCCCTGGAGGGGAGCAAGGGGGAAGGGTCTGATGATGGTGAAGCTCCGGGGCCCAGCGGGCTGCAGCAACGCAGGAGGGGTAGGGAAGCTCGGCGGCCTTCTCCCCGGAGGGTGAGTTCGGCCTCCAGTCCTGCTACAGTGAGCGCAGAGGAGGTGCGGCTCCTTGGTGAAATGGGCGCCCAGGCTGAGCGCAGGCACACTGAGCTCATGGCTACAGTGGCAAGGATGTCTGACTGCATAGAGTCGCTGGCAAGGTGTGTGCAGGAATTCGGGGCAGCACAGGCCAGGAGTCTGCAGGAATTCGGGGCAGCACAGGCCAGGAGTATGCAGGAGGTCGCTGCATCACAGGCCAGGAGTCAGCAGGAGGTCACTGCATCACAGGCCAGGAGTCAGCAGGAGGTCACTGCATCACATGCGGCTTCCAGCCAAGTGCTTAGTTGTGCCATGCATTCACTGGCTGGCCTGATGCAGACACAGATCAGGGCCACACGGGCACTAACTGCTGCCACCCTCGCTGGATCGGCCAGGAATCGCCGGGGCCCTCGCCGCGCCGCAGCAGCCCAGCAGTCTGTGCTTCAGCAGATTGCTGCGCATGCTTCAGTGCTGGCCCGTGCGAGTGCCAGTATCTCGGCTGACCAGGGAGTGCCTGTGCTCTGTCAGGTTGGCAGCATTCCTGCCACTCCTCCACTGCAGCTGCCACCACCCGTAGGACAGACTGCTGCCGCCCAAGCAGAGTTGGAGCAGTCAGCAACCAGGCCCCCCAGGCTCAGAGCTGGTCCAGGGCGTCCCCCAAGGGCATCTGCCGACTCACTATCTGACCCTCAGCAGCCTTCCCCCAGCCTTGCTGCAGCCACTGGGGTCCCATTGAGGAGGAGCTGCAGGGTGGGAAGGGGCCAATCGCGTAAGTGAGGTGGATCACCCTCGCAGGCCAAAAAGTAGGAGGTGTGGCATAATGTTGAGTTTTTTATGAAGGCTGAGGATGTTGTGTTAGTTTTTTATGAAGGCCGAGAATGTTGTGTTACTTTTTTACGAAGGCCGAGGATCATGGTCATTTTTGTTTCACTGTTTTGTTCATTTTCTCCAGGTTGTGAGAGCCAGTTATGTGTCTGACTGTTTTTAGGGGGGTTCTCTGTATTTGTTTGTCATGCGGGAAGGGCACAGAGTTTGTTAAATAAAGAATTGTCTTTATTCAGATTGTCCATGTTTGCACTTTGAACTATTTGTTGCCTTGACCGCCTCAGGTTTTGCGGAGCGGCTCCATTCATGTTCTTTCAATGGCACAAGCCATTCCCTGAGAGGGGTCCTAGAACTGATTTGCAATAAGCCACTGATGGATGGCCCTTGCACTTTGTGCCTCCCTCCCGTCTTGGTGCTCCTCCTCCTCCTCCTCCTCTGGTGGTCCTCCAATGTCTCCTGGCAGTGGCTGAGTCCTGAGGATAGCCAGGTTGTGCAGCGTGCAGCACACTACAACAAAATGGGAGACTTGCTCAGGCGAGTACTGTAGGGCTCCCCCAGAATGGTCCAGACAGCGGAACCGTTGCTTCAGCATGCCGATTGTGCGCTCAATGATGTTCCTGGTCGCTTGATGGCTGTCATTGTATCGTTCTTCAGCAGGGGTGCTGGGCGCACGGAGTGGGGTCATCAGCCAGGTGCACAAAGGAGAGCCCTTTTCCCCAAGAAGCCAGCCTCCTGGGTGAGCCGGGGCTTCGAAAATGTCTGCCACAGAAGTCTGGCGCAGGATGAAGGCGTCGTGGCTGCTGCCTGGAAAGTGGGCATTCACAGCTAGTATGAGCTGCCTGTGGTCACAAACCAACTGCACGTACAGCGAATGGTAGCCCTTCCGGTTGCGGTAATCCTCGGCATTCTCTAGGGGCACCCGCAAAGCCACATCCACGCAGTCGATGGCGCCCTGGACCATGGGGAAGCCCGCTATTCTTGCAAATCCCATTGCACGCTCTTGCTGCTTGTCCGGGGTCATGGGGAAGGAAATGTACTGATGTCTCCTTCTGAAGAGGGTATTCATGACCTGGCGGATGCAGCAATGCACCGCGAACTGGGAGATATTGGCAATGTCCCCAGTAGCGGATTGGAAGGAGCCGGTGGCATTGAAGTTGAGAGCCACTGTCACCTTCACCGCCACCGACAGAGATGTCCTGCTCCTCAGCTGAGGCTGCAGATCTCTCTGAAGCAGGTGGCAGATCTCCATGACCACCTCCCTTCTGAATCGAAGCCTCCGAATGCACTGCTCCTGAGACATGTTGAGGTAGGAGAAGTGCTGTCGGTATACCCTGGGAGGGTAAGGCCTCCTGTGCCGATGCCTGTTGGCCCTTCTCCATCTGGCCATGATTGACACTCTCTCTGGGCATCTCTGTGCCCTTTCAATGCAATGCAGAAACCCAACGTTTCCACCCATTGCAGCCCCCATTATATGTGACCACTCAAGGCTATGGCACTGAGAAATAAATCCAACTGCAAAGCTCTGGCCTGAAGCCAGATGTACCTGTGCGAGTGATGAGTCAAAGCAGAAAGCTCTCTCCCTTTGTCTCTCTCCAAATCTCTCTCTCTCACATAGAAGGAGTGGAACAAAATGGCTGCCACAAAGAATGCAGGAAGAGTCCCCTTTAAATAGTGCCCCCCCAACCCCACAGCGACTGGGAACCGTTCCACTCAACCAGTCGCTGGGAGCACCAGGCGCAAAGAAGGGGGGCGCCACTGAAGTTCCAGTTCGGGGCGCACCAAGGGCATTGCACCATGAAATGACGTCAGGATCTGCGCGCGCAGCTGAGCGGGCGCTGCGCTTTTGTGCCGCCGCTAGTTCTTGGCTCAAGTTCGCAAGAGGTGCAGATCGCGCAGCGCCCGGGCGCTAGCCGCTTCGCGCCCCACTTCTCGCCCTCTTAAGACGCTAGTGGCTGGCGCTAACAACTGAATTTCTAGGCTGAACACTTTTAACAGGGAGTGCTTCTTGGCTGCCAGGAGTGGAATCCTAACTGATTAGCGCCTCCTTAACTCAGGGGCACTGAGGCCAACTGTAGAGCTCCTACTGCTGCCCAGCTAAAGTCAACCATCTGTATGGTTCAGCTGCTTATTGAATAAACTCACTGGGCTGAGTAATCCTTGGAGCGCCACCACCTGTATAGCCATGGAAACAACATATGATGCAATAGCAACACTTCAATTGCACAGGAAGACATTTCAAAATGCTTTATACTGAGCAGGTGATTGTTAGATCCGTGTATCTTGATGTTGTGTCCTTCAATAATTAGACAAGAGACTGCAGGGAACAATCAACAGGTGTTTACTGAATGAGGGTTACTCTAAAACTAACTGGGCAGATCCCTACTCAGTTTATATACAGGTGTGGTCACTGCCGGTACTACAGTATACAGGAGCTGTAAAAAGTAGTTCTCTCCCTTAAAGGTACATACATTACAATTCCTCCCCTTTTAGATTAACAGTACCATAACATTCATTTAACAATTAAATATCAACTAATTACAATTAACACTTTTAACATGCAACATTAACTGAAAATAGTCTATTTATAAATTCAGTCTTTGGGGAGGCTTCCTGATCCTTTCTGGATAGCGCCTTTCCTGAGTGTCTTGCTCTTGGTGCGAAGGCGATTCTGGCCCCCTGTCGTCGGTTGGTTCATCCGCTTCCGAGGCTACTGTTTCTGGGGTAGATGCTACCTGTACATCGGGTTCATCACCAGGTACGTATGGGCGAGACATGGGGTTGACTCGTTCCTGTGACTCTAGGATCTGGTCAACATGGCGTCTCACAATGTTCTCCCCAACATCCACTGTGTACATTAGTGGCCCCTGCCGTGTGCATATCGTTCCTGGTTGCCATTTCTCTGTTCGGTAGTCGCGGGCCAAGACTGGTTGCCCTACATTGAAGCTCCTTGTCGGCTTCTCATTGATGTGCTGGAATTGCTTATTCTCAACATCTCTTCGTACATTTGGTCTGAGCAAATCCAGACGAGATCTCAACCTTCGGTTAAAGAACATCATGGCCGGGGTCTGGTTGGTGACTGCATGTGTCGCATTTCTGTAGGCTAACAGGAAATTGTCCACCTTATGCTGCAGTGGAATGTCGTCATCGCACATGGCCCTTACTGCTTTTTTAAAGGTTTGTACGAACCTCTCAGCCAATCCATTTGTGGCTGGATGATACGGGGCGGATGTGTAATGCCTTACCCCATTCCTTTTCATAAATCTTCGAAACTCTTCGGACACAAACTGTGGTCCGTTATCAGAGCAAATCTGCTCTGGCAAGCCGTTCCTGGCAAATATGGTCCGTAGGACTGCAATAGTTTTCTCCGTGGTGGTGGAGGATTTTTTGATCACCTCAGGCCATTTCGAGTGCGCATCCACGGCTATTAAAAACATTGAGTCCATGAATGCACCAGCAAAATCAATATGCACCCGTTGCCATGGAGATGAGGGTCACTCCCATGGGTGTAGAGGGGCATGTGGTGGTGCATTTTGGACCTTCTGGCATCCTGAGCAGCTCTTTGTCAGGTCCTCGATTTGCTGATCGATCCCCGGCCACCACACTTAAGCCCTAGCAAGGCTTTTCATTTTCACCCCTCCCAGATGGCCTTCGTGAAGCTCATTGAGCACTCTCTCCCTTAACTTGGGTGGAATTACCACTCGGGATCCACACATCAAGGTCCCCTGGCATATTGACAGCTGTTCTCTTCTGGATGAGAATGCTGGCAACAGTGAGTCGCCATGTGTTGGCCATCCTTTCACCGTCAAATCATATACCCGAGACAGTGTCGGGTCATTTCGGGTCTCCTTCTCTATATCCGCGTTAGTTACTGGCAAGCGTTCAATTATAGTCGAATAAAATATTTCGACAGGGTCCACTGCTGGTGCTTCCTCCGCAGTAGGCAGTGGCAGGCGTGATAGCCCATCAGCGTTTCCATGCTGTTTCGTGCCCTTACACTCTATTTCATATTGGTTCGCCCCTAGAAAAAGGGACCATCTTTGTAGCCGTTGCACAGTCATCACCGGAACGCCCTTCTTTGGATTAAAGATGGAGACCAGTGGTTGGTGGTCAGTCAGCAAGGTGAACTTCTGCCCGTGTAGATAATGGTTGAACTTTTTCACTCCCCACACTAGGCTGAGGGCCTCCCTGTCAATCTGGGTGTAGTTACGCTCGGCTGAGGTTAGTGACCGAGACTCAAAGGCTACTGGCCTCTCCGAGCCGTCCGGGAATTTGTGCGACAGCACCGCTCCAATATCATAGGGTGCTGCATCACACGCCAACCGAATTGGTAGTGCTGGGTTGAAATGAGCCAACACCTCTTTTGATGTGATCAATTCTTTGCACTTCTGGAAAGCTCGTTTACATTCGTCATTCCACTTCCATGGTACCCCCGTTTGCAGTAGGGTGTTCAGTGGGTGTAGTACTGTAGACAAATTCGGCAAGAACTTATGGTAGAAGTTCACCAGCCCGAGGAACGACCTCAGTTGTGACACATTTTCCGGTGCTGGAGCCTTGACTACTGCCTCAATCCTTTCAGGGGACTTATGTAACCCCTCTTCATCAATAACGTGGCCACAATACGAGATCTGCTTCTGGAAAAACTCGCATTTGTGGCGATTAGCTTGGAGCCCATACTCCTTCAATCTAGTGAGCACCTGCTCCAGGTTGGCGAGGTGATCACTGTCATTTTCGCCCGTGACCAGGATGTCGTCCAAATAACACTGGGTCCCTGGAATCCCTTGCAGGACTTGATCCATTGCCCTTTGCCAAATAGCCAGAGCTGATGCTACCCCGAACACCAGCCGGTTGTATTGGTAGAGACCTTTATGAGTGCTGATCGTGAGGTACTGTTTTGAGGCTTCTTCTACCTACATTTGCAGGTACGCCTGGGTCAGATCAATCTCAGTGAAGCGTTTTCCTCCAGATAGCGAGGCGAAAATATCTTCAATCCGCGGAAGTGGATATTGTACCGTGTGAAGGACTGGGTTCACTGTCACCTTAAAGTCCCCACAGATGCGAATCTTCTTTGGTTCCCCAGGCGTATTACTCAACGACCTCTTCATTACAGGAACGATGGGTGTAGCCCACTCGCTCCAGTCCACTTTGGACAGTACTCCAGAACGTTCCAAACCTTCCAGCTCTGCTTCGACGGCTGGGCGGATCGCATAAGGCACCGGTCTGGCCTTAAAAAACTTTGGCCTTGCATTTTCCTCTATTTTGATCGTCGCTGTTATGCCTTTTAGTGTTCCGAGTCCCTCCTGGAACACTCCTTGTGCATCAGTTAGCATTTTTGACAGTCGTCCAGGTGTGATGTCGTCATCCTTTTTGGCATCTACCATCAGTGCTTGTATGGCATGCCAATCTAACTGTATCTTCCGGATCCATTCACGTCCTAGTAGTGGTGGTCCTCCATCTGGCAATACATATAGGTCCATTTTTGGTTTTTCCTTGCCGTTGTATATCACTTTCACCCTTATTTTCCCTTTGGGGTAGACTTTTTGCCCCGTGTACATCTTCAAGACATCTCTGTATCTCTCAAGGGTATATGTGAGAATAGTCACTTGTAGTCCCTTCGGTTTATGACTGTTAGGGCTGATCCTGTGTCCAATTCCATTTTCACTTGGACTCCGTCTATCTTGAGCGTGACCCCAATAGTTTGGTGATCCTCCATTTTGATTACATTATGTAGTTTCAGACAACCCAGCTCCTTGCTTCCGGAGTCTGTATCACTTTTCTGTTCATCTGAACTACTCTCCATCACCTTATGTACCTTTTCGTACTTCTCCTGTGGAGATTCTTGCTGCTGGTTTTCTTTCCCGACCTGCAGACTCTTGCTATGTGTCCTACTTCTCCACACTGTCTGCACACTTGGTCCTTAAACCAACAATCCTTATGGTCGTGTGTTGTTCTGCCGCAGTGATAACACTTCCCTGTTCCATATGACATTTCATTTGTGCCATATTCTTGCGGTCTCCGTTGTATCTCTGCAGCGCCCCGTGCGGCTGCTTCATGTGATACTGCCATGCTGAAAGCCTTGTCCAGCGTAAGATCCTTTTCTGATAGAAGCCGTTTCTGGGTTCCTTCACTTTGAAGCCCACACACAAACTTGTCCCTTAAAGTATCTGCTAGTCCCGTTCCAAACTGACAGTGTTTCGATAGCTTGCGCAGTTCCGTTAAATACTCAGCATTACTTTCGTCTTTATGCTGGTTCCTTTTGTGGAACTTAAATCTTTCTGTTATCAGCAGCGGTGTGGGGTTTAAGTGGTCCTGTAGGATTGCCACTATGCTTTCAAAATCCTTTTCCACTGGCTTCTCTGAGGTTACTAGGTTTCGCAGTAAGCCGTACATTTTTGCACCCATGGAATTCAACAATACCAGTGCTTTCCTGGCATCTGGCACCTCATTCGCCTTGCAGTACACCTCTATGCACTCTATAGATGTCGCCCAATCTTCGACTTCATTGTCGAATGCTGTGACACTGCCACTCTTCGGCATCCCTGGGTGTGGTTTGACTGGCTAAAAATGGCATCTCCCGCGCTCTCCCTTCTTCTCTGCTGGCTCAAAATGGCATCTCCCACGCTTTCCTTTCTTCCCGCGCTCTCCCTTCTTCTCCACTGGCTCAAAATGGCGTCTTCCCGCGCTCTCCCTTCTTTTCTACCCCCGCGGACGCTGCTCAGCCGTTGAACACCGGCCGTGCTCTGCACGTTTTCACCTCTCTCTTCGGAGCTGCTCGGTGTTCAACCCCGGCTGCGCCCTGTGCGCTTTACCCTCTCTCTTACCCGTCGACGCTGCTCGGCCTTTTTCTGTGCCGTCGGTCGGCTCCCGCCGCCGCTCTCCGGGAAGGGTCTGCGCCGTACCTGCTGCCAGCCCGCTGCACTGGAGCGTCGCGGCTGGAGAACCAAGCCCAGCTCTCTACAGCCTCCTCTGCGATGCTCAAGTTCTCCCTGGATGGTCGACGCCCGCACTGGTGGAATCGGCCTTCTTCTTCAGAGTTGCAGGTAGGATCGAAACGACTCGTTGCCAATGTTAAATCTGGATATCTTTAGGTAGTGTGTCCTTCAAATAATCGACAGAGACTGCAGAGGAACAATCAACAGGTGTTTACTGGATGAGGGTTGCTCTGAAACTAAACAGTACAGATCCCTACTCAGGGTTTATATACAGGTGTGGTCACTGCCGGTACTACAGTATACAGGAGCTGTAAAAAGTAGTTCTCCCCTTAAAGGCAAATACACTACAGGCCAGATCAATCTTAGTGAAGCGTTTCCCTCCAGATAGCGAGGCAAAAATATCTTCAATCCGCGGAAGTGGATATTGTACAGTGTGAAGGACTGGGTTCACTGTCACCTTAAAGTCCCCACTAATGCGAACCTTCTTTGGTTCCCCAGGCGTATTACTCAACGACCTCTTCATTACAGGAACGATGGGTGTAGCCCACTTGCTCCAGTCCACTTTGGACAGTACTCCTGAACGTTCCAAACCTTCCAGCTCTGCTTCGACGGCTGGGCGGATCGCATAATGTACCGGTCTGGCCTTAAAAAACTTTGGGCTTGCATTTTCCTCTATTTTGATCATCGCTGTTATGCCTTTTAGTGTTCCGAGTCCCTCCTTGAACACTTCTTGTGTGTCAGTTAGCATTTTTGACAGTCGTCCAGGTGTGACGTCATCATCCTTTTTGGCATCTAGTCAGTGCTTGTATGGAATGCCAATCTAGCTGTATCTTCCAGATCCATTCACGTCCTAGTAGTGGTGGTCCTCCATCTGGCAATACATATAGGTCCATTTTTGGTGTTTCCTTGCCGTTATATATTATGTTCACCCTTATTTTTCCTTTGGGGTAGACTTTTTGCCCCGTGTACGTCTTCAAGACAATCTTTGTCTCTCTCAAGGGTATATGTGAGAATAGCCGCTTGTAGTCCCTTCGGTTTATGACTGTTAGGGCTGATCCTGTGTCCAATTCCATTTTCACTTGGACTCCGGCTATCTTGAGCGTGACCCAGATAGTTTGGTGATCCTCCGTTTTGATCACATTATGTAGTTTCAGACAACCCAGCTCCTTGCTTCCGGAGTCTGTATCACTTTTCTGTTCGTCTGAACTACTCTCCGTCACCTTATGTACCTTCTTGTACTTCTCCTGTGGAGATTTCTTGATGCTGGTTTTCTTTCCTGACCTGCAGACTCTTGCTATGTGTCCTACTTTTCCACACTGTCTGCGCACTTTGTCCTTGAACCAGCAATCCTTATGGTCGTGTGTTGTTCTGCCGCAATGAAAGCACTTCACTGTTCTGTATGACATTTCATTTGTGCCATATTCTTGCGGTTCCGTTGTATCTCTGCCGCGCCCTGTGCTGCTGCTTCGTGTGATACTGCCATGCTGAAAGCCTTGTCCAGCGTAAGATCCTTTTCTGATAGAAGCCGTTTCTGGGTTCCTTCACTTTGAAGCCCACACACAAACTTGTCCCTTAAAGTATCTGCTAGTCCCGTTCCAAACTGGCAGTGTTTCTATAGCTTGCGCAGTTCCGTTAAATACTCAGCATTACTTTCATATTTATGCTGGTTCCTTTTGTGAAACTTAAATCTTTCTGCTATCAGCAGCAGTGTGGGGTTTAAGTGGTCCTGTAGGATTGACACTATGTTTTCAAAATCCTTTTCCACTGGCTTCTCTGGGGTTACTAGGTTTCGCAGTAAGCCATACGTTTTTGCACCCATTGTATTCAACAATACCAGCACTTTCCTGTCATCTGGCACTTAATTCGCCTTGCAGTACACTTCTATGCGTTCGACATATGTCGTCCAATCTTCGACTTGATTGTCGAACGCTGTGACACTGTCACTCTTCGGCATCCCTGGGTGTGGTTAGACTGGCTTAAAATGGCGTCTCCCGCGCTCTCCCTTCTTCCCCGCTGCAGCTCAAAATGGCGTCTCCCGCACTTTCCTTTCTTCCCCACTGACGCTGCTCGACCCTTGAACACCGGCTGCGCTCTGCGCGTTTTCCTGCGCGCCTCTCTCTCTTGTTGACGCTGCTCGGCCCTTGAACACTGGCTGCGCTCTGCTCTCTCTCGTTGATGCCGCTCGGTCCTGAACACCGGCTGCGCCCTGTGCGCTCTACCCTCTCTCTTCTCCCGTCGACGCCGCTCGGTCCTGAACACCGGCTGCGCCCTGTGCGCTCTACCCTCTCTCTTCTCCCATTGACGCTGCTCGGCCTTTTTCTGTGCCATCGGTCGGCTCTAGCCGCCGCTGTCTGGGAAGGGTCTGCGCAGTACCTGTTGCCAGCCCGTTTCGCTGGACAACCGTGACTGGAGAACCAAGCCCGGCTCTCGACAGCCTCCCCTGCGATGCTGAAATCTCTGCTGGAAGACTGGGGGGTTTCCCGTGGTCGACGCCCGTGCTTCTGGACTCGGCCTTCTTCTTTCACTGTTCTCCAGGAGCGAATCCCTGGGAGGTGATGCAGAGTTGCAGGTAGGTTTGAATATTCTCATCGCCAATGTTAGATCCGTGTATCTTGATGTTGTGTCCTTCAATAATTAGACAAGAGACTGCAGCGAACAATCAACAGGTGTTTACTGAATGAGGGTTACTCTAAAACTAACTGTACAGATCCCTACTCAGGGTTTATATACAGGTGTGGTCACTGCCGGTACTACAGTATACAGAAGCTGTAAAAAGTAGTTCTCTCCCTTAAAGGTACATACATTACAGTGATAAAACACTGGATCTAGAGTAGGAGTGAGAAAGGGGGCAGAGAGGGAGGGAGAAAGAAAGAAAGAAAGAAGGAAAGAAGGAAAGAAAGAACTTTTGAAGTGTAGTCTCTGTTGTAATGTAAGAAACGCAGCAGCCAATTTACACACAGAAAGATCCCACAAACAGCAATGTGATAAATGACCAGATAATCTGGTTTTAGTGATGTTGGTTGAGGGATTGGCCATGACACCAAGTAGAACTCCCCTGCTCTTCTTCAAAATAGTGCCATGGGATCTTTTATGTCCACCTGAGAGAGCAGAATGGCCTCACATGGGGGAGGGGGGAGAAGGGTAAAAGCACAGACAAAGATAAGGGCTTTGAAAAGTTTTTTTTAAAGCAGGAAGATAGATGACAAATTGGAGAAATCTAGGGAGGGAATGCTGGAGTATATTGGCTGAAAGAGCTGTCTCCAATTGTGAAACAAAGAGAGCAGAGCACAAGGGGTTGCCCGATGTTAGAGGAGCAGCAGGTGAGAATGAGCACATAAGGCCAGAGAAGATTGCTGAAGCAGAGTAGGGGAAAGCTACAGAAGCACTGGAAGTGAAAACAAAATGAATCTGCCAATGCATACATATGCAATCGGACTCTGAATCTTGAAGGAAGCCATAGCACTCAGTGCATGTAACCTGTACAATCGAGCTGAACAACTGAGGAACAATGATAGAATAGAAACAAAGAAACATAGAAGATAGGAGCAGGAGTAGGCCATTCGGCCCTTCGAGCCTGCTCCGCCATTCAATGAGATCATGGCTGATCATCCAAATTCAGTACCCTGTCCCTGCCTTCTCCCCATATCCCTTGATCCCTTTAGCCTTAAGAAATATATCCAACTCCTTCTTGAATATATTTAATGAACTGGCCTCCACTGCCTGCTGTGGCAGAGAATTCCACAGGTTCACCACTCTCTGGGTGAAGAAATTCCTCCTCATTTCAGTCCTAAATAGCTCACCCCTTATCCTTAGACTATGACCCCTGGTTCTGGACTCCCCGGCCACCAGAAACATCCTTCCTGCATCTAGTCTGTCCAGTCCTGTCAGAATTTTATAGGTTTCGATGAGATCCCCTCTCAATCTTCTAAACTCCAGTGAGTATAAGCCCAATCAACACAATCTCTCCTCATACATCATTCCTGCCATCCCAGGTATCAGCCTGGTGAATCTTCGCTGCACTCCTTCCATGGCAAGGACGTCCTTCCTCAGGTAAGGCAACCAAAACTGCACACAATACTCAAGGTGTGGTCTCACCAAGGCTCTGTACAACTGTAGCAAGACATCCTTGTTCCTGTCCTCGAACCCTCTTGCTACGAAGGCCAACATACCATTTGCCTTCTTAACCGCCTGCTGCAACTGCATGCTTACCTTCAGCGACTGGTGCACAAGAACACCCAGGTCTCTTTGCACTTCCCCTTCTCCCAATCTATTGCCATTCAAATAATAATCTGCCTTCCTGTTTTTGCCACCAAAGTGGATAACCTCACATTTATCCACATTATAGTGCATTTGCCATGTTTCTGCCCAATCACCCAACCTGTCCAAATCGTACTGGAGTTTCATGACATCCTCCTCACAGCTTACCCTCCCACCCAGCTTTGTGTCGTCTGCAAATTTGGAGATATTACATCCAATTGCCTTGTCCAGATCATTAATATATATTGTGAACAGCTGGGGTCCTAGGACCGATCCTTGCGGTACCCCACTAGTCACTGCCTGCCACTCGGAAAACGACCCGTTTATTCCAACTCTTTGCTTTCTGTCCGCCAACCAGTTCTCTATCCAAGTCAATACCTTGCCCCCAATCCCATGTGCCTTAATTTTGCACGCTAATCTCTTATGCGGGACCTTATCAAAAGCCTTCTGAAAGTCCAAATACACCACATCCACTGATTCTCCCTTATCTATTTTACCAGTTACATCCTCAAAAAATTCCAGTAGATTAGTCAAGGAAGGTTTTCTGATCAGTTACACTGGGCATAAAGTGGGCAATAACTGATTGGAAAAAAGGATGGGGAACCGTGATGCCAGGTGTTTGTGGCTTTTGTGCTGTGCCTGAGTTTTTGACAGTAATTGTGAAGAATACTGGAAGCACATGCTAACCATTAGATCATGCAAATGAAGGTTAAATGATGTAATTGCATCCCAGTTTCTTACCATTCACACTGGTATATTTGCCATCTCCCATTTTTTTGCACCCCATTATAGAAAGGACATTAAAGCCATAGAAAGCATACAGCATCGATTCACCAAAACGGTGCCAGGAATGGGAAGCTGTAGTTGTCAGAAGAGGCTTCAGATACTGAAATTACTTCCACTGGAGCAGAGAAAGCTAAGGAAATATTTCATAGAGTTTTTTTTAAATTATGAATAGTTATGATAAGGTGAATAGGAATATAGTATATACTCTGGTTGGGGAGTCAGTGACAAGGGTCTGTCATTTTAGAATTATCACTGAGAGAGTGAGGAGAGAGGTTAGGAGTAATTTATTTACACAAAGAATTGTTGGAGCATGGAATGCTTTGCCACAGTGAGTGGTTGTGGCAGAGACCATTGCATCTATTAAGGGTAAATTGGATAAATATTTGAAGCAAAGGAAGTCACAGGACTAGGGGTAGATGGTGAGATACTGGGATTAGCTTTGGATTGCTCTAGCAAGGAGCCAACACAGACATGATGGGCCAAATGTTTTCCTTCTGTGTTGTAAATTCTATGGGGTAGATCTTGACTTTGTGCCATGGTGTAAAACTGGTAAAAGTGAGTCAGCGGCCCGTTTTACATCTCTCCTGATTTTTATTTCCATTCAAGTTGAACTACTCATATGAAATGGATATCCACAGTTGCTAAAAGCTGTGCTGTTTAACAAGCCCTATGAGAAGATTGGTGGGAACATTTGAAAGCTATTTCTGCACCTTTTTATAATCTTTCCCTGCTGTTACCATTCAGGCAGTCAACAGCCTTGGGGTAATCGTTTAGGTCCTGTCATTTTTCATGCATGACACAACAACAGCACAATGAGTTTCTCTGTGGGAATCCCTTTGTACTTGTGCTTTTTGAAAGAAGAAGAGGAGGTGCAGTGGAGTGATGTCAGGCTGCACCAGTGGCACTCTGCACTCATCTGCAGAAAGCCTCACAGCCACATCTACAAATAGAGGTGCACATACCTTGATCTTTTCAGAAGATCAGTGCCTGAGAAGGCTTCAATTCACAATACAGGTTGTGACAGACTTTTGTCACATTTTTCCTAAGGCGGCCTGCAGACAAACCCTTCCACAGGCATAACACTGACAGTAGCTGTCAAGGTCACAAACGCCTTCAAATTTCCTGCTTTGTGATCACTGCAGGCTGCCAATGGAAACATTAGCAAACTAAACCAGTCAGCTATCCTTACCGGTTTTGAACAAGTCAGTGATGCCTTGTTTGCTCAAGAAAGCAATTTCATCGCCTTCTCTATGGAGAACTCTATGGAGAACTGACAGCATATGAACTGGCACTGCATTTTTACCAAATGGCAGGATTTCCATTGCTGGCCTCCGCTAGGCTCCCTCCCAATCACCCCCACCCAATTGCCTCCTCCCCACCCAGGACCTACCCAAGGCTGTATCCGGCATCACTGTGCTCAAAATTGATGTCTGCATTTAAATGAGGCCTGGGGCTCAATTTTGCACTATTCAATTTCCACCCCATTGTTTCTCATTCAGAATCAATGAATAAAATCTTGTCCAAGGCAATTAGGGTTCCTTGTCAGTCATTGTTGAAATACATTGATAGGCCCTGAATTTGTGATCGGTATGCCATCATACCGTCTTTGGAACTGACCGCAAGTTTGGGATTTCCGCATGCGCATGCACTAAATCCCGAACTTGCGATATATCAAGTTCCGACTGCACACAGGCTTCGCTGCATCTTTCACCTCCTCATGCAAATCAATGTGCTGGCAAGAAGTTGGTCTAATTGCCCACCTACTGCGAGGTAATTACACTGAAAGTTTTTAAGTCTGGTGCAAACCGGCACAGGAAGCCTGTTGCACAGCATAAGGGGAGCAGATGAGAAAATAGTAAAACAAAAAGATCAGTAGCAAGACAATGCTATAATAATAGATTTGTTTTAAGAGGCTATCATCATGAAGTGTTTGTAAGCACACTGAATAAAGCATTAAATGAGTGGTTTGTAACCTTTGTTTAAATGAGAAGTTAATAATCAGAGTGTAAAGTAATGAGAGACTTGTATTACCAGTATGTGTTATAAGAGGTTTGTAACAACTGATGTTTGTGAATTTTGAATAAAGATACTTTGTTGTAATGAGAGATTTACAATAACAGATTGTTACCATGAGAAGATTGCAGTTGCAGAATTTATTATAATGGCAGCCTTTTAGTGTTAGATTTTTTTACAATGCATAGTTTGTGACAATGAATTTTTATATAACAAATAGTTTGTAATAACAGAGTTTATTATGAAGAGTGGTCTGCACTGATTGTTATAATGAGACGTTTGTAATATCAAAAATTGGCACAATGAAAGTTTTGCAATACTTTGTTTGAAAAAGAGGTTTGTAACAAACGTTTGTTGTTATGAGAGAATGATAGAATTTCTTTCGGAGTCACATATATCTGTATAAAGGAGAGACAAAGAGTGTTCCCTGGTATTCCCGTTGAGTTTACCCAGAATTTCACTTCGGGAGTATTGGATTGTCAATTGGCTAAGAGTCAGGAGGTGAAAGGAGCACTGCCCCGCCTGATCCCAGGTTCCCATATGCACAACAGTGTGCTCCTGGGCTCCATGGGGGAGCACGCTGCACGGAACTCTGCAGCATTTAAAAGGAAGTTGTCACAGGGAGGATCGCATGAGGTCGGTGCGGATTTCCTTGCGACGTCGGCGGCGTACTCCTTAGCTATGCCGCCAACTGCAAATTCAGGCCCATTGATACATTATGGGGGTAAATTTTTCAAGTCTGAGCTGATGCCAGCATATCAGAAAATTGGGGCACTGTGTCATAAGTTTTTAATGTACGCTGATGGTGGGAGAGGTTCCCCGCCATCAACGTGTACTCTGAAAATAACCCCCTATTAGTAGATCCAAGGGTAAATGTTGCACGGCTTTGCTCATGGCACAGGGCCTCAAAGAATTGGAAATGGAAATCGGCGCATCTGATTTGCAGATTTTCTGATCATTAAAATTAATCACCAGTAAATGAGGCGCTCCTGCTGCGAATTGGAAGTGTTGACCTCTGTGCTTGATTTTCTGATCCGTGGCACATCGAATGAAATTTAAGCTACTGTCACAAAATTTACCGTACAGTTTCAATTTGGCTCCCTTGGGTCAAAAACAATGGGTGGAAATTTTGCGATGCTCAAAATTAAAATAAATCACTTGAAAATCAAGAGTGCTGTGAATCAGGCACACTGACCTCTGCGGCTTATTCCCCAATTTGCACTTCTGTCAAGCGAGACTCCACATCGGGAACAGAATCATGAAAAATGTGCTCATATTTATGCGCCTCGTCCATAATAGAGATTGTAATAAAGTTCACAGGGTAAACTCCCACTATTAGCATCTCTTTCCTTTGTACTTTACTTGCCTAAATATATGGGCTCACTGTAAAGTCAAAAACAGAATGTTTCCACGTCCACTAGCAAATGCATTGACCGACACCCAGAAGATTTCACCCTGCGATAATTTCACCCTGCAATGAATTCTTTACAGAAAAAAAGATATTTGCAGTCTGCAGAAGTATTGGAGGTCAAGCCTCACTATAAAATGCAAAGAAAGGAACATCACAGCTTTAACACTTTTGTGTCAATCGCTTTGGGCAAGAAACATAACAAATTAAATATAGCAACACTGCATCATCAGCGCTAGCACAAAACAACACAGTATTAATAGCTTTTAGCAACAAAATACATATGAATTAATCAGAATGAACATCAGCAAAATGTATGATAGTAATTTCAATGTAATATATACTAGAGCTTCGGCAGAGGGAAGGACCAAGTGTGTTATCTAGACGCATTAAAAAGGTTCCCCTATGGCGACGTAATTTCAAACCATAATGTATTTGTGCCCCTTGAGTAATTTGGATCTTTGATTGATGCACTCTGCTTGAAGATAGCATGGGAGTTAATGTCTGTGGAAGTCAATAAGAGGTCACCACTGTCGCCTAGAGGTCAGATTAACAACAAAGTAATAGAATCTGGAGAGTAAGTGCTTGCTTCTTTAAGGAGCAATATTTATGGCATTCAGCTTTTAATCTTCTGCCTATTTTGGTCATTTTTAGTACAAACTTGTTACAACACTTGAGATTACAGTGAAGAGATTAAAGTAGTTATGCAGGAGTTAGACCTCCATGATACAATAACAGCATTGCACCTGATAGTCAAACCTTTTGAGAATATTACTGTTAGGATGTTGGTTTACTACATTCAGTTTATATTGGGTTCAAACACTGGAATTCCAATCTAAGTAAGGTTGGTGTGACTGATATTATCAGTATTAGCTCCGCACAACTGGTCACATCCTGACCCACACAGTAAGTTCACCCTTTCGCTGTCATTTACCAGGCCAAAGAACGCCGCTAGTGGGGATGTAGATAGTTCTGATGAAGGTTTTTCTCTGGGTGAAACATAGCACACAAGGGTGCTGGAGGAGTCAGAGTTGAAAGTGAGATTTGACAATGGGGAGCAGAGGCTACTGTAATAATCAGTAACATGTCATTCTAGAATGGTACACTAGGTGGAGCTGTAGGTTTAGTAAGGGGCTACCCACAAGGCAGTAGTCAAGATGGATGCCTCTATACTAGTCCACATGGCTGAATAAATGACTAGCTCAAGCTAGCTGTTCATAATGAAAACATCTATTTATTTATGAACATAACATGGTACCAGAAGTGGTAATATCTGCTGAATATTGTGAAACGCGACATGGAGAATTTGAAACTCACAAGGAATGTCGACTGCAATTGGTGGACTTTCAAACAACAATTCGAACTCTACATTGCTGCCATCGGATTCGGTACGAAGCCAGATGCAAGGAAAATAGCGTTTCTGCTCATGGTTGCAAGCCTGCAGGCGATAGAGGTATTTAATACATTTGTATTTGATCAAGAGGAGGACAGAGAAAAAATGGACGATGTGCTAAAGAAGTTTGATACACATTGTTCTCCCAAAAAGAAAGAGACCTATTAGAGGTATGTGTTCCGTTCATGGACACAGCAGCAAAATGAGACTTTTGATAGCTTTGTGACCGATCTGAAACTGAAAGCACAGACATGTAATTTCTCTGAACTGAAATCATCCATGATTCGTGACCAGATTGTGTTTGGTATTCATGATAAAAAAGTCAGGGAACGTTTGTTGAGAGAAACCGAACTAACATTGGAGGATGCTGTGAAAATATGCCATGCCAGTGAACTAGCTCGGAAGCACGCGAAGGCTTTCAGTGAAATTAATGATAATGCGACTGTAATGAGTGACTGTGCTGCTGTCGGTGCTGTGTTCTGCAAGGGGAAGAAACATAGGCAGAACAGAAATGCAAAGCAATCAGAGGATGGAATTTTTAATTGTAAATGCTGTGGTTACCAGCACCAGTCAAGACAATACCCAGCGTTTGGGAAAATGTGCACAAAATGTAATGGAAAGAACCACTTTGCCAAACAATGCTTTTCAAAAGTAAAAACAAAGAAAGGGCAACAAGTCAATGTGATTGAGGACACTGATTTAAGTGAGACATTTTTTGTAGGAATGGTGTCATGTGACAATATAGAAAAGGATACAGAAAATGTGCAGCCCTCAGGAATGGACAATGCTGAACATAAAGTTAATGCAGTAAAAGAGGACAAATGGGTGATGCCACTGCAGGTAAATGGAGCATTAGTTACATTGAAACTAGACACTGGGGCAAAAGCAAACTTAATCAGTATGAGTGACATTAAAAATATGAAAGAAAAGCCCAAAATACAGAAAAAGTCAGTACTACTGAAGAACTATAATGGACAGAAAATAGATAGCTTAGGTGTATGCAGGCTTTAAGTGACAGTCAAAGACAAAGTGCATCATCTCATGTTTTCTGTTGTGGCTGAGGGACTAGATTCACTATTAGGTGACAAAGCTTGTGAGGACTTAGAACTGGTCAAGAGAGCCTACCGTATAAACTGTGCCATAAGCAGACCAGATGACTCAGTGGATTCTGTAGTGAGTAACTTCCAGGATGTGTTCAGAGGATTTGGAGTTCTACCATTCACTTACAAGATCCAGCTAAAGGAGGATGCTCAGCCAGTGGTACATGCTCCACAGAGATTTCCAGCACCCCTGCGTGACTGGCTCAAGAAAGAACTGGACAGAATGAACACACTAGGAGTCATCAGGAAAGTCAAAGAGCCAACAGGCTGGGTTAACTCCATGGTATGTGTAAAGAAAAAGAACAATGATCTAAGAGTATGCATGGATCCAAAGGACTTAAATGCAAACATAAAACGTGAACACTACCAGATTCCCAAGCGAGAAGAAATCACCAGTGAAATGTCAGGTGCCAGATACTTCACAAAGCTCGATGCCTCACAAGGATTTTGGCAACTAAAACTGGATGAAGAGAGCACCAAATAGTGTACCTTCAACACACCATTTGGCAGGTATTGTTTTCTCAGAATGCCTTTCGGGATAATATCTGCATCTGAAATCTTTCATAGAGCGATGGAACACATAATTGAAGGTCTGGAAGGAGTTCGGGTCCATGTTGATGACATCATCATCTGGGGCTCCACACTGAAAGAACACAATGAGAGACTGACTAAAGTGCTACAGAGCATACGCCGGAATGGACTGAAGCTCAACAAAGCCAAGTGTCAGTTTGGCGTCCAGGAAGTCGCTTTCCTAGGAGATAATCTATCTGGTAAAGGAATAGAGCCAGATATGGAAAAAGTAAACGCCATACTCAACATGCCCCGACCCACTGGCAAAAAAGGAGTGCTACGCATCATGGGGATGATAAACTTCATTGGAAAGTTCATTCCTAACTTGTCAGCCAAGACAGCCTGTCTGCGAGACCTGCTACATAAAACAAATTAGTTCGCATGGACAGAAAGACATGAACAAGAGTGGATGAATCTCAAAACAGTGCTGACAGCCACACCTGTACTCACCTTCTTTGACCCAACAAAGAGAATCAAAGTGTCAACGGATGCATCAAAAGATGGCCTAGGCGCAGTCTTGCTACAAGCAGAGGGTGAAGATTGGAAGCCTCCAGGTCTATGACTGATTCTGAGTGTCGATATGCCCAGATTGAAAAGGAATGTCTAGGCTTGGTAGTTGGACTAGAAAAGTTCCATGGCTACATATATGGACTTCCCACCTTCACAGTGGAGACAGAGCACTGCCCACTGGTTGCCAGCATAAAATAAAATCTGAATGAGATGCCTCCAAGCATTCAACGACTCATGATGAAGCTGCAAAGATATGACTTTGAACTGAACTACACACCAGGCAAACACATAGGGCTAGATTTTCAGTTGCTTGCGCCAGCAGTTAGCGCCTTAAGAGAAGTGATTTCCGGGCGCTATGCGTGTAGCGCCCGGGCGCAGCGCAGTTTGTGCCCCGCCCCAAATTAAGTTGCCCGTTAGCGCCGGCGCAAAGTTTAGCGCCCGCCCGGATGCGCGCGCAGAAAATGACGTCACATCCTCGTGCAACGCCCTTTGGCCGCCCCGATTGCAAACTTCAGTCGGACCGCCCCATTGTGCGGCGGGCGGCCGGAGCGTTTGGAAAAAGGAACGCAACACAACCAGCGCGGGCCCCGGGGGGCGCTAATTAAAGGGAACGTCCTCTCCAGTATAAAGGCCATCCATTATTTCAGAAAACAGTCTTGTGCAACGCATTTCTGGAGACACAACAAGGAGGATAGCTAACTGGTTTCAAGCAGCAAGAGCCAGGTATTTTTGGACTCAGGCAACAGCGCTGCAAGTGGCCATTTGGAAATTAGAGTGTTTGCCAGGATTTGATGGGGGTTGCATGGGGTGCCAACGCGGAGCTGCAGCTCCATGTCCGTAGGGCTCGCAGACGTATTGTGAGAGGGGCAGCCCTGGCTAGAGGCAGAGGGGGCTACAGGCGTCGGCCACGTAGGCCTTACCCAGTCAGGCTATACCGCCAGCAGCGCTCCTACCTAAACATGAGTGCCGCGCGATGTGTTAAAAGGCTCCGATTCCGGAAGGGGGTGATTGCAGAGATCTGCCACCTGCTTCGCCGAGATCTGCGGCCAAAGCTCAGGTGCAGGACGTCTCTGTCGGTGGAAGTGAAGGTGACGGTGGCATTGAACTTCTATGCCACCGGCTCCTTCCAATACGCTGCTGGGGACATAGCAAACATCTCCCAGTACGGCGCGCATCGCTGCATCCGCCAGGTGACCGAAGCACTGTTCAGAAGGAGAAGCCAATTCATCTCCTTCCCCATGGCCCTGGAGAGCCAGCATCAGCGCGCATTGGGATTTTCCAGACTCGGGGAATTCCCCTTGGTGCAGGGCGCCATTGACTGTACGCATGTGGCTTTGCGGGCCCCTCTGGAGCATGGCGAGCAGTATCGCAACAGGAAGGGCTACCATTCTCTGAATGTGCAGCTGGTCTGTGACCACAAGCAGCGCATCATGGCAGTCAATGCCAGCTTCCCAGGCAGCAGCCACGATGCCTTTATCCTGCGGCAGAGTACTGTGCATGACATGTTCCAGGCACAGCCTCCCCCAAGAGGATGGCTACTCGGGGACAAAGGCTATCCTTTGTGCACCTGGCTCATGACCCCGCTCCGCGCGCCCAGGACCGCTGCTGAAGAGGCCTACAACGAGAGCCATCAAACCACCCGCAACATCATCGAGCTAACTATTGGGGTCCTCAAGCAGCGGTTCCGCTGCCTTGATCGCTCCGGAGGAGCTCTCCAGTATTCGCCGGACCGGGTCTCCCAATTTGTGGTGGTTTGCTGCATGCTACACAACCTGGCTATCCGCAGGACTCAGGCACTGCCACCTGACGTTGGACCAGCACCTCAGGAGGAGGAGCAGGAGGAGCATGAGGAGGAGGAGGAGGAGGAGGAGGAGGAGCAGGAGTACGTTCCCAGGAGGGAGCGACCAGGGCCAAGGGCCGCACGACGCCACCTTATTACACGGTACTTCTAAGCCCCCTGTCAGGGAATGGCCAGGGGCCATGAGGGAAGATGAATGCAGCCGCTCCGCAAGCCCTCAGCCGGCGAAGCCAACAAACACTAAGAAGAACAACCATGGAGACTGCATGAATAAAGATAATTTTTTATTAAACAAAAATGAAAAGCCCTTCCCACATGAATCCCCAAAAACAATAAACGGGCCCCACAAAAAGCCCAACAAACGACTCACTCCCACAAACTGGGGAGGAGCCACTCCACCTTTATTGAAACCGGGCCTCAACGTCGGCCTAACGCAAAAAAAAAGCCCTCCAAAAGCACAACCATGGGCAAAATAAAGATGGCCACCGCCATATTAAAGGAAAGCTGGCCACACCCTCTACTGAGTGGCCCGCGAGGGCGAGACCTTGGCCAGCATTTTGCCTCCCCTGCCCTGCCTGCTGCTCCTTCGCAAGCTCTGCCCAGTGGCTGCTGCGAGGCTGGGGGAAGGCGCCTGAGGCTCAGATGCCCTTCCGCCAGATGCCGCTGGGGGGCGGCCTACACGGCGTTTGGGCCTCGAGGGGCCGTCTCCTGAGTGGCGCGCCTGAGCCTGGCCACCATCAGCTGCAGCCGCTTGCCCTTGACGCCCCAGAGGGGGAATGGCGGCGACGGATGGTGCAATGTGGGCCAGCTGGCGTCTGGGATGCGCTGGCTGGTGCTGTGGCGCGGTGGCACTCGGCCGGGCCCGCACTGCAGGATCCGCAGCAATCAGCCGACGGCCGGCTTGCTGGGATGGTCCAGCGCGGCGCCTGCCCTGGCGATGCCTGCCTGAGACAGCGCGTGTGGCAGCAGTGAGTGGCCCTCTGGTCCTGGTGTGCGCGCGCATCACATCCGCCAGGGTCTTGACGGCATCAGTTAGCATGCGGCCAGTCGCGGCAGTTGCTGCCCCGAACTCGCGCACACTGGTCGCCAGCGACTCGATGGCCTCAGGCATGCGCCCCACCACGCTCATGAGCTCCGTGTGGCGCCGGTCCGAGTCGTCGGCCATCTGATCGAGCTTCCGCACCTCCTCCGAAGTGAAGGTGTCCGGACTGGAGTCGCGACTCTCCCGCTGGGGAGGAGGGGGCCGAACTAGGGGACCCTTGCCGCGTTGGTGACGGCGAGTGTGCCGAGCAGCAGCACTCCCCTCTGATCCTTCCCCCCTTTGGGGGGAAGGCCGCGGGCCACGCGCACGGCTGCTGGGTGGCTGGACGCCACTGGTCCCAGAAGCTGCATTGCCCTGCGACAGTTCCTCCAGGCACTCGTCCAGTGAGGAGGTGTCGAGCATTTCCTCCTCTCCTGCGGGACGTGACTGTTCCCCCGAAGGTCCGGCTTGCTCCTCCTCCTCCTCCTGGTTGGAGGTGCTGTCACTGGCAGCCTCAGGGTCCTGGTCGTCACCAGCTGAAAGCAGGAATGCACAAGAGTAGCTTCAGAGTGAGGAGACGGCGTCAGCGAGGGAGTTAGGACTGGTGGGATTCAGCGCATTGGTGGGACAGTGGCAAAGGAGGTAGCTCGGATGGGCCAGTGCGACGCGAGAGGGCCAAAAGGCGAGGTCCTTACCATTGCCGGGCAGTGGAGGGTCGGATACACCGCACGCTGTGGGGACAATCACACGTGCTCCCATGAGCACACACACGCGCTCCTCCAGCCGAGTGAGCTTCTGCAGCTTGGCGCGGCCACCCCTGGCACGGGCCTGGCGATTAAACGCTACTTTAGCCTGCAAGAGAAAGGACGGGCTGTAAGGGCGCAGTGAAGCCCTGATGTAGTGTGCACTGCCTCCCATGGTGGAATAGCTTGGACAGAGTGAAGCCCTGATGTAGTGTGCACTGCCTCCCATGGTGGAATAGCTTGGACAGAGTGAAGCCCTGATGTAGTGTGCACTGCCTCCCATGGTGGAATAGCTTGGACAGAGTGAAGCCCTGATGTAGTGTGCACTGCCTCCCATGGTGGAATAGCTTGGACAGAGTGAAGCCCTGATGTAGTGTGCACTGCCTCCCATGGTGGAATAGCTTGGCCAAAGTGTAGAGTGCCGAATGGCCATTTGATGCTCATGACTGTCCCAATGCTGCTGGCTGAGGGCTGGCCAAAAGGACTTTCAGGTCCCTTTGCCCATCATGTCAGGTGTACATGCAAGAATGAGGAGGAGACTGGAAAGGCTACTCACCCTCACAATCCTGGTCAGATCGTTGTACTTCTTACGGCATTGTGTGTGGGTCCTGGGGGCCTCGCCGGTGAATGTCACCCTCTGGGCGATCTGCTTCCAGGCTTTGGTGTAGTCGTGGTGGGTTGGATTCCTCCCACTGTCTGGAAACAAGATCTTGCGCCTCACCTCCAGAGCTGTGAGCATGATGTCCAGATCACCCTCTGAGAAGCGCAGGGCACGCTGACGGGCCTTCTCTGGCGTTGCCATGACTCCCTGGGGCTGAGCAGTAGTGTTGAGGCCTCTTTGCAAGGCTGCAGTGTGCAGGGCGTGGCAGCAGACTAATTCGTCCCTTCCCCCTTTAAGAGCTGGTCGGCACCACGGGGTCTGCTGTCAGTGCAAAAATGACCGCACCCGTGCTGCGCCCCGCCTGGGCGCTATCCCTCTGGACCGCCGGCTTAGCGCCTAAAGAGAGTAGTGGAACGCCTCTTTTAGCGCTCCACCAACCTCTTAGGGCGAAGCCACTGAATTCCCGGCAACGGGGCGCTACTTTGGGGCGGGCGCTAACTTCGGGCGGGCGCTAAAGCTAGCGCCCCAAAACTGCCTAAACTGAAAATCTAGCCCATAGTGTTAGCAGATGCACTATCCCGAGCACCCACAATGAGTCATGTGAGCTCTACTGAGGAAGACGTGGGTGTTCATGTGAGTATGGTCACTGCTGCGCTGCCCGTGTCAGACACAAAATCAAAGCAAATAGCAGAAGAAACAGTAAAAGATACAGTGTTACAAACAGTAATAGAGAACATTCATCATGGTTGGCCAAAAGGTTCCTGTCCAAAGTACTGTCACATCAGGTCAGAGTTGAGTGTCGCAAGTGGACTATTACTAAAACAGAACAGAATAGTCATTCCACAGGCTGTACGTCAAGACATGCTCAAAAGGATTCATGAGGGACACCTCGGAATTGTAAAATGCAAAAGGAGAGCAAGAGACTGTTTATTGGCCTGGCATAAATAAGGACATTGAGAACATGATAGGCATATGTGAGACATGTCAGAAACACCAAAACAAACAAGCAAAGGAACCAATGATAGTAGCTGACTTACCAACAGCACCATGGCAAAATGTTGGTATGGACCTCTTTCATTTGAATGGTAAAGACTATCTAATAGTGATTGACTGCTATTCTAACTATCCTGAGATGGTGCTGCTCTCAAGCACATCAGCAAGCAGTGTCATAATGCATGTTAAATCCATCTTCGCCAGACATGGGATTCCCAGGATTGCTGTTAATGACAATGGTCCGTGCTTCAACTGTAAGGAGTGGCAACAGTTTGCAGCACATTATGACTTTCAACACATCACATCCAGTCCTCTGTATGCTCAGTCGAATGGTAAGTCAGAGAAAGGTGTTCAAGCTCTCAAACAGCTACTGAAGAAAGCAACAGAAAGCAAGTCTGATCCGTATCTTGCCCTGCTGAGCTACCGAGCCTCCCCTTTAGACTGTGGTTCTTCACCTGCTGAACTCCTAATGGGTCACAAGTTGCGCACCACGCTACCCTGCTGTGCAAAAGAAAAGCAGAGTACGGAACTGAGACAGAGACTTCAACTATTAAAGCTGAAACAGAAATCACACTATGACAAGTCATCAAAAACTCTGAAACCATTGACAAGGGATGATATTGTCATGATTGAGGATCCAAATGCATGGAACAGGAAAGCTACAGTTCTTGAGGAAGTAGGACCAAGGTCATACACTGTTAGAACTGAGGAAGGACAGATTCTCAGGAGGAACCGCCGTTCCCTCCTGAAAACACAAGAAACTATCCAAGAGCAAATTGATGACAATGCCGCAACTGAATCTTGTCACTCACCACCAGAACAATCTAACACAAACACACATACAGGCTCTCATGAAAACACATCAGACTTACTTGCGCTGAGAAGATCTACACGTGAAGTAAAAAAGCCTGATAGACTTAATCTTTGAGTACAAAGAAAACTATAATAAAAGAATGAAAAGCTTAGAGTTCATAAAGTAAAGCTTTGAAAATGTGTTGACTGTTGTGAAGATGTTTATGTCGTTATGATCGATTGATATTGATTTTGTTTTACCTCTAAGGAAGGGGGATGCAATGATCAGTAACATGTCATTCTAGAATGGTACTCTAGGTGGAGCTGTAGGTTTAGTAAGGAGCCACCCACAAGGCAGTAGTCAAGATGGATGCCTGTACACTAGTCCACATGGCTGAATAAATGACTAACTAAAGCTAGCTGTTCATAATGAAAATGTCTATTTATTTATGAACATAACAGCTACACAGAAGTCAGCCTCTGGATCCAGAACCTGCAGATGGAGACCTCTGGGGTCCTTATCTGAAAATAAGGATGCTGGACCACATGGGGGCATTGAGGACCATCTTGTAGAGCTGGAGACATGTGGCAGAGGTCACAGCAGAACCCCATGCCATCCTCAGTGTCCATATCTGAAAAGGATTCCAGACAATGCAGCACTGTCTGGAGCAAGTGGCAGCACCAGGGGTCTCTGCATCCTTTCCCCCTCTTGGAGAGGCCTGAAGATGAGTCAGTGCCTCCAAAGAGGTAGCCTTGAAACCTTGGGGACTTGAAGTGAACAATTGTAGCCAACTTCTGAGAGATTCAGGGTGCTATCTCTCAAGGGCTGCAGGATCTAACTGATACCATCAGGTCTGCCCTCCCAAAGCTGCCTGCTGAAGAGTTCTATTGCAGCTGAGAAGCCATGAAGCAATGGCCATTTTGGTTCCAAGAAGATCATGATATCACAGCACAGCAAAGCACCACTGGCATCCCAAGCCCTCAGGTAGCATCAGGATAGGTTTAAGAACAGCACAGAGAGACACCATGGTGGTAAAAAGAAGAAACTGTTGTAAATATTTCCTATATGAAAATTGGATGGGGTATATAATGATCTGCTGATCCGTTAACACCCATTTTATGCTCCCATCAAAGTTGAAAGTTCTGCCCTTGAGGCGTGATGCCTGAGGTGCGATGGACACAGGTGCACGCTAGATTTATACACATAGCTCATTCCCCTGATGTTGCTCAGAGTGAGTCAGCGAATATGGCACTTTATTATAATGGTGTTATACCATGTAACTCACAACATGTTATCAGGGTCACTGATTTACAGTGACTGAATAAGTCAAATTCTGGTTCTGTACAAAGTGTTCTGAGATTTTATCAGTATTTGCAAATGGAACTGCAACTATTCATTTTTCTATAAAACCTGTAAATCACCAGCCTTGATTATTCTTATATTCATAAATGACTGGCCCTTATTTAAGGATAAATAAGAGATTGGCACTTAAAAATAGAAACACCAGGAGTAGTACTAAAAAGAAATAAGTGGACATCATAAAAATGAACAAATACTGAAAATGGGAGTTAAAACAAAGAACGTAGCTGCAGTTAGGAAAAGAAAGATTTGCAAAAGAACCAGAGATGAGATGAGGAGAATTTTTTTTACGCAGTGAGTTGCTATGATCGGGAATGCACTGCCTGAAAGGGTAGTGGAAGCAGATTCAATCATAAATTTCAAGAGGAAAAATTTGCACGCTCAGGCACGATGGGCTGAATGACCTCCTTCTGTGCTGTATCATTCTATGATTCTAAGTAGGAGTCAAAAGGAAACAACTGAATTATATTTGAAATCAGAAACAACACTAAAAACATGGGAGCGGGACTTAAAAAATATAAATATGAGGAGTGAAACTTAAAAAAGGACAAACAGCAGAAGTAACACTGCAAGACAAACCAACAGTGAGACGTGGAAAAAAATCAAATTATCACCAGTGGGGTAATGATAAACAACAGCTGCCCCAATACTGACTCCTATGGGATTCCACTGGCAACTGGTTTCCATTCTGACATGTTCCTGTGCACCACCATCCTTTACTATTTATGTTTTAGCCATGCATCAATTCAACCTACTACTTTTCCATCAATCCCACGGGCATGCACCTTGTGATAAAGGTTTTTAAGGTTGTCAAGGGTTTGGAGGGCTTGGATTCAGGAAATTCCTTCTTTTGTGCACATAATCTTTGGCCTATAGGAAACATTTTAAAGTTAAAGGTGTCAAAGAAAATGGAAATGTAGGCAACAATTTTTAGTAATGGGTGCTGAAATGGTCAAATAAATTACCAGTGCAGATGGTGGATCAAAAAACCATAACAAGGTTCAAAAAAGGAACGTTCATACTACTAGACCTAATGGGGGAAAAATTCAGTATTGCCCCGTTTGGGGCGCCATTATCGGCCGTGTGCAAAGTTTAGTGCCTGGCGCTAATTATCACCTCTGACGGCAAACTTGGCTTTTATCGCCCCTGGAGGTGATTGGAGCGCTAAATCAGGCACTTCACACCTGTCTTAAGGTGCAAAGGCCGAGGAGCGAGGTGCTACCTCAGAGCATTGGCGAAGCTCATGTGATGTCAGTCAGCAATGGAACACAGACACACTGGCGCCGGCCAGTTCTTAAAGGGGAGTTCTGATGAAAGGTCATCGAGCTGAAACGTTAACTCTGTTTCTCTCTTCACAGATGCTGCTTGACCTGCTGAGTTTCTCCAGCATTTTCTGTTTTTATCTTAAAGGGGAGGGTTGATTTTGCTCTCCATCCACATCCTGCTCATTGCAGCCTTGAATCTCAGCCTGGAGAGACCTGTACATCAAATCTGCTGGAAAGTACAATGGAGAGACCCTGGGAAAGAGCTCAGAGTGCAGCCCCCACAGTCTCTTCTAAATTGATACAAGGAAGGGCAAATCAAAATGAATCTGCAAAGTGCTGCTCAGTAACCAAAACTCCTTCACACAGCGTTGAATCTCTCCAGAAGTCTCTCTTTCTCTCTCTCTCTCTGAATGCATGGTGCAAAAATGTCACCAACAAAAAAAGGCAGGAAGCGGTCGCCTTTAAATAGCGCTCCCCCAGTCCCTTCCTGACTGCAAAACGCTCCCCTCAACCTGTCGTTGCTAGCGGCAGGCGGTAAGGCAGGGGGCGCCACTCAATATCCGGTCCGGGGCGCTACCGGGGCGTTGCACACTCAACTGACGTCACGATCTGCCGGCACAGGAGATCGTGGCGGTAGTGTTTAGCGCCGCCGCAAAATGATTTTGCCTATACATGTGCAGACAGATGTACTGACCATGTACCATATAAAAATGATTAATATTTAGTGGTTGTAACATTTTAGAAAGAACTTGCATTTATATTGCATCTTATCATGTCCTCATAATGTTCCAAAGTATTTTACAGCCTAACCATTAATTTTTGAAGTGCCAATACAACAGTCAATTTGCACACAGCAAGGTCTTACAAACAGCCGCTTAATGGTCAGATCATCTGTTTTAGATGGTGTTGCTTGAGGGAGGAATGTTGATCAGGACAATCTCCTGCTCTTTGTCAAATAGGCCATGGGACTTTTACATTGACCTGAGCAGGCATACAGTGCCTTAGTCTAATATCTCATTCAAAAGGCTGTATTTCTGTTCTAGTGCAAGAGTACTATCAACTGAGCCAAACTGGCACTTGTCCACAGCTATTTTATTCTACGCAATGGTAATTTGATAGAACGTATTCAACTCCAGACAAAGACATGCCAATCCCAGACGATAGCCAAACTATTTCCTAGTCACTTCAAATAGATCAATTTCCTAATTAAGTCTTCATCAGGAAGACATGAAGACAGCAAAACATATTAAAGAGTCTAATTTGTCAAGAGATCATGCTTAGAAATTGGATCGTGCCTGAATTGCGATGTTATCCAGGTGCAGTGTACAATGCACATGTCTACTGAGGCCGGCGGCAGGGCCACAGCAAATTACTCCGCCGGTATAGTACTGCTGAGCTGTGGGCACCAGTCACAGCCCCAGAGGCAGCACACCAGTTGCACGGGGGGTGGCAGCGAGATCACTGACCAGGACCTAAGGTGAGTCGGGGTGGGGAAGGGGAGACAATCGGGAGGGGGCAGCAGCCTGTCATTTTAATGTGGAGCCAGCAGGAGCACTCCTGCTCCACATTAAAGTAATTACTTCTTATAGACATAACTTTTTGGTGGCTGCATCCAGCGGTCCCTTTAAGGAGCGCTGGTTAGGTCACATATAAACCAGGTAATCCTGAATACAGCAGGTCTGATGTCAGCATCGGATGGGTTTCCAACGCTGTTCAGGCGTGGAAGATTGCCCCCTAAATTGGATCTATTTACACCCGCTTTCTGCCGGAAAATGGGCAATACAAAATCCAATTTCACCCACAATATTCTTATTGTAGTAAACTCCTGGCTAGAATGCTGTCATTGAGATCCTTATGAAAGAATGGGATTGTATTAAAAGGAAAGCATTGTGGTTTCTCTATACTAAAGTGATACTTGATCAATATGTGTTATATCTGAAGCTGTGGTATAACAGGAAATAATGGAGGCAATTTTGGACATCCTCCCAAAACAGGTGTGAGGTCGGTGAAGTGGCTGCGTCACCTGGCCAAAGCCGGCGTTGGGAAGCCTGAACCATTTTCGGGTTCAGGCATTATTTGAAAGCCACCAGCCTGCCTAAAACAGGATGTTGGACTCCAAAATTGGGCCATAAAACAGGTAGGCCTTGGGCATCAATGAGGTGGCTGTGATGCCCCCTGATTTTAAACTGCTGGGTGCCCATTTTTCAGGAAAGAAATGGGAGGCCGGCAAGTGAAAATTGCTTCCAATATTTCCTGCACAGTTTATGTCTCAGTAATCAGCTGCCAAAATAAATCTCATAATACTATCATACTTGTCACCTATTGCCATAGATCGCCATCACTTTGATCTTCATTATCCTCTCACTTAAATCAGAGAGCTTCAGCGCTACCCACCACATGACAGTAAGAAAATGTTTCAAAAAGTTAAATATTCAATATGCTTTGTGAAGAATAACAAATAGCTAGCAGTGAGTTTCAGTCAGTAAATCCATCACAAGGTTCTACATATTCATAAACTACTTGAACTTCATTCTTGTACTTTATATCATTAGAACTGCTTGATTGAGTCGCTCACTTGCAGCTTGCTGCTATTATCTATTATCCAGTGAATGTTATGATGTGAAGACGCAGTATTTGATTGCATTCACAAGACCATCTGAATGTTCAGAATTAAATGGTAAATTCCAAACACAAAGTGACATATGTTGGGCCATTTTGAGTTAATTTGACATGATTCAAAAATTTCATACGTAAATATACCTCTGTTGTGCCTGAATCATCCAGCATGGATAGAAAATAATGCCCTTCTGCCCATGTATTTACTGTTCTGCTACAACCTGCAGTGATGCAGTCTGGTACTTTTTTTAAAGGTTATTTAAAATGTAAATCCTATTTTTTGGTGGTTTAGTAATGAGTCCATTAGCTACAAATGACAATGGATGACACACTTACCCATTGCAGTTTGTATATGGGAAACAGCTGAATAAACTTTGAGCAATACCAAAGAGCACAGGTTTAATAACTGTCACCACCTGGTTTCTGGCAGACTGGGAGAAACTGTTTGGCCACTCGCTGAGACAACCTTAAAATGTTTACTTTGCTTAATTTCTGAAGGCAAATCCAGATCTGGTCTGAACTTACCTTAGTGCTCTACCCTAATGTATTCTTTCAAAGCATTAGCCCAAAAATTGCAGAAAACAGAGGAGCATAATTTGGGCAGAACTCTTAACCAGCCGGGTTTCCGCCCCTTCTTCAATGCCCAGCAAATTCTATTCTCAGGTGGGCAGTTGCTTCTTCTGCCTGCACTCCTGACATCATGGTAGCATTCTAGAGGTGTTCTAGGAAGCGTTCCAAGCTTCCTCGAGAATTCTGCCTTATAATCCAGAATTCCAGAACCAGGGGTCACAGTCTAAGGATAAGGGGTAAGCCATTTAGGACTGAGATGAGGAGGAATTTCTTCACCCAGAGAGTGGTGAACCTGTGGAATTCTCTACCACAGAAGGCAGTGGAGGCCAGTTCATTAAATATATTCAAGAAGGAGTTGGATATACTTCTTAAGGCTAAAGGGATCAACGGATATGGGGAGAAAGCAGGGACAGGGTACTGAATTTGGATGATCAGCCATGATCGCATTGAATGGCGGAACAGGCTCGAGGGGCTGAATGGCCTACTCCTGCTCCTATCTTCTATGTTTTCTATGTAATCTCAGAGCATTCCGACTTGATGTTCATCATATCATGACTTATCATACTGGATGTACCAAAGAAAGTTTAACAGAGCTCAGTCATTCCTCCCTTTTGACAGACTTTACTAAGCCATCAACTTCTGTTCCATCCCACGCTCTCTGAATTCTGGACTCTCTGCAGGATTAATAATGTATACTTGTTTATATTCTGCACACTGTGAATGCGTGACCTTTTCTCACTGGCAGCATCTTTCTAGCCAACATTGATAGCCAAGCTTTAGATTTTGCTGCCTTCAACTTGCTTAATACCCAGTGATAAAAACCAAGGCTTCAAAATTTCAGAAGTCCCAGTTGCCATGGAGGTGGATGCAGGTTTTGACCCAAAATTGCAGGAACGGGGTCATTTAAATACATAGGGGTAGAAATTGGACCTCGTTTCAACCGTTTTATGGCCCAATTTTGGGGTCCAACATCCTGTGTCCCAAGAATGCCTTAAAAACATCAGACCCACAATTGGGTCTGGCCAATTTTCAGGTGTCCGGGGTGGCTACCTAATACAGGCATTGGGCCTCTTGCATATGCTAATGCATGTTTTAGGACCCCTCTGCTAAATTGGGCTGCCCCAAGTGAAGGAAGCATCGGACCTGTTTTGATGAGGTTTACTAGACATGAATATAGCCAAGCCAGCGGACACCACAAAAAATCTGTCCAGCTCTGAGCCGGTCAGGACCTGCAATATTTGGCTGCCCAGCCAGATTCTGGACCCAGAAATAGGTAGATCCAATGGGGATCCAGTTCTTGGGAGTGGGGCACCAGTGCGGCAGTGGCCCAGGTTGTTCTTGTGGAGCACAGAGTGTAATGATATCAGCAAATAGTGATGGTATTTGCCTGTTTGATTATTTATGCCTGACCAGCAGAGGGCATGTGAGAGACAAGCAGTTTAGTTTAGTTTTAGTTTTGTTTTAGATGGATCTCTAAGATGGTGTCTCCTGTAATGCTGTTAACTGAGTTGAACATACTTTAGATTAAAAGACATTCTCTTTCATGAATGTCTCGTCATTGAACCCACATACAAACCAATACATGGTGTCAGAAGTGATTGAAAGAGATGAAGAGGAAAAATCTGAAGTTAAATCAGCTCTCCACAAATTAGCAAGCCAAAAGAGAACATCGTTACTTACCATTGGAGAATAGCTAATGAAGTGAAAAAATGGTAGGATTACACCCACCGGCGAAGCTTCAGTTGACAGGTAATGTGGCTGAAAATTGGAGGAGGTTCAAACAACGTTTGGAGTTGTATTTAGCAGCAATAGGAGCTGACGAGAAAAGTGATAAAAAGAAAGCGTCAGTGTTCTTACATGTTGTGGGTGATGAAGCGCTGGAGGTGTATAATAACTTCACATTCGCTGCTGAGGGAGACAAAATGAAGTTGGATAAAATAATGGAACAGTTTGAGGCCTACTGCATACCTAAACGTAATGTGACGTTTGAGAGGCACAGATTTTTCACATGTGCACAGAAAACGGGAGAGACTATTGATCAGTATGTGACTGAACTGAGAAACTGAAGCAAAACATGTGAATTTGGGGGACTGACAGACTCGCTGATAAAAGACAGACTGGTGTGTGGTATTCCAGATAATGGTCTAAGGGAAAGACTGCTAAGAGAGCAAAATCTAGACCTGGGAAAAGCCATAGCACTGTGTAGGGCTACAGAGACTGTGAAGTCGCAGGCAAAGGAGCTGTTCAGTGACAGTAGCTGCAACGTGGATGCAGTGAGTAAGAACGGACACAAACCGTTTAACAAAAAGAGCGCCAATGTGAAAAAAGAGGCGTGGCCAGCGAACAAAAATGAAAGGGGCAATCGAAAGTCATGTCGTCGATGCGGTACACAGCATACACCAAAAAAGTGTCCAGCATATGGTAAAACATGCAATAGTTGCAACAAAAACAACCATTATGCCCGTTGCTGCAAGAACCAAGCGCAACAAAGCAAGGTCCATGCAGTAGATGAAAGCGAGATAGAGGAGTTCTATGTAGATGTTGTGTCTGAAAACAAAAAAGAGAAAAGAGACTGGATGTTGACACTAAAAGTGAATGACACACACATTCCATTTAAATTGGATACTGGAGCACAAGTTAATGTGATATCAGAGACTGATTTTAAGAAAATTAGACCCAGACCAAAGATACATGGAATAAAAGTGAAAGTGACAGGATACTCAGGTACTAATATACCAGTGAAAGGAAGATGCATTGTCAAAGTGACACACAAGGACAGAGAGCACACGCTAGCATTAATCGTGGTGCCAAAGGATGTGCAGGCCATACTAGGTTTAAAAGCCTGTGAGAGACTGAACCTGGTAAAGAGAGTCCTCGTTGTGGAAAGTGAAGGAGAGACAGTCTATGATGAACTCATGGAAGAGTACAACGACCTATCTCAGGGTCTAAGCTGCCTTCCAGGAGAACACACGATCAGAGTAGATAAAAGTATGCCAACGGTCATACATCCATGCAGAAAAGTTCCGTTTGCTCTTCAAAAGCAACTGAAGGCAGAGTTGGACAGGATGGAAAGCCTGAACGTGATTCAGAAGATAGATGAGCCAACTGAGTGAGTGAGTTCCCTCGTCGTTGTGGACAAAAAGAATGGAAAGCTCAGAATTTGCCTGGATCCAAGAGATCTAAGCAGAGCAATAAAGAGAGAGCACTTCAAGCTTCCTACACGCGAGGAAATCATGTCACAGTTTGCAAATGCAAAGTATTTCAGCAAGTTAGATGCATCATCAGGATTTTGGCAGATGAAACTGGACGAAGCAAGTTCAAGACTGTGCACGTTCAACAGTCCATTTGGCAGATACAGATTCCTAAGGTTACCATTTGGCATTGCCTCAGCTCCTGAAGTGTATCACAAAACTATCCATATGATCTATGAGCATCTGGAGGGAGTTGATACATCGATGGATGACATCATAGTGTGGGGAACCACGAGAACTGAGCATGACGAGAGACTGAAAAAAGTGCTGGAAGCAACAAGGAAAACAAACCTGAAGCTGAATAGAGAGAAATGCCAGCTCGGGGTGACAGAACTGACATTCGTGGGAGATATCCTTAGCAGTGAGGGCATCAGACCAGATCCCAGAAAGGTGTCCGCCATTGAGAATATGCCAAAGCCACAATGCAAAAAGGACGTGCAGGGGTTTAATGGAATGATCAACTACATGGGTAAATTCATATCCAACCTCTCAGAAAAGATGGTGCCACTGAGAAGACTAACTGAAAAGAACATAGAATGGGAATGGAATCATGTGTAAGATTCGCGAAATTTTCATAAGTAATCACGCAAAAAATTAGGGTTAATAAAACAGCTTTATTGACCAAAAGAAGCTTGTACAGAGAAACCTTTGATAAAAGGGCACACAAAATGGCCGCCAGACCTCGTGACAAGCTTCTGGGACCATTTGAATTTCTGTTACTGCAAGCCAGACAGGCTTGTGGATTAGGGACATTAAAGCCCGCGAAAACCAGTTTCAGGAAACCGAAACTCATGGAACTGAGCATACATATTGATTAGATTCTAAGTACAGGACAGATTTGGGTAGCAGGATGAGGCCCATCAAGAAATGGGCGGACAATTGAATGAACACTTTAACCCATTTACTGTACAAAGAGAAGCCGTTTAACAGCCATCAAGGGCCATCTCCAGACCGATCAATATACAAACCAAGTTACGGTAACAAAGCAAAGACATCATCGGCCCAGGAAGGTCGGTTAAGCTATCACCGACTCCCGTTATAAAGACAAAACACCCATGCAGAGAGTTCTGCCCGCCAAAATGATTACAAAGGCAGGACTATGATTTGGCGGGAGATAAGAATGTTCCAAAAAGGTATAACTGTGGATTGAAAAAGTCCATCAGTGGCCTCACTTGAGCTTCACTTCTTGGATGCTTCAGAAACGCTTCGGGACAGACTCTTCGGTTAGACAGCACTTCGGTTGCGGAACGTGTTCAGTGTTCGGGCAGGCAAGGCCCGGCCACGACGGGAAGACGACAAGGGTGGCCCGGGTACTTTTGTCGGGAGATCGACAACCCAGGCTGGAGAAGAAGACACTCAGGGCCCGGCACTCCAGTGTCTCAACATCACATCGGTAATGGATTCACCCATGTGCATCCAGTTCTTAAAGTCACGTCGGTAACGGATTCATCCGTGGCGAGTACTCACCAAGGCTGTACCGGCTGCCTCATCGCAGGAGAACCAAGAGGAAAACAAGCTGCGCCAGAACTTTCCAAACCCACGTGACGACGGAAAGCTGTGTCGAAAGGCTGCAAACCCCTTTTCGCAATTCTTAAAGTGGTGAGCATGATCCCGAGTTCCTCAAATCGAAACTTAGTTAGGTCTAGGGGAGGGGGTTAAGGGTAGTTGTAATGTGTTACCCCTTTTTCGATGTGCCGTGTGTTCCCCATTTCCCTGGAGTTAAGTTTATAGATGTGTGCATGCTTGTAGTTGCTTTAATCGGTGCATATGACATGTATTTTATAATGCTGCAAACTGTTCAATAAAGGCATCCATTTTGTGCTATTCGACCTGGTCTGTTGAGTTTTTCTGCACTACAGCTCCCTGCACCTAAGTCCAAGGTCGAGAACCGTAGGGGCGAGTGGGTCGAACCACTCACGGGTAATTATTGCAAGAAGCCTGGCAGGAGACCAGAGCAAGCAAGAGAAACCCCCTACACATGAGCATGAGAAGTCATGGAGCGATCTAAAGAAACTGCTCACAGAGGAACCAGTTCTGAGGTTTTATGACCCAGCGAGACCCATCAAGATATCATCAGATGCATCACAGAGTGGGCTCGGTGCCGTTCTTCTGCAAAAATATGACTACTGGCAACCTATTGCATATGCATCGCGCTCAATGACAGACGCAGAGACGCGATATGCTCAAATAGAAAAGGAGCTGCTCAGCATCACATCCGCCTGTGAAAGATTTCACCAGTTTGTGTCAGGACAAGCAATCAGTGTAGAGACTGACCATAAGCCCTTGGTTGCATTGTTCCAAAAGCCACTAAATGGGTGTCCGCTTAGAATACAAAGAATGATGATCAGGCTGCAACGCTATACACTGAATGTTGCGTACACACCGGGTAAGCTGATGTATACAGCAGACACGTTGTCCAGAGCTGTTGACCCAAGTGAGCCCGCAAACACCAAAATGGATGAAAAAGTGAATGCTTACGTGGACATGATCACAAGTGCACTGCCCATAGCAGATGCAAAAATGGAGCTCATAAAGACTGAGACAAACAAAGATGAAACACTGAGACGACTGAGGAAAAGCATCTTGGATGGATGGCCCAACATGAAGCAAGGCTGCTCACCTGACATGGCAGAGTACTGGAACTGCAGGGCAGAACTATCAGTGGTCGAAGACATCATCTACAAAGGAAGTAAAATAGTTATCCCAAAGAGTCTGAGAAAAGAGATGCTAAAAAGGATCCATGGAGGACATCTGGGAATCGAAAAGTGTAAGAAAAGAGCACGAGAGGTGATGTACTGGCCACGAATCAACCAAGATGTGACAAATGAGGTGTCAAACTGCACAATATGCCTGAAATATCGAGCAAGCAATCCGGTAGAACCACTAAAGCCACACCCAGTGCCAGACAGACCTTACCAGAAGGTAGGCGCTGACCTATTCGTATGTCAAGGGAAGGACTACCTTGTAGTCACAGATTATCACTCCCTGTATCCAGAGGTTTGTAGACTGTACACCACCACTGCAGATGCTGTGATAACATGTATGAAAGCCATATTCTCCAGACATGGCGTGGCAAACGAGGTCTTAACAGACAACGGACCCCAGTTTTACAATGCAAGTTTCCGACACTTTGCCAAAGAGTGGGACTTTGTCCACACAACGTCAAGTCCTCACTTTCCACAGTCCAATGGTCTAGTGGAAAAATTGGTCCAGACAGTGAAAAGACTGATGTACAAGGCAAAAGACAGTGGAACTGACTTCTACCAGAGCATGCTTATATACTGCACAATGCCGCTCGAGTGTGGTATGTCACCAGCCCAACTCCTTATGGGACGTCTGCTAAGGTCAAACCTACCCATCCCGGAGAACCTCCTGAAAACAAAAGAGGGGGAGAAAGTGAGGAAGTTCAAAGAACAACAGAAAGAAAAGCAAAAGTACTACTATGACAGAGGAACACAAAACCTACCTGAACTCCACACTGGTGACCAAGTAAGGTTCAAAGACAAAACAAACATATGGACTCAGAAGGGAACTGTCCTGAGTGAAGTCCAACCAAGATCATACGCCATTCAGACAGATGAGGGTGCTGTTCTGCGAAGAAATCGTCGGGATCTTCTCATGGGACCAGCCACAGCAGGTCAAAAGACTGATACTGTTGAACAACCTGATCACACAGCAGGTCAAAAGACTGATACTGTTGAACAACCTGGTCACACAGCTGAGAAATCATCATCTGAGGCAACAACTCAGATTCAAGGACAATCAATCAGAAAATCCTCAAGACGCGTGAAGCCTCCTGAGAGACTCATTGAGCAAGTTTAAGGACTCTTGTTATAGAAGGAAGTAATGTTATCTTATTCTTTCTTCAAGTTCTAGTGTATTTACATATTTCATGTGAACACACAAAACAAGGTTAAAAAACCTTGATAATGATAATGTAAGTTCATTAAGTGTTACAGTTAAAATGCAGAGTAATACAAAGAAAACATGTTGTTAGATAAAAGTAAAATACTTTTGTTTTAAGAAAGGGAGATGTAATGATATCAGCAAATAGTGATGGTATTTGCCTGTTTGATTATTTATGCCTGACCAGCAGAGGGCATGTGAGAGACAAGCAGTTTAGTTTAGTTTTAGTTTTGTTTTAGATGGATCTCTAAGATGGTGTCTCCTGTAATGCTGTTAACTGAGTTGAACATACTTTAGATTAAAAGACATTCTCTTTCATGAATGTCTCGTCATTGAACCCACATACAAACCAATACACAGAGGAGCACTCCTTGGCTCAGTTGGTAGGACTCTCACCTCTGAGTCAGAAGGTTGTGGGTTCAAGTCCCACTCCAGGGACTTGAGCACAAAAATCTAGGCTGACACTCCAGTGCAGTACTGAGGGAGTGCTGCACTGTCAGAGGTGCTATCTTTCAGATGAGACATTAAACTGAGGTCCCGTCTGCTCTCTCAGGCGAACGTAAAAGATCACATGGCACTATATCGAAGAAGAGCAGGGGAGTTATCCCTGGTGTCCTGGCCAATATTTATCTCTCAATCAACATCACTAAAATAGATTATCTGGTCAATATCACATTGCTGTTTGTGGGAGCTTGCTGTGGGCAAATTGGCTGCTGCGTTTCCTACATTACAACAGTGACTACACTTCAAAAGTACTTCATTGCCTATAAAGCAGTTTGGGACGTCCTGAGGTTGTGAAAGGCGCTATATAAATGCAAGTCTTTCTTTCTTTCCCCACAAAAATAAATAAAAACTTACCATCTGTACCCCTCTTTATCTGGACAACTAGCTGAAACTGGGTGGAGCGTGCATGGTGTGTGCTCCACCCATTTGAGTCCTAAAATGCTAATCGATGTCCTATTTATATCTTAGGGCCCCTTTTGCATATTCAAAGAGCTGATAGCCTGACTCAGGTGGGCACTTCGGCAGCCCAGCAACAGGCCCTTGGGAAGATAGTGTCGGCCACGCTGTTCCTTGCTGTTTGTAGTGTACATTAATGATTTAGATATGAATGTAGGAGGTATGATTAGTAAGTTCGCAGATGACATGAAAATTGGTGGAGTGGTAAATAGCAAGGAGGGAAGCCTCAGGCTACAGGACGATATAGACGGGTTGGTCAGATGGGCAGAATCATGGCAAATGGAACTTAACCCTGAAAAGTGTGAGGTGATGCATTTTGGGAAGACTAACAAGGCAAGGGAATACACAATGAATGGTAAGACCCTAGGAAGGACAGAAGATCAGAGGGACCTTGGTGTGCATGTACATAGATCCCTGAAGGCAGCAGGACTGGTAGATAAGCTGGTTAAAAAGGCATATGGGATGCTTGCCTTCATTAGCCGAGGCATAGAATATAAGAGCAGGGAGGTTATGATGGAACTGTACAAAACATTAGTTAGGCCGCAGCTGGAATACTGTGTGCAGTTCTGGTCGCCACACTATAAGAAGGATGTGATTGCATTGGAGAGGATGCAGAGGAGATTCACCAGGATGTTACCTGGGCTGGAGCGCTTCAGCTGTGAGGAGAGACTGGACAGGCTGGGGTTGTTTTCCTTGGAGCAGAGAAGGTTGAGGGAGGACCTGATTAAGGTGTACAAAATTATGAGGGGCATAGATAGGATAGATAGAAAGGAACTTTTCCCCTTAGTAGAGGGCTCAATAACCAGGGGGCATAGTTTCAAGGTAAGGGGCAGGAGGTTTAGAGGGGCTTTGAGGGAAAACTTTTTCACCCAGAGGGCGGTTGGAATCTGGAATTCACTGCCTGAAAGGGTGGTAGAGGCAGGAACCATCACAACATTCAAAAAGCATTTAGACGAGCACTTGAAACGCCATAGTATACAAGGCTACGGACCAAGTGCTGGAAAATGGGATTAGAATAGACAGGGCTTGATGGCCAGCGTGGACATGATGGGCCGAAGGGCCTCTTTCTGTTCTGTATAACTCTATGGCCTAGAAATTCAGTTAGGGGCGCCCAGCTCGCCTGGGCGCCGGAATTACCGCTGCGCGCGGAGCCACTTGCGCCAGCGGGAAATTCAGTTTCAGTGCCCCAAGTGGAAGCCGGCCGCTAAACAAGGGTTTCGGCGCCCCGCTTGGGGCGCTGAAACTGAATATCGGCGTGTAAAGTGCCGCAGCGCCACCCGCTGCGGCACGGCACGGCAGCCTGCAGTACTGCAGGCCTCCCTCTCATTCTTAAGGGGGAGGTACCTGCAACAGCGCGATCCCCGCTCGCGAGTGCCGGCAAATAAGCAAGGAGAAGTGCCGGGCTCTCTGGAAACAGCCGGCAATGCCGCGGGGGTGGGTGTAGGAGGCCAGGGAAGGAGGTGCGGGCAGGCGGCCGCCGAAAAAGCAGCCGGCCGCACCTCCACCTTAACTCACCCCACTACCGGCACAGGTAGGCCCCGTGTACCGGTCGCTGTTTGCGGCCGGCGTGGGGGAGGCGGCAGCAACCAAATATGGCCAGCAGGGTGATAGCGGGGCGCTGCGCACACCGATGACGTCATCGGTGGCGGCGCAGCGCTACTGGCTAACGCCGCCATTAGCGCCCCGCTAAATATCGCAGTAGGTTTGCACAGTGGCGCAAAAGCCCTCTTTGGGCGAAAACTGGTGGCGCAGGCCACTGAATTTTTAGCCCTATGACTCTATGTTGGCCCGAACAGGGTGGTAGGTCGTACCACACCATTTTCTGGGGTGCTACTGCCCATTTTCTGTTGGGTGGAAGGCCTTAAAATTCCCCCCCCCCATTATATCATTAGATGTGATAATCTCCCAGTTGCTCGCAGATGTGTCCAGGACAATCTGGGTTGGCTGACAACCCTAACAGACACAGGCCTGCAGCTGAGCCTGTTCTTCCTGCTCCATCTTCCTGTGCTAGACCCTGCCAAGGGATGGGCCCATACCATCTAAATGGCCTGGGGCAAGGTGACCCTGGGGCTAGACAGGAACAGTGCACTTTGGGTCTCCTGCTCCTGTCTAGTGCTGGGGTGGGAGGTTGGGGTAGCAGGAAAACTTGACCTCTATGAAACATATATAAGAACAGCATGATTCATGATGTTTTAATTTAAATTCAATTACAATGCAAATGGTTAGTTGAGCTGAGGAGCAAATATTACAAATTGGTTAATATTAGACATGCAAACTCAAACTTCAGATGCATGAATAATCCTGACCCCAGCATAAAATTTCTTGGCAAACTAGTTCTGCATTTATCAAGGTTCCACTGTTTTTAGTTTGAGTCTTCCAACGAGGTCAAGGGCACAAAGTGAGCTTAGGCTCCATGCACCATAAGTGCAAGAATCCATTTCGGAGAGCCCGAGGGAAGTAATGGTTTCTTCATCTGAGTTAAGCACTAGAGTTTCATCTACTCTACGGGGAGCTTTAGCAGATATTAATTACAAAGTGTTGGTTGCAACAGACATTGGGAGAGAAAATCAAGTTGTGCCCAAAATGGGCAGCAAGTTGGCAAAGTGATTGCTCTGTTTGGCAGTTCATGCCAGCCTGAGACCTGAGCTAAATCCGACATCGGGCCTCATGGAATTGGTGAGCTGCCAAATGGTTGTACTGATGCAGCTCGCCGGTCAGGACCTGATGGATTCTGGCCTGCTCCAATGCCAAGCTAGCCTGTAGTTGGGTCCGGGAGTGGGGGGAGGCGAAGCTGAAGGGGAAAAGCCTGAGCAGGCAGCAGCCCAGAGTACTTCTGTGGCCCAGAAGAAGCAGGAATAGAATGACCTGTAAAGCACTTGAGTGGAAAGCAGGAGACAGTTAAATGACAGAAGTGATATTAGCATGAGATACAGGGAGAATTTCTGCAGCTTCTCCCGATCTCCTGCCATAAATTGTAACAAATTCAGTGAAAAAGAAATTCTAAAGTATGAGTCCTGACCTCGGAAACAGTCAACAGGCATTAAAATGAATGAGGGGGGGAGGCACAGACTGTCCAAGATAATTATATTTTGTTTGAAAAATATGGAGAACTTGGACATCTTCAGTGTAGACTTCACTGTTTTATCTCGGTAAGCAGAAGACTTCATCCCATTTTTGCCTGGAGTGGAGAACAGCCTTGTTGCTGCTCTATGATCGGAGCAGAACCTTCTCCACTATCCAGGAGCGATGATAATGACCCCTTCACCAGAATTATAGGGAGTCAACTAATTCATTAAATTACATACATTCTAGAGACTAAAGAATAACAAAGCTAATTCAAACTAAACACAGTTAACTCGTGGCAAGAAGGAATGAAATAGGATACCAGGGATGAGATATAGTACAGGATGTGCTGAAAATACAATAGCAATAACCATGCTAAATGAGGCGACTGAAGCGATACGCTGCTAAAGGAGGTGACTGTAGGGATGCAATGGCATAACTGATGAGAAAATCCCCCACACTCAGTGGCCAATGAGAAGCAAACTAACGACATATGACACTGTAGGAAATGATTAGCAAGACTTGAGATGAGTCATGAATCATGAAACAAATGAAAATGGTAAGTGACTCACCAGCATTCAAGTATAACAGATTAAAAATGTGCTACAAAGGAAAAATAGTGCAATAAAAGCAATAAATAAAATGGCTAGAAACATAAGATCACAAAACTGAAATGGGAACGAAATACAAGACAGTAACATAGAGATGCATGAAATAATTATTACAGCCATGACAAACCAGACAGAAGATACCGACTAAGTAAAAAAAAACAGTTCCTGCTGCGACTACCAGTAACATGGAGTGCATAGAAAGACTGATGAGCTGATGAAAATACATTCAAAATAGAATTAACACAGGGCAACATAGCTTTAAGGGAAGAATGTGAAAAATAGGTTGAAAGCACTTATGAGCTCAATAGCATGTCTGAGAAGTAGGCCTCCCAGGGCGAGACAAAAAGGCAATGAAAGGGATCAGAGAAAGTAGAGCAAAACCCAGAGTGAAACAAAAGCCACACTTACATTAGAAAAGATGAGTTCAAAAAGAAAACTACAACAAAAATCCCAAAGCAAAAGAAAGAAATCACAAATAGCTCAAAGACAGAAGTTGCTACACTAAAGAACCGAGCAAGAGGGAGTTGTGCTTTTTATAAAGAGGAAGAATAAATGAATTTGATAGGTTGTGTTTCCAAACCCCAATCAAACATTAACAATTTGACAAATTAACACCATACTTTGAGCAGTTGGTCATTTCTTCCAGTAGCAACTGTTAGGACTATTTACTGATTCAACTGAATGGTGCTAGAACTCAAATGAAAGACTTATAAGCAGTGATTTACTTAAATATTAACCATCTGCTGACTTTGATCTTATGTATTATTTGATCTTATATGTATTATGTATGAAGCGTACGAGAGCATGGGCCTTACACTAAACATCCGTAAGACAAAGGTCCTCTATCAACCTGCCCCCGCCACACAGTACTGCTCCCCGATTATCAAAATTCCCAACAAGGCCTTGGACAATGTGGACCACTTTCCATACCTCAGGAGCCTACTGTCAACAAGGGCAGACGTCGACGACGAAGTCCAACACCGCCTTCAGTGTGCCAGTGCAGCCTTCAGTCGCCTGAGGAAGAGAGTGTTTGAAGACCAGGACCTCAAACCCGGCACTAAGCTCATGGTCTACAGAGCAGCAGTGATACCCGCCCTGCTGTATGCCTCAGAGGCATGGATAATGTACAGCAGGCACATCAAAGCACTTGAGAGGTACCACCAACGCTGCCTCCGCAAGATCCTGCAAATTGATTGGCAGGATAGGCGCACCAACATCAGTACTCTTGCTCAGGCCAACATCCCCAGCATCGAAGCTTTGACCACACTCAATCAGCTCCGATGGACGGGTCACATCGTCCGTATGCCAATACGAGACTCCCAAAACAAGCGCTCTACTCAGAGCTCCGGCAGGGCAAGAGAGCCCCAGGTGGGCAGAGGAATCGCTTCAAGGACACCCTCAAAGCATCCTTGAAAAAATGTAACATCCCCATCGACACCTGGGAATCCCTGGCCCAAAACCGTACAAAGTGGAGGAGAAGCATCCGGGAAGGCGCCGAACACCTCGAGTCTCTTCGCCGGGAGCAAGCGGAAGCCAAGCGCAGGCAGCGCAAGGTGCGCACGTCAACCCAAGCACCCCACCCACCTGCCCCTTCAACCACCGTCTGCCCCACCTGTGACAGAGACTGTAGGTCCCGCATTGGACTCATCAGTCACCTGAGAACTCATTTTTAATGTGGAAGCAAGTCATCCTCAGTTCCGAGGGATTGCCTAAGAAGAAGAGAAGAGAAGATGTATTACGTGGTCTGGCAGTTTGTTTTCCATAAAGTATTGTTTACATCATTCGTCCTTTCTGTACAGTGTCACTTTTGTTCTGTTTTCAGGCCTTGGACTAGTTACAAGTGAACAACCTTAACACTAAACTGTATCAGAATACAGGAAACTCTTTGGTATCCGGCACCAATGGAACCGGCGTGTTGCCAGTTGATCAAAAATTCCAGATGACGGAGAGGGTTATCTACCAAGGCTATTTTTAACAAAGAAAAATTAAAAAATCAAGAAATATGCAGTATACTGTGGCGGAGCCACCAAAGGACTCAGAGTGGTTGTACATAATTCCTTTAACAGCAATGTAGTTACTGTCTGTGCCTGTACCTTTAATTACACTGTTTGACTGTACAATGTCCAGTTACCTTTACAGCGCGGTTTCAACGTGATGACGTCATGCCGTTAGTCACATGATGCCCCAATGGCAGGAAGAACGTGATGACGTCATGACGTCAGTCTTCTGACCAGGGGATCAGTCCTCGTGGAGCCCTCAAGGAGAGCAGACCTGTAGTTGATGTATTCCAGCAGTTTCTAGTTAAAACCTGTTTTGTTCCATTAAAGTTCATTGTTTTAATTGCCTGAGTTGAACTCAGTCTTTTCGATAGGAACCTCTGTTCCTACATTGGTGACCCCGAATTCTACGGACAATTTTCGTGGAAGATTCATCATGGACATGAACGCCGCCACGCTGAAACTGCCACAGTTCTGGGAGCAACAACCAGACGCCTGGTTCATCCAGGCTGAAGCCCAGTTCGCCATTAGGAACATCGTCGCGGATCAGACCCATTATTATTATGTGGTCTCCGCCCTCGACAGCGCAACCGCGTCACGGATCATCAGCCTCCTCGGTAGTCCTCCTACTGACAGCAAGTATGATGCGATTAAGACGCGGTTGCTTCAGGTTTTCGGGCTATCAAAGTCGGAGCGCGCTCGCCGGCTCATCACGCTGCCCGGCCTCGGGGACTCCAAACCGTCCGAGCTCATGAGTCAGATGCTCAATCTCTTAGGTACCGAACTGGAATGCTTCCTCTTCCGAGAGCTTTTCCTCTATCAAATGCCTGAACAGGCTCAGGCTGCCCTAGCCAGATCCGACATTACTGACTGCGCTGAGCTTGCTGCCGAAGCCGATAAAATTTTCACGGTAACCCAACAGTGCTGTGCGGCCACGAGGCGCCCATCCCCCACAGACGCGGTTCCAGCTCCTCCTACAGCGGGCTGGTGCTTCTACCACACCCGTTTTGGTGTGAAAGCATGATGCTGCCGTTCCCCCTGCAGTTTTTCGCCCAAAAAAACCCAACAAAGCGCCTGCGGCGTCCCTGGTGAAGAAGGACCGGGTCTAACGGGTGCTCCGCGGTGGCGATGGCCGTCGGATCTACGGGGAAACTCCTTTATATCACCGATTCCCTATCGGGCCGACGTTTTCTTTGTGACACCGGGGCGCAGTGTAGCATTCTACCTGCGTCGAAGCTCGACATGCAGACTGGGAACCTCGGTTTTTCCCTCGTAGCGGCTAATGGTGCAGCAATTCGAACTTTCCGAAAGCGGCGGGTCGAAGTCTGTTTCGGCGGTCAGCGCTTCTTTTGGGAATTCGTCACGGCCACAGTCTCGCAGGCCATCCTAGGGGCGGATTTTCTGTGTGTCAACAGCCACCTCGTCGATGTCCGGCACCGCCGGCTGATCAACATGGCCACCTTCCACTTGATTCCGTGCTACCACGGTACCTCCGTTTCACGCTCTATTGCCTGTGCTTTCCCTCCTCCGGATGACTTCACGCAGCTCCTCGGGGAGTTTCTGGAGCTGACAAGGCCCACTTTCTCCTCTTCGGCAACGAAGCATGGTGTTGAACATCATATCACCACTACTGGCTCCCCGGTTTATGCGCGGGCTAGAAGGCTCGAACTCAGCAAGCTCGCGGCTGCGAAGGCAGAGTTCGACACGATGGAGCAGCTCGGGATCATTCGGCGATCCAATAGTCCCTAGTCTTCGCTGTTAAGTCTGTGGGTTGTATTATAAATAATCACAGACTCCACTGTTAACAAAATAAAACACGTCTTTACTATTCAGAGGCTCGGGCGATTCTGCCCTAGTTAACGTATCACAACCCTTATATACTGGTGTGGTCACTATCGGTATTACAGTATACATGAGCCAATAGATAGTGCCACCCTAAAGTAGTGCTCTTAAAGGCGAACGGTTACATTCTATAGTTCCCTTAAAGGTAAACGGTTACATACACAACACTCCTCCCTTCCTAGCTTATTACTTACAGAATCCCGTTAAACATACAATCTTCAACTTTATATAACAGTTTGCAGATATACTCTCGATGGAGTCAACGTCATATAACAATTTACAGATATACTCTCAATGGAGTCAACGTCATATAACAGTTTACAAACATACTCTCAGTGGAATCAGTTTACAGGTTCAGTCTCTGTGGGAACAGTTCATAAATTCAGTCTCTGGTATTAATTCGTTCCAGACAGCATCCTCCATAGCCTTTTTTTTTTTTTTTTTAACAGCTTGTACTTTCGTCCTGTTGAACCAGCAGTGCGGACTTATACAACCCACTGGCTGTCTTGATAATGTCCCTGGATTTTTTTTACAAATTTAGCACCTTTCGTAGTGTTCGGACTGAGGTAGTAGAAGTAATAATATTTTAAACAGTTATTATTTTCTGCTTCTTCTTTTTCTTTTCTGCCTTTTTGAAACTCTCCGAGCTCTTTTCCCGGCTGCCATCTGTAGCGCCACCAACTCTCTATGTTCCTTAGACCTTAAGTGCTTCCTCAGGATTTCAGCACTTTGGGAGTTCCCATCACAATTTGGGCAGACCACATCCTCATAACATTCGGTGTCACTCAACAGGTCAAAACCCTTCTTCAAGCAATCATATTCATCCTGCTCTTCCTCGGATGTCTGCCCTTCCTTCCCTCCTGGCCTCATTTGTGCGTTCAATCCTTTCCCTTCCTTCAGGGATTTCGTTATCAGGCTATTTAATCCTTCTACTGAAGTAGCTGTTTCCCCATTCTCCTGTTCCCCTGGACGTAATTCAGCGTACTCCTCCATTTCATCCATCATTTTCTCCAATGCTTTCATCTTCTCTTCCTCTTGTACTTTGGCTTCCAGTGCTTGGAGAAGTTGCGCCTCGATGCTCTCTAGCTCATGTTCAGGGCCCATTCCCAGTTGAAACTGTTCTTCAAGTCGGTCAACCTCGGTAATTGCCGCCTCATATTTGTCTTGGGCTTCCTTCCATATTTTTATGAGTTCTGCCATGTCTTTCACCTCTACATCCTCATCTATGTATGGAACTTCTACCGATGAGTCTGTCTTGGCCCTGAGCTCCTCAAGAATTTCCTGCAGCCTTTGGACTTCTTGCTCATGTTCAACCTTTAGTTGCTCATATACTTCCAACGAAACTAGCTTTTCGGAGGTTGCTGAGTTAACCCCCTCCAGAATTGTAGTCTGGGCCTGTTCATACTGTTTTTTCAACTTCTCGCACTCTGCTTGTAAGGAGTCGTAGAGAAGAACTGGAATAAAATCCTGGCTTCCTGAAGATTCCTCTTCATTTGTTTCTTTCGCAATTTCCTGTTGGAGTTCAGCCAAGGCTGCTATGCTATCTGCCTCTCGAAGTCTCACTGCCATCAACTCTTCTTTATTCTTGCAGTCCATCTCAGCCATTTCCCGTTTACTTTCATTTAACTGAGTGAGTAGTCCCTTATTTTGGGCTGAGAGATATTGCACCTTCTCATGTAGACCCTTGCACTCCTTCTCTGCTTGACATAGCTGATTACCGCTGATTTGGTTCTGCGTTTCAAGTTCCAACATCCTTTGCTTAGCTTCTTTCAGTTTCGCCCCTATAAGCTCCTCTTGCAACATGGCCACATTATTCTCATCAGGTAAAGAAGCGTTTCTCTTTTCCATGTCCAAGATTTGTTTCTGCATCTCCTTAAGAGCACCCTGTGATTCAACTTCTCTTAACTTTGCCTGCACTAGCTCCGTCTCTAATTGCAGAACAAAATCCTCAGTGCAGCGTGATTTGCCCTTCTGCTGTATCTCTAGATCATGCAAATATTCTAACCCCTGAACATCATCAGGGAGATGTGATCGGTAATTGGTCACGATGGCTCTATGGTCGCTCTCTGCTTGAGCCAGTAGGTTCTGTTGTCTTTCCAGACTCTCCCATTCGGTGTCATAGAACTTTTTCATTGTTTTCATCTCTTGTACGAGGCGGTAACTTAATTGTTCTAATTGTTGTTGTACTTTGAAATAGCGTTGAGTTCGAGCCCGGTGTTCCTCCGTAATGCATATGTCTGTAGCTTGAACAGACTCAGAATTCTCTGTCTTTATGCACGCCATCGATTTTCCAACCTTAGTCTGTGAGTTAATGTTAACCTTGTTTTTCATACATAAGCTGGACTTATCGTCTTCCGGCTCAGAGTCTGAGCTGCTTGTCTGCACCGAGTCCTCACTCGTCATTGCTTGTCGGTAGTGCCATTCCATGTCTATTTTCTTGATCCACTCCCGTCCTAGAAGTGGTGGTCCTCCCTCAGGTAGTACGTACAAATTCATTCTTGGGTGTACTTTACCCCTATCTCTCACCTTGACTCTTATTTTCCCCATGGGGTATACGCGATGCCCCGTGTATGTCTGTAATACGAACTTGGTATTTCTTAAGGGTATGTGAGAGAATAGTCGGTGGTAGTCCTTTTGGTTGATGACTGATACAGCTGATCCCGTGTCCAGCTCCATTCGTACTTGGACTCCAGCTATTTTTAGTGTGACCCAGATCGTCTGTAGATCAGTTACTTTACCCACATTGTGGATTCTCAGACTATCCAACTCCTGGCTGTTTGGGTCTGAGTCTGAATTTTGTTCGTCTGAACTCTTTTCAGCCACCTGATGCACCTTGTTGTACTTTTCTTGTGGTGGTGGCTTCCTTTGTTTGTTGGTCTTCTTTCTGGACCTGCATACCTTCGCGATGTGACCCAGTTTGCCACATTTCCTGCACTCTTGATTCTTAAACCAGCACTGATTCTGGTCGTGCGTTGTCTTTCCACAACGGTAGCATTTGGAAATGCTTGCAGTCATTTGGTCCACCCCGAGTGCCGCCGCCTTTAGCTGCATTTCCGCCGTTCCTTTCACTGCGGCTTCGTGCGATGAAGCTATGAGGACAGCCCTGTCCAGTGTGAGGTCGTTTTCCTCCAGGAGTCGCTTCTGCGTTCCTTCTTTGGCCAAGCCGCATACGAACTTGTCCCGCAGCGCCTCTGTCAAATTCCCTCCAAGCTGGCAGTATTTCGCTAGCTTACGCAGTTCGACTAAGTATTCCGCATTGCTTTCATCTTGCCTCTGGGTTCTGGCGTAAAATTTAAATCGTTCAGCCAGTATCAACGGTGTGGGGTTCAAGTGATCCTTCAGCACTGCTACGATCTCTTCGAAGGTCTGGTCCACTGGTTTAACTGGTGCTATTAGATGTTTCAAAAGCCCGTATGTTTTTGCTCCCATCGAATTTAACAAAGTTATTGCCTTGTCGTATATGGCTACGCAATATATTCCTATGCGTTCCCCATACGTGGCCCTGTCTTCTATTTCAGCATTAAAATCATTAATATTTCCTCGCTTAGGCATCTTCTTCTCTTTTCGAGTACAGTACAAGTATTACTTTACTTATTATTAATTTTCTTCTCTCTTCTTGAGAACACCACAAGTATTGCTGTACTTCTACTTATTTTCCCTCTCTTCTTGAGAACACACCAGCCTTTCTGAAAAATCTTATTACTTTCCTGAAATTCTTAATAATTTCCAAGATGGCGGTTTCCCGCTTCTTCCTTCTTCTTCAGCAGTTTCCCCGCGAAAAATGGCGGCTTTCCCGCGCTTCTCGCTCTCCCCGCCCACTTCGATGGCGGTTTTCCCGTGCTTCTCGGCGCTCTCCGCCCACTTCAATGGCGGTTATCACCCGTTCCCCGACGCTGACTTTCAGGCCGAGTGCGGGCCTTATCAGCGGATGCGATCGATGGCCCGGCTGCGCCTCGCACTTGAAAGCGGCCCCCGGCCTCTGGCTCACCCGCTCGCGCGGCTCTTGCTCGCTCCCTCCCGGGCTCTGGCTTACCCGCTCGCGCGTTTCACCGCGGCTCTTATCAGGGATTGCGATCGCCCTGTCTTTGCAGCCAACGCTGCGGCTTACCCACGAGGTTATGGAGGCTTCAGGGTCCTAATGCCTGTCGCTTCCAGCCTGTCGGTTCCAGACTGGTGAGGATTGAAACCTCTCTTCAACGTCCTGTCTTCGGACGAAGCCGCCGTGGAACAACTGCCGCAGGGTTTGAATCCTGACTCGTCGCCAATGTTAAGTCTGTGGGTTGTATTATAAATAATCACAGACTCCACTGTTAACAAAATAAAACACGTCTTTACTATTCAGAGGCTCGGGCGATTCTGCCCTAGTTAACGTATCACAACCCTTATATACTGGTGTGGTCACTATCGGTATTACAGTATACATGAGCCAATAGATAGTGCCACCCTAAAGTAGTGCTCTTAAAGGCGAACGGTTACATTCTATAGTTCCCTTAAAGGTAAACGGTTACATACACAACATTCGCCTCTCCACATTGTGCCGAAACCAAGCGGCGGCTGGCGGCCATGCGGTGACTACCGACGTCTGAACGACGCCACCACTCCGGATTGGTACCCGATTCCACCTATCCAGGATTTCGCGGCTAATTTGGCGGGAAGTTCTATCTTCTCTAAAGTTGACCTCTTCCGTGGATATCACCAGGTTCCCTTGCACCCACAAGACGTCCTGAAAACCGCAGTCATCACCCCTTTTGGCCTCTTTGAGTTCCTGCGGATGCCGTTTGGCTTAAAGAACGCAGCATAGGCGTTCCAGCGTTTAATGGACTCCGTTCTTCGAGACCTACGCTTCATCTTCGTCTACCTTGACGACATTCTCATCGCCAGTGCCAGCAAGGAGGAACACATCTCCCATTTGCGTTCCCTCTTTACGCGCCTCAGCCAGCACGGTTTAATCATCAACCCGGCCAAGTGCCAGTTCGGCCTGCAACAGATCGATTTCTTGGGACACCGCATAACATCGGACGGCGCCGTCCCCTTAATGACGAAGGTGGAAGTGGTTACCTCTTTCCCGCAGCCGCCGACAGTCAAGGCCTTGCAGGAGTTCCTGGGGATGGTCAACTTCTACCACCGTTTTGTCCCCAAGGCGGCTCAACTTATGCAACCTTTGTTCGGGGCCCTCAAGGGCAAGTCCGGTAAGGATCCAATCAGCTGGACAGCCGAGATGGTCCAGGCGTTCGGCAACACCAAGAGCGCTTTGGCCAACGCAACCATGCTGGCGCACCGACTTCCAGGTGCCACCATTGCCCTTACCACCGACGCATCAGACTACGCCATCGGTGCAGTGCAAGAACAATGGGTCAATGGCACGTGGCAACCGCTGGCGTTTTTCAGCCGTCAACTACGGAAAAATGAAAAAAAATACAGCACCTTCGATTGGAAGCTACTGGCCCTTTTCCTCGCCATTCGACATTTTTGGTTCTTACTGGAAGGGCGTCCCTTCACGGCTTTTGTCGACCACAAACCCCTTACGTTCTCCATGGCTAAGACTGCCGAACCGTGGTCCGCTCGTCAACAACGTCACTTGACGTTCATTTCCGAATTTACCACGGACATTCAACATGTGTCTGGTAAGGACAACCTGGTGGCGGATTGCCTCTCCCATGCGACGGTCCACGTAGTGCACCTGGGGATCGACTACGCCCTCATGGCTGCAGATCAGGCCTCGGTCTCTGAGGTCCAATCATATAGAACCGTTCCCTCTAGCTTCCAGGCAACCGACGTCACTTTCCAGGCCACAGGTGCCACGCTCCTTTGCGACGTCTCCATGGGCTTTCCATGACCTATCATGCCAGTCGCATGGCGCCGGAAGGTTTTTGATGCCATACACGGGTTGTCGCACCCTGGGATGAAGGCTTCACAACGGCTTATGTCGGCGAAGTTCGTCTGGAAAGGAATGCACCTCGAAGTCCGTGACTGGGCTAATACCTGCGTCGTCTGCTAGAAGGCCAAAGTCCAGCGTCATGTTAAAGCTCCAGTGGCTGCGTTCGCTGTTCCGGAGCGTCGTTTCGACCACGTGCATGTGGACCTTGTGGGGCTGCTTCCGCCTTCTCAGGGTTATACTCATCTCCTCACCATGGTGGACCGCACCACTAGGTGGCCAGAGGCAATTCCTTTGGTTTCCACCACTTCGGCAAACGTCGCTAGAGCTTTCATCTCCTGTTGGGTTGCCCGTTTCGAGGTACCGGCGGACATCTCTTCTGACCGCGGGCCACAATTTTCCTCGGAGCTTTGGAATGCTGTGGCTCAGGGGCTCGGCACCAAACTTCATCGCACCACCGCCTATCATCCACAGGCGAACGGCCTTTGCGAGCGATTCCACAGGTTGCTTAAAGCCTCTCTTCGGGCCAGTCTTCAAGGTGCAGGATGGGTGGACAGACTTCCATGGGTCCATTTGGGTCTTCGTACGGCGCCCAAAGACGACCTGCAATCGTCCTCAGCGGAACTCGTCTATGGCCAGCCTTTCCGAGTACCAGGGGATTTCCTCCCTTCTCCCACAGAGCCATGGTCCGCCTCCCAGCAGCTCGTTCACCACCAGGAAGCGGCCAGATGTTTCGCTCCGGTGCCTACCTCAAATCACGGTTTGCAGAACTCCTACATGCCACTGGAACTGAAGAATGCGGAGTATGTATTCATCCACCACGACGCTCACTGGGATCCGCTCAAGCCCCCTTACACTGGTCCTTTCCGCGTCATCGAACCAGGCGACAAATCCTTTTCGGTCGACATCGGAGGGAAGCCAGATCACATCTCGGTGGACCGATTGAAGCCGGCTCACCTGCACCTGGACCACCCTGTCATAGTCGCTCAACCACCTTAACATGGCCGACCGCCCGCAGCCGCCGCACCTGATCAACCAAAGCCGCCCGCCAACTCGACCGCGCTCGCCGCGCCTGCTCAGCCACAACCGCCTGCCAACTCGACCACCGGTCATCAACTTCCTCTACCAGGGTATCAAAGTCGATCGGACAGACTTGTCAGTCCTCCTCCTCATCTTACTTTTTCTGTTAAAGACAATTCTGGGGGGGCACATGTGGTGGAGCCACCAAAGGACTCAGAGCGGTTGTACATAATTCCTTTAACAGCAATGTAGTTACTGTCTGTGCCTGTACCTTTAATTACACTGTTTGACTGTGCAATGTCTAGTTACCTTTACAGCGCGGTTTCAACGTGATGACGTCATGCCGTTAGTCACGTGATGCCCCAATGGCGGGAAGAACGTGATGACGTCATGACGTCAGTCTTCTGACCAGGGGATCAGTCCTCGTGGAGCCCTCAAGGAGAGCAGACCTGTAGTTGATGTATTCCAGCAGTTTCTAGTTAAAACCTGTTTTGTTCCATTAAAGTTCATTGTTTTAATTGCCTGAGTCGAACTCAGTCTTTTCGATAGGAACCTCCGTTCCTACAATACAGTAATTGGGTACTCACCTACAGAATGTTGGGTTAAATGGATGGTGGAAGATGCTTGATTAAGTACAGTACTGCCAGTTGAGGGTAATGCAATGCAATGACTACCGGCAGCTTGGGAGACACACAGTACCCCTGTAAAATGGCGGATCAGAAGAGACTACCGGCAGTGTGGGAGAGTTAGACTCCTGTTACATGGGTATTGAGGTGTTCCGACTTCCGACAGTGCCAAGAAGCCGAGTAGTGACAGTTTGGAGAACTACCCCCACTGACTAACTCGGTCACTGCGGGAGACTCGAACTCAGCAACATTGTCAGTTATTGGGGTATTGTTTTCGGAGTGAGAATTTTGCCGGTTAATAGAGAATTCTGGATATTTAGGTGCCGTTTAAAAGAGAGTTTCCTGTACTATGGAAAATATTTCTCATTTGTATGTGTTCCTATTTGTTTCTAGAAGTTGCTAAATTTATAGAAGCTAGATGTTATACTTTCATTTAAGGCATCTTTATAAATTATCATGGCTGATCAGGAGGTATAGTGGCCTGTGCAAGGAGAGGACTGTAAAATTATTGACAATATCTGTTGGTAGCCTGCACCACAAAACAATATTGTACTGCACATTCTACAGGCTGGCTGCAATAATCCACTGAGAGAAAGACAAGTTATAAGCATAATAATTTAAAGTAATACCAAGGCTCATGAAAAGTCACATCCTCTCAGAAAAATGACATAAGAATTTTACGAAGGAAGTTGATGGGAGAGACTCTTGAAAAAGCCCCATGAAAATTCCTTAAGGACTATCCTTATCCCATGTTTTGTGTGGTTCTGCTCTATTTTAGGTGGATTCCAATTCCACTGATCTTTAGCAGGAAGGATGAACTCAACCAAACAAAGACCAGAGCTAGAAATCAGTAGATGCTGCAAAAAAAAACCCTACTTACCATGGTGTCAGAGAAATGGAAGAGCAGAGGAAAAAAAGAACGCAATATCAGAGGTAGGGTTGATTAGACCACCTCCACCAAATAATCTAACACAGAGATAGGGACAAGAAAGTGTGCTAGGGTATCCCATGTAAAGGTATGGGGCTTCTTATCCCTAGCTCTGGCCCTGTTATGTGGGTTTATTTGAACATCAGCTACAATACCTTCAGAGCCTGTACAATACTGTCTTGCTTATCTTTTATCAAGAACAATTGAGTTAAACAAAGTTATTCCTGACAAGCAGCCGTAAGTGTTTCATTAGTTCTAGTCTTATCTTTTAAGGTACCACTTTATAATCCTTCTACCTACTCCAGACTGATGGGAGGAGGCAAGGGTTCAAACTCCCTCAGTCATGGGATTTGAATGATTGGTATCGCTAATATATATTAAATTGATACACCAATCACTGAAAAAATAAGAACCTAACCTAAGTACTTCATATTGATAAATACTAACAATGTACCTTCTACTTCTATTTTAAATCACACAGTGATTTCTTAAAATTATTTCAACTGACTACAGCTAGCTAAAATAATTCAAAGAACCCCACTAACTAAACTTGAGCTAGTACTTTTGGAAAAAGTATGGTGGCCTCGTGGGTATGGCACTTGATGTTCAATTCAGTGAGTTCATAAACACCCTGTATCAAGTTTAGAGATTGAATTCAATAAATTTGGTAATTTATGGGCTAGCACCATAAAAACAAATCTTCTTTACTAATATCCTCCAGAGAAGGGATCTTACCACCGCTGCATGGTCTGGCCTACATGTGACTCCAGTCACATACCACGTGGTTGACTCTTAAAGGCCGTGGAGCAACTAAGAACGGGCCATAAATGCAGCACTCCGAGTGTTTCCCACATCCCTAAATACAATGGGGTAGATTTGGGCAGATGACTGGTGGAGCGCACTGACCACCTTGCCGTAAGGCAGTTTGAGGTTTGGATCTCTTTGAATAGAACTGGTGCACAGTGGGCATCAAACAGGTGTCCCAATGCAGCTTGCCGGAATTGTCCAGTGCAATAGTGGGTGGCCTGAAAACCGTCTAGCCTGCAGCAAGATAAGTCCAAGAGAAAGGATTCACGATCACGGAGGGCGGAGGGAGCCTGGGGCAGCAATGGCCCTGATTATTTTCATGAGACCTGAAGGAGCACTTCTGCTCCTCTTGGCCCCACAAAAATAATGTTAAACTTACCTTGTTTGCCCCTAAACTCTTCTAGTGATAATTCTGAGTCTTTGCCTTCTTGTTACTGACTTGCCAACAGTGAAAACAATCTTTCCATATGTGCTCTCTCAAAATCTTCCAGAAAACGTCTATCAGATCTTACCCCTTAAATTCTCTGGGAGTAAACACAAAACAGGTGATGGCAAATCAAGAGCCCATTTTCGGGAGAGCTGTAAAATGGGCTGCCACACAACACATCACACATTCATTCACTATCACACATTTTACATTACCGCACAAAGTCAAAAAGAGCCTTTCTGTTTCTGTGAAAAAAATCCGTTTTTCAAAGCTCTTCACACAATTGTAATCTCTTTATTTTAAATATAATTCTAGGAAATCTTAATTGTGTCATTTCCATGAATCTTCCCATTTGTATTTTCATATTATACTTCAATCGCATCACGTTCTCTCACACGATCTTGCTTGCATTTCATCAGTTCACTAAAACCAACATGAAATAAATAAGCTATATATCTCAGGGGTACCGCTGACGATTTAAATATATATGGCATAAATATCAGTGGGGGTTCCACTGGTCTTGCACTGTAAGTCCAGTGGGACACTGGCCAAATCTCCTGATAAACTGTTATGTTCATAAATAAATAGATGTTTTTATCATGAACAGCTAGCTTGTGCTAGTCATTTATTCAGCCATGTTGACTTGTATACAGTAGCCATGTTGACTCTCTCGACCAGTGCCTCGTGTTAAACAAGACAACCCATATAGATGTAGCCCACTACTAAAACATACAGCTACACCTAGTGTACCATTCTAGAATGACATGTTACTGCATATCATTACATCCCCCTTCCTTTGAGGTTAAACAAAATCAATATCAATCAACTTTCAAGAAAAACGATCAAGATGATATCAGTAACACTTTTGTTAGTGCTCTATAAACCTTCGAATGAACTTGGTTTTTTTTTACATAACGACACAAACATTTTTTTTTAAACATCTTCACAACAGTCAACACATCTTCAAAGCTTTACTTTATGAACTCTAAGCTTTTCATTCTTTTATTATGGTTTTCTTTGTACTCAAAGATTAAGTCTATCAGGCTTTTTTACTTCACGTGTGGATCTTCTCAGCACAGGTAAGTCTGATGTGTTTGCATGAGAGCCTGTATGTGTGTTTGTGTTAGATTGTTCTGGTGGTGAGTGACAAGATTCAGTTGCGGCATTGTCATCGATTTGCTCTTGGATAGTTTCTTGTGTTTTCAGGAGGGAACGGCGGTTCCTTCTGAGAATCTGTCCTTCCTCAGTTCTAACAGCGTATGACCTTGGTCCTACTTCCTCAAGAACTGTAGCTTTCCTGTTCCATGCATTTGGATCCTCAATCCTGACAATATCATCCCTTGTCAATGGTTTCAGAGTTTTGGACGACTTGTCATAGTGTGATTTCTGTTTCAGCTTTAACAGTTGAAGTCTCTGTCTCAGTTCCTTACTCTGCTTATCTTTTGCACAGCAGGGTAGCGTGGTGCGCAACTTGTGACCCATTAGGGGAACCACAGTCTAAAGGTGAGGCTCGGTAGCTCAGCAGGGCGAGATAAGGATCAGACTTGCTTTCTGTTGCTTTCCTCAGTAGCTGTTTGAGAACTTGAACACCTTTCTCTGCCTTACCATTTGACTGAGCATACAGAGGACTGGATGTGATGTGCTGAAAGTCATAATGTGCTGCAAACTGTTTCCACTCCTTACAGTTGAAGCACAGACCATTGTCACTAATGGCAATCCTGGGAATCCCATGTCTGGCGAAGATGGATTTAACATGCATTATGACACTGCTTGCTGATGTGCTTGAGAGCAGCGCCATCTCAGGATAGTTAGAATAGTAGTCAATCACTAATAGATAGTCTTTACATTCAAATGAAAAAGGTCCATACCAACCTTTTGCCATGGTGCTGTTGGTAAGTCAGCCACTATCATTGGTTCCTTTGCTTGTTTGTTTTGGTGTTTCTGACATGTCTCACATTTGCCTATCATGTTCTCAATGTCCTTATTTATGCCAGGCCAATAAACAGTGTCTCTTGCTCTCCTTTTGCACTTTTCAATTCCGAGGTGTTCCTCATGAATCCTTTTGAGCATGTCTCGACGTAAAGCCTGTGGAATGACTATTCTATTCTGTCTTAGTAATAGTCCACTTGCGACACTCAACTCTGACCTGATGTGATAGTACTTTGGGCAGGAACCTTTTGGCCAACCATGATGAATGTTCTCTATTACTGTTGGTAACACTGTATTTTTACTGTTTCTTCTGTTATTTGCTTTGATTTTGTGTCTGACACGGGCAGCGCAGCAGTGACCATACTCACATGAACATCCACGTCTTCCTCAGTAGAGCTCACATGACTCATTGTGGGTGCTCGGGATAGTGTATCTGCTAACACTATGTGTTTGCCTGGTGTGTAGATCAGTTCAAAGTTATATCTTTGCAGCTTCATCATGAGTCGTTGAATCCTTGGAGACATCTCATTCAGGTTTTTTTTTATGATGGCAACCAGTGGGCAGTGGTCTGCCTCAACTGTGAAGGTGGGAAGTCCATATATGTAGCCATGGAACTTTTCTAGTCCAACTACCAAGCCTAGACATTCCTTTTCAATCTGGGCGTATCGACACTCAGAATCAGTCATAGACCTGGAGGCATAGGCAACAGGCTTCCAATCTTCACCCTCTGCTTGCAACAAGACCGTGCCTAGGCCATCTTTTGATGCATCCGTTGACACTTTGATTCTCTTTTTTGGGTCAAAGAAGGTGAGTACAGGTGTGGTTGTCAGCACTGTTTTGAGGTTCATCCACTCTTGTTCATGTCTTTCTGTCTATACGAACTCATTTGTTTTATGTAGCAGGTCTCGCAGACAGGCTGTCTTGGCTGACAAGTTAGGAATGAACTTTCCAATGAAGTTTATCATCCCCATGATGCGTAGCACTCCTTTTTTGCCAGTGCGTCGGGGCATGTTGAGTATGGCGTTTACTTTTTCCATATCTGGCTCTATTCCTTTACCAGATAGATTATCTCCTAGGAAAGTGACTTCCTGGACACCAAACTAACACTTGGCTTTGTTGAGCTTCAGTCCATTCTGGTGTATGCTCTGTAGCACTTTAGTCAGTCTCTCATTGTGTTCTTTCAGTGTGGAGCCCCAGATGATGATGTCATCAACATAGACCCGAACTACTTCCAGACCTTCAATTATGTGTTCCATCGCTCTATGAAAGATTTCAGATGCAGATATTATCCCGAAAGGCATTCTGAGGAAACAATACCTGCCAAATGGTGTGTTGAAGGTACACTATTTGGTGCTCTCTTCATCCAGTTTTAGTTGCCAAAATCCTTGTGAGGCATCGAGCTTTGTGAAGTATCTGGCAACTGACATTTCACTGGTGATTTCTTCTCGCTTGGGAATCTGGTAGTGTTCACGTTTTTAGTTTGCATTTAAGTCCTTTGGATCCATGCATACTCTTAGATCATTGTTCTTTTTCTTTACACATACCATGGAGTTAACCCCGTCTGTTGGCTCTTCAACTTTCCTGATGACTCCTAGTGTGGTCATTCTGTCCAGTTCTTTCTTGAGCCGGCCACGCAGGGGTGCTGGAACTCTCCATGGAGCATGTACCACTGGCTGAGCATCCTCCTTTAGCTGGATCTTGTAAGTGAATGGTAGAACTCCAAATCCTTTGAACACATCCTGGAAATTACTCACTACAGAATGCACTGAGTCATCTGGTCTGCTTAGGGCACAGTTTATACGGTAGACTCTCTTGACCAGTTCTAAGTCCTCACAAGCTTTGTCACCTAGTAGTGAATTAAGTCCTTCAGCCACAACAGAAAACATGAGATGATGCACTTTGTCTTTGACTGTCACTTTAATTCTGCATACACCTAAGCTATCTATTTTCTGTCCATTATAGTTCTTCAGTAGTACTGACTTTTTCTGTATTTTGGGCTTTTCTTTCATATTTTTAATGGCACTCATACTGATTAAGTTTGCTTTTGCCCCAGTGTCTAGTTTCAATGTAACTAATGCTCCATTTACCTGCAGTGGCATCATCCATTTGTCCTCTTTTACTGCATTAACTTTATGTTCAGCATTGTCCATTCCTGAGGGCTGCACATTTTCTGTATCCTTTTCTATATTGTCACATGACACCATTCCTACAAAAAATGTCTCACTTAAATCAGTGTCCTCTTTTACTGCATTACATTTTGTGTACATTTTCCCAAACACTGGGCATTGTCTTGACTGGTGCTGGTATCCACAGCATTTACAATTGAAAGTTTGATCCTCCGATTGCTTTGCCTTCCTGTTCTGCACACGTTTCTTCCCCTTGCAGGACACAGCACCGACAGCTGCACTGTCACTCACTACTGTCGCACCATTATTAATTTCATTGAAAGTCTTTGCGTGCTGCTGAGCTAGCTCACTGGCATGGCATATTTTCACAGCCTCCTCCAATGTTAGTTCGGTTTCTCTCAACAGACGTTCCCTGACCTTTTTATCATGAATACCAAACACAATCTGGTCATGAATCATGGATGATTTCAGTTCAGAGAAATTACATGTCTGTGTTTTCAGTTTCAGATCGGTCACAAAGCTATCAAAAGTCTGATTTTGCTGCTGTGTCTGTGAACGGAACACGTACCTCTCATAGGTCTCGTTCTTTTTGGGAGAACAATGTGTATCAAACTTCTTTAGCATGTCGTCCATTTTTTCTCTGTCCTCCTCTTGATCAAATACAAACATATTAAATACCTCTATCACCTGCGGGCCTGCAACCGTGAGCAGCAACGCTATTTTCCTTGCGGCTGGCTTCATACCGAACCCGATGGTAGCAATGTAGAGTTTGAATTGTTGTTTGAAAGTACTCCAATTGCAGTCGACATTCTCCGTGAGTTTCAAACCCTCCGGTGGCTTCAAATTCTCCATGTCGCGTTTCGTAATATTCAGCAGATATTACCATTCCTGGTACCATGTTATGTTCATAAATAAATAGACGTTTTTATCATGAACAGCTAGCTTGTGCTAGTCATTTATTCAGCCATGTTGACTTGTATACAGTAGCCATGTTGACTCTCTCGACCAGTGCCTCGTGTTAAACAAGACAACCCATATAGATGTAGCCCACCACTAAAACATACAGCTACACCTAGTGTACCATTCTAGAATGACATGTTACTGCACATCATTACAAAATGACCGAGACCCAATTGCACGAGACATTTCCAGACATTGCTGACCACTCATACCCCTTGAAAGGGTGGGACTTCTGCCTGTCCCTTACAAGGTAAATGTCATCAGTGTGGTCGAGTCAAGGGTGGGTCTCCCTACATTGTGGTTGCCCACTTCTGTGGCTCATTATTTCTTGAAATTGGTGTGCCAAGTTGAGGCATATTGGCTGTCAGATGGGCAAAAGTGGGCCCAACCGGTGGAGTCCAGGCCAGATATTTTCAACTGGCCTACTTACACAGGGGTCGGAGGGAGACTTAGCCGGGAGCAAGATATACTTGGACAAATACCTTATCCCCATGGCGATTGGGTGCCTGATTTTTCAGTCACATGGGGCAGGTGGATGCCAGAGATATGTTTGTAATGGTGTGGGTGTCCGTCTGCCACATGGAAATTAGGGGCCCTCCCACTGACATCACAAACTCCAGTGGAGTCAGCACCAAAGGGCACTGGCAGGCATGATCCCGATAGGATCATATCCCAAAGAATTTTGGGGCCATTCTCTAAACATGTTTATTGTGATAACATTAAAAGGCCAATCGTGTAAAGAAATTTCCCTGTTTTTTTTATTTCAGAAGAAAGGAAAAATTCCCTTTGATTAACCACTTCTTTCATTTATTTATACTATTTTATGCAGTGTGTGCTTACACTGTGTTGCATTTAAGACCATGTTTTCAGCAAGCTCCCAATACCTTCTGTTACCAGCTGCTAAAAGGTATTTACACAGTAATAATCGCGCTCGATTTATTTATGCTTGCCCAATTGAGATCAATGCACAATGTCAATTCATGCTGGTAAAAGCCAAAAGACATTTGATTGGCATATAGCATCAGACAGCGCAGCCATACTCAAAGGACTTGGCTTTGCTTCATTGTGCTGTGAAGTCGCTGCCAAGCCTTCGAGGAGAGTACACTGTTAAACAAATGAAAGGTGAGACAAAGTGGTGAGTGAGATGGAGTCAGGAACCATTTCCACATCGGTAGACAAAAACAAATCTGGAAACCTGACAGGGAAGAGTCACTATTTACTTAGTAACTGCAGGTGTCCATTCTGTCAGTATTTATAAAATTAACCACTTAAATACTGAAGTTCATTAAATTGCCTATTTTCTTTTTAAGAGTTTTGTCTAATTATGTATTCTTAGCATTCATCCAGAGTTGCCACTTTTCTATTTTTCAGTCAGCTGTGTGGAACTTCCTGAGACATAAACCTAACACTAAAGTCCAATTAAAAAAAATATACACTCATTTCCCATTTTGATCTGGGACTTATGAGATGGATAATTAGTTACGAATGGTTTCAATAAATTTTCAGCAGCAACAGAGAAGCTCAGAGAGGCAATTACATGAGCCTGTGCTGCCAGCGTAGACCCTTGCCTGTCGCCAGCGCACATCGGAAATTTGGGCATGCGATGTCCATGGTATTGTATTCAGTAAAATGAATGCTTGGAAAATCATGGGCAGGAAGCACCTGAGTTTATGATATGCTCTGCCATTAGGCAAGACCCTCCTCCAGCAGCATGGGCTTATCAAATTGCCCCGGAAAACTCAAGCTATAATCCAGCTCCTAATCCTGCTCCTAACCTGCTCCCTGTCCAATTTTCAACCTCATAAAAGATAGCAACCCTCTCCATTTTACATCCTTAATGTTGATAACTCCACAAGATCAATGCAGTGTTAAATTAAAATGCAAGATACCATGACTTACATAATAATATATATATATTTTTTAACTTTCATATTTCACATTTGGCTGATTCATAACAGTGTTATTTCACATCACAAGCAAAATCCAGACCCCATCTGGAGTACTGCATTCAGCTGTGGGCACCCCATCAGAGAGGTGGCCTTGGAAGGGGTATAGTGCTGATTCACCAGAATGATATCAGGGCTTAAAGAGTTCAATTATGAGGCCAGATTGCATAATCATGGTTTGAGTTTAGACAATTGAGTGGTGATCTAATCGAGGTGTTTAAAATGATAAAAGGATTTGATAGGAAACTATTTCCTTTGGTGAGCAAATCCAGAACAAGGGTGTATAATCTTAAAATTAGAGCCAAACTATTTAGGAATTAAATCAGGAAGCACTTCTTCACACAAAGATAGCAGCAATCTGGAATTCTCTCCCCAAAAGGGCCTACTGCAGTTCCTATATGTCAAAGCACTGCAGTAAGGCTTGTTTTATATATTCTCCAAATGGCTCTGTGGGTAAAGGCACTGGCTGGTCTGATACTAAATCATACATACCAAGAAGCTCCCAATGTGATGGTCTGCACTGAGTTAGCTGATCTGTGTTGGCGCTGTCGTTAGAGTACCTTGGTTGGCTGCAGCATCCCTGTGCTAGGGTGGGAAATTCAAGCCCAACCACTATCCCATGACCACTCGCGTGTGATATGTTGTACTGAGCTGTGAAGGCCTCTGCCCACCCAGCTCGAATAGCTGATTGAATCTCGGGGGCTGAAAGTCCTCGGAGACCACCTGAACTTTAATCTAGTGCAAACCTATCTCTTCATGAAGGCCATTAGGTTGAAGAACATGCATCATTTTACCAGCAGTACAGCTGAAGAGGCCTCAAAGGATAAGTTTAAAGTTATTTTTTGTGCGGCCAGGAGAAGCAGGAGTGCTCATCTAAGTCCCATTAAAATAATCTGGGCTGCTACCGCTCCGGCATCCCTCCCCGGCGATCGCGAACCCCCCCAAAGGATTTACCCCGCTGCCGACCAGCCAGTTTCCGGACCACCCAATATTGCACTGATCCGATTGAGTGAGCTGCATTGGGACACCAGCTTGGCTCTCGCAGTTTGCTGAACCTAAATTTGAGGCCTGGACCTTAAAATGGCTCTGGTTTCTTCGCTGTTACCACGGGCAGGCGGCCAGCTCACTCCACCATTTGCCACCTGAAAGTTAAAATGTACCCCAAAGAGTGATCGACACAAAATGGATTTCCTGATAGAATAGTGGAGGCGAAAACCCTGGAATCGTTTAAGAAAAAATTGGGGAGAAATTCAACCTTGTTTCGCCTGGTTTTTGGCCGTAAAATGAGAGAAACACTTAGCAAAGTCGGGTCGGGGTCTCCCGCGCCCAATCAGCATTTGAATTTTGACGGCACCTGATGTAAGAAAAAGGAGGCTTACCATCAAGTAACTTTAAAGTAAGCTTTAAGTAACTTATAAACACACTATATACAAGAGAGGTCTTTACCATGCCTCTGGTAGAAGCCTCTTACAATACTGAACAGACCAGTATTTATACCAGTCCAACAGGAAGTGACACATGACAGGAAGTGAGGTATGTACACAGTTCATAGTTCATAGTTCACAGTTCACAGTTCACAGGAAGTGATGACATAAATTCCCGGAAGTTATTATTTTTATCACATTCTTCCCTCCTGCAGGTTTAGGAGGCTGTGGTCTACCTTTTGGTCCGCAGCCGCCGAACAAGGAAGAGTCGCACCCGTTTGGATTCCCGTCGTAGATGGTCGCTGGTCCGCTTACATGCGGTTGGCCATTGGTCAGAGTCCGTGTGGCCTGGATTGCCCTGTGAAGGGTCGGGGAGATCATGGCTTCGAGTACGAGCCCCAATAGGTTCAAAGTCGGACTGCCTCTGTTCAGAGGGAGGTGCAGAGCTGGTCTGTGGCGGATCAGTACTTTCATGCGCGGTACTGGGAGGGTCGCAACCTTGAGCACGGGGTTCTACCGGCACCAAGCTAGTTGGTGTCCGATCAGGATCCTGGAGAGGGGTACCCGATAGGTCCCAAGAGTTTCCTGGTGAAATGCCATCACCCGATGTCCCACTAGGTCCTGGTGGGCAGGGAGCCAGATCCCGTAATGATACGGTAGATTCTCGGCCGTCGGAATATCGTATGTTTGCATAGGTGGGGTTGGCATTGGTTAGTTCGACCTCGTCTACAAGAGGGTCATTTTTAGACGTCCGAACGTATCTTCGGAGTAATACAGGTCCAGGAGTAGTTAGCCATGACGGGAGTGATGTCCCATGAGATGAGCGACGCTGGAATCCAAAGAACCGCTCATGAGGTGTAGTATTTGTGGCTGTAGAAAGCAGGGACCGTATAGAGTGCAATGCATCCGGAAGCACTGTTTCCCATTGCTGGTCTGGTAGGCCCCGAGATCTTAAAGCGAGACGTACGGAATTCCAGATGATACCGTTATACCTCTCTACCTGCCCATTTCCGATGGGATGGTATGGTGTTGTTTTGCTTGTAGCAATTCCCCGTTCTGAGAGGTAGTCCTTGAGTTCCCTCGACATAAAGGATGGACCCCGATCTGAGTGAATATAAGCCGGCATGCCACAGAGAGAAAATACCTGCTCAAGGCAGCAGATTACTGTGGACGCCAGCATATTGGAGCAGGGGAAGGCAAACGGAAAACGTGAATATTCGTCGATCATGGTGAGCAAATATGTGTTCCGAGTTGAAGAGGGCACTGGGCCCTTAAAATCGATGCTAAGTCGTTGCATCGGTTGGGTTGCATGTATGAGTATACCATCTGAGGGGCGGAAGAACTGAGGTTTTAATTCCGCACAAAGCCGGCATTCTGAGCATATTTTCTTTACATCTCCAGTGGAAAAAGGGAGATTCCGTGATCGTACGAAATGTAGCATGCGCGTAACGCCAGGATGACACAAACCATTGTGGACATCCATGAGAGTGGAGGATGACATAGTGGAGCAGAATGCCCGTGTGAGGGTGTCCGGGGCCACATTCTCCTTGCCAGGCCGATAGAGAATGGTATAACCAAAAGAGGCCAGTTCCATCCTCCAAAGTTGTATTTTATTATTCTTAATTTTGGTTCGTTTTCGATTATCGAGCATGAAGGCGACTGATCGTTGGTCCGTGATCAATGTAAAGTGCTGGCGAGCTAGAAAATGGTTCCACTTCCGTACTGCCTCTATGATGGCTGTGGCTTCTTTCTCAACCGGAGGATAATGTAGCTCGGCACCTTGTAAGGTCCTGGACATAAATGCTACAGGACGACCTTCCTGATTCAGAGTAGCCGAGATCGCCACCTCCGAGGCATCACATTCAACCACGAAAGGGAGATTCTCATCAATGGAGTGAAGAGCCGCTTTCTCCAACTGTTTTTTGAGAAGGTTAAAGGCTGCAACAGCCGCTGTTCCCAGTGGAAATGATCTAGCATGCAGCAAGGGTTGGATTTTGTCCGAAAAATGAGGAATCCATTTAGCGTAGTATGCAAACAGACTGAGAGCCCGACGTAAAGAAGCCGGATTCTTAGGTGACGGGAGCTCTTGGAGCGGGCGAAGTCTTTCTGGGTCTGGCTTAATGATACCATTGCCTACGCAGTAGCCAAGGATGTTGATGGTCGGTTGCGACTCAACAGATTTGGATTCATTCAGGGTCAAATTACGGCGATGGAGGGCATCCCGAAATTTTTGGAGGTTGGAGTCGTGTTCCTGTTGATCGTGACCTGCAATGGTAATGTTATCAAGATAGGGAAAAGTGTCCCTTAGGTTTTCCTGCTTAACCAGGCCATCCATTGCCCGTTGAAAGACAGCCACTCCATTAGTAACCCCAAATGGGAGGCGACGAAATTGGTACAGCCGTCCATTAGCCTCAAAGGCTGTGTACTGCTTATCTGAGACCTTCAAGGGTAACTGATGATAGGCACTTTTTAAATCGTAAGTTGAGAACACTTTGTATTCGGCCAGTTTATTAACCATATCATCAATGCGTGGCAATGGGTAGGCGTCCAAGTCGGTATATTGATTGATGGTTTGCGAATAATCGATGCATAGTCGCTGTTTGTGAGGTTTTAGAGGGTTCTTGACAATGACGACTTGAGCCCGCCAGGGCGACGAACATGGTTCAATGATATCCTCTGCTAGAAGTCGAGAGATTTCAGCCGCAATAAAAGATTGGTCTTCCTGATTAAAGCGCCGTGATTTCGTTATTATCGGTTGGCATTGAGGCGGAATACTGGCAAATAATGAGGGTTCATCAAGTGAAGCTGCTGATAATGCACAAAATGGTAATTTAGACAGTATATTAGAAATAGTAAGTCCGGGTTTGGATCCACCAAACTCAATGGTGAGTTTCTTATGCTGTTTTTGGAAGTCCAGCCCTAAGAGGAGATCACTACATAAGTCCTTGAGCACCGAAAGTCGGGTGGAGGGATACATACGACCATGAAGTGTCATATCAACAACACAAAAGCCGGAGATTCTGGTATTAAGTGATGACTGGGCCATCGCAATTGCCTGGTCCGATGGGAAGACATGTAGTTTCAATTTCGCAACAATCTGTTCCTTAATGAAACTATCAGTACTTCCTGAGTCAATTAAGGCATCTAAGGTATGCCCTTTAATTGAAATTTTTGTGGCTGCATGAGACAGGTTCTGTGGGCAAGCAGCTGTAATTGGTGTCGTTGCACAGAGAGTGGCTAAAACTCTCGGTGTGCTTCTTCGGGAGAGCGCTCGAGAGGAAGCTTGATAGGTCCTAGCTGGAGCATCTTGATAGGCCCTAATTGGGGCAGTTCGGTAGGCCTTAGCTGGATTGGCCCTCGTAGAGGCCCTTGATAGGCAAACTTTAGCAAAGTGTCCTTTTTTCCCGCAATAACTGCAGATTGCATTGCGAGCAGGGCAGGTTTTCCTAGGGTGAAAAGCATCTCCACAAAAGAAGCATTCCTTCCTAGATTGCCAAGAGGCTGCTAAAGTGGGGTCGTCCTCCTCTTCTTCATCAGAATGATCAGAATTAGATTCCCCCATGATAGGGTTCACCTGAGACCGCTTGAATTGTCTGGTTGCAGCTACAGCAGCAGATCGAGATCTGGGCAGCTGATAGAGGTCTGCATTTCTCTTTGCCAAATCCAGTGAACAAGCTAGGTCAAAAGCTTTTTGTAGCTCAAGTGTTTTACTTTCTAGTAGACGCTGGCGTATAAATGGAGAGGCAATCCCGCAGATGAAAGCATCACGAATCATTTCTTGGCGGTACAGCTCAGCTGAGGCTGCCTGAAAGTTACAATCTACGCTGAGCCTGCGAAGTTCTTGCAGGAATTCGTCAATTGATTCCCCTGGCCCTTGTTGGGCTGTGGCCAGTAGATGTCTAGCATAGACCTCATTTGGGGTCTTGGCATACAGTTTCTTAAGTGCCCGAATCACCTCATCGTAATTATCCCATTCATCAACATATTCGAACACTTTTGGGGTCACATAATTGATAAGTATCTTCAATCTAGCAGGAGCATCCGCTTCACATTCATCCAGAAAATTCTCAAAAGTACGGTACCAATGCTTCCATACCCTGCCAGCTGCTGGTGCATTCGGGTCCAAGTCCAGACGAATAGGTCTAAGGATTTTCTCCATGATGGGTGGTTCCCTGGATCCTTAATTCCGAGTTTGTCCGAAGGTCTAGTATTTGTGAGTGTAAATACTAAGTTACTTAAATTGATGTAAGAAAAAGGAGGCTTACCATCAAGTAACTTTAAAGTAAGCTTTAAGTAACTTATAAACACATTATATACAAGAGAGGTCTTTACCATGCCTCTGGTAGAAGCCTCTTACAATACTGAACAGACCAGTATTTATACCAGTCCAACAGGAAGTGACACATGACAGGAAGTGAGGTATGTACACAGTTCATAGTTCATAGTTCACAGTTCACAGTTCACAGGAAGTGATGACATAACTTCCCGGAAGTTATTATTTTTATCACAGCGCCCATATTGGATCGGGTGTCACCCAGGGTGCCCATCTGAAACAGGCATTGGGCCCCTTGATTATAATAAGGTGCCTAATGTCTGGTTCAGCAAAAACTGGGCCGAGGATGCGCTGTGCATGCTCTGCTCAATATTTCCGGGTCTATGACAGTCTAACTAGCAGTTCTTAAAAGGACCACTAGAGGCTGCCAAAGAAGAGGTAAGTTTTCCAATTTCCACTTACCTTGATGTGGATCAGGAGTAGGTGCCAGTATGCACTAGCACTCCTCTCATTCGCCTCTCCCCCCTCCCAGGACTTATCTAGAGGCTGCTCGGCATCCACTTTTTGGAAGTGCCAAACCAACCAGTTGGGTCTGGATGTCCGATTGGCGACTGCAGCTCGCTAGAATTAAGGAGATGAGGCCCGACTTCGGGCAAGCCTCGGGCCTCCCTCTTCAGGCCTCCATTTTCAATTCATCACCCATTCTACACTGGAACCCAGCTTCTCCCTGAATTAGATGCTGTAATGGGTGGAATGTAGTATCATTCTGAATGGATAAACTAAGATGGGTTGAACGGCCTTCTTCATCCATAATTATCTTGTGATCTTGTAAAAAAGGGAATGCAGCAGGGGACTGGGACATGATGAGCATGGGTTAGCAAAGCAGGAAAGGTTATAGAAATACGTTTGTAAGTAAATAAATGTTTTGTGCTAACATAAAAAATGGTTCAATGTATAAGATAAGAAGTTGGGAGTGAACATGACTTGAAGTTGTGTTCAAATAACGATATTTAATACTGAACCCTGTTATAGCCACTTTGTTTTATAAATACTTAAATGATTAAAGTGAAGAAACTGGATCAACAGCAGATTATATGGGATGGGCAACACTGATAAATGCTTACATTCTTGAACTGGAAGTTGGTGAGGATGTTTATGTAAAGGGAAATACAAGCCTAGCTTCAAGGCAGTGGTACAGAGAGAAGGAGTGGGGATAAGCCAATGCCTCAGAGTACCAAGCTCAGAGAGCCAGGGAAACCAGCACTTAAAAGACTGGCTCCACTTCCCCCAGGATTTCGTACTGACACGCCTTGTCCGCTTGATTTATGCTGTCCCTCCCCGAACTCCACTGAAACCAATCCAGGAAATGAAGAAAAAACAAATTGTCCTCTCGGGGGTGGGGGGTTCACACCCCTTTGGTGAGCATGGATCTCCTGGTAAGGCCCACATGTGCCCTGGGGAGACCAATATGCCTGAACTTTTCGGGCTACCAGCCACAACTGAGACACCAGTTCCCCATCCATGACCAGGAGTGGGAATTCCCGGTTAGGGAGTCCGTGTCCCTTTCCCATCATTTGCTTTCTTTGTGGGTTCTGCCAGTCCTCAACTGAAGTTAGGGCAGGAGACCTGGTAAATTTGGGGCTTTTATTCGCTGTATTCCACTCTTTGCTTGTGCTGTCAGTATTGGGGTTGTTGTCATGGATGGTAAGGTATGGACAATTGAGACTACATTATGTGGCTAACTGAAAATTCTGTAAATTATTCAGCAATTCATTTTCATTTGCTCATAACTTTATATAAATAATGAAATGATTCCTTCTCCAGTTACTCTATTACACAGAACCCTTGTTAGAACATTAAGCCAGGTCAACAGCGTTTCACTCTTTTCATTTTAGGAGAATACATTTTTGAACAAAAGCGTTTTTTCCATTACATATTTCAAAGTGGCCTACTATTGTTCCCAATTAATATTCTAACAAAATTTGTGCTGGAAAAAGACATTTCAATCAGATTACAGGACTTGGCTGCACATCATGTTTTTATCAACTCCCAGTACCCTTCAGTCATAAAATATTTACTATTGCCATGTTATCATCATATTAATGGATCACTTATTATATTAAAATCACATTTTTTTAAGAGCTTCTTCATGTTCACCTAACCTTTGGGAGATTGTGCAAAAGTCAGAACAATAAGAAACTTTGAGTTCATTCCAAGAAGATAATGAATTAAGAAATGACTTTAGTTACCTTATATAATTTGCTGAATAAATACTTACAGTAAGTTATTACTGAGGGGAAAGATGTACTGATTTTGAAAGCTGCAATCCTCTCTCAGTGTTACAACAAGGGGTCGCTGCTGGATTTTATTGGGTTTCATTGCAGGAATATTAAGATCTGAATTCGCCATAGAAGAGACTTCTAGACGATCGTAGGTAGGTCAATTTATCTGACTTTAGATATTAATACCCCCACATTGAAACAGAGTAAAATCACAATTTTCTTCAGAGTTAGGTTATTACAATGAGTGCTATTGAATTTTATATTTATTAAAATTTCAATTTATGGAGGAATGTAGCTTTGGCCAGGAAAGAAATGAGCCTGAGTCAGCAGTCGGAACTGAATGGCAACTTATCAAGTGGGTATCATTTTTTAAATGTAATTTTAATAGGGATTTTTATTTTAAAAATCTATAACATCCACAATTGGAGAAGCCTTACTATACAGCCCTGGGAAGTGAAGGGAATATGCAATGAATTAATCCACCCATCAATATTCATCCATCAATAATTATAGGAATAATTATTAATATTGTGCTTCCTGGAATTGTATTCCATTAGTTCACATTATGTTTTGTTCATGAGATTTAAAATGTGATTTTTTATCTCAAATGGAGTATTTTACATCTCTTTATTAATACATTCCCAGCATTGGGTATTTCATTGAAATTGCATCTGTGTGTATACTGTATTCAGTTTCTAGTAAAGAAAATCCTAAAACAAAGTTAAGGAATGCACTAACTTTTCTCTAATAATTAAGTAACTCTCAATAACTACAATAAGCTACAGTGTGTGTTATAAAATGCAAACAGTACCTGCAGTGAAACATCACAAAGAGCTGGAATATGTGTGTATGTATGTATGTGTGTGCGTGTGTGTGTGTGCATGGTTCCCTGTTCACACTGTATAAACTCCAGCTAAGAGGACAGGTTCCACGGCCTCCACTAATGCTGCTTTGTGCCTGGTCTGCTTTGTGCTTTATAGCGCTAGAATGCTTCCACTTAGTGCTAAATGAGACAATGGAGCCCAGATCAATGATTCACTCTCAGCGATTGGTGTATATAAGAAACAGTGGGGCTGATTTTAACTTGGCCAAGCCGGCGTTAATGAGGTGCTAATGGTCTCAAACTGAGATCAGTAAACTTACGCCAACCCTCTGGCTGCTAGCATTTTTAAAGTGCCTAACTAAGTTTCAAGATTTAGGTCCTTTTAATAAGCAAATTCGGGGCCTATGACGTACATAAAACCCCAATTTCCATTTTGGGACAGAACTGGGCAAAGCATGAGTCTTGCACGCTCCAATTAGTTTTGCTGTGGTATAGCTGAAGAGGAACAAAAAAGGCAAGTTTTAAATTATTTTCTGCAGCCAGGAGAAGCAGGAGTGCTCCTACAGTCCCCTTAAAAATAATCTGGGCCACTGCCGCCCTGAGCTCCCCTCCCACGATTTCAACACCACCCCCCATCCCCCCAGGATGTTAGCTTGCTGCCCAGAAGTCGCCCCATATTACACCATCTCAATCCCAGCGAGCTGCATCAGGACCCCATTTGGGGAATACAGCTCGCTGGTTCTGTTTAAATGAGGTCCAGGCCTCAAAATAGCTCCAGCCTCTTTGCTCACAACACGGTGGGAGCCGGTGAACTCCCAAAGGTTAAACCCAGTTTCTTCTATAAAAGGGGAGGTCTGTCACATTTGTTGAAGTAGGAATAGGATTTCCTGCAAAGGAATTATAATCTAGTTTCACATATGGGATCATGTAGTTAATTAACTGCCAGCAGTGCAATGAGTCGCTCCCTGTTAGTACACAGACAATTCACATTGTCTGTTAGTACACAGACAATTCACATTGACTGTTAGTACACAGACAATTCACATTGTCTGTTAGTACACAGACAATTCACATTGTCTGTTAGTACACAGACAATTCACATTGTCTGTTAGTACACAGACAATTCACATTGTCTGTTAGTACACAGACAATTCACATTGTCTGTTAGTACACAGACAATTCACATTGTCTGTTGGTACACAGACAATTCACATTGTCTGTTGGTACACAGACAATTCACATTGACTGTTAGTACACAGACAATTCACATTGTCTGTTAGTACACAGACAATTCACATTGACTGTTGGTACACAGACAATTCACATTGTCTGTTAGTACACAGACAATTCACATTGTCTGTTAGTACACAGACAATTCACATTGTCTGTTAGTACACAGACAATTCACATTGTCTGTTAGTACACAGACAATTCACATTGTCTGTTAGTACACAGACAATTCACATTGACTGTTAGTACACAGACAATTCACATTGTCTGTTAGTACACAGACAATTCACATTGACTGTTAGTACACAGACAATTCACATTGTCTGTTAGTACACAGACAATTCACATTGACTGTTAGTACACAGACAATTCACATTGTCTGTTAGTACACAGACAATTCACATTGACTGTTAGTACACAGACAATTCACATTGACTGTTAGTACACAGACAATTCACATTGTCTGTTAGTACACAGACAATTCACATTGTCTGTTAGTACACAGACAATTCACATTGTCTGTTGGTACACAGACAATTCACATTGTCTGTTAGTACACAGACAATTCACATTGTCTGTTAGTACACAGACAATTCACATTGACTGTTAGTACACAGACAATTCACATTGACTGTTAGTACACAGACAATTCACATTGACTGTTAGTACACAGACAATTCACATTGACTGTTAGTACACAGACAATTCACATTGACTGTTAGTACACAGACAATTCACATTGACTTTAGCCTAGTCCTACTTGCATGACATATAAATATTTAAAATATTCTGTAATGGGACTTTTTGTGGGACTTGTTGCCAAAGACAATGTTTTATTAAAAAGTAACCAGTCACAGAACAGGCTATTCCCTCTGCCTTTCTCTTCATTTATTTAAAGTGGAAAAACATAATGCTGGTTTAAAGTCACCATTATTACCTTTTTTTTGTAAAATCAAAGTTAACTTACACTTTGCTTTTTTTTAAAACTATTTTCGTTAAATACAAGCAATTTTGGGCACTTATCCTTCAAAAGGACATTTAAAAAGTGGATTCAGAGTTGAGTTTCAATTGATGGGAAGTTGTGCAGAATGTGACTTTGACGCTCTGAGAACTATGCCTGAATTTCTGATAGGTGCTCCCAGCATGCAACGGTCTGCACCGGGAGTGCTAAATCATAAAAATTACCCTATATTGTGTGCCATGATATATGTCTTGTGTGAGAGTGAGTGAATGTGTAAATGAATGTGAGGTTGAAGCCCAGGAGCAGGGACGGGAGGAGCAGCAAGGCTGGGACCCAGGAGCGAGGTCGGGACCCAGGTTAGAGGATGAGGCCCAAGAGCGAGGTCGGGACCCGGGAGCGAGGATGAGGCCCAGGAGCGAGGATGGGGCCCAGGAGCAAGGACGAGCCCAACAGCGTGGTCGAGGCCTAGGAGTAGTGCAGCGTGGACCAGCAGTGGGGTGGGGGCTCAGGGAAGGTGCAGCATGGGTCAACAGCGAGGTTGGGAGGATCACACTGCATCCTATGAAACCCAGGCAGAGAGGGCCTGCGGGAAGGAGGGAGGAGGACAGTAGCATTATGTTTGTGTGTGTGTGCTAGGCCAATGTAGTAGAGCCTGGTCTCCAATCGTCTTGGATCCCCTTGCCATTGGACCAAGACCTTGCTCTGTCAAGCCCGTGTGGTAGCTGGTGTGCAACAGCCACCCCACGATAAAAGAATTCACGCACAGGCATCTTCCACCCTTTAAAATGAAGTTCTAGACCTGGAACGTTAGGACCCTCATGGACAACACCGCCTAATCTGCTCTGTCATCTCCATCAATGTAGCCCCAAAACAGCAGCGGCAACAGAAACAATGCCGCAGGAGAATCAACGCTGGAGCACTCAAAGTCCCTGCTAAGAAAGCCCTATTCAGCCTGCATCTCACAACCAACCTGATGACTCCCAGTGATTCGGAGACACAGAGTGTTCACTGCACCTGGTCTGCACTCAAGGTCTCCATAATCAGCACCTGTGAAGAGACGCTCGGTCACTCAACCAGAGCAGTAGTGATTCTCGCCCTCCTGTATGCTCCAGAAACTTAGACCATGTACAGCAGGCACCTCAAAGCACTGGAGAGGTACCACCAATGCTGCCTCCACAAGAACCTGCAGATCCATTGGCAGAATAGGTGCACCAATGTCAGTGTTCTCACTCAGGCCAACATCCCCAGCATTGAAGCTTTGACCACGCTCGATCAGCTCTGATGGATGGGTCACATCGTCCGCATACCCGATACGAGACTCCCAAACCAAACGCTCTACTCGGAGCTCCGACACGGCAGGAGAGCCCCAGGTGGGCAGAGGAAACGCTTCAAGGACACCCTCAAAGCCTCCTTGAAAAAGTGCAACATCCCCTCTGACACCTGGGCATCTCTGGACCAAGACCGCTCAAAAGTGGAGGAGAAGCATCCGGGAAGGCGTCGAACACCTCGAGCCTCTTTGCCGGGACAAGCAGAAGCCAAGCGCGGGCAGCGGAAGGAGCGCACGTCAACCGAAGCCTAAGAAGAAGAGAAGAGAAGAAGAAGAAATGAATGTGAGTAAGTGAGATGAGGAAGAAAGAATAACAGGAAAAGAAAAGTACTAGCCCTAAAGTTGGGGAAGAACTCGAGCTCATCCTTCCCTAGTCCTTTCTATGCTTATCATTATTATGATTTTGAGAGTGGTCACTACAAAACTGAAGAGCTTCAAGTCACTGGTCTCTCCTCCTGTGTGGTTTTGCTTCCTCTTGTATGTGCTTTACAGCCAATTAATTACTTTTGAAGTGTACTCACTGTTGTAATGTAGGAAACGCGGCAGCCAATTTACACACAAGTTCCCACAAACAGCAATGTGATAATGACCAAATAATCTGTTTTTATAACAATGTTGTTTGAGGGATAAATATTGGCCAAGACACCGGGAGAACTCCTTGCTCTTCTTCGAAATAGTACCATGGGATCTTTTGCATATACATGAGAGGGCTGACGGGGCCTTGGTTTAACATCTCATCCGAAAGACAGCGGCCTAGAAATTCAGTGCCCTTAGCGCCGATTTTGCGGCGCTAGAGGGCCTAGCGCTGCAATTGGCGCCGGCGCCTAAGTTGCCTGGGGCCCTTCCGCCGCGGTAGACCGGTAGCGCTGCGCCGGCACCGATGACGTCATCGGTGTGCGCAGCGTCCCGGTTGCCATGCCGACGGGCCCCAGCGCCGAAATTCAGTTGCGGCCGCCTCGCCCGTGGCAGCCGCAACTAAGACTCTGGCAACAGAGTCCAACATGTTTTTGCGCCAGCGCATTAAAGGCCCCGCGGCGGCCGGCCGCTTTCCCGCCGGCCGCCTGGCCGCAGCTCCCTCCCCGGACTTCCCCGCCCCCCCCCCCCGGAACAGAAGCAAACCCGGCACTTGTCCGAGGTGCCGGGCTCATTTTTAAAAAGATTTTCGCGGGCCGCGGCCGGGTGCAGGCAGCTCCTCCTTAAGGGAAGGAGGAGGCCTGCACTTCCCGAACCTGCCGCACCGCAGCGGGCGCCGCAGCGCCGGAATAGCGCCAAAATTCAGCGCGTTGCGCCAGTTTTCAGGCGCAAACAGCTCTCAGCAGCGCCGGCAGCCGTTTGGGCGCAGAACTATTGAATTTTGGGCCCGACCAGCGTGACTTAGCTCCGGCACTAACTTCCGGCGCTAAAGCCCTGGCTGCGCCAAAACTCAATTTCTAGGCCAGCATCTCTGACAGTGCAGCACTCTTTCAATACCGCAGTGTCAGCCTAGATTTTGTGCTCAAGTTCCTGGAGTGGGACTTGAGTGACAGCACCACCACTGAGCCACAGCTGACATCTCTGAAGTCCTGTTGAGACATTGTATGTTTGACGAGCACATATATTGATATTCAAGTGCCCATCCTACATCCCAACAGGCATGTGAGTAAATGAATATACATCATGCACCAAGGTTTTCTTGGAAGGTTGCTCTCTGGACACACCTTTACAGATGTAAACATGCCAACAGTTCCAGGTGCAGATAGAAAGTGTGCCCTGCTACATTATGGACATGCATCTGAAGCTATAGGAGAGCTGGAAGGTTGTCTGAGTGCTTTCAATGTGACTGCAGTCAAGATGTAACAGTTGAGAGGACATTCCTCTCTGGCATACTTACTTTGCCCATCCATTTTATATAGTGAGAAGCTGAGAGGATTGGCAGATCTTCTCGGCCAGCAAATTTCTTCGCAAGTTCACTGAATGTTTTGAGTCTGAATTTACCCTGCCTGCCACCTTCTCCCATGCAGTCTACACTGCTGTCCTGTGGCGACAGTGCTCAGGAGAGCTGATTAGGGCAATCCTCCCTTTGCCCGTTACCTGACTCGGGCGCTTCATAGCTGTATATGTGAAGCATGGGCTTTTCACCTGCAGCTGCTCCATTGTTTTGTAATATTTCCAGGGTCTGTAGAATGTTGGCTGCCAAAAAGAAACCTCTTATTTAAATGGCTGCTGCAAACCCCTTTAAAATCTTCAGTGGCACTGGAAATTGAACGATCTCCTTGGTGGAGGGAGGAGGGCAGGGGGTGGTGTGGCAAGGCCCAACCAGACTTGTGCTCACTGTGAATATTAAATTAGGGCTGATCCCAGAAGTTCTGTCAGGTGGGCCGTGCACAGGTAATGTGGGTGCAAAGCATTCCGCTTCAAAAAAGCTGAAATCAGAAAATCCACCCTCAGTAGTATTTTACACCCTTAGTCACACTATGGTTTTCACCACTTTAGCTTTTTTAGAATTTTTCACTCAATGAAGGTTGGTGATGAACGCCAATCCCAATATTTACTACATTATACATGAAACAATTGATGGGTTTAGAAGCTATTAAAATATAACATTGCAATTGAGAGGATTTTAAGATGTCATAAATTAGAATAGGAAATTTTCTATGGCGTACACATGTCTGAACTTTAGCATTATATTGCTGTTGTTAACAGCTTCCTACCTGTATGACAATTTTTTTAATGGTGCATACACAATTTTACTGTCCATGAAAGTGGAAATTCCATGTGAATTATTTGTGTTCCAAGCTGTCTCGGGGCATCATTGAGTCATATTTGTTGATGTGTAATCAACTGCATATCAGTCCTGTCACTGGTAGGCGAACACCATGATTTAACCTGTTTTACAGTGAAATATTGAGTTATTCACTATCATTGCTATTGTGTAAAAGATATCTAATCAACGACGGTGGTTCACCAGTGTTCATGTCACAAGCTGCGTAATCCACAAATGTCACGCGCACAAATACATTCCGGCAGTTATTTACACAAGTGGAAGAATACATGAGACTGACTATCAGTGATGAGTGGTCCCGGGAAGACCCATCCATGCAATCAAAGACAGCCTTTAAATTAAATTAATTGTAGGATGTTGTGCCAAGCTGCCACCTGTCAGGCAATAATTCACGTGCATGTTTTATTTTCGTTTTTCATGTGAATCATCATCACTCCACTAGGCAAGCAAATGATTACCTTTGACCTGTGCAATAAAATTATGAATATATTTAATTAATATAAGAAAATTATTGCCACAACAGAGCTTTAAAGCTTACCTTTTTTCATTTTATTGGAATCTAATTTTATCCAAAAGGAGTGCATGAGGGTGTGTGTGAAAGTATGCGGGAGAGAGCTCGGTTTTACTGAGGGGGAGGTGACTCAAGGCATGGATACTAACAGTTTTCTTTAGTTTCTTTCATTTCCCAATAATAATTACTACGATACTTCAGGTTTGACCGTCTCCTTCCCCCTTATAATGGTGGCTCCAAAGAGTAACTACTGAAGAAGTAAGGTTTTCTAACAGGGGCAGGTCAGAGCAACTACCAATCCATTACCCAATTTCCTCTTGTTTCTAAGAACATAAAAAAGTCTGAAGGGAGAATCAGTCCATCAAGTCGGCTACATTCAGAGTTCACATGTATTTATCCTATCATGAACTCACCCACCCTCCGCCCCACTCCCTCCCCTGCATCAGTTGGTCCTGTACTTTAAGGAACACTGGGGTCATTTTCACCTTCACCACCTGGGCAATAACTTGGGGGAGCAGATCATCTGCCCATTGTAGAATATGCCCACTTTTTATCCCATTGATTTCAGTAGGATAAAAATCAGGTGTGTTCGACAATGGGCGGACGAGCCATGCAGCCATAGGGGACGATTTTGCCAGCCCTGGGGAGGCGGGTTTGGAGGTGGGACTGCCAGGAAAATGGTAGAATTTGGGGGCGGGTGCCCAACCCGCCCACAACCTGCCTCCATGCCATCTTCCTAGGAGGTGGGTAGCCGTCCTGGGCCGGGTCCCGTCTCCTTGGAGGCAGAAAGGGATTAAAGCCTATTAGCAGGTAGTTAACAGGCAGAAAATAGGATTATCCCCTTTTTGTCCTCACAAGTGTGGGCTTCCCGAAGGCTCCGAAACCCGCCACCTCAGCGAGGCGAGTACTGGGTCTGCAGGGGTCTGAGGGATGCAAAAGTGTGGTATGAAGTTAAGTGATGGGTGCACGAATGGAGAGGTGAGTATCTGAGGTAAGTGCAAAGTGTTAGTAAAAGTGTACTTACCTTTGTTTCTTGCTGCAGGCTTCAGTCGGTGTGTATGTGGAGAGTCTTGGACCTCCGCTTTGGGGTTGACAGGTGGCCGTTGCATTCTCAGAGGCAACAACCATCTCATTTCTGTAAAAGAACGAAGTTTGATGAGGTCTTGAATTCAAGACCTCATCAAACTACAGAGAATGTCCCTGTTTGACAGCTGTCAAACGATGACAATTCATCTGTCAAAAATTTGCTGGGCAGGCTTAACAAGGTCAATCAAGGGGAAATAGCGTGGGTTGGCCACAAATCGATGGAGTCGGGACATCGACCCGCCAAGCAGCAGTCCCGCCTCCAACGCGTCCCCATTGGCAAAATCACCCCCTAGTATCCCCCAGGTGGTGAAGGTGAAAATTACCCCCACTAATTTTTTTCCTACCTTCCTTGAAGCAAAAAATCAATCAGTGTTGTTAATATTGATATACTCCTCAATCCAATAGATACAACACTTGTAGAGTCAACTTCAGCCTTCAGCTGTAGATTCAAATGACATTCATCCAAAGTAGGGAGAAGGTAGGTTGACTAAATAAATAGATTTGAACATTGAAAACAGGCCTCTATAGCCAGGTTAAGATGGTACTTTTGCCCTCTTCACACCACTGGGTGTAACCATAAGAAATGGCTGCCAGAGATACACTTGGGTGAATCTTTAAATATGTATACTTAATAGATACTGGGTGAAATCCAGAATTATTAAATCAGTCAAAACAGATATACTGTCAACAGTAGCCCACTACTGAATGGTAAGAGCAAAGTTTACCTCAATGACATTGTAAACCTTTTGAAGATCTGACTGTTCATATGAATGGAGGATTGGAACTCAGAAAAGGCCAATTTGGATAAAACAAATTGTCGGAAAATGCCTAAATATCCCAACATGTAATGTAACAAGCATTCGCGATGCTGAGGACGTCATGGATAACACATTTAGGGAGTTGGTCACACCGCAGGTAAAGGCTGCACAGGCAGGAAGAGAATGGGTGACCACCAGGCAGAGTAGTAAGCGCAGGCAGGTAGTGCAGGGGTCCCCTGTGGCCATCCCCCTCTCAAACAGATATACCACTTTGGATATTGTTGGGGAGGATGGCTTATCGGGGGAAGGCAGCAGCGGCCAACTTCCTGGCACCGTGGGTGGTTCTGCTGCACAGGACAGGAGGAAAAAGAGTGGGAGAGCTATAGTAATAGGGGATTCTATTGTAAGGGGAATAGGTAGGCGTTTCTGCGGCCGCAAACAAGACTCCAGGATCATATGTTGCCTCCCTGGTGCAAGGGTCAAGGATGGTTCAGAATGGCTGCAGAACATTTTGGAAGGGGAGGGTGAACAGCCAGTTGTCGTGGTGCATATAGGTACCAACGATATAGGTAAAAAACGGGATGAGGTCCTAAAAGCTGAATATAGGGAGGTAGGAGGTAAATTAAAAAATAGGACCACAAAGGTAGTAATCTCAGGATTGCTACCAGTGCCACGTGCAAGTCAGAGTAGAACTAGAAGGATATTTCAGATGAATACGTGACTAGAGGAATGGTGCAAGGGGGAGGGATTCAAATTCCTGGGACATTGGAACCGGTTCTGGGGGAGGTGTAACCAGTACAAACCAGACGGTTTGCACCTGGGCAGGACCGGGACCGACGTCCTAGGGGGAGTGTTTGCTATTGCCCTGGGGGAGGGTTTAAACTAAAATGGCAGGGGGTTGGGAACCTGAGCAGGGAGACAGAGGAAAGGGAAACAAGGATATAAGCAAAAGAAAGGAAGGAGAAAAACAAAGGTGGCAGTCAGAGAAATCAAGGGTTTAAATCAAACATGGCCACAGTAAATAATAATTCTAAAAGGTCTAAGAGTGTTAAAAAAAACAAGCCTAAAAGCCTTGTGTCTTAATGCGAGGAGCATTCATAATAAGGTGAATGAATTAGCTGCGCAAATAGAGGTAAACGGATATGATATGATTGGGACTACGGAAACCTGGCTCCAGGGTGACCAAGGCTGGGAACTCAACACCCAGGGGTATTCAATATTCAGGAAAGATAGGCAACAAGGAAAAGGAGGTGGGGTAGCATTGCTGGTTAAAGAGGGGATTGACACAATTGAAAGGAAGGATATTAGCTCTGATGATGTGGAATCTGTATGGGTAGAACTGAGAAATACCAAGGGGCAGAAAATGTTAGTGGGAGTGGTATACAGACCTCCAAAAAGTAATGCGGAGGTTGGGGATAGCATTAAACGGGAAATTAGAGTTGCGTGCAATAAGGGCACAACAGTTATCATGGGTGACTTTAATCTACATATAGATTGGGCTAACCAAATTAGTAACAATACTGTGGAGGAGGAATTCCTGGAGTGTATGCGGAATGGTTTCCTGGACCAATATGTCGAGGAACCAACTAGAGATCAGGCCATCTTAGACTGGATATTATGTAATGAGAAAGGATTCATTAGCAATCTTGTTGTGTAGGGTTGCAAAATTCTGGGAATTTTTAAAAGAGGAAACTTTCCATGGGAATTTTTGGGAATTTATGGGAATTTTGGGAATTTATGGGAATTTATGGGAATTTTGAGTTTTTTTGCACACTGATGGTTTTTGTCTCTGACCCTTATATTATCTTTGTCGTCAAAATAGACATACTGTTCCATACAAATAAAAACAGGCTTTCAAAACTTTATTTAGGTTATAATTTTGAACTTTATTGAACCCCCACAAAAAAGACCCATCTAAAAAAAAAGAGCGTCAGCTTATTTAGCCTGTAATTTGTCCTTATTTTGTCCCTTTGAGTCTTCTACTCATGAGTCTTCTGAGTCTTCTACTCCTCATTGCTCCTCCTGATTCTCTGACTCTGGCTCTGACGTGTCCATTTCCTCCTCTGTGTCAGTGTCTAGCTGTGTGGTGGACACTTCTGTATCTGGCTCAATAAGTTGTAGGTTCGCCCGGATAGCCACCAGTTTCTCCACTCTCTTGCTAGTCAGTCTGTTGCGCACCTTTGTATGCGTATTCCCAAAAAGTGACCAGTTTCGTTCAGAGGCCACTGATGAAGGTGGGATTTGGAGTATCACCGATGCAATAGGTAACAGGGCCTCAGATGCACAAAGTCCCTTCCACCAGGTATGTGCACTGATATGCTTGCATGATTCCCATATCCCATCCCCATTCCAAAGACCTTGCTTGGTAGAGAACTTTGCCAGACTTCCCAGAACTTTGCCCACAATCAGATTGAGATGGTGTGAGAGGGTAGAAATCACACTGTAAGCGCTGTTGATCTGTTCTCCAGAAAGTATTGGTCTCCCAACATGCTTTGGGTCCAGCATGTATGCTGCAGCATGAATCGGCTTGACACAAAATTCTTGACGCGTCTGTATGAATTGAACAATTGCCTTCTCCTCTGCTTTGAGCAGCAGGGATGTGGGTAGGGCAATGCTGATTTGTTCTTTTAAATCAGTAAAAAGCCTGAGAACATCTGACAAGACAGCGTCATCTCCTTCAATCTGAGCAATTGCAGATGCTACTGGTGAGAGTAGTTTAATGGCTGCTAACCACTCTCTCCCAAAACACATCATCCAGCAATATTTTCTTGATGGTGGTTTCCATATCCCCAGACTGGGATATTGCCATTTCTTGCAGCGACTCCTTACCCTCCAGAAGGCTGTTGTACATTATGACAACACCACCCCATCTAGTGTTGTTGGGCAGCTTCAGTGTGGTGTTCTTGTTCTTTGTCATTTGCTTGGAGTTGTAGGTTGCTGCAACTACTTGTTTTCCCCTGACATACTTAACAACTTGCTTGGCTCTCTTGTACAGTGCTTCCATGGTTCTCAAACCCATGATGTCCTTGAGGAGCAGGTTAAGCCCATGAGCTGCGCACCCAATAGACGTAATATGAGGGTAGGCCTCCTCCACTTGAGCCCAAGCAGCCTTCATATTCGCAGCATTGTCAGTAACTACTGCAAAGACCTTTTGTGATCCAAGATCGTTGATGACCACTTTCAGCTCATCAGCAATGTATGTGCCTGTGTGTCTGTTGTCCTTTGTGTCTGTGCTCTTCGTTATCGTTATCGCTATCATTTCTTTGAGCTTTCCTTGGACTCTGTTATACTCAGCCTCCAGCAAATAAGTAGACAAAGCATGTCTGGTGGGAGGACAGTATGCAGGGCGAATAACATTGAAAAATCTCTTCCAGTACACATTGGCTGTGAGCATGAGGGGTGAGCCTGTTGCATATACAGCTCGAGCAAGGCACTCATCTTCATTCTTCTGGCTATGGTTATCCATTGTATCAAAGAACCTTCCAAGTGGGCCAGGAGTTGCTGATGATAAGGAGCCTGATGCTGAATGAGAACCATCATCTTCTTGAATGGAAGCAGAGGAACTCTGGGCTGACTGCTGTGAGCTTTGAGTGAAGTTGTTGCATTTGGATAAATGCTGCTGCATCTTTGTGGCATTCTTTACATATGGCTTTCTACAGTGTTTGCACATGTACACAGTCTTTCCATCTTTAATGCCTGGGGTAAAATGCTTCCACACATCCGACGGTAAACGTGGCATTGTTCTATGCAGAGAAATAAAGGGCATTCATCTCTGTGTTGAACTGCAGTCGATCAGCATGATTGCAACAGGGTGAGTACATTTTTGCTGATGCTCCATGTGATGGAAGCATGACCTGTACACACACGACGCTACATCACCAATAGTGTATTATTTTGTATATTTTAAATTGAAGGACAACAGAGTTCAACAAGTAACTGGTTTATTTGGTATAAAGTCTGATTTACTTACTGCATCATCACAACATCAGCAGAAAACAAAATGACTTCCCTCAGGACCCCTAACCTGGATCTTAAAAAAACTATAGCAGTCTTACAGATGCCTGCAGGCCAATCACAATTCGATATGCAAATATTACAAATAGAGGGAGCTAATCGCTCATCCACTCATCCAACCAATCAGGACACATTTGTTCACAGTCACACACAAAACTTGTAATTATTAAAACAAGCCAAGTAAGAAGATAAACATATATTGATTAAGAAATTCCTTAATAATTAAGATTCCATCTCTGTTAGTAATTTTAAGAGAGGACCTGTGGAAAAAAAAGAAAGAAATACAAAAAAAACAGTATTATGCTAGCATGTGCTTTTTTGGGCAAAATTCCCAAAATTCCCAAGCTAAACTTCCCGTGGAAAATTACCGGAAATTTACCGGAAGCTTTCCACCCCTTTGCAACCCTATTGTTGTGTGAGGCCACTTTGGTAGGAGCGATCATAATATGATAGAATTCTTCATTACAATGGAGAGTGAAGTAGTTGACTCAGAGACTAGGGTCCTGAATTTAAATAAGGGAAACTACAATGGTATGAGGCACGAGTTGGGTAGGATTGATTGGGGAATGTTACTCAAAGGGTTGACGGTGGATAGGCAATGGCAAACATTCAAAGATCGCATGGATGAACTACAGAATTTGTTCATCCCTGTTTGGCATAAAAATAAAACAAAAAAGGTGACTCAACCGTGGCTAACAAGTGAAATTAGGGATAGCATAAGATCCAAGGAGAAGACATATAAATTGGCCAGAAAAAGCAGTAAACCTGAGGATTGGGAGCAGTTTAGGATTCAGCAAAGGAGGACAAAGGGATTAATTAAGAGGGGGAAAATAGAGTATGAGAGTAAGCTTGCAGAGAACATAAAAACTGACTGTAAAAGCTTTTATAGATATGTGAAGAGAAAAAGATTGGTGAAGTCAAGCGTAGGTCCCTTGCAGTCAAAATCAGGGGAATTTATAATGGGGAACAAAGAAATGGCAGGCCAAATAAATACATACTTTGGTTCTGTCTTCACAAAGGAGGACACAAATAACCTTCCAGAGATGTCGGGAACATAGGGTCTAATGAGAGGGAGGAACTGAAAGAAATCAGTATCTGTAGGGAAATGGTGTTAGGGAAATTGATGGGATTGAAGGCTGATAAATCCCCAGGGCCTGATAATCTACATCCTAGGATACTTAAGGAAGTGGCCCTAGAAATAGTAGATGCATTGCTGGTCATCTTCCAAAATTCGATAGACTCTGGAACAGTTCCCATGGATTGGAGGGTAGCTAATGTTACCCCACTATTCAAAAAAGGTGGTAGAGAGAAAACGGGGAATTATCGACCGGTAAGCCTGACATCGGTAGTGGGGAAAATGCTAGAGTCCATTATAAAAGATGTAATAGCAGAGCACTTGGAAAACAGTGACAGGATCGGACAAAGTCAACATGGATTTACAAAAGGTAAATCGTGCTTGACTAATCTACTGGAATTTTTTGAGGATGTAACTGGTAGAATAGATAAGGGAGAACCAGTGGATGTGGTGTATTTGGACTTTCAGAAGGCTTTCGATAAGGTCCCGCATAAGAGATTAGCGTGTAATGTTAAGGCACATGGGCTTGGGGGCAAGGTACTGACTTGGATAAAGAACTGGTTGGCAGACAGGAAGGAAAGATTTGGAATAAATGGCTCTTTTTCCGAGTGGCAGGCAGTGACTAGTGGGGTACCACAGGGATCGGTCCTAGCACCCCAGCTAATCACAATATATATAAATGATCTAGACGAGGGAACTAAATGTAATATCTCCAAGTTTGCAGACGACACAAAGCTGGGTGGGCGTGTGTGCTGTGAGGAGGATGCCGAGAAACTCCAGTATGATTTGGACAGGTTGGGTGATTGGGCAGAAGCATGGCAGATGCAGTATAATGTTATCCACTTTGGTGGCAAAAACAGGAAGGCAGATTATTATCTGAATGGCAATAGATTGGGAGAAGGGGAAGTGCAACGAGACCTGGGTGCCCTTGTGCACCAGTCGCTGAAGGTAAGCATGCAGGTGCAGCAGGTGGTTAAGAAGGCAAATGGTATATTGGCCTTCGTAGCGAGAGGGTTCGAGTACAAGAACAAGGATGTCTTGCTGCAGTTGTACAGGGCCTTGGTGAGACCACACCTTGAGTATTGTGTGCAGTTTTGGTCACCTTATCTGAGGAAGGATGTTCTTGCCATGGAGGGAGTGCAGCGAAGATTCACCAGACTGATACCTGGGATGGCAGGAATGACGTATGAGGAGAGATTGGGTTGATTGGGCTTGTACTCGCTGGAGTTTAGAAGAATGAGAGGGGATCTCATTGAAACTTATAAAATTCTAACAGGGCTGGACAGACGGGATGCAGGAAGGATGTTCCCGATGGCCGGGGAGTCCAGAACCAGGGATTACTGTCTAAGGATAAGGGGTAAGCCATTTAGGACAGAGATGAGGAGGAATTTCTTCACCCAGAGAGTGGTGAACCTGTGAAATTCTCTACCACGGAAGGCAGTGGAGGCCAATTCATTAAATATATTCAAGAAGGAGTTGGATATATTTCTTAAGGCTAAAGGGATCAAGGGATATGGGGTGAAGGCAGGGACAGGGTACTGAATTTGGATGATCAGCCATGATCTCATTGAATGGCGGAGCAGGCTTGAGGGGCCGAATGGCCCACTCCTGCTCCTATCTTCTATGTTTCTCAGTATAATGAGCTCCGTTCAGGATGATATTAAAATGCAGAATATGACAAACAGTCCAGTGTGATCGCCGCCATAATAGTTCATAGGAAGCAATATACTTGGGCCGAGAAATTCGGTTGTTAGCGCCGGCGATTAGCGCCTAATGAGTCCGAAATGTGGGGCGTTACCCAATGTTCGGGCGGGCGCAATGAAGATAGCGACACCTCCCATATTGACTATACATTTAACGCCTGCGCTAACTGTTAGCGCGCGCCCGCGTGCGCAGGCAGATCATGACGTCATTTCAGTGTGCAACGCCTTTTAGGCGCCCCTGACCGGATATTCGGTGGCACCCGGAACCTTTCCGCCTAGCGCTATTAGTGACAGTTCGATGGAACTTTACCAGGCCCTTCTCGGAGTTGGGTGGCGCTATTTAAAGGGGACAGCTCTAGTATAAAAGCTGCTGGAGAGAGTTGGTGAGCTACTGTTGAGCAGATTTTTTTGGATTTAGCCTTAGAATACTTGGGACCTTCAGACCTGTCCGGAGCAGTTGGAGCACTACACCTAACAGCGTTTTGCCCAACTGGCATCGGAATGGGAGCTGCTTTGGAGGGCCACGTCCTCATGGCCGGATACATTGAAGGGGCACAGAGACGGCGGGAGAGAGAGCCGGGATTGGCCAGAAGGAGGAGGGGCAATGGAGGTCGGCCAATCCGAGGGTACGCTGCGAGGGTATTCAGGCAGCAGGTGTCATACCTTGCCATGTCGGAGGAGCAGTGTGTTCGAAGGCTCCGATTCGGTAAGGAGGTTGCAACTGAGCTGTGCCACCTGCTTGCTGAGGATCTGCAGCTGCGTCTACGGTGCAGGACCTCTCTGTCGATGGCCGTCAAAGTGACTGTTGCCCTCAATTTCTATGCCAGCGGATCCTTTCAGTCAGCCACTGGGGACATTGCGAATATCTCTCAGTTTGCAGTGCATTGTTGCATCCGGCAAGTGACAGCTGCCCTTTACAGAAGAAGGCGTCAATTCATCACCTTCCCTCTGACCCTGGAGAAGCAGGCGGAGCGCGCGCAGGGCTTTGCTGCTATTGCGGACTTCCCCATGGTGCAGGGGGCGATTGATTGCACACACGTGGCTTTGCGGGCGCCATTACTGAATCCTGAGGACTTCCGCAACCACAAGGGGTTCCACTCCCTCAATGTGCAGCTGGTCTGTGACCACTGCCAAATGATCATGGCAGTCAACGCCCAATTCCCAGGGAGCAGCCACAATGCAGTCATCCTGCGGCAGACCTCAGTTTGTGACCTTTTTGAGGGGCCGGCTCACCCACGAGGCTGGCTTCTTGGGGACAAGGGCTATCCTCTCTGCCCATGGCTCATGACACCACTCCGTTTGGCCGCCACCCCAGCAGAAGAGCTGTACAACAGCAGCCATCAGGCGACCAGGAACATTGTGGAGCACACTATTGGTGTGCTCAAACAGCGTTTCCGCTGTCTAGACCATTCGGGGGGAGCCCTGCAGTACTTGCCGGAGCAAGTGGATCACATCGTCGTCGTCTGCTGCATGCTCCACAACTTGGCCATTCGACGCACCCAGCCAATGCCAGCTGTCCCTCAAGGTCCAGCAGAGCAGGCGGACGAGGAGGAGGAGGAGGAGGATGAGCAGGCGGATGAGGAGGAGGAGGAGGAGCATGCGGACGAGGAGGAGGAGGAGGAGGAGGAGGAAGATGGGAGGGCTCCTGAAAGTGGAAGGGCCATCCGTCAGAGGCTCATCAGGACTTGGTTCGAGGCCCCTCTGACGGAATGATGGGTGTCATTCGTCCTGCGCACTTCGGATCTTTCAAAACCTCTGAAGGCCAGCATGACTGTAAATAGTAACGTGTACCATTGCAAATTAAAACTTTTCTTTATTGTCAAAAAAGTCCTTCCTTCCAGCATAACAACGTCATGTCAACAGAAACCATAACTAACAAAATAACAGTTAACTCTTCGGCAAAGCCGCAAAACTAAACAAACCATTTCCAACAATCAGAACAGGTGATCAGTGAGAGCAGTGAAAGTATGGCCAGAGGGGGCAGTATCGGAGCTTCAGGATTGCTTCAAACGCACTGATTGGGGCATGTTTGCCCATAATGACATAGAGGAATATGCATCCACAGTGCTATTCTACATTAACAGCTGCGTCGAGGTCGTCACGACCCATAAAAATATCAGGGCATACCCCAACCAGAAACCCTGGATGAACGGAGAGGTCCGCTCACTGTTGAAAGCACGTGACGCAGCATTTAAATCTGGCGACGCGGTGGCTTACAGTGCAGCTAGGACCAACCTAATAAAGGGTATCAGGACTGCCAAAAGGAAACAGACACTGCAGATAGAGGATCATTTCCACAACAACTCGGACCTCCGGCGCATGTGGCAAGGCATCCAGTCCATCACTGACTACAAGGGCAAAAACACCAGCCCGCCGGTTAGCGATGCCTCCCTTCCGGAGGAGCTTAACAACTTCTATGCTCGCTTCGACAGGGACAACAGGGAGCCGGCTACCAAAGCCTTGCCACCCCCGGAAGACCAGGTGCTCACTCTGTCGACCTCCGACATAAGGGGTGTTCTACGCGGAGTGAACACACGAAAGGCTGCTGGACCGGATAGCATCCCTGGACGGGTACTCAAGGAATGTGCTGATCAGCTGGCTGATGTCTTCACCGCCATCTTCAATCTGTCATTGGCCCAGGCAGTAGTCCCTACATGCTTCAAGACCGCTACCATTATTCCTGTGCCAAAACAAACGGCTGTGACGTGCCTGAACAACTATCGACCTGTTGCACTCACACCCATCATAATGAAGTGTTTCGAGAGACAGGTCCTGGCTCACATCAAAGCCAGTGCTCCCGCCTCTCTTGACCAACACCAGTTTGCCTATCGTGCAAACAGATCAACGGAGGATGCAATCACAACTGCTCTACACTCGGCACTGAATCACTTAGATGGTAAAGAGACCTACATCAGAATGCTGTTCATAGACTACAGCTCAGCATTCAACACTATCGTCCCCAACAAGCTGGCCACCAAGCTCCAAACTCTTGGCCTGAACACTTCCCTCTGCAACTGGACCCTGGACTTCCAAACAAACAGACCCCAGTCTGTCAAATTAGGTAACCACACCTCCCCCCCCCCTGACCCTGAACACGGGGGCCCCACAAGGATGTGTGCTGAGCCCCCTCCTCTACTCCCTCTTCACCCACGACTGTGTGGCTGTTCATGGTTCCAACACCATCATCAAGTTTGCGGATGATACCACGGTAGTAGGCCAGATCACCAACAACGATGAGTCAGCCTACAGGGAGGAGGTCCAGCATCTCGTGAAGTGGTGCGCCGATAACAACCTGGCCCTTAACATCAAGAAAACCAAAGAAATCATTGTGGACTTCAGGAAGTCTAAAGGCGGAAGTCACACCCCCATCCACATCAATGGGGCTGTGGTGGAAAGGGTGGACAGCTTTAAGTTCCTCGGAGTCCACATCACGGAAGACCTCTCCTGGTCCCTCAATACCTCCTCTCTGGTGAAGAAGGCCCAGCAGCGCCTATATTTCCTAAGGAGGCTGAAGGGATGTAACCTGTCACCCCTGATCCTCTCTAACTTTTACCGCTGCACAATAGAGAGCATCCTGACAAACTGTATCACAGTATGGTATGGCAGCTGTAGCTACTATGACCGGAAAGCCCTGCAGCGGGTAGTCAAAACTGCCCAACGCATTACCGGCACCCGGCTACCGACCATAGAGCACATATACCAGAAACGCTGTTTACGGCGGTCACGGTCCATCATCAAAGACCCTACCCACCCCAGCCACAGTCTGTTCACCCTCCTGCCATCTGGGAGACGCTACAGATGCATTCGCACCCGTACGACCAGATTTAGGAACAGCTTCTTTCCCAGGGCTGTCATCCTACTGAACTCCACAAATAAACTCTAAAGCCTGCACATCTACCAATGCACTTTATTATGGTTATGTTTATGTTAATGTATTACAAGCCAAATGTATGTTGAATGTTTAAATGTCTTAATCTAAATGTACACTCTCGGGAGCCGCAAGCCTACATTTCATTGTACTGCACTTGTGCACTAACAATGACAATAAAAGTTGATTTGATTTGATTTGATTTGAGGTGAGGGAGTCCTTGAATTTGGCCAAAGAAATGTCACAGCACCTCCCTCTACTGCTGGCCCCTTGATGGAGAATGACTTCTCTTTCGCGGTCGGCCCCTTCCCTCCCTGCTGCTCCTACGTAATTGAACCCCAGTGGCGGGGTCAAGGCTGGGGGACGCCTGCTGACTGTGTGGAAGCGCAGAAGCCCCTGAGGGACGACCTGGACGACCTCTGGTCTTGGAGGGTGCGGAGGCTGGCTGCTTGATCTGGGCATGGCTGGAAGCAGTGTGCCCTGCAGGTGGTGGCAGCTGCACTGCAGACGTACCAGCGGTGGCATGAGCAATGGTCACCTGCTGAGAGAGGACACCTGCACCATGGTCGGATGACACGCTGGCTCTCTGAGGGGACCGGTTCGGCTCATCCGCCACAATCGACTGCTCCACTGATTCCTGGCCTCGTATGGTACTGGAAGGGCCCGGGGTGATCCTAGCTGATGCAGTGAGAGTTCGCGTTGCCTCAATCTGGGTGTGGACGAGGCCAGCAAGTGACTGCATGGCAGCAGTGAGGACCTGTGTGGCAGGTGCCAGTGCTTCGGAGAAGCCCAGGACAGTTCTTTCCATTGCTTCGGACAAGGCCGGAGCAGTCCGTTCCACTGCCTCGGACAAGCCCTGGACAGACCTTTCCAGGGGTTGTCCGAAGCTCTGAACAGTCCTTTCCACAGCAGCCTCGAAGCCCTGGACAGTCCTCTCCATTGCTGCCCTGAGGCCCTGGACAGTCCTCTCCATTGCTGCTCCGAAGTCCAGCACACACTTTGCCAGTGTTTCTATCGACTGAGGCATCCTCCCCACTGCAGCCATCAGCTCAGTGTGCCTGAGCCGGGCCTGGGTGCTCATTTCAGCCAGGCTACGCACCTCCTCTGCACTCTGTGCAGCAGTCATCACTCCCTGCCTTGCCCTCCGGGGAGCCGGTGGCCGAACTTGCCTACCCCCCTCGCGTTGCTGCAGGCCGCTTGTTCCGGCAACTGGCTCATCATCAGAGCACCCCCCCTCCCCTCCAGGGAACTACTATCCCCAGTCTGCAGATGTGTAGGCTCCCCTGAGGCTGGAACGGATGCTCCGGCTTCCTCCTGATCCTCACCTCCGGAGGCACTGGCACTGGCAGCTTCAGGGCGCAGATCCCGAGTTGGTGATGCAGCATCTGAAAGCAGGGAGGTCGAAGAGTGGCTTTAGCAAAAGGACAGGTTGGCGGCAAGGCATGCCAGATTGCGGCAAGGCTCTGACATGGCTGCACACTGAGAAAGCATGCTGGCGGGGGGACCAAGTGGAAGGAGACAGCTGAAAAAGGTGAGAGCCTTACCCTCGCTGTCGACAATGGGGTCAGCAGCTGCAGTGGTAACAGGACCACACAGACGTCCTCCAAGAATCTGGTGCACTCTCTCCTCGAGATCCGTGAGAGTGACCACTTGTGGAGGTCCGCCACCGGTTCGAAGCTGGTCCTTGCGGATCATCGCCAGCTTGGACTGCAGGGGAAAGAAGGGGAAGTTCTGTTACATGATGCCCTGAGTGATCATCTCATGCCCCCCATGGTGCAAGAACCCTTACATGATGCCTTGAGTGATCATCTCATGCCCCCCATGGTGCAAGAGCCCTTACATGATGCCTTGAGTGATCATCTCATGCCCCCCATGGTGCAAGAGCCCTTACATGATGCCTTGAGTGATCATCTCATGCCCCCCATGGTGTAAGAGCCCTTACATGATGCCTTGAGACATCTGTCCATGTGTGTGCCCAGAAAGGGCCATGGGTGCTTGCTGACAGATGGCCATTGGGGCATCATGGTTACAGGGTGCGCGAAGTCAGGTGCAGATGGAGGGAATCAGAAGTTTGCATAAACAACACTCACCCTAACGACCCGAGTGAGGTCGTTGAATTTCTTCCTGCACTGAACAGGGCTCCTGGTCACCATGCTGCTGGAGTTGACCCTCTGACAAACATCCCTCCAAGCTTGGCGGTACTCCTTTTGATTCGGCCTCCTGCCATTGTCAGGATAGAGAACATCTCGACGGCGCTCCACTGCGGACACCAACTGCTCCAGAGCCTCCGTGCTGAAGCGCTCTGCTCTCTGTCTCACCTTCTCCATCTTGACCAAGTTTTTTGTGCCAGAGAAGGGCGAGCGCCGATTCTGAGGCCTACAGGGCGATGAGTGTGGAAGCTGAGGCTGACTGACCCACCCCTTTAAGAGCCGGCCGGCGCCTGGAAGTCTCGTGGTTATCGGTAATTGAGATCACCTGTGCTGCGCCCGTCCGCGCCGATATTGGGTAGCGCCGGAAGTTTTGCGCCTTAGGAGGCCCGTGCAACGTCTGAATTTGCGCCTCAATCCCCTTTGGGGGCGATGCAACCCAATATCATGCCAGGCGGTGATAAGTTTCGTCTGGCTATAAACTTTGCGCAGCGCCATTTCTAACGCCTCAAGCGGGGCTATACCCAATTTCTAGGTCTTGGAGTTTTAAGATAAGAGATTAATCAATTGTGTCCGGAGATAACATTAGGTACCTCTGCCACCTGGTGCAGCAGAGCTTGAACTGCAGCATTGAATCTCCGGACAGCCAGACTCCCTCTTGTGGCAGAATCAACAGAAAAGTGCAGTTTTCCCATTTTTTTTATTTCGCTGGGATTTATTAGTTTAATTTATTTAGGTATTCATGACACTTTAAAGAACATAGATAGTAACGTGTTATGCTAAAGCTTATCGCAAAATTCATGAAAAATCGCCTTTGCTATCATTTTTGACTGTCTATAGCACTATCTTCATTTTTAACATCAATATTTAAGCACCATTTTTGGAAGTCTTGTTTTTCTTTGGGCGCGGGGGGGGGGGGTTCTGTTCAATTTGTAGGAAAGACTGTGGTTGTATTTGCAGCTCGGTTACTGTCATTAGGAGATCGTGCTCATTTCCAAAATTAACATTTTTATAGAAAAGCTTTCTGTGTGACGATGGTAGATTTCAAAGCTATCCAAAAGCACTGCAAACACCGGGAATTTGGTATTCCCGCTGCCCTCCTGTATCCTCCAAATCAACTGTCCTTCAAACGCAAGGGTGTGCGGCTCATCAGTGAGAAATTCTGGATAAAAATATACATTGTAAATTAGGGGAAATATCAGGAGGAAAGCGGATTTAGCTGACAGATTAATAAATCTACCTTACGGCATTCCAAACCACAATTTGCAGCCTATGTCTGTCTGTGCATAATCTTGCAGAGTGGTGTCGGAATGATGTGATTCAGTATCCCATCAGTCAGAAGCTGTATACAATAACGAAATAACAAAGGATTTAACTTATGCTCTATCTTACTGTCCATTTTCTGTTACATCAGTACAGACCTAGTCTAAAGGGGAAAGCATCGGTTCATGTAAACAGTGTTTGAAATTCACTTATGTTCCTATATGACTGACTTCCGTGTTGTTCTTTTTTAAGAAGAAATTTACATAACTCGGTGTCAAAATTAAATTGATTATTTTTTTCTGTTAACTGGGTATCAGCAGAAAAAAATCTTAATTATATACAAGCAAACAAATTGGACTGGGAACATCTTCTGAAAACCATTTTATATAAATACAATGAAGTTTATCTTTGTGATAATGTGGAACTGGCACAAAATGCTAAGAAAATCATAAAATGTGCAGCACTGCAAAGGCAACCTGAGAACTTGTTTCATTTCCTAGCTGGGTTCGGTGATTTATATCCGTAAAGTGTATTACACATCAGTCGGCAGAAGCTGTGATGAACTTCAGGAGTGAGAAAAACTGTGGAAACATAAATGAAATAAAATCCCTGTCGTGTTTCACTGGTGTACGGTTAATTCTGTGAACACAGAGCAAAAGAAATTAAATGGAATTGCACTTTTTTTTGCATTTTTAAAAGTGCTGCTGGCTTTGGCTTATATTTAATAACTCGGTGGTATTTAGTCCAGGATTGCCGTGCCATTCCCCTGTTCCGCTCTGAAAATAGTAGCATTCCAACTTATATCAGTTTGAAAGTCTAGAATAAAACTCACTGTGAATGATTCGAACTGAAGACGGCAGTATGGTATTTGATTAATGCAGTTCGCGTTTTACTGGAGTGAAATATAATTTTAAGAACCCTGCAGTTTGCTGTACATTACATAGAAGTATGATCATGGTATTTTTGGGGGTGGTGGAATACTGACGTTTCAATAAAGGAGATTAATAAAGGTTCATTTATTTTGGCTGAGACTCGATCATTTCTGTTAAAGACCATAATCGCACTACCGTGAAAGTCACCTCAGTCCTATTCAAATAGATTGTGTACTGTCTTAGATTTTTGCTCATAAAATCTTGCTCTTTATGTGGGATAAAATCGGATTCACGCAGAGCTAAAGACAGAGTTAAACAGTCACAAACATGAGGGGTCTTTAGAATTTACAGGCTAGTGTGATCATACTCCTAAGTAATGAATGTGACAAGATTTAGGGCATGAACCGTGACACACTGGAGGTTCTGCAGCATTTGCGAGTGATATTTGTTCGGGAAGTTGTCTTTGCTGAGGTCTCTTTTTTTTACAGTGTATGATATTTTCAAAATGCTAACTTTATGAAATGAATTCTGCAGCTACTTTCTGCCGTTTCTAGAACCCTGCCTTTACATAATTCACAGTGAGCACGATCCCGAAGAATCCATAAAACGCTGCACATTGTATACTGCAAAGTGGCTTGCAGGGATAGAATTCCTATGGGAAGCAAGAGTAAAGCATTAAAATAAAAATGTGTTTATGTTCTTACTGATTACAAGATAAGTGCATATATAAATACTATAAATAAATACAGTTATTTATTTTTATTTGGAACAACAACAACTTGTATTTATATAGTGCCGAGAACGCCCCAAGGTGCTTCACTGGAGCGTTATCAAACAAAATTTGACACCAAGTCACATAAGGAGTTATTATGGTAGAAAGAGGTAGGTTTTAAGGAGTGTCTTAAAGGAGGAAAGAGAGGTGGAGAGGTTTAGGAAGGGATTTCCAGATCTTCAGGCCTTGGCAGCTGAAGGCACGGCCACCATTGGTGGAGCAATTAAAATCGGGGATGCTCAAGAGGCCAGAATTAGAGGAGCGCAGATATCTGAGGGGGGGGGGGGGTTGTAGGGCAGGAGGAGATTACAGAGATAGGGAGGGGAGAGGCCATGAAGGGATTTGAAAACAAGGATGACAATTTTAGAATCGAGGCATTGCTTAACCAGGAGCCACTTTTGGTCAGCAAGCATAGGGGTGATGGGTGAACGCGACTTGGTGAGAGTTAGGATACCGGCAGCAGTGTTTTTGATTACCTTAAGTTTACAGAGGGTAGAACGTGGGAGACCAGCCAGGAGTGCATTGGAATAGTCAAGGCTAGGTGTAACAAAGAAAGAAATACTTGCATTTATATAGCGCCTTTCACGACCACGGGACATCTCAAAACGCTTTACAGCCAATGAAGTACTTTTTTGGAGTGTAGTCACTGTTGTAATGTGGGAAACGCGGCAGCCAATTTGCACACAGCAAGCTCCCACAAACAGCAATGTGATAATGCCCAGATAATCTGCTTATTGCACTGTGCTCCAACATGCATCTTATGACAACTTTCAACAAACAACCTCATGGGTGAGGGTTTCAGCTGCTGAGCTGAGGCAGGGGCGGTGTTGAGCAATGGTCCAGAGGTGGAAATAGGCAGTCTTAGTGGTGGCGTGGATATGTGGTCGGAAGCTCATTTCGGGGTCTAATATGACACCAAGGTTGCGAACAAACTGGTTCAGCCTCAGACAGATGCTAGGGAGAAGGATAAAGTCAGTGGCTAGGGAACAGCGTTTGTGGTGGCATCCGAAGACAATGGCTTCGGCCTTCTCAATATTTAGTTGGAGGAAATTTCTGCTCACCCAGTACTGAATGAGAGAACAGGGATATTTCCAACCATTACCAATTCGAGGGTAGCTGCCATTAATTTCTTTTTTTAAATTTTGTTTCCTGCAAACATTTTTGGACTTTTGAAGAGCCCGATTTTAGGTTCCTTCGCAGAGCAAGAACCGGGCAGCAGTGGCCTGAAAATTGCTGCGCTGTACATTCTGCCTTGTTCCTGCTCCATTCCTGCTTGGGGCCTCCGCATGGGAAGTCCAGTGGCCCACCTCTTTCAGGCATGAGCTAATCATGGTCCTGTGATGTAGGAAGTAATTTAACATTGCCATTTTTGCACACAGCCATCAGCTCATAATTTTAGAATGAACAAACTACAATAAATCATTGGGCCAGAAATTTGGGTTGGAGGCTTCCCGCGGGCGCAAGCCCCCGACCTGCACTTACATAGCGCACCTGCCGTTGTGCTGTGGGGCCGCGTGGGATTCCGATCCTGGGCCTCCTCCAGCTGCCGGTGTGCAGTGCTTGCTTATCCCAGCGGTGAAGTTAGTTCACAGCGTCCCCTGGGGTCATGTGGGCCATGGGGAGCCAATCGGAGCAGGGAATCTCCATTCATAGATTTGACAGAAAGACCTGTCAAATCTATGAATAGAGATCGGCCCCAAAACCTAAGTAAAACTTAAATAATTTTTTTTTTTAAATCACATTTTTAAAATAACTATAAATTACACAAATTAACTATTTTAAACTAAATTTTACATTTTTGAAAAAATTAATTAAAGTTTTTAACGGGGCTAAAATAAACTTACATTTCTTTAAAGTATTTTAAAATGATAAACCTGTGGAAAAAATGTTTTAATTTTACTTAATTAATCTCTTACCTTGTTAAAAGCAGGCCTTGTGCCTGCTTTTTTCACGCGCAGCTGCTAGGGACTTACCTGCATGGAGAAACCTGTAAAAAAATTGGAAGTTCCAGGTCTACGTGCTGCCTCTCCAGCGCACGCGTTTGACCTCCGAACCCCTTCCTTCAAGGGAACGGAAGTTCTGGTTTCCAGCGCATGTGCAGTGCATGCACGAAACCGGCACTTTTGTTGGTCCTACGCATGAGTACACAGCGCCTATTCACCCGTGGGGACCCGAATTTCTGGCCCATTGGCTCAAATGGCACTTGTTTGCTATCAATTTTCTCCCCCCTCCATCTCTTATAAAGGTGCTAGCTCCTTGCTGCACAGCCACAACAGAAACAGAGCTTAATCATGTATCAGAGGGAACATTTCTGTAATGTTTTATATTTGACTTTAGGTAGACAGAGTAATGTGAATTAAAGATTAGCTTTCCATTATCCTTAAAAGAGTATTTTCTGTCTTCGTGTCAGAAAATAAGCAATACACAAAACTCAGCTGATTCAATAAGAGTTGTTATCCTAGATGGTCTTTCTGGTTGACATTGCTAATGTATTCAAAAATTAATTGTATTAGAAGATTACTCGATGCTGGGTCCGCAGCCCCTTTTAAGATGTTAATGTGTGTGAGTTTTCAGACTGGGGAATCAGATTAATTTATTATCGCTAATCTGATCTATTAAAGGTGCCTTGAAAGGATGACAGGCAGGGCAGCATTTTCAGAGACCCAGCACCACCAGCGGAGCCTCAGCAGCAGTCAGCTTATCACAAAATCATGGGCCGTGCACCTACAATATTTTGATAAAACTCTCACGGCGTGGGAGGCCCCGCAGGTGATGCGGGCTTTCTGAAAATGTCTCACTTAACATTAAAAAAATCACACCATCTGTGATGTGAAAGGTTTCTTCTTGCTTAAAGGCACCGCGATTACCAATCATCCTCAATTCAGTACGATAGCAAAATACTGCAGATGTTGGAAATCCGAAATAACAACAGAAAATGCTGGAAAAACTCAGCAGGTCAGGCAACATCCATGGAGAGAAATTTGAGTTGACGTTTCGGGTTTGACCCTTCTTCAAAACTGGAGAGAAAAGGAACTAGATCGAAGGCAGGGCTGCGATCGGACAAAAGAATAAAAGAACCAAAAGAAGTAAAAGAGATTAGAAGCTAGACGAGATGGTAATAGGCTGGGATTAGGTGTAAAGTGTACTGGCAGGGCAAAGGATAGCTGCCAGGTGTGAGAGAGAAACAAAAGGAAAGGGGGGGGGGAGGAAAGGAGTGGAAAAATATAAGTAAAAATGAAATAGGGGCCGAGGTTATGATCTGAAATTGTTGAACTCGATATTGAGACCGGAAGGCTGCAGAGTGCCTAATCGGAAGATGAGGTGCTGTTCCTCGAGTTTACGTTGAGCTTCCGTGGAACAGTACAAGAGGCCAAGGACGGTGAGGTCCGAGTGGGAATGGAGCGGTGAATTGAAATGACAGGCGACCGGAAGCTCGGGGTCACCCTTACGGACTGAATGGAGGTGTTCCGCAAAGCGGTCACCCAATCTGCGTTTGGTCTCCCCAATGTAGAGGAGACCGCATCGTGAGCAGCGAATACAGTATACTAGATTGCGAGAAGTACAAGTAAATCGCTGTTTCACCTGGAAGGGGTGTTTGGGGCCCTGGACAGTGGGGAGGGGGGAGGTATAGGGGCAGGTGTTACATCTCCTCCGCTTGCACGGGAAGGTGCCAGGCGAAGGGGAAGGGCTGTTTGGGGTGATAGAGGAGTGGACTAGGGTGTCTCGGAGAGAGCGGTCCCTGCGGAATGCTGAAAGGGGAGGGGAGGGGAAGATACGTTTGGTGGTGGGATCACTTTGGAGGTAGCGGAAATGCCGGAGGATGATCCGTTGAATGTGGAGGCTGGTGGGGTGAAAGGTGAGGACAAGGGGAACCCTATCGTGGTTCCGGGAGGGAGGGGCAGGGGTGAGGGCAGAGGTGCGGGAGATAGAACTGACACGGTCGAGGGCAGTGTCAACCACGGTAGAGGGGAATCCTCGGTTGCGGAAAAAGGAAGACATGTCTGAAGCACTGGTGTGGAAGGTGGCATCGTCGGAGCAGATACGGCGGAGGCGGAGAAACTGGGAGAATGGAATAGAGTCCTTACAGGAAGCGGGGTGGGAGGAAGTGTAGTCCAGGTAGCTGTGGGAGTCAGTGGGCTTGTAGTAAATATTGGTCGATAACCTATCCCCAGAGATGGAGACGGAGAAGTCGAGGAAGGGAAGGGAAGAGTCAGAGATGGACCATGTGAAGGTGAGGGAAGGGTGGAAATTGGAGGCAAAGTGAATGAAATTGTCAAGTTCGGGGCGAGAGCAGGAAACGGCACCGATACAGTCATCAATGTATCGGAAAAAGAGGTGAGGGAGGGGACCCGAGTAGGACTGGAACAAAGATTGTTCCACATAGCCCACGAAAAGGCAGGCATAGCTAGGACCCATGCGGGTACCCATGGCAACACCTTTGATTTGGAGGAAATGAGTGGAGTTAAAGGAGAAGTTGTTCAATGTGAGAACAAGTTCAGCCAGGCGGAGGAGGGTCGTGGTGGATGGGGACTGGTCGGGCCTCTGTTCAAGGAAGAAGCGGAGTGCCCTCAGGCCATCCGGGTGGGGGATGGAGGTGTAGAGGGATTGTACGTCCATGGTGAAAAGGAAGCGGTTGGGGCCAGGAAACTGGAAACCGTTAAAGTGGCGGAGGGCGTCCGAAGAGTCAGTGGTCGACTTCATTTCAGTTTCTGTAATTCTGAACTGTATGCAGTCAGCAGGAATATTGGGGATGAAATTGGCATTCCGTGGTAGCGCAAAACAGGCGGTAGCGAATCGGCAGCTGGTTTTACAACCCTCCCAATTTTCTTTTCCATTGACTTTGATTGAAAAGAAAGTCGGGTGAGGTGTGAAACGGGCTGCCGATTCGTTATCACCTGTTTTGAGCAGCTGCCAAAAACCTATTTCACCGTCCTCATCGATGTATGAACCGCATCAGGAGGTCTATGGAGACTGGGTCCTCCAAAACCTTGGTCTTCTTTACAAGAAGATGCAACTGTGCAATTATTTGACAGCTTTCGACGACGCAATAGTAATGTTTTCTGTTCACAGGTATTCATAGCAACAGCAACAGACGTCATTTGAGACCACAAGGAATGATAACATCTTGTCACCTTATTTTACACTGAGCTAGATTATAAAACCTTCATGTTTGCTATGTACATATTGTAAGAAAGTTTCGGCTATTGTCAACTTTCCAAGATTGAGATAGTTGTTGAGAAATCAACACCTACGATTTTAGGTACTGTATTCATTGATACAACAGAACAGGTTAGACTACTACCAAACCCATTTTTAAAAAATAACAAAAGTCAATCTAAACATCAAAGTCCAAATGAGATCAGATTCCATAAAATGTGAATGAATTTGGCATAAGATATGAGCAATGCATCCAAAGAGAATTGTGAACTGCACTTCAAAAATATTTTTAAATTACACATGAAATAAACTTAGAAGTCACGATTTCCCCTATCTCGGTGGGTCCGTGGAGAGCAACATCGGTGGCGGGTCCTGGCCTCGCTGCTGGCTCCAGCCCACTGTCCAAAATGATTTTCCCCTGATTGGGCTTGTTAGCCTGCCCAGCACGTTTGCCGGCCAATTGAAGGAAGCGGGTCTGATGACATAATTTAATGACGCATCATCAGATGGTTTCCTTAAAGGGACCATGCGCAAATTGATTTTGACAGTTGTGCTGTCAGTGTTCTACAGCATTGAGGTGCTGCAAACACTGACGAGCACTGCATAGAGGGGCAAGGCTGCACCCAGGCTCTCCCTTGATTCCCTCTATATGCTTATGGAGGGAGTCACAGCATGCAGGGATTTCTTCTACCCTTCCCATGGGTGGAAGAGACCTCCCCAGGAGATCAACACAGCCTGGTTGCACATTGCACAGGAGGACACAAGCAGGGATGTCATCAGGAGGACCGGCATGAAATATTACTGCAAAGCCACACTCAACCTCATCCTGCTGTGCCAGTCATCACATCCCCATCACACTGCCTTCCCTACCCTGCTCCTGCCCATCCTTACTCACACCAACTTACCTTGCACCTGCACCCATCCCTCTCACTTCCCCATCTCACTAGCCATCCCTCACACTCACCCTTATCCTCATGCAATCATACCAACTAACAACACGCAAGGGTAGGCACTTGTGTGTTTTAGCCAATGTTCATGTAAAGTTTCTGTTAATGTGGTGTCAAACATTGAAACCTTTATTTTCAACACTTTGTGTTCTTGGACAGATGTTTGTGCACCTTTGGAAGTGGCTTAGTGAGTTGCCCTGAATGGTGAGACATAATGGTACCCACTGCAATCGTCATGAGTGTAGAACATAAGAACATAAGAAATAGGAGCAGGAGTAGGCCATTTGGCACTTCGAGCCTGCTCTGTCATTCAATAAGATCATGGCTGACCTTCGACCTCAACTCCACTTTCCTGCACTATCCCCATATCCCTTGATTCCCTTAATATCCAAAAATCTATCGACCCAAGTCTTGAATATACTCAACAACTGAGCCTCCACAGCCCTCTGGGGTAGAGAATTCCAAAAGATTCACCACCCTCTGAGTGAAGAAATCTCTCCTCATCTCAGTCCTAAATGGCTGACCCCTTATTCTGAGACTGTGACCTTTGGTTCTAGACTCCCCAGCCAGAGGAAACATCCTCCCTGCATCTACCCTGTCAAGCCCTGTAAGAACGTTGTATGTTTCAATGAGATCACCTCTCATTCTTCTAAACTCTAGAGAATATAGGCCTAGCCTACTCAATCTCTCCTCATATCTGGGAAAGTCGCGTGGCGGCGGGTTGACAGCGGGGTCCCAACCCAATGTCAAGAAAAATTATTTTCCCACCTGACCTGCCACCGATCACACCTGCTGTCCCCCCAAAAATGTCTCTCCTGAACCTCACATCCCTCTCCGGATTGGATTTTGAAAACATGCAAAATTAATTACTGAAAACCGCAATTCTATAGAATTCATAAACACTCTAAAACAACATCTTGCTTTAAGATAGCAACATAAGAAGCCCAAACAATGAAAATTAGGACTTCTAGGCTCTGAAATTATGGTTTTGGGGAGGGCAGAAAAGAAGATTTCTGTCTGTGGGAGTGGAAATTTAGGGTGAAGAACACGATTCCAGTCTTTTTACAGTGCACCCTTTAAGTTCCGGCGTGTGGGGTGGTGGAGGGGGTGGCGGGCATGGACTGATCTTTTGCCATGTTGTCTTGTCACAGTGGTCTGTCTGGGGGAATTTGCTGGTTACTGTGAGGAATTTCATGTATTCCACCCTCTTAAGATCTCAGGAGAACTCGTAGAATTCATGCCACCTGAAAGCCTGGTGAAGGCCCCAAACGTATACTTGGAAAAGGTAATCAATTCCAGAGCAGAAGATGTGGAAAAGAAGAATTTCATCTGGCCCTTCTGGGGTTTTCTCTTTACTGTGGGAGCAACATGACTCAACTCTGACATTCCAACGAGTGGTTCCAGGCAGGCACTGCTGAGTCTCCATTGCAGGCATGATGTATCCGCAAAGGTCTGGGCCTTTGAGTATGAATGGAGAAGGGGTCAATTCTGCCCATCGAACCCCAGTGACTTCAAGGCCTCAGTCTTTTCCACAAACTGTGCTATCAAGGCAGATTTACCACCAGATAGATGTTAAGCTGCAGGCACTGGGTATGTTTTAAAACCGCTTTGTCCAGTAATGCCAAATATTTTACAGTGTCAGGAAGAATGATGGTGACCAAACATGTACAGTATGAGATGCTGGGGAAATTTGTTTGGACAGGCAAGAGCTCTGACAACCAAATGCTTCTCATTGAACCAAGGCCAGCAGAAATTCTCCAGATGTGTAGCAGTTGAATATGATGGAAGCCATTGGCAGTCCATTCGATTATTAAAAAAAGATTGAACTGCTTGGGGCATAGAAGCTCAAGCATTTGGCTGCTTGCCAACCAATAAAGTTCTGTATTGAGTAATGGGGCTGCCTGTCTGTCTAATACTGTTATGCCAGCAACTTGGGGCTGAATTCAGACCAGTTTTGGTGTAAATTTAGTATCAAATCATCAGTATGATTGCAAGGTGTCACAATCCCTTTGTGTTTATACCTCAGTCAGAATCTAGCATGCTTTTACAATATGTCAGGCCCAATATAACAGCTGCAGCCATCATCATAGAATCATAGAATGGTTGCAGCACAGAAGGAGGCCATTCGGCCCATCGAGCCCATGCCAGCTCTCTGCAAGAGCACTTCAGCTAGTCCCACTCCCCTGCCCTTTCCCCGTAGCCCTGCAAATTTTTTTTCTTCAGGTACTTATCCAATTGCCGTTTGAAAGCCACAATTGAATCTGCCTCCACTACCCTTTCAGGCAGAGCATTCCAGATCCTAACCACTCACTGAGTAAAAAAGTTTTCCTCATGTCACCTTTGGCTCTTCTGCCAATCAACTTAAATCTGTGTCCTCTGGTTCTCAACGCTTTTGCCAATGGGAACAGTTTCACTCTATCTACTCTGCCTAGACCCCGCATGATTTTGAAAACCTTTATCAAATCTCCTCTCAACCTTCTCTGCGCTAAAGAGAACAACGAACAACCCCAGCTTCTCCAGTCAACCCACGTAACTGAAGTTCCTCATCCTTAGAACCATTCTTGTAAATTTTTTCTGCACACTCTCTAAGGCCTTCTCATCCTTCCTAAAGTGCAGTGCCAAGAATTGGACACAATACTCCAGTTGAGGCCAAACCAGTGTGCTATAAAAGTTCATCATAACTTTCTTGCCTTTGTACTCTATGGGGGTGATTTTCTGAATGGGAAGCTTTTGGAGGTGGGATTCCCACTTGTCGGTTTCAGTACCACCTCCATCAGCTTCTGGCCAACCAGAAGGATTTTCCCCTGATTGACCTTGTTAAGCCCGCCCGGTGGGCTCAGCAGACAAATTAGGGTGAAGGCAGTTGCAGAGCATATCAACGTATGACGTGTCATCTGTCAAGAATTTTTGAAAGAAGAAATGTCATCGTTTGACAGCTCTGTGAAGCTGTCAAACAGCGACATTCTATGTAGTTTGATGTGTCCTTGTGTTCAGAACTCATCAAACCTTTCTACTTTGCAGAAATCAGCTGGCTGTTGGATTGGAGGATGCAGCAGCCAGTCTGTGATCTCTACAATGGACATGTCGAGGACTCCGGCTCCACAGCGGCTGAAGGCTGTAGGTAGAAATAAAGGTAAGTTAACATTTTCTAATACTTTACACTCACCTCACATACTTATCACTCCACACTTGCACCCATCACTCACCTCTACATCGCACTTTCAGACCCTTCCGACCCCCGCAGACTCACTGCTCGCCTCCTACACCCTGGCGGGGTTCCCCCAGGTTGGGAAGCCCGCACTTCGGGATGAAAAATGGGGATAATCCTATTTTCTGCCTGTTAACAGGCAGTTAATGGGCTTTAATCCCTTCCCGCTTCCAAGGAGACGGACCCGGGGTGGGATGGCTTCCCACCTCCAGGCAAGAGGGCATGGAGGCAGGTTGGGGGCGGGTTTGCCAGCCACCCCCAAATTCTGCCACTTTCCCGGCAGTCCCGTCTCCATACCCGCCTCCTAGGGGCTGAGAAAATCGCCCCCTATGCCTCTAGTTATAAAGCCCAGATCCTGCATGCTTTTTTAACTGCTTTCTCAACCTGCCCTGCTACTGTCAATGATTTGTGCATATATACCCCCAGGTCTCTGTTCATGCACCCTCTTTAGAATTGCACCCTTTAGTTTATATTGCCTTTCCTTGTTCTTCCTGCCAAAATGTATCACTTCGCACTTTTCTGCGTTAAATTTCATCTGCCACGTGTCCGCCCATTCCACCAGTCTGTCTATGTCCTCTTGAAGTCTATCACTATCCTCCTCACTGTTCACTATACTTCCAAGTTTTGTGTCATTTGCAAATTTTGAAATTATGCCCTGTACACCCAAGTCTAAGTCATCAATATATATCAAGAAAAGTAGTAGTCCTAGTACCGACCCCTGGGGAACACCGCTGCATACCTTCCTCCAGTCCGAAAAACAACCGTCCACCACTACTCTCTGTTTCCTGTCACTTTGCCAATTTCGTATCCATGCTGCCACTGTTCCTTTTATTCCATGGGTTTCAACTTTTGCTGGCAAGCCTATAATGTAGCACTTTATCAAATGCCTTTTTGAAAGTCCATGTACACTACGTCAACCGCATTGCCCTCATCAACCTTCTCTGTTACCTCATCAAAAAACTCAATCAAGTTAGTTAAACACAATTTAACAAATCCGTGCTGGCTTTTCTTAATTAATCTACACTTGACAAGAGACTGTTAATTTTGTCTTGGATTATTGTTTCTAAAAGCTTCCCCACTACTGAGGTTAAACTGACTGAGCTGTAGTTGCTGGGTTTATCCTTCCAGTTAGTCATTAACAGTGGGAATCTGACCTCCACTAGTGCAGCCACAAGACTCACAGTTTGCACCCAATGACTAACCCAGTCTCATCAGAAACCTGGTGCTGAACATTGTACAATGATGCCTCTAGTTTCAGACAAAACAGAAAGCTCGTTGTCATAATGTGTTGGCTGCAAGTGAAGCCGCGTTGCTTCATTCGCCCAAATTATAACAGCATCACAAGCCTTCTTCAGTTGAAAGAGGTTTTGTCATTTCTCACCTGAGCCAGCAGATGGAGTGCCATAGTGCAGTCAGAGCAGTTTTTGGGAGGAAGTGAAAACCAATAGTGTTCAATTACTATTGGCTGATCAGTTCTCGAAACTTGGCTGACGGGAATTTTAAAAAGATGGAGCCGAATACAAGAAGTGATGGTACAGTGTAGTTATAAATTCAGGAAATTGCAAAGAAAATATCAAAAACAAACCATACAGATGAAAGATGTGGTATGGATTTTCTCTACAGTACGGGATGTGTTTGGTTTCAAATACTGGTTTCAAACAGGGCTGATTATTAAACCTGCTCACTCAGCGGAAACCTTGCAGATGGGCAGTGGAATTGGACTGTGCAATTTACCTGCACCGATCCTGCGGGTACCTATCTTAACCTGCTCTTCTGAGCAGGCAAGGGGGTCATCCGCTGAAAGCCAGCAGGGACCTTTAAATATTCAGATTCAGCTCTGATGACACCATCGGGTCCCGACTGCAATTTTAACCGGAGGCCTGTGCGGGGAAGCCTTTGTGGCTTCCCCGCCATGCAAATCTAGCGGAAAGAGGAATCGAGGATGGAAGAGGACTAAAAGATATATGGATTTTTTTTTTAACTTTCCTTCGCTGCCCCACAAGGAAAGCTTAAACCTCCCCTGTTCTGGGCTCCCTCCTCCTTCTCAATCACTTACCTGACCTTTGGGTCCCCGGCAGTGGTCTCCTGCTCCCCAACATCGTGCTCCTGTCAGCCGGCCTACTACCACTTCCCTGGGCCTCTCCTGGGCCTCACACTGTCCACTGACCCCCACCCAGAGTTAAAATCGGGACTTAAGTCACTTCTTTGTACTGGATATTTATACAGAGTAGACCTTTTAGGCATATGTTTAAACACTTCAGAAGTGATATTGAAGCATGTAGCTGACCTTCAACAATGTGAACATGGTATTACAAGCAGCAGTGGCAAAATATGATGACAGTTTTATTGTGAATCATATATTTATATCAAAAACCTCATGAATTTACATGATTTTGAAATAAGTCCTGCATTTTAAGATCAAGTCACCTGTCATAAACTGCTATGTAAAATAATCATTACACTAGGCTAGATCTCTATCTGGTAGAGCAATAAAGCACCTTAATAAGGCAATCTAAAATATTCTCTAAAGGACCCTCATTTTACATCGGCCCAATTCAGTTCACTTTTTTGAACTTCCCAGCTTAAATGAGAGTTCTAAATTTATCTATAATTAATTCTCAGTGCTGTAATCATGTAGTTTAGAAACCTTCTTTCACTGACCCATTGTGCTTAATGTACTAATACTCTTTCAATCACCAGTGAAAGCAATTTCTTCCTCACCGAGAGAAAAGAAATAGTGGATCCTGTCATAGACCATTACATTTAAAACATTTTTACTGGGAATTGACTGTGTGACTAACACAAATGTCAAAAATCTTCTTGTCTGCCACTGCTTCCTTCAGCCATAATTTATACCAGGTGACATATATGTTACAGATGTTGGACATAATCTACAAGAACTAAATCGGTGCCAGGAAAATGTGAATGACTGTGATAAAAATCAAGCATTACAGGATTAAAATCAGGCAAAATGTTTTATGAAGAATGTGAGAGCCCGGCCAAATCTGGGCAGTAACCCACTTATCTCCCGATAATTGTGTGAGATTAAATTTTAACAAGAATCACAAATGCTTTTCGATGCAAAGGCTGTTATAACAAATGGGCTACAGGAAAAGCTGGATGGTACTTTTGGATTTAAAATATAGAATAAGTGTACAGTAGAAACCTATTAATGAGAATGCCATTGTGGTAAGTAAATATGATCCATTGATCCAATTAATCTGAATAAGCAAGCATAGAATTGGTGCTTGATTAATGTATGTGCTATTACCATATATACCTATATCTTATTAAAAGTTCTATGTCAGCATACACTTCCTGTCTGTACAACCTGACTTTCTGTTGTCACGTTTATGTTGTACTTTTTGTGTCAACTTTTTCCATTATAAATTCCTATTTATAATGGGCTTTGCCTATATAAACTTGTCGGTCTAATTGCACAATCTGGCCACAGGCTTCCCACAAATCACTCAAAATGATTTTTGCCAAGATTTTTAACTGGCATTTTTATTTTGTCTCAGTAACCAAAATGCCTGAAGGCTAAAATAAGGGTTTCAACATAGTTCAAAAAATTATATCATTCTCATTAACATGATTACATTAATTAATTGAATTATCTTTTGCATATTTTAATGCCTTCATTAGAGATTTTACTTGAAAGCCTCAGCCTCTCCCAAAAGCCTGGGCTTAGACCTGATAATTTTGGTCAGAGCTGTGATTCTGAGCTGAATTTGGCTCATGCAGTCTGAGCATGTACAGTGTAACTAATTTCCCTAGATGCACCAGTACTATTCACTCAGATGTACAAATGAAATATTTTTCTTTACCTTTTAGCACTCTCTGCTCAGTAGGTTTTCTTCAAATCATTTTGAAAATCAAGAAGGTAAATTTCAAAAGCAACATTGCAGTCAAATTTATATTTTTTTCAAAAAAACAGTGTGTATATGTCTATGTGGGAGAGAGAGTGAGAAAAAATATATTATTCTGATTGCATATCTATTACAGCTTTTGTTTTGTGTTCTATAAACTTCAGTAAGTGTATTAAGGTGAGGGAGACTTGTATCATAGAAAGTGAGGGAGAGAGACTGGGCTCAGAGAGATAGAGAGAGAATGAGATAATGGGTATGAAGGGATATAAGACAATATGGGAGTGAGGAGTGGAGGGAAGCATAGGTGATTGGGGAAGGGGATGGGGAGAGTCACTAAGGAGCAAGTTTTCCCTGCAATTCAGCCTGTTGCCATTAGATCCTTTCCCCACTCACCATCTCCCAGCCAAAAGAAAGGAGGAAAAGAAGAAAAAGACAAAGAGAAGGGCAAAAACAGTTAAAAGAGAGAAGCAGAAGAGATAAGAAAAACACAGAAGCAGAAGAGGAGAGACAGAGAGAGACAGCAGCATGAAGACAGAAATGATTGGTAAGAGAGTGACCATTTTTCTGACTTATCCTGTGCAATGTCACAGGTATATAATATTTTGTAGGAATCGACAAGCCGGATTCAGCAATCATTTATTTTTCTTATACAACTCTAATTCAATCTAAATTCTTTTATCTCCCCTCATATGTTCTCCTGAAGGCAGTTTCTTGACTGGGTTATTGTTCCATGCCATCCTATGTGCTCTTTCTTCATGGGCAAGACTAGATTATGAGCATTGGTGGGGCCTATTGACAATGGAGAGCATCATAGCTGAGCCGATCCTATCCTCACCTTACAGCATTACATCATGGTTTCCAGCAGGGGTCACTGGCTAGCAATCAGGAGCTAATACTCAGGTTGAATTTCCATTCCCCAGCCCAGGGATGCTGAGCCCAATTGTTCCTCCCCCTGTTGGCACCTTGGCTGAGATTAGCTAACTCAGCACAGACTGAGAATCAAACCTGAGATCTTCTGGTCTATACGGCTCAGTTACACACTGCCTTTGTCAACTAACGCATTGGGACGCTTTAATCAAAAGAAAGAACTTGTAATGATATAGCATCTCTTATAGCATCAGGATGCCCCAAAACATTTCACAGCCAATGAATTATTTTGAAGAGCCATCACTGTTGTTATGTAGGCAAACGTGGCAGCCAATTTGTGCACAACAAGATCCCACAAACATCAATGAGATAAATGACCAGTTAATTTACTTTCATGGTATTGGTTGAGGGAAAATTGTTGGTCAGTACACTTGGAAAACTCCCCTACTCTTCTTCAAATAATGTCAATTGGATCATTTCCATCCACCTGTACTGGCAGATGGGAGCTCAGTTTATTGTCTCATCTTAGAGCCAGTATTTCTGACATTGCAGCACTTTCTCATTATTCCATTTTAGTATCAGCCGAGATTTTTGTGCCCAAATCCTGGAGTAGAACTTGAATCCATAACTTTCTCACTCAGATAAAAGAGCTAACCCGAAACTTTAATATCAATTTAAGAGTGTTTATATCATGGTCTCATTCACTAAATATGATTTGCAGTGTACTATTCTTAATCCTTATATATGGGCATATAAATCTATGCCACCAATTTCAACTGCAACAGTTTTTCCTAAAACCATCATTGAGTGCATAAATCACATGCTACAGAGCAAATATTGTCTTCACAACCCAACAGACCCCAGTGAAAGTGTTAAATAGAGGGACCCTACAAGAAGTCTTTGCAATTTTTTAATTGAATTTTATGCTTCCATCCATGCATAAACAAAAAAAACATGTTGGTTACCTGTTTAGTCCAACCTGACACTACAACACCGAGGCGATTGCATTAATTCTGCATTAATCAAACAGACCATCCCACTGAATGAAATTAGATACAACAACTACCTACCATGTATCCTCTACTTCTTACAATAATACTGTCTTAAAAAACTGAGAACCATCTGTTTGTAGTTACAGAAAAATCTTACTGTGCTACTTAAAGTGAAGTCACTGTATAAATAGAATGTATTCTGAAAGTTAGCACATGTTATATTTTAAGCATATTGGATTTTCCAATTACATCCTTCCTAATTTTATTATTCATTTTGACTTTTACCCTTAGTTTTCCCTTTTTGAGTTCATTCTTTCTTTAGTGTTTTCCTTTGAGTCAGGAAAATAAGCGAGCAAACCCAAAATATCCCTCCTCATTCAATTTTCATGCTCTTCCATGGTCTAAACCATGGACCATGGGTTCTTTCTGATCTAGTCCCATCCCTGATGTCCATGCTTCTCTGCGGTACAGTCTCAGCTTTGTTCTCCATGAAGCTCTGTGGTTTAATCCCTGTTCCATTTTCATGCTTCTCTATGGTCTATTTCTATGCTATATCTATGTTGTTACATGATCTTGTTCGAGCTTCATTGTCCATGTTTTTCTATATTCTAATCCCAGATCTAACCAGTCCAGTTATGAGACTATCGCAGTTTGAATAATTCTTAAAATTGCATTTTATTTTGACAAAAATGTTTAATTTAAGGACTAAATTATATCACAAGTACTTTTTCTGGCGGGGGTGGGGGGGTGGAGTGGTGGGGGGTTGTCTTCCAATCGGCCACTATAACTTCGGACAAGTGGAATCCCTGTTTATGTGTATACCTGGGGGTTTTATTGGTCGCTGTAACTTTTGCGGAAGATCAATCGGGGAAACCCCTGAGTAAATTCCTGGCATAGCTATCAGATCTGCTACATAATGATAGTGAATGGGATGGAATGTAAGGAATATATGTCCAGATCTCAATGTGTGTTGGACAGTACAGGAATTGACTATTCAGAACACATTACAAATTGTTATGTCAGTCCCAAAATGTTTTCAAATTGTGATTGTAGGATTGGCAATAGGAACTATAGGTAGTTTTAGGATGATAGTTTTAGGAAAAACTGTTGCAGTTGAAATTGGTGGCATAGATTTATATGCCCATATATAGAATTAAGAATAGTATACTGCAAGTCATATTTAGTGAATGCTATCTGGTGGCTGAACAATGGAGACCATGATATAAACACTCTTAAATTTATAGTAAAGTTTCAGGTTAAAGTCTTTTACGTAGAAGTAAAGGGATCAGGATGATCAGTCCAAGGCTAGCATTTTCCTATGCAGGGCATGGATTCTGCAATTATAGCAGTCCCCAAACTGGCCTTTAACAGGATTTAGTGACTAGGTCAAAGGCTGACCACTGATGGAACTCAAAAATAAGAATAGCTACCTTGCCAGTCAAAGATTGGGACACTCTACTCAGAGAATTGTCACAGATAAGATTTTGGGACAAGGGAGTGCTCAAGGTGGTTATAAATATGGGAATTAGTAAGAGTGAGTTAGTTCAGGTCAAATTGAATGAAGCTATACCAGTTCACTCCTCCGTGTAATTGTGCTTTTTGGCACCAAAATTCCTGGGGGTCCACTCCGTTGGTCACGCCTGCCCTAGCCTCAAGTTGGAGACTCTGTTCCAAACATTGGCACGGTCGGGGCAGGCACATCAGCGGTGTCTGCCCTGGACTGCCAACTGGAACATCCAAGTGATGCCATGTTGCCCTGATGGAGGGCAAGATTTCTGGCAAGATCCCAAAGAAAATTCTCCTTTCCACATCTTCTACACTCAGTGGAGCAAGTGGGCTGTTTGGGAAGGTATTTGATCCCCTCCACAATTAATTATCTTTCCCTAGTAAAGGCTTGGGACCTCTTAAGGCCCTCAGCAGGCTCACACTTGTTCTCAGCTGGCATGAGTTCCCCCAAGGCCTATCGAGGGCATAAAACTCACAATTCCCATGAGAGCCTAGAAATTGCCCTGGATGTGCCCTCTTGACATGGAAGGGCTGACGGAAGGTCCATCAACGTCCTTGCCTTACCAGAATTTAAAAGACTAGTGCAACTGGCTTCCACCCAAAATTCTAGGCCCCTTACCCCTCTATCCCCCAGGTGAAAATGGAGCTTTCTGCCTCCTCCGGTCCCAGGAACTTTGGGGCCTTTGTGACAAATTTGAACCATGATTAAAATTACCTCCTTACTCTTACACAGCATGCCTGACGTTCACTACCCAACAGTGACAGTAAGATACAGGAAATTATAACACCAATCCAGCTTTGTTAAGGAAACACAGAGTAATGCATTCAAGTTGATTTAACCAAAAGCAGGTTTCAGGTTGGCAACTATTACATAGAGAGCAAAACTATCTAAATTTCCCATTCATATTCAGAAGAGAAAAACACAAATAGTAGCGTATGTATTTTTTTTTACTGATGAGAATAAAAATTGTTTAGTGTAACAAAATTAGCTCCTAAATAGTGGGTTAATTTTAATGTTCCAAGGTGAAAATAAGTTCCGGTTCAAAACTGTGGTTTAGATAGCTGTTGACCCTCATCACACACAAACTAACACAATTAAATCTCTGTTTAAGACTAATATTTATTTCTTTTTCACCATATAGTAAAATTATTTAATACAAAAAATAAAAGTAATACAGATTAAAAAAATTAATGGACAACAATGTCTACTGGATTGCAATGTTGAAGTCACATGGTTAGTTAATAAAGATTTAATGCAGCCAGGTTTTTCTTGAAATACTGTCTGGGTAGACCTATGAGCAGAGATGCTGCATCTTTAAATGTGAGATTAATATAAACAAATACTCTGATGTATGGAAGTTATCTTCAAACCTTAGGCCATAGCCATCTAATCCTTGCACCAACTATTTATAACTCTTGACATTTGTTACATATTATAAATGATGTAATTATACATTCTTTTAAGAAGACATCAACAGATGTTAGTAATCATTCAGGCCCTGCATCTCTGTTGGGTAAGTAGCAACAGAGTTTTTTTGGCAGGACTCTCAAATCACTTTGAATTAATTCAAGATGAGACCTAATATGCGTAACAATCTCTTAGAAACACAAAGGTGTAAGGGATATTTCAGAAAAGGCACACAGTGAATATCTGCCTACAGACATTTAAAACAACACACACAGAGCATATGTACACTGCCCCACCACAGGCTCTGATGGGTACAGAACTGCTCTATCATATCATTATTCCTCTGCCCCAAAATTTAATCAAGGTCCTGGGAGCTGAATAGTCCCATTTTGTGTAATCAGGTTCCTGTTAAACTTGATTGTTGAATTATTCTAAATTAAAGACACATGTTTGGGATTGATTCTCTGTCTATTATTTCAAACTGGTGCCATTAAGAGATTGGCGAGGGAAAGCTATCTGTCTCTGCTACCAGTCTGAGTGCAGCCTTTATTCATAAAAGGTTGAGACAAATTAATCCATAATGTATATAAATAATATTGAGAGAAGTAACAAGGATCCACGTTTAAAATTTTATAATGCAAGAAAGATAGTGACAATATACTGTGCAAATAAGTGTCCCTAAAACACTTTCATTTCTATTATGCTATGTTAATCACAGTGAGTGCTTCATCATCACCCTGGTATCACACTCTTCCTGGTGACATAATGTAAACTATGATCACAAAAGCCAAAGCAAACAAATACAAAATGAGCACACCACAAGTCAGATTACAGATAGACTGATATGTGGAATAGGCTGCCATCAGAGGAGTTTATTCTGTGTTAAAAAAGAACTGGGTATATATCCTGTTAAGAAATGGAAAGAAGGTTATAAGGATAAGTATAGACAGTGGATAGATAATAATCTATCGAACACTATGGGGGTGACTTTCCACGTGGGTTCTCCCATTACAGCAGACAATCAGGAGAACCCTCATGGAAATTCACCCCCTATGGCTTCAATCCTTTTGGGGCCATGGGAATGTTGACTGAGGAATGCAACCAGTCAGAGGTGAATAATCGGAAGGGTAATGTTATACGTGTATCCTGCAGTTCTCAGTTGATTACCTTTGGGGTGCAAAGAAAAAATTCACACTTTTATCTTGGTGGATGCATTACCTGTGTTTATTCATCTCCTTCAGGACAGTAGGATCCAGAGAGGCCATGACAGGGCAAACTGAATATGGTTTGTTGAAGGGGGAAGCCTCAATGAGCGGAATCATCTATTCTTCTTACACTCTTCTTAAACTTAGCTCTCAAGTTTGCTATGTTATCTGAACCGATTAATTGAGTTACCGCCCTGTAACACACCGATCCATCCATGAGTCAGTATCTAAGTATTTGCAAAATAATTGGCATAATCAAATATCAGAGCTCTAACAGTACAGATTTATCACTTATTGAGCAATTTATAAACAATATCATGCAATAATCTTAAACCTGCACCAGGTATCCATTATTCCATGTAATAGCACATAGCTAATTTAATTATATACTTACAAATTAGAGGTTACTTTTTGTGATTATGACTAATGTTTTTTGTCAGTTTAAAATAAAAGCATCTGCCCCAAGACCACAGTAACCAGGGAGTTTTTATATATATTTGTAGCCAAATTTGTAAATCTGTTTTGGGAAATCAGTAAAAATTGAGGAGATAATTGGCAGTAAACACAAACTGCTGAATGCAATAAAAGCCTCCTTCAGAGAATATGATGAAGACGGTATGGATTTTCATAAGTAGTGAGCCTCTCAGACAAAGCACCTTTTAGGCATGTCTTAGGGTGTCAGAAATTTGGACAAGGGTATAACAATGCCCAGAAATAGCTGTGCTGCATGTTTTAATATAGATATCTGTTGGGAGTGGAAATTACCAATTGCCAACAACTAGTTCTGGTATCAGAGATAGGTTGGCAAGATTATTTCTACCATCAGCCTGTCAGATGAGGCGCAGGACAAATGGGAGGTAAGAGAACACAGGTGCAGTGCTTTCAGAAGAAAAACAAATCCCAGGCTGAAGAACCACAGGGCCATAATGTTGACTGAGGAGTGGTGTCAGAGAAGGTTAAGACCCGCCAGTGATGCAAGTACTAAACTGTGTGAAATGGTAGCAGAGTATTCTCAAACTCCTCCATCACCATTTCTGATTATGTCCTCTCCCACCAGCTGTGATAGGCTCGCCAGAGCTGACGGCACAGTGTGATACAGTCAGGTGGGTATCGCCCTGGGAGCCCTCCACATTAACTTTGGAGCACATGATGTCTCCTAGTTTCAGGTTAAACAAAGTCAAAGAAACCGCTTGCGGATCACCACTAATTCCCCCCGCCCCGCCCCGCCCCAGTCACCCCCCCCCCACAACTAACTAATCAGTACTTCACATTAATTGGAGGAAACTCAGAGGGAAGAAAAGGTGCAAAACACACAGGTTTCAATGTCCACCATCAAAGGTGGCTTGGTAATACTATCACTAACTAAGTTTGGTGAGTCCTGAAGGACATAGCTGGATTTGCATTAGGTAGTGAGCATGACAATTCGAGGAAGTAACCTACTTGATGACGTCCTCCCCAACCTACCTATCGCAGGCATGTCTATTGAAGATAGCACTGGTAGAAGTGACCACTACATAGTTCTTGCAAAGACTTTGGCCGTGATTTCTCCTACCTTTGCGGGTCCATGGCGGGCGACGTCGGTGACAGGTCCCGACCTCGCTGCTGGTTCCAGCTTGCTGTGTAGAATGATTTTACGTTGATTGGGCTTGTTAAGCCCGCCCAGTGCATTTGCTGGCCAATTGAAGGAAGCAGGTCTGATGACGTCATTTGATGACGCGTCATCAGACAGTTTCCTTAAAGGGACCATGCGCAAACTGATTTTGACAGCTGTGCTGCCAGTATTCTACAGCATTGAGGTGCTGCAAACACTGACAAGCACTGCACAGAGGTGCACGGCTGCACCCAGGCTCTCCCATGACTCCCTCCATATGCTTATGGAGGGGGTCACAGCACACAGGGAGGTTCTCTTCCCTTCCAATGGGTGGAAGAGACCTCGCCAGGAGACCAACGCAGCCTGGGACACAAGCAGGGATGTCATCAGGAGGACCAGGCTGCATTGGCACAAACCTTTTAATTATCTCATTAGATTACGAAATGTTACTGCAAAGCCTCACTCAACCTCGTCCTGCTGTGCCACTCATCATATCCCCATCACTCTGCCTTCCCTACCCTACTCCTGCACATCTTTACTCACACCAACATACCTTGCACCTGCACCCATCCCTCTCTATCTACATTATCACTTCCCCATCTAACTAGCCACCCCTCACACTCATCCTCATCCTAGTGCAATCATACCAACTAACAACACACAAGGGTAGGCACTTGGGTGTTTTAGCCAATGTTCATGTAAAGTTTCTGTTAATGTGTTGTCAAACATTAAAACCTTTATTTTCAACACTTTGCGTTCTTGGACAGATTTGTGCGCACCTTTGGAAGTGATTTAGTGAGTTGCAGTGAATGGTGAGACATAACGGTACCCCTCGCAATGGTGATGTGTGTGAAAGGAATGGCATGGGCATTGTAGGGATGCTTTACGGTGTTGGTGCAGGGTGGTGCCAACCTAGTGCATCATGTGGCAGCCAGGGTATACAGCATTAAGTGAAGTAAATCTGGCCATGGTGAGGCTATTCCTGGCCTCCCGAGCAGCAATGTGGTCGGGTGCTGATGCCCTGTGTCCTGTGCAGCATCAGTTGATTGTGGAGAAGGTTGGTGTTGTTGTTGATGCTGCTGGTGTGTCTGGTGCTGCTGGTGTTGGGGCTGATTGTGGTGGGATTCTGAGGACCAAGGTGAGATAGTTTCAAGGGCACCGATGCTGATGTAATAGATGGCAGGTGAACTTGAGATGACAGAAGTGATCTGCCAATGATGAGAGAGGTTGTTCCAATGAGGTGACACTGGATACAGAGTTTACTCCAAACACTTGCAACCTACATAAAGCTCAATCTGTCTTCCAAAGGCAGTAAGGAACAGCTTCTGAGCTTGGAAAGTGAACAGCTGTGAGATGGGAGCTTTTATAGCACATTTGCAGCTGTCAAGTAATGAGATGGTTCCATGGTCATTCAACTCCCGACCTCCTTACCTGACATGATCCCCAAGCAGTGTGGACCCCATGGGCGTCCTCATAAAATGTAAAGGTAAGCTCAAAATACTTCTTAATGGGCTGTTAACAAGGTCATAATGACCTGAATTGCCTCCCCTGCCGCTGCATGTTGGGTCTGTTCAGCGCTGACAGACCCAACATCTGGGAAAGGTGCGTGGCGGTGGGTTGACAGCAGGGTCCCAACCTACCACCAAACGCGCCCGCTGACCCCTTGAAAAATTCCCCCCATAGTCTCATCTGAGGACATCTTCCATTGGGTAGTGTGGCACTACTACTTGTACTAAGTGGGACAGACTAAGGTCAGATCTATCAGTCCAAAGTTAGGCATGCAAGAGGTGCTGTGAGCAATCAGCAGGAACTGTTACCATAATCTGTTACCCCATGGCCCATTAAGCTAGGAGATCTACCCTGGTTCATTACAGAGTGTAGAGAGTGTGTGAGGAGCAGCACCAGGCATACCTTAGAATGAGGTACGAAGCTAATGAAGCTACCAGACAGGGATACCTGCACACTTAACAGCAAAAGTAGCAGGTTATAGACAGAGCTAAGTGACCCCATAACCAACGGATCAGATGTAGCCATGCCACTTCTAGCTGAAAATGGTAGTGAACAGCCAGACAACTAATAGGATGAGGAGGAAGCTCCTTGAACATCTCCATCCTCAATGAAGGTGGAGCCCAGCATGAGTGCAAGAGATAAAGCAAGTGTCTTCAGCTAAAATTGCTTGTGGATGATCCTACTTGGCCTCCTCCCGAGGTCCCCACTATTGTAGATACTAGTGTCTAACCAATTCAGTTCATTCCTCATGACATTAAGAAGTGGCTGAATGCACTGAACACTGGAAAGACTATGGGCCCTGATAACATACTAGGTTTAGTGCTGAAGACTTGTGCAACAGAGATAGCTACTTCCTGGCCAAGCTATGACACTGGCACTTTCCCAACAATGTGGAAGATTGGCCTCTTATGTTTCAGTCCAAAGAAAAGGATAAATATAACCCAGGCAATTTCTGCTCTATCAGCTCCTCCCAATCATATGTAAAATGATAGAAGACATCATCAATAGTGCCATCAAGCGCCACCTTCTCAACAATAACCTGTTCACCAATGCTCAGTTTGGGTTCTAATCTGCCAGACCCACTCAGCTCTGGACCCCATCACAGTGTTGATCCAGATATGGGCACAAGAGCTGGATGCCAGTGAAGAGGTGAGAGTAGCTGCCCTTGACATGAAAGCAGCATTTAACTAAATATGGTACCATGGAGCCCTGGCCAAACTGAAGTAATTGGAGGTCAAAGAGAAAGCCCTCCAGTGGCTGAAATATGCCTGACAGTAAGGAAAATAGTGGTGGTTGTTGGAGACTCATCATTACAACCACAGGAAATTATTGCAGAATTTCAGGCCAACCACCTTAATCCCATCAAGGACCTTCACTCCATCATAAGATCAGGAGTGGGACTGTTCACTGGTGATTCTATACTGTTCAGCTACATTCATAGGGCAGGATTTTCATTGAGCCATGGAGGCAGGCTTGGAGGCGTGCGGGGGGTTAAAATCGCAAAAACTGGCAGGCGGGACCCCCCCCACCCCCACCCCGGCCTGGTTCCTGACTCGGGAGCAATTTTAACTCAGGCGTGTCCGATGGTCCTGACTCCGTCCCGCATCCAATAGGCGGGACTGGTCTTTAAGGCCCTTAATAACTACTAAATGGCCTCTATAATCCTATTTTAAAAGGCCCTTGCAAATTTAACCCTTATCCCATGTAAAACACGCCTGGTGGGAAACACGAAAGTGAAACCTGGCGGGAGCACTATTGGATTGTTGATTATCAACTGCAGGTCAACCATTACAGAGGAGATTTGATCAGCCATCATTTGCAGGTAGCAGGACTTAGTTGTCTCAGGTCTGGGGCAACTTTAGAAGGCTTAACCACACCTGTGGAAGGTTGGAGACACACACACATCTCCAGTGTGACCTCCTGGGAAACCCCTCTCACCATCTTCACTCAGCGCTTCCTCAACGGAGGCATATACCAGAAGCATGGAAGCCATTTATTTCCTTCCCACCTGGGCATTAGAGGAGCTCGAGCACCAGCCGCAGCACCAGCAGAACCAAGAACAACAGCAACAGCAGCAGCAGCAGGAGCGCCAGGCTGCTGCTCACCCACCTGAGGCTGCACAGGCCAGAAGGGGCCAGCGCCTGGAAGCCTGTCAGCATAGAAGATAACCCCCAAACAGGGTCTACAGACGCAGGGTCAGCTATCTCAACATGTCTGAGCAGCAGTGCCAAAGGCGGCTCCGACTTTCACGAGAGGTAGTGACTGACATCTGCGCAATGCTACAGCAAGACCTGCTGCCCAGAGGACCAGGTGGACAAGCATTACCAGTGGCCATCAAAGTCACCACCGCATGTAATGATCAGTAACATGTCATTCTAGAATGGTACACTAGGTGGAGCTGTATGTTTAGTAGTGGGCTACCCACAAGGCAGTAGTCAAGATGGATGCCTGTACACTAGTCCAGATGGGCTGAATAAATGACTAGCTCAAGCTAGCTGTTCATAATGAAAACATCTATTTATTTATGAACATAACATGGTACCAGGATTGGTAATATCTGCTGAATATTGTGAAACGCGACATGGAGAATTTGAAGCCACCGGAGGGTTTGAAACTCATGGGGAATGTCGACTGCAATTGGCGGACTTTCAAACAACAATTCGAACTCTATATTGCTGCCATCGGGTTCGGTACGATGCCAGACGCAAGGAAAATAGTGTTACTGCTCACAGTTGCAGGCCCGCAGGTGATAGAGGTATTTAATACATTTGTATTTGATCAAGAGGAGGGCAGAGAAAAAATGGACAATGTACTAAAGAAGTTTGATACACATTGTTCTCCCAAAAAGAACAAGACCTGTGAGAGGTACATGTTCCATTCACGGACACAGCAGCAAAATGAGACTTTTGATAGCTTTGTGACTGATCTGAAACTGAAAGCACAGACATGTAATTTCTCTGAACTGAAATCATCCATGATTCGTGACCAGATTGTGTTTGGTATTCATGATAAAAAGGTCAGGGAACGTTTGTTGAGAGAAACCGAACTAACATTGGAGGATGCTGTGAAAATATGCCATGCCAGTGAGCTAGCTCAGCAGCACGCAAAGACTTTCAGTGAAATTAATAATAATGCGACTGTAGTAAGTGATAGTGCTGCTGTCGGTGCTGTGTCCTACGAGGGGAAGAAACATGGGCAGAACAGAAATGCAAAGCAATCGGAGGATGGAATTTTTAATTGTAAATGCTGTGGTTACCAGCACCAGTCAAGACAATGCCCAGCATTTGGGAAAATGTGCACAAAATGTAATGGAAAGAATCACTTTGCCAATGCTTTTCAAAAGTAAAAACAAAGAAAGGGCAGCAAGTCAATGTGATTGAGTACACTGATTTAAGTGAAACATTTTTTGTAGGAATGGTGTCATGTGACAATATAGAAAAGGATACAGAAAATGTGCAGCCCTCAGGAATGGACAATGCTGAACATAAAGTTAATGCAGTAAAAGAGGACAAATGGATGATGCCACTGCAGGTAAATGGAGCATTAGTTACATTGAAACTAGACACTGGGGCAAAAGCAAACTTAATCAGTATGAGTGACATTAAAAATATGAAAGAAAAGCCCAAAATACAGAAAAAGTCAGTACTGCTGAAGAACTATAATGGACTTAAAGTGACAGTCAAAGACAAAGTGCATCATCTCATGTTTTCTGTTGTGGCTGAAGGACTTCATTCACTACTAGGTGACAAAGCTTATGAGGTCTTAGAACTGGTCAAGCGAGTCTACCGTATAAACTGTGCCATAAGCAGACCAGATGACTCGGTGGATTCTGTAGTGAGTAATTTCCAGGATGTGTTCAAATGATTTGGAGTTCTACCAATCACTTACAAGATCCAGCTAAAGGAGGATGCTCAGCCAGTGGTACATGCTCCACGGAGAGATCCAGCACCCCTGCGTGGCCGGCTCAAGAAAGAACTGGACAGAATCACCACACTAGGAGTCATCAGGAAAGTCGAAGAGCCAACAGACTGGGTTAACTCCATGATATGTGTAAAGAAAAAGAACAATGATCTAAGAGTATGCATGGATCCAAAGGACTTAAATGCAAACATAAAACGTGAACACTACCAGATTCCCAAGTGAGATGAAATCACCAGTGAAATGTCAGGTGCCAGATACTTCACAAAGCTCGATGCCTCACAAGGATTTTGGCAACTAAAACTGGATGAAGAGAGCACCAAATAGTATACCTTCAACACACCATTTGGCAGGTATTGTTTCCTCAGAATGCCTTTCGGGATAATATCTGCAACTGAAATCTTTCATAGAGCGATGGAACACATAATTGAAGGTCTGGAAGGAGTTCGGGTCTATGTTGATGACATCATCACCTGGGGCTCCACACTGAAAGAACACCATGAGAGACTGGCTAAAGTGCTACAGAGCATACGCCGGAATGGACTGAAGCTCAACAAAGCCAAGTGTCAGTTTGGCGTCCAGGAAGTCACTTTCCTCGGAGATAATCTATCTGGTAAAGGAATAGAGCCAGATATGGAAAAATTAAATGCCATACACAACATGCCTCAACCCACTGACAAAAAAGGAGTGCTACGCATCATGGGGATGATAAACTTCATTGGAAAGTTCATTCCTAACTTGTCAGCCAAGACAGCCTGTCTGCGAGACCTGCTACATAAAATAAATGAGTTCGCATGGACAGAAAGACATGAACAAGAGTGGATGAACCTTAAAACAGTGCTGACAACCACACCTGTACTCACCTTCTTTGACCCAACAAAGAGAATCAAATTGTCAACGGACGCATCAAAAGATGGCCTAGGCACGGTCTTGCTACAAGCAGAGGGTGAAGATTGGAAGCCTGTTGCCTATGCCTCCAGGTCTATGACTGATTCTGAGTGTCGATACACCCAGATTGAAAAGGAATGCCTAGGCTTGGTAGTTGGACTAGAAAAGTTCCATGGCTACATATATGGACTTCCCACCTTCACAGTTGAGACAGACCACTGCCCACTGGTTGCCATCATAAAAAAAAATCTGAATGAGATGTCTCCAAGGATTCAATGACTCATGATGAAGCTGCAAAGATATGACTTTGAACTGATCTACACACCAGGCAAACACATAGTGTTAGCAGATGCACTCTCCCGAGCACCCACAATGAGTCATGTGAGCTCTACTGAGGAAGACGTGGATGATCATGTGAGTATGGTCACTGCTGCGCTGCCCGCATCAGACACAAAATCAAAGCAAATAGCAGAAGAAACATTAAAAGATACAGTGTTACAAACAGTAATAGAGAATATTCATCATGGTTGGCCAAAAGGTTCCTGTCCAAAGTACTATCACATCAGGTCAGAGTTAAGTGTTGCAAGTGGACGATTACTAAAACAGAACAGAATAGTCATTCCACAGGCTCTACGTCAAGACATGCTCAAAAGGATTCATGAGGGATACCTCGGAATTGAAAAATGCAAAAGGAGAGCAAGAGACACTGTTTATTGGCCTGGCATAAATAAGGACATTGAGAACATGATAGGCAAATGTGAGATATGTCAGAAACACCAAAACAAACAAACAAAGGAACCAATGATAGTAGCTGACTTACCAACAGCACCATGGAAAAAAGTTGGTATGGACCTCTTTCATTTGAATGGTAAAGACTATCTATCAGTGATTGACTACTATTCTAACTATCCTGAGATGGCGCTGCTCTCAAGCACCACAGCAAGCAGTGTCATAATGCATGTGAAATCCATCTTCGTCAGACATGGAATTCCCAGGAGTGCCGTTAGCGACAATGATCTGTGCTTCAACTGTAAGGAGTGGCAACATATTGCAGCACATTATGACTTTCAACACATCACATCCAGTCCTTTGTATGCTCAGTCGAATGGTAAGGCAGAGAAAGGTGTTCAAGTTCTCAAGCAGCTACTGAAGAAAGCAAGTCTGATCCTTATCTCGCCCAGCTGAGCTACCGATCCTCAACTTTAGACTCTGGTTCTTCACCTGCTGAACTCCTAATGGGTCGCAAGTTGTGTGCCACACTACCCTGCTGTGCAAAAGAAAAGCAGAGTAAGGAACTGAGACAGAGACTTCAACTGTTGAAGCTGAAACAGAAATCATACTATGACAAGCCATCCAAAACTCTGAAACCATTGACAAGGGATGATGTTGTCAGGATTGAGGATCCAGATGCATGGAACAGGAAAGCTACAGTTCTTGAGGAAGTAGGACCAAGGTCATACACTGTTAGAACTGAGGAAGGACAGATTCTCAGGAGGAACCGCCGTTCCCTCCTAAAAACACAAGAGACTATCGAAGAGCAAATCGATGACAATGCCGCAACTGAATCTTGTCACTCACCACCAGAACAATCTAACACAAATACACATACAGGCTCTCATGAAAACACATCAGACTTACCTGTGCTGAGAAGATCCACATGTGAAGTAAAAAAGCCTGATAGACTTAATCTTTGAGTACAAAGAAAACTATAATAAAAGAATGAAAAGCTTAGAGTTCATAAAGTAAAGCTTTGAAAATGTGTTGACTGTTGTGACGATGTTTATGTCATTATGATTGATTGATATTGATTGATATTGGTTTTGTTTAACCTCAAATAAAGGGGGATGTAATGATCAGTAACATGTCATTCTAGAATGGTGCACTAGGTGGAGCTGTATGTTTAGTCGTGGGCTACCCACAAGGCAGTAGTCAAGATGGATGCCTGTACACTAGTCCACATGGCTGAATAAATGATTAGCTCAAGCTAGCTGTTCATAATGAAAACGTTTATTTATTTATGAACATAATAACACCGCACTCAACTTTTTTGCCTCAGGCTTATTCCAGGGATCAGCAGCAGACATCAGTGGCATCTCCCAGGCGGCCGCACATACTTGCATCATGCAGTTAACCGATGCCCTCTTTGCCCTCGCACACAATCACATCCATTTCACCAAGGATCGAGCAAGTGTCACGGCGCGAGCGGCTGGATTAGCTCACCTGGCAGGATTTCCAAGGGTGCAGGGCATCATTGACTGCACAGATGTGGCCCTTAAGGCACCCCATTGCAATCCAGGTATTTTTGTTAACCGCAAGGACTTCCACTCCCTTAAGGTTCAGCTGGTGTGTGACCACAAGAAGGAAATTTTGCATGTTTGTGCCATGTACCCTGGCAGTTGCCTTGACTCCTTCATACTGCGCCAGTCTAATGTGCCTCCGCTATTCAGTCCGCCAGACCAACTTAACGGATGGTTACTTGGAGACAAGGGCTATCCCCTGAGGACGTGGCTAATGACGCCGTTGAGCAGACCATCCAACGAAGCTGAGGAGAGCTACAACTCCAGCCACATGTCCACCAGATCCATAATCGAGCAAACCATCGGTTTGCTGAAGATGTGCTTCAGATACCTGGATAGATCAGGTGGAGCCCTGCAGTACTCAGCAGCCAGGGTCTCCAGAATCGTCGTGGTTTGCTGTGTACTTCACAACATGGCACAACGTCATGGCTTGCAGATTCCTGAGGACCAAGTGGCTCCTCACATATCCTCCTCAGATGAGGAGGAGGAGGAGGAGGAGGAGGAGGGCAAAAACGAATATCCCACAGAGGCCATCAACCAGCAGCAGCATTACGCGAGAACATTGTTGCCCGGGATACAAGGAACGCACTCATCCTGGCCAGATTTGCTTAGCCTAGTCAATCAAACACTTTTGCCTCGCAGCTTCTTACCAGAGCATTGACAATGGCCAAGAACCAGAGGATTCCTAGCACTCTGACCACCATACTGACAGTTGCAATTATTCCTAAGGCCTCAACGTGGAAGTCCCAATAGCGAAATGACAGACGCCACAACTGCAACATTTGCCATCAGAATTTTTATGTACAATTACGAGGTGATGGCATTTTTACACTAAACACAAAATTCCACCCAAGTGACTACCCTTGTGACTACTTGTGACTACTTGTGCTTTATCTTCCTCTTACACGTGTTCCTACGTAATGCTTCCCCTGTGGCTTCAGCAGATGTGGAGGCCCCTTGCTCACTTTCCTGCTGCTCCTGTCTCGACACCTTTGGCGGGCATCCTCTGGGGTTGCGAGCCTGTGAGGGCTCGTCAACAGTCTGCTGCTCCTGCGGCTGTGCAGGGGTTGAGACGTCTATCTCACTTGGGTGTGGACCGAGGGCTCTGCAGTGGCATGGAAGTGTGAGCACTTGGAGAGGAGTTCTTTGAGGTCTGCCACCAACCTCCCTCTCATGGGTCAGGTCCCCCTCAGTGCCTGCAAGTGGCTGGAGAGCACCTTGCTGCACATCACGGGGGCCATGGGGACCCGTACCTGCAATGGCAATCCTACTCAGAAGGACTTCCATGAAAGTCTGGTTTCTCTGATCAATAGATGCCCATCACTCCTCAAGAGATGTCATTCTATTCTGAACAATGACCATGTTTTCCATACCCTGGCGACTAAGCTCCTCCATGGCTGTAGCCCTCCTCTCCTCTACCGTAGCCATCCTCTCCTCTATGGTAGCCAGCCTTACCACAGAGGTAGCAATCGTTTCCACGGAGGTAGCCATCCTTTCCGTGGTGATGCGTTCATGCACCAATGACTCCACAAAGGCTCTGCTCATGTTCGCTATGGACTCCTCCATTCACTCCACACTCACAGTGACCCTAGAGACAAAACCTGCCAGAGACTCCTGCATCTGCGCCTGGAGTTCCATTGTTGTGTATGTGCCTTTAAGAGAAGAACTGATTCTATACTGCAGTACCGGCAGTGACCACCCCTGTATATAAAGCCATAGCAGGCTTTGTATTTCAGTCTTGAATTACTCCCTGTTCAGTAAATACCTGTTTTATTGTTCTCCTGCAGTCTGAGTATTATTGATCCTCGGACACTACACTGGTGACGGGCAGGTTTGAACTCACCGGCAGTACTGCATCACCTCACGGGGATCTTTTCCCTGAAGAGAAGCTTCTTGGAGGTCGAAGTCAGAATGGTGGGCATCGACCGCGGGCAACCGCCCAGGAATCCATCGGAGAGTTGCAGGGGAGGCTGTGGAGAGCTGGGCCTGGCTCCCCAGTCGAGGTGTTCCAGCAAGTCGTGCTAGTAGCAGGTAGTGCGCTGTCCCTGCCGGACTGCGGCGGGCTCGGGCTCGATCGAGCGACTCTGCAAAGGGGCCGTGCAGCGTCGTCGGGAGGAAAAGAGAGAGAGAGAGGGTGGAGTGCACAGGGCGTGGTCGGTGCTCAAGAACAGGGCAGCGTGGAGAGGATAGAACGCGGGGAAGGAAAAGTGAGACGCGCCGAAGCCGCGGTTCGCTGCCATTACCCTGTAGAACACTAGGAGCAGCGTGGCAGCAAGGGGAAGAAGGAAAAGCGCGGGAGGCGCCATTTTATTCCATTGGGGAAGAAGAAAAAGCACGGGAGGCGCCATTTTAAATCACCCAAGATGCCAAAAAGTGGCAGTATCACTGCTTTTGACAACGAGGTAGAAGACTGGACCACGTATGTGGAAAGAATTGAAGTGTACTGCGAGGCAAATGAGGTGGCCGATGGAAAGAAGGCGTCGGTATTATTAAATTTGATGGGCGCGAGAACGTACGGCCTATTGCGGAATTTAATTACCCCAGCTAAACCAATGGAGAAAAGTTTTGAGGAGATTGTTAATATCTTACAGGAACACCTAAACCCTGCACCGCTGCTGATAGCAGAAAGATTCAAGTTCCATAAAAGAAACCAGCAGAAAGATGAGAGCAATGCTGACTATCTTATGGAACTACGCAAGTTATCGAAGCACTGCCAGTTCAGAGCAGGACTGGCAGACACCTTGCGGGATAAATTTGTCTGCGGGCTCCAGATGTAACCTCTACAGGGCACCTTTACTTGTTTGTTAATTGTTTCTAGCTCTTTGTTAATTGTCTCTAGCCTCCTGTGTTAATTCTTAACTGCCTGTTAGCTGTTCATGGGTTTCACCTGGTTTTCTTGGTATATAAGTTCTGTGGTTGCTTTCTTCTTTGCTCAGTCCTCACTAGGGTGAACCAGGGAGTTAGTCTTGACAATGTTCTCTGCCTTGACTAGGTGCTCTGTGTGACTAGCCTTTGCTCTGTGGCAGCTCGCTTTGACTAGCTGGTTGCCATGGTTCTTGCTTGTTCTTAAGATGTATTTAAGTCTGTTGTTCTGTTTAGTTGCTTGTCTTGGTAAGGTGCTGTTTGGACAAGCGTGTTGCTATGTGGGAGCTGTTGGGAGCTTGTCTTGAGCTTTGCATTGATAAGCCGATTACCCTTGGGGTAGCTTGTCTTGAGTCTCGCCTCGGCAAGCCGGTTGCCCCTTGTGGTAGCTTGTCGCAAGCTCAGTATGGACAAGTGGGTTTCCTCATGGAAGCTGTCCTGAGTTCCTATATTGACTTGCCGTTTGGTTGCTTGTCTTGAGTTCTTATGTTTGTTGTTGTGTTCCTTGTATGAATCTAGTTATGTGTGAATCTAGTAAAGTTCAAACAAAGTACTGCATATTTGCCTCTTGTCTGGTTTCTGCACTTGGGTCCAGAACCTACCTTGCCTGGAAAGCATGGCCCCGTATCTACACGGCCCCGTGGCTCCCCAACCCTGACACCAGAGTGAAGGAACCCAGAAACGACTACTTTCGGAAAAGGACCTGACGCTAGAACAGGCTTTCAGCGTGGCAGTATCCTATGAAGCAGCAGCATGGGGAGCTGCGGAAATACAACAGAAACCATAGGAATACAGTGCTAACGAAATGGCGTATGGAGCAGAAAAGTGCTATCACTGCGGCAGAACAACCCATGATCAGAAGGACTGCTGGGTTAAGGACAAAGTATGCAGGCAATGTGGGAAAATGGGACACATAGCAAGAGTCTACAGGTCGGGAAAGAAAACCAACACTACAAGAACTACTAAGGAAAAGTACAAGAAAGTAAAGAAATTGACAGACAGTAGTTCGGAAGATCAGGAGAGTGATAAGGACTCCGGGAGCAGGAGACTAAGTTGTCTAAAGTTACACAACGTGATCACAAAGGAGGATCACCGAACCATTTGGGTCACCCTCATGATAGCAGGGTCCCCAGTAAAGATGGAATTGGACACAGGATCAGCCCTAACTGTCATGAATCGACGAGACTATGAGCGGCTATTCTCACACATACCATTGAAGGACACGTCCATTGTATTGAAGACATACACGGGGCAAAAAGTCTACCCCAGAGGAAAAATAAGGGTGCCAGTTGAATACAACGGCAAGGAAACACAGAAACTGTATCTATATATACTACCAGATGGAGGACCACCATTATTGAGACGTGAATGGATCCGAAAAATACAATTGGATTGGGATTCCATTCAGGCGCTAACTGTGACTGATAAAAAGGATGATGACGTCACACCTAGATGACTGTCAAAAATTCTAACTGACGCGAAAGAGATGTTTCAACAAGGACTTGGGACTCTAAAAGGAGTAACGGCAATGATAAAAATCAAAGATAACGCAAACCCAAAATTTTTTATGGCCAGACCAGTACCTTACACGATCCGCCCAGCCGTTGAAGCAGAGCTGGAGAGTCTGGAGCATTCGGGTGTGCTGTCCAAGGTGGACTGGAGCGAGTGGGCACACCCATCGTTCCTGTAACGAAGAAATCATTGAGCAGCATGCCTGGGGAACCAAAGAAGGTTTGCATCTGTGGGAATTCAAGGTAACTGTGAACCCAGTCCTGCACACAGTACAATATCCACTTCCACGGATAGAAGATATTTTTGCCTCACTATCTGGAGGGAAACGCTTTACAAAGATTGATCTGGCCCAAGCGTATCTACAAATGGAGGTGGAAGAAGCGTCTAGGAAATACCTCACGATAAACACTCACAAAGGCCTTTACCAGTACAATCCACTGGTATTCGGGGTAGCATCAGCCCCGACTATTTGGCAGAGGGCAATGGAACAAATCCTGCAAGGGATCCCGGGGACCCAGTGTTATTCGGACGACATCCTGGTTACGGGCGAAAATGACAATGAACACCTTGCCAACCTGGAGCAGGTGCTCACTTGATTACAGGAATATGGGCTACGAGCCAAACGCCCCAAATGCGAGTTCTTCAGGAGACAAATCTCGTATTGTGGCCACATGATTGATGAGGAAGGGTTGCATATGTCGCCGGACAAGATTGAGGCTGTAGTCAAGGCTCCAGCACCGGAAAATGTGTCGCAACTGAGGTCGTTCCTCGGGTTGGTGAACTACTACCATAAGTTCTTGCCGAATTTATCTACAATTCTGTACCCACTGAACGCCCTACTGCAAATTGGAGTAACATGGAAATGGAGTGATGAGTGTAAGCGTGCCTTTCAGAAATGTAAATGCCTAATCACTTCAAAAGAAGTATTGGCCCACTACAATCCAACACTACCGATTCGGTTAGCATGTGATGCGTCTCCCTACGGCATCGGAGCGGTGCTGTCACACAAATTCCCTGACGGTTCAGAGAAGCCAATAGCCTTTGCGTCGCGCTCGTTAACCTCAGCCGAGCGTAACTACGCCCAGATTGATAGGGAGGCCCTCAGCCTGGTGTGGGGGGTGAAGAAGTTCAATCACTATCTGCACGGGCAGAAATTCACCCTACTGACTGATCATCAGCCCCTGGTCACCATTTTTAACCCAAAGAAGGGCGTTCCGGTGATGACGGCGCAACGGCTGCAAAGATGGTCACATTTTCGAGGGGCACATCAGTATGACATAGAGTACAAGGGTACGAAACAGCATGGAAACGCTGATGGGCTGTCGCGCCTACCGTAGCCTATGGTAGAGCAAGCACCTGCAGTGGACCCTGTTGAGATATTCCATGCGACCATAGTCGAATGTCTACCTGTTACAAACTCAAGTATAGAGAAGGAAAGCCGAAATGACCCGACACTCTCTCGGGTCTATGATTTGACGGTGAAGGGATGGCCAGCACATGGCGACTCACTGTTGCCAGCATTCTCGCCAAGGAGAGAACAGCTGTCAGTGTGCCGGGGGACCTTGATGTGTGGATCCCGAGTGGTAATTCCACCCAAGTTGAGAGATAGAGTGCTCAATGAGCTTCATGAGGGTCATCTGGGAGGGGTAAAAATGAAGAGCCTAGCCAGAGCGTTTGTGTGGTGGCCGGGAATCGATAAAGAAATCGAGGGTATGACCAAGAGATGCACAGGATGCCAGAAGGTCCAAAACGCTCCACCACAGGCCCCGCTACATCCATGGGAGTGGCCCTCATCTCCATGGCAACGGGTACACATTGATTTTGCTGGTCCATTTATGGACTCAATGGGCTAGAAATTCAGTATAGCCACTTTTAGGGCGGTAAAGTCGGGCGGCCGCTAAAGTTTGCGCTCAGCGCAAAGTCGAGGCCACTTCGCCGATATTCAGTAGCATCGCCCTAAGAGGTTGCTGGAGCGCAAAAACTGGCGATGCACGACTATCTTTAGGCGCTAAGCCGGCGGTGCTGAGCAATACCGCCGAGGCCGGGCGCAGCGCAGGTGCGGTCATTTCTTGATTGACGGCAGACACGCTGGCGCCGGCCACCTCTTAAAGGGGGAAGGTTCGATTTGTTTTGCTGCCACGCCCTGGACACTGCAGCCCTCCAGCTAGGCCTGAGAACTGCTGCTGCACGCAATTAGTGCCCAAAACAATGCAGAAGGCTCGGGAAAGAGCGCAGCGATGCTCAGAACATAATCTGAGGGTGCTGGTTGGCGCTGTGGAATGAAGACGCCACATTCTGTTCCCTGAGAATGGAAAGAAGCCGCCGACCACCGTCTACCGCAAAGCCTGGAGGGATGTCTCCAACAGGGTGACATCCAGCAGTCTGGTGCCCAGGAACCCTGTTCAATGCCGCAAGAAGTTCAATGACCTCACCAGGATTGTCAGGGTGAGTACCCTTTCCAGTGTCCTCCTCATCCTTGCATGTGCACCTCACATTATGGGCAAAGGGACCTGAAAGCCCTAATGGCCAGCCCTCATCCAGCAGCTATGGGACTGGCATGAACATCAATTGCACATTCTGCACTTTACACACTGGCCAAGCTATTCGACCATGGGAGGCAGTGCACACAAGATCAGTGCGACACACTGGCCAAGCTATTCGACCATGGGAGGCAGTGCACACAAGATCAGGGCGACACACTGGCCAAGCTATTCCACCATGGGAGGCAGTGCACACAAGATCAGGGCGACACACTGGCCAAGCTATTCCACCATGGGAGGCAGTGCACACAAGATCAGGGCGACACACTGGCCAAGCTATTCCACCATGGGAGGCAGTGCACACAAGATCAGGGCTACACACCGTACTTGGAGGCCGTCCTTTCTCTTGCAGGCGAAGGTGGCGACCAACAAGCGCAGCTGGACTGAGACCGGGGGAGGGGGCCCTCAGATCCAGGAGCTCACCGACCTGGACCAGCGCGTAGAGCGCATCATGGGTGGCCGGCTGATTGGCCCCGTCGCCAGTGGAGATGCCGACCCTGTTCTGGGCACCAATGGTAAGGACATCACCTTTTGGACCTCTCTCGTTCCACTTGCCCATCAGATCTACATCCTTTGCCACTGTCCGACCAATGCGCTGAATGCCACCACTCATGCCTCCCTCGCTGACGCCCTATCCTCACTCTAAAGCTACTCTTGTGCCTTCCTGCTTTCAGATGGTGAGGAGGAGGTCCCTGAAGCTGCCAGTGACAGCCCCTCGGATGAGGAGGAGGAGGAGAAGGAGGAAGAGGAAGGCGGCCCATCAGTGGAACCCTCAGCCGTGGCAGCCCATGCCGATGTAGGGGACACGTCTTCCCTGGAGGGGAGCCTGGTGGAAGGGTCGGAGGGGAGTGTAGCTCCTGGGACCAGCGGCCTGCAGCAATGCGGGAGGGGTCGGGAAGCTCAGCGGCCTTCTCGCCAGAGGGGGGAAGGGTCGGAAGGGAGTGTAGCTCCTGGGCCCAGCGGAGTGCAGCAACGCGGGAGGGGTCGGGAAGCTCGGCGGCCTTCTCCCCAGAGGGAGAGTGCGGCCTCCAGTCCGGCGACGGTCAGCGCCGAGGAGGTGCGCCTCCTCGAGGAAATGGCCGTGGACTCGGAGCGCCGTCACACGGAGCTCATGGGGGTAGTGGCACGGATGCTTGAGGCCATCGAGTCCCTGGCCAGGAGTGTCACTGAATTCGGGGCATCACAGGCCAGGAGTCTGGGTGAATTTGGGGCATTACAGGCCAGGAGTCTTGCGGAATTCGGGGCAGCTCAGGCAGCTACTGGCCAGATGATCACTGGTGCCGTCCAGTCACTGGCTGGTCTGATGCGGTCGCAGACCAGGGCAGCACGGGCACTAACTGCTGCCACACTCGCTGCGTCAGCCAGGCATCGCCAGGGCACCCGCCGCGCTGCAGCAGCACAGCGGTCTGTCCCTCGGCAGATTGCTGCACATGCTGCAGTGCTGGCCCGGCCGAGTGCCAGTGTGTCAGGCGACCAGCGAACGCCTGCCATCAGCCAGCTTGCCCCCATTCCTCCAGCCGCCAATGCCACTCCCCCAGTGGAGCTGCCACGAGCTGCTGGTCAGACTGATGCTGGTCAGCCACAGCTGCAGCAGTCAGCAGCCGGCCCCTCGAGGGCCAGACCTCGTCTAGACTGACCCCCAAGGGCATCTGCCGTCACGCCATGTGCCCCTCACGAGCCTTCCCCCAGCCTTGCAGCAGCCACTGGGCTCACCTTGAGGAGGAGCAGCAGGCTGGGCAGGGGCCGCACAAGTGTGCACAAGGCATCGCCCTTGTGGGACAAGAAGTAGAAGGCGTGGCCAAATGTTTTGTTTTTTTGAAGGCCGAGGATGAAGGCCATTATTGTTTAACTGTTTTGTTAATCCTCTCCAGGTTGTGGGAGCGAGTAATGTGTTTGACTGTTTTTTGGGGGTTTCTTCTGTTTTTGTTTTTCATGTGGGAAGGGCCCTGAGTTTGTTCAATAAACAATTTTCTTTATTCAGATTGTCCATGTTTGATCTTTGAAGTGTTTGTTGCCTTAACCGGCTGAGGGCTTGCGGAGCGGCTGCATTCATGTTCTTTCATTGGCACAAGCCATTCCCTGACAAGGGGCCTAGAACCTACGTTCAATAAGCCGCCGACGGGCGGCCCTTGCACCTTCTGCCTTCCTCCTGGGCTGGTACTCCTCGTCCTCCTCCTCCTGCTCCTCCTGCTCCTCCTCCTGAGATGGTGCTCCAACCTGAGGTGGCAGTGCCTGAGTCCGGCGGATAGCCAGGTTGTGCAGCATGCAGCAGACGACAACAAAATGGGAGACTCACTTCGGCGAATACTGCAGGGCTCCACCGGAGCGATCCAGGCAGTGGAACCGCTGCTTCAGGACACCGATTGTTTGTTCTATGATGTTCCTCGTCGCTTGATGGCTCTCGTTGTATGCCTCTTCAGCAGGGGTCCTGGGCACGCGGAGCGGGGTCATGAGCCAGGTACACAAAGGATAGCCTTTGTCCCCGATAAGCCATCCTCTTGGGCGAGGCTGTGCCTGGAAGATGTCAGCCACAGTTGTCTGTCGCAGGATAAAGGCATCGTGGCTGCTGCCTGGAAAGCGGGCATTGACAGCTAGGATGCGCTGCCTGTGGTCACACACCAGCTGTACGTTGAGGGAATGGTAGCCCTTCCGGTTGCGGTAATCCTCGGCATGCTCCAGAGGTGCCCGCAAAGCCACATGCGTGCAGTCAATGGCGCCCTGCACCATGGGGAAGCCCGCTATTCTTGCAAATCCCACTGCACGCTGCTGCTGCTTCTCCAGGGTCATGGGGAAGGAGATGAATTGACGTCTCCTTCTGAAAAGGGCATTGGTCACCTGGCGGATGCAGCAATGCACGGCGAACTGGGAGATGTTAGCAATGTCCCCAGCAGCGGATTGGAAGGAGCCGGTGGCATAGAAATTCAGAGCCACCGTCACCTTCACTGCCACCGACAGAGACGTCCTGCACCTCAGCTGTGGACGCAGATCTCTGTGAAGCAGCTGGCAGATCTCTGTGACCACCTCCCTTCTGAATCGCAGCCTCCTAACACACTGCGCGGCAGACAGGTTGAGATAGGAGAACTGCTGCCGGTATACCCTGAGTGGGTAAGGCCTCCCTTGCTGACGCCTGTTGCCCCCTCTGCGTCTAGCCAGGGCTGCCACTCTCTCACGGCGTCTGTGAGCCCTTCCTACGTAAGGCTGAAAGCCAGCGTTGGCAGCCCCCATAATATGCTGGCAAACAATGAGATATCAATGAAGGCAAAGAGAATTGCAAAGCTGTGGCCTGAAGCCAGAAATACCTGTGCTAGTGTTGGGCCAAAGCAGTAAGCTCTCTACCTTGGTCTCTCTCCAAAAATCCGTTTCACAAGAGTGAGTGCTGCAAAATGGCTGCCCTTTATAGTGCAGGGTAAGTGCCCTTTAATTTGCGCTCCCCGCGGCCCGCATTGGCTGTGAACCGTTCCACTTCACAGTCCTTAGGGCCGCCACGCCCACATTGGGTGGGCGCGACTGAAGTTCCGGATGGGGCGCACAAAGGGCGTTGCACGAGGAAATGACGTCATGATCTGCGCGCGCAGCTGAGCGCGTGCAAATACCTTGCGCCGGCGCTAAATGTCTACTGAAGTTGGGGGCAGGTGCAGATCGCACTGCGCCCGGGTGCTAAGCGCCTAGCGCTCGAAATCTACTCCTCTTAAGGCGCTAACGGCTGGCGCACGCAACTGAATTTCTAGGCCAATGTTCCTAATCGCTGTGGACGCCCATTCGAAATGGCCAGAGGTCATCAAAATGTCCTCCATCACCACGGAGAAAACTATTGCAGTCCTACGGACCATCTTCGCCAGGAATGGCTTGCCAGAACAGATTTGCTCCGACAATGGGCCACGGTTTGTGTCAGAGTATTTCCGGAGGTTTCTGAGGAATAATGGGGTGAAGCATTACACATCTGCCCCATATCATCCAGCCACAAATGGATTGGCTGAGAGGTTTGTTCAGACCTTTAAAAAGGCAATAAATGCAATGCATAATGACGACATACCACTACAACACAAGGTGCATAATTTCTTGTTTGCTTACCGGAATGTGACACGTGCAGTCACCAACCAAGCTCCAGCCATAATGTTCTTCAACCGAAGGCTAAGATGTCGCCTGGATTTGCTCAAACCAAACATAGGACGAGATGTTGAGGATAAGCAATTCCAGCACATAAATGAGAAGCCAACCAGGAGCTTCAAGATAGGGCAACCAGTCTTGGCCCGCGACTACCGAACATAAAAATGGCAGCCAGGAACGATATGCACACAGCAGGGACCACTAATGTACACAGTGGACGTTGGAGAGAGCATCGTGAGACGCCATGCTGACCAGATTCTAGAGTCACAGGAACAAGCCAAACCCATACCACGAGCAGGTGCACCTGGTAAATAACCCGAAGTACAGATTGCGTCTACCTCAGAAGCAGTGGTATTGGAAGCTGACGAACCAACCAATGACAATGAGCCAGAATCAACTCCACCGCAAGAACAGGATACTCGAGAAAGGCGCTATCCAGTCAGGCTCAGGAAGCCTCCTCAAAGACTGAACTTATAAATGATTATTTCAGTTGATGTATATAGTACAGAGAAAATTGTAATTGTAATTAGTTATTATTTAGTTGTTAAATGAATGTTATGTACTGTTTATCTAAAAGGGGAGGAATTGTTGTGTATGTGCCTTTAAGAGAAGAACTAATTCTATGCTGCAGTACCGGCAGTGACCACCCCTGTATATAAAGCCATAGCAGGCTTCTGTATTTCAGTCTTGAATTACTCCCTGTTCAGTAAATACCTGTTTTATTGTTCTCCTGCAGTCTGAGTGTTATTGATCCTCGGACACTACATCCATCACCTCTGATCTTATGGATGGACCCAGAGGCAGAGGGTTGACATGCTGCTGAGCCGAGCTGGAAGAGTCCTGCGCCCTCCGACTAGGACTCTCCACTGCTGTTCCTGTCTCCACAGTCTGCTGATGCTCACTTGTGAGCTGTGATACACCAGGTGACAACACTACTCTATGTCCCCAAAGCCCCACCGAGGTGTGAGTGTCTGCGCTGGTGCTGGGTGCGCTGAATTCTGGTGACAATGCTCCCTCAGAGGTTGCAGCTTCCTCTGAGGAGTCTGGCTGCTCAGCCTCTTCTTCCTGGCTAGGGGGGACGGATGCTTGTGATGATCCTGTGGGGGAGTAAAGGAATCAGAGATGTGATGCAAAGGCTACATGCACATAGCTTTTTGCAGATGCTCATAAGTGCATCTGTTACAGCTTCACAATCATTATCAGTGACTCATGCAATGTCAAAGAGAGAGATGGGAAACTTTTCTGTCACCAGCTTGCTGTGTTGCACCCGTCTGTCCGTCCCCCATGCGCGAATCATCCTCAATGCCCATCATTTCCAGGACGGCCTCCTCCCAGGGGTCAGGTGGGCTACTGAGGGTGGCCCTCCTCCTGTCCTCACTCTTTCTCGCTTATTGTGAGCTCTCTTTTCCTGCAATGAGGGAGACAAGTGGAGGTTGAGTGAGAATGAAGGAGTGAGTGTAGAGATTCCATAGCATAGATGCTTAGAAGGAGACAAAGATGGAGTGAGATTGCAAGACCAAGGGCCCTCCCTGTGTGTTGTCAGTTGTGTTCAAAGCATCAGAGTGATAGGGAGTGTGAGGGCTGCATGGTCGAATAGTTATGTGAATGTGAGCATCGAGAGAGAGGGAATGGGTAAGGGTGCATGGATGTCAGTGTCAAGTGGGATGTGGAGGAAGAGATTGCTAAAGCTGAGTGCTGGTGAGGAAAGGCAATGGGGATCAGGTTGAGGGTGATGGGAAATTCATACTCACTTTTCCAGTGCGCTGAAGGTCATGAAATCTTTTCCTGCACTGTATCCAGGTTCTGCGGGTGACTCCCAAGGAGTTGACCTCCTCAGCCACCTGCATCCACACTGCCTTGGTCTGAGTGGGAGGCCTCTTCCTCCCTGATGAAGGGAACAGAACCTCCCTATTGGCCCTAGCCCCATCGACTAATGCCTGCAGTGCTACCTTGTCAAAGCGAAAAGCTGATCTTGCCATCCCGCTTGTCATTTTTGCTGCAGCTCCCTCACACTGCACAGTCAAGAAGCTTGGCCATCTGCAGAAGAAGCAAGGCTTGCTGTGGACCTTAAATGCAGCAGCAATGATGACGTCATCAGAGGGGACTTTCAGTCATGAAAAACCCATTTGCAAAGGCTTCCCACACGTTGGAAATCAATTGGCCAATTAAGTTAAAATTGCATCAATCTCCCACATCCACTTAGATTCGTGTGGGAAACATGAAATTCAGATAACACGACACCAGCCAGCACCTGAGTTAAAATCCAGCCCATAATGTTTGCAAAAACGAACAGCCCATGCCAGCCTACAGCAGGACTTGGGCAATATTTAGGCTTGGACTGACAAGTAGTAGGTAATATTTGTGCTACATAAATACCAGGTAATGACCATCTTAAACAAGAGGAAGCCCAGCCATCCCCCTTGACCTTCAATGGCACCACCATCAGCGAGACGCCACCAGCAACATCTTGATGATCACCATTGGCTAGAAACTTAACTGGACCAGCCTTAACAATACAGTGCCTACATGAGAAGAGCAGCAGGTACTCTGCAATCAGTGACTCATCTCCTGACCCCTCAAAGTTTGAGTGCAACCACCACAACTCTCAAGAAGTTTGACACCATCCAGGACAGAGTTTGCTTGATTGTTGCTCCTGTCACCAAGCGCAATATCCACCCCCTCCATTACCAGCACACCATGGCTGTAGTATACACAATTTACAGGATGCACTGCAGAAATTAAGGAAGGTTATTTTGAAAGCATCTCCCTCCACTATGTCCTCTACCACTGAGAAGATAAAAGGAACAATATCATGGGAACACTTTCACCTTCAAGTTTCTCTCGTAGTCACACACTATCCTGACTTGGAAATATATCACCATATTTTGATGTTTAAAAAAAAAAATTCATTCATGGGTGTCACTGGCAAGGCCAGCATTTATTGCCTATTCCTAATTGCCCTCAAGAAGGTAGTGGTGAGCCGCCTTCTTGAACTGCTGCAATCCGCATGATGAGGGTACTCCCACAATGACTTTGTCATAGTGGCTTGGTACAACTGAATAGCTTGTTAGGCCATTTCAGAGGGTAGTTAAGAGTCAAGACAGCAGATTTTCTCCTCTAAAAGACATTAGTGAACCAGATGGGTTTTTACAACAATCTGGTCATTACATGGTTACCATTACTGATACTAGCTTTTTTATTCCAGATTTATTTAATTAACTGAATTTACATTTCTTATCTGCTGTGGTGGAATTATGAACTACATGTATCTGGATTACTAGTCCAGTAACATAACCATTGTGCTACCTTCCCTGGTAACATAACTTAAGAAGGAAGACACTTAGTGGAGGCACAGGCAGATACATTTCTGTCACATCCACAAGACATTCCAAGACAGATAATTTTACAATAGTTTATACTGCTGACCCCAACACATTGATCTGATGTGACAAGGCATTGGTAAAATATGTCTTTCTTGACTTTTTTCAGTTAAGGCTCTGAAATTTCCAATCAGCATTGGTGAATATTTTGTTTATTATAGGGATCAAGGGGCTCAGTTGCTGCTTGTTAAGGTGCTAAACTATGATAATTGCGTGTCAGCTTTGATTTGTTCTATAATGTTTGCAAACAGCTGAGAATACAGGGATACTGAAAGAAAACTTAAATGTTCCCTTATGTTCATTTATTCTTTCCATTGAATGATACACAGCTCTGTCAGAGGCCCTAATGGAGGATGCCCAGAAGTTCAACCCCATTATCAAAGAATAAACCGTCATTGTTCTTAGTATTTCTATTGAAATCACTTTTTTGGAACTTGGACATTAACAAGTTTATGTTGCGTCTTTTTCCCCAATCTTTTAAATATTCTTCTAAAACTAGTCATCATGTTTATAAAGCAATGCTATTATTACCTCAGCTTTAATATAATTGATATAATTTAATGTAACTGTATTTCTGCCTTGTTCATTTTTGAATCTTTTAGTATGCCCGATCTGAAATAGATCATTTTGAAAGATTTCCGAATTTCTTTTCATGTTATTAAATGTGCATACTGTATGGAAACTGTAGTAATCACAATGTTGCATCAACTTTGCTTGTATAAAATCAACCTTGCTATAATAGTAACAAGATAACCCTCCTGAGAATAATAGACATAGTTTTACTGTTCCAAGTTTTTCAAACACGAGTGCCACTGTATTTTTATACTTTTTTAATGTGGTTTTTATTTTTTCACAGAAATGAATTCCTTTGGAGAGATACAAAATAACTTGATGGGTCAGGGCCAGAGGATCCTAAATTCCTTAGCACCCCAAACCAGGAGCAATTCCGGCAGCAAACAGTGTTGGCACGCTGGAACAGAGAGGTCTGAGCACCGAATTAAATTCACCCTTGAGCGACATTAGAATAAATCAGGTGAGCTGAAGATGTCAATGAAGTGCCCCGATACAGCTCACCAGTCGGGGCTACCTGACTTTCGGCTCACACTGAGGCCCAGAGATACAGCTGGGAAGGGAGGAAAGGCAATCAGTAAGTGGGGGTGAGGGGCGGCCAGTAGCTGACTATATTTGTTTTGTGGAGCCAGGAGGAGCCCTTGTGCACCTTCTGACTCCACAAAATACTGAACATTTTCCACGCTTTTGGTCCTCTTTTGAGCGGTTCCCACGATCCCTTAGGCTGCTCAAGGCCCGGGAATACCAATCGGAGCTTGTACATCGCAAGCTCTGACAAGGAAAAACAAATTTAGGGCTTCTAAATAATAATAATGTTATTATTGAAATAAGGCCCCTGCGCTCATTTCAGTCCTGGCCTCAGTGCCTCACTGTTGAGAGAGACCTGGATGGAAGCCACTGCTGCAGCAGAAAGGGGACTGTTGATGGTGAGAGTCACCTGTTGAGAGGTTTTACCACAGCTGCAGAGAAACCTGGAGAAAAGCCATTGCCGCTAAGAGAATCCATCAGCAATGCTGAAAAAGACCTGGAGGGAAACCACCATTGCTGCCGAGAGGGATCTGTTGATGCAGATAATGACCTGGAGAGAAGGCCCCACAGGAAAAGTTCTGTGAGGAACCAGGGAGAAAGCTGCCATCATTGCTGCAAAGAACTGTAGGAGTTAAGCACAAAGATGAAAAATTATTCAGTATTTGTGGCTTCTACTTTGCTGACAATAATCTATATATTATTAAAATTGGTTATGTCCAGTCATTTTTCATTTCAAAAGTCCTATAACAACAGTGCCTGTGAGGTTTCCGGTTAATTGTGCCCACATCTAGTGATGCCTGCCCTGTTTTTAAAATGATTTTCCCATTAATGTGACCGCCTGCGATGCTGCAGTTCTACACACTGGCCACGAGGTAGCTTTGCAGCGATAAATTACTCAGCTTTCTCTTCCCCACTCTGACACATTTTCATTTCCTTAAACTGCTCAGGTGATGGGGCCAAAACTTCTCGAGGGCTGCGCCAGGTCTCTGCCATTTCCAGGAGGCCTGGTAAAGGGTAGAATCTCCATCCACTTGGGCATCCATGTCATTGGGGGTGGGGCAAAGTGTGGGCAGTCTCAATGCTGGCCCATGCCCTCGGGCCTTCAAGTGGCTCAGCATAATATTGTAGGCTAGTGTGTTCAGGGAGAAGAGGCGTGCCAGCCTCCATTGCAGCACAAGCGAGGGAGCAGGGAGTCCAGGCCAGCTCCGAATGTAACAGTCATTTTTTTTAAGTAGTAACAGCTGAGGGCTCCCTCAACTTGTTTCCAGGAGGCCGGCACCCACTAAGGTTGCCAACTCTGGTTGGAGGCATTCCTGGCGGTTTGATCATGTGACAGTCTGACCACATGACAGCTAATCTCATAATCAAATACTTATCCCATTCCCTTTGAAATATAGTTTTAGTCTCTACCTCAATAGCCACATGTGGTGAAGTATCCAATGGTCTAATAGCCCTTAGTTCAAAGAACCTTCCTCCTCCCCCCTGATTTTTTCCAGTGAGAATCCTTGGTTTCCATTTCCTAGTTCCCCATTCACCCACCAATGGAAATAATCTTTCACTATTTACACACAGTAAGGTCCCCAGGTTACACCCATCCCTTTACTGGCTGTTCAAGTTCCACTCCTGAGACTTGAGCACAAAAATATAGACTGACACTCCAGTGCAGTACTGAGGGAGTGCCACACTGTCGGAGGTGCCGCCTTTCGGATGAGACGTGAAACCGTGGCCCTGTCTGCTCTCTCAGGTGGACATAAAAGATCCCATGGCACTATTTCGAAGAAGAGCAATGGCATTATCCCCAGCAACCTGGCCAATATTTATGCCTCAATCAACATCACTAATACAGATTATCTGGTCATTATCACATTGTTGTTTGCGGAAGCTTGCTGTGTGTAAGTTGGCTGTCGCGTTTCCTACATTACAACAGTGAATCCACTTCAAAAGTACTTCATTGGCAGTAAAGTGCTTTGGGACGTCCTGAAGTCATGAAAGGTGCTATATGAATGCAAGTCTTTTCTTTTTTCTTTTTGCTCCTCCCTCAGTGCCGCTCCCACTCACCACTTTGCTGCTGCTCCCGGCTCTGCAGGAAATGCTGGCCCCCACACCCACCCCACCCTATTCTCCAGCCTCCTTCTCTCCCGAGCCCCCATTCCCCAGTCTCCCCGGTGTTCAGCCACTCCCTTGCCATTTTCTACCCTCTCTGCCCCGTGGCTACCACTCTCGAAGCCACATAAACATCAATGCACTCAGACAGTCCTAGAGCCTATTAATGTTTTGCAACCCAATGTTTTTATTTTTTAAATTGAGAATCATTATAAGCCAGTCCTCACTTTCTGCCTCTTTCACCTCCCCTTTGCCCTGCCCTCCCTTCTGTCTTCTTCTCCCCTCTCCCACTCCCTTCTCTCCTCTCCCTCTCCAGTTTCCATTCCCCTCTCCCTTCCTTCATCCCTGTTCCCTCCCTTCCCTCTCCTCATCTCTCCCTCTCCGCTCTGGCTTTTAATCCTGCTCTAACTTCCCCTTTGCCAGCAACCTGTAACTGTGCGTAACCTTCTCTTTGCCCTCCCGACATCTAATTCTCTTCTAACTGTGGTGTATGTAACCGTTCCACCTTTAAGAGAACTATTTTAAGAGATGCACTACTTTATCTTGGCTGCTGTATACTGTAATACCGGTGGTGACCACACTGGTATATAAGTGCTGTGTAATCATTTATTGGGCAGTTCAGCCTGACCTCCGACTAGTAAAGACCTGTTGAATTTACTCTTGTCTGTGTGCAGTGATTCTTATTAACCATAACTAGAACACACAGACTTAACAGTGGCGACGATGACGATCTTACCCTGCGGCAGAGACATATCCAAGGCAGTTTAACGGGCGTCGAGAAGAGGCATCCGCCCTCATCATCCTGCTGAGAAAAGACTCGGGTCTGAAGAGCAAGGAAGAATCCTGACACGAAGCCTTCCATCAGCAACAGGCAGTGATCATCCCTTCTATCACGGTGGTGGGTAAGCCGATCAGCGACGAGCAGCAAGTCGGCCACGTTGGCTGTGAAGTAGGGGAGGGGAAAACGGAGGATATAAGGGCGGAGAACTCGACCACGGCTGGGGAAAAGAGCCGGACAGAAGTCGGGGCCAGAGGCGCTGAGACTGGGGCAGCGTAAGGCACGGGAGCCGCGGTGAATGCAAACGCAGCCGGTGTAAAAGACCGGGCTGCAAGCGGGCTGGGAGACGCAACAGCATCGAGAGAGAGCTCGACCGCGACTGGGGAAAAAGGCCGGGCAGCTACCGAGGCCGCGAGGCGCGGGATAAAATAAAAAATAAAAAAAACGCGGAGAACTCAGCCGCAGCCGGGGGAAAGGATCGGACTGCAAGAGGGGCTGGGAGGCACGATTTGAGAACCGCTGGGGAGGGCGAACGCAGCAATACGGCAATCACCATTACAGCCAGCGGGGGAGAAAGGCAAACGCGGGAAGCCACCATTTTCGTAGGCGGGGGAAGAAGACAAGCGCGGGAAACCGCCATTTTGAAAATAAAAAAAATAAATTAATTTAAAAACATTTTTGTTTCTCAAGAAGATTGCGAGGATGCCTAAGTGTGGTAACATCAACGATTTCAATCCCGATGTTGAAGATTGGGCCACGTATGTAGAACGCATAGAGATTTATTGTAAGGCAAATAAAATATCAGATGAAGATAAAGCACTAACCTTACTAAACTCAATGGGTGCGAAGACATACGGGCTATTGAAGCATCTTCTATCACCAGCTAAACCGGCGGATCAGGCTTTCGCTAATATTGGTGCTGCCCTGAGAAATCATTTGAACCCCACACCGCTGATGTTAGCGGAACGATTTAAATTTTATGCGAGAACGCAACTGAAAGAGGAAAGCAACGCGGAGTATTTAATTGAACTGCATAAGCTAGCGAAATACTGTCAGTTTGGGGAAAGACTGACAGAGGCACTGAGAGACAAATTTGTGTGTGGATTGTCGAAAGAAGGAACACAAAAGCGGCTGCTTGAAGAGAATGATCTTACACTTGATAAGGCTGTCACTATTGCAGCATCGCACGAAGCTGCAGCGAGAGGCACTGCGGAAATGCAGCTGAAGGCAGCGGTACTCAGCGTAGATCAAATGGCTTTGGGTACAGCGAAATGTTATCGTTGTGGAAAGACAACACACGATCAGAACCAATGCTGGTTTAAAAATCAGGAATGTAGAAAATGTGGCAAGCTTGGTCACATAGCTAAAGTATGCCGGTCAGGAAAGAAGACCAGCAACAAAAAGTCACCGCAGGAAAAGTGCAGAAAGGTACATAAGGTGGCTGAGAAGAGTTCGGATGAACAGAATTCGGATTCAGACTCCAACAGCAAGGAACTGGGTAGTCTGAGAATTCACAATGTGAGTAAGGAAGCTGACCTACAAACTATCTGGGTCACACTTCAGATAGCAGGAGTCCAAGTGAAGATGGAATTGGACACCGGATCGGCGTTGACGGTCATGAATAAGCAAGATTACAAAAGGTTATTCACACATATTCCCCTACGGGATACGGAGATAGTATTGCAGACATACACGGGGCAAAGAGTATACCCCATCGGAAAGATAAAAGTCAAGGTGGTACACAAGGGCAAAGAACACCAAGGAATGGACTTATATGTACTACCTGAGGGAGGTCCACCACTTCTGGGACGGGAGTGGATCAGGAAAATAAATATGGACTGGCACTCCCTAAAAGCAATAACGGTAGATTCCGGAAAAAAAAGATGTCAAACCTGAATGATTGTCCAGAATATTGGATGAGGGCATATGCAGCAGTGACAGTGACAAAGCAGAGAGTGAGAACTCGGTGAAGACAATCAGCTCAGACTCTGGAACTGATGATGGTAAGACCAGCCCATGTGCAAAAGACAAGTCTAAAATGGACTTGCAGACTAATGATGGAAAAACGAAGGAGTGCATAAATGCTTCAGAAGAGAACAAAGTATCAGAACAGAATTCCACTGAACAACAACAACATAGTTTGACAGAGAAGTCTGAGTCTGTCCAGTCTACAGACATGCACATTTCTGAGGGCACTGCTGATTCAAAGAATGAAAAAGAATTGCTAACCAGAAATGAAAAGGAAAGTAAATCTGATAAACAAGTCACTCTGGTCCCGGATTCATTAACTCTCAATGGAGCAGTAGATTCTACCAATAGAAAGTCAAAGAGAAATTCTGATTCGGGTAGCATATCTGCATCCGATAGCGTTGACTTGAACATTTCCCTTTCAGGTGATCTCTCTTTAAACAAGGAAAGTGGCTCTCTATCAATACGGGGTAACCAAGCATACAACAAAACTCTGAAACGAACTAGAAAATTTGTTGTCGATGGAGTGGAAGTGAGTGTCACTACTTCAAAGATTATTGGTGAGGATGAGAAGAAAGCTGAGGAAATGCGATTCCTAAGGCGGCAGGAGCTGCGAGAGTTGCGGTTGCTTCAGAAGGAGGAACACCGGGCTCGAACTCAACTCAATTTCAAACTACAACAGCAATTAGAACAAATGATTCGCCGTTTTGAGCAAGAGATGAATGCAAAGAAAAAGTTCTTTGACACAGAGTTGGAGAATCTGGAAAGACAGCAGAAGCAGCTGATTGAGAAAATGGAACAGGAACACACAAACCGTCTGCACGATGAGGCCAAACGAATCAAAGCTGAGCAAGAAAGGGAATATGTCAAATTCATCGATCAGTTGAAAGCTAAGAAGAAAGAGCACCCTTTTGTGAGCAGTGTCAGCAGTAATAAGCCACTCAGGGAATTGGTGGCAGAGGCAGAAGCTGAAGTGATGGAGGAAATAGAAGACAATAGAGAGGAAGCAGAAGATGATGACTCATCTGAACCATTATCACCCCTACCAGGTCACGCACGTGGTCCCTCCGAACTGAGCCAAATCAGTCTGGAAGCAGAAAAACTTCCCAAGGTACTCGAGCCTTTAGAAGTCAACAATGCTGGTTCTGAAGTTACGAAAGTTCAAACTGTTAAGTCCAGTGAAGGACTATTAGATGAGTCACCCCAGCAACGAGAACCAGAGACCCCTGAAAGGCGTTATCCGTCTCGGATCAGGAGGCCTCCTCAGAGACTGAATCTGTGAACTGTTTTTACATGAAGTTGTGTATATATGTTATTATGTTATGTTTAATGGGGAATATATACTGTTAAGCTAAAAAGGGAGGATTGTGGTGTATGTAACCGTTCCACCTTTAAGAGAACTATTTTAAGAGATGCACTACTTTATCTTGGCTGCTGTATACTGTAATACCGGTGGTGACCACACCGGTATATAAGTGCTGTGTAATGATTTATTGGGCAGTTCAGCCTGACCTCCGACTAGTAAAGACCTGTTGAATTTACTCTTGTGGTCTGTGTGCAGTGATTCTTATTAACCATAACTAGAACACACAGACTTAACACTAACCTTCTCCATTGGCTGGCACTCCTTTGCGTTGTGCAAGTTGAAGGCTGTTGCACCACAGTAGAGTTGATAATGAGCTCATAATATGACAAACCATGTAACAAAATCCTGCATTAAATAGTTCATCTGTCCACCTGAATATTATAGGAAATGATTGATTAAAGTCATCTTTGAACTTGAGTGACAATTTGCTTTGAAGGGTTAAATAGCTTGCACTAATATGAAAGATTTCAACAAACTGACATATTTTGAACAGCTATTACATTCTTTTTATTCGTAATATATAAACAATTACATTTCTGTTATAAATAATTCTTTGCCCCACAAAATAACCGTCAATCCCGTGTCATCAGGATGTTTTTTCATGCATTTTTAAGCAATCAGGCTTTACTGAAAAGCCAAGTCTGTCTTTCCGACTGACATCTTTGAGCTCTCATTGCAGCATATAGCTTCCTGTTGATCCTTTTCATCACCTCAGAACAAAATGTTTTGAAAAATTGTCAGAACTTTGCAATAAGTACATAGTTGCAAAATCTGTCTTCACGTAATGAAGACTGATTGCTCCTGGCCTTGATGTAGGAAAACACAGAAATATTTGTGGTTTTATGTCAAGGTAGTATAGGGGGCCAGTGCTGCAGATAAAGCACTGATCTTTCACTTCTGGGACAAGGATTTGAACACAGCCCAGACTGGTGGGATGAACGTCTCCTCTCTCTGATGTCTGCCAGGATCCTAAATGAATCTTGAAATTAGAAGATTTCGATGCCATAGTTGTGGGAGCAAGACGATAGCATAAAATTGACTGTAATGCAACAATAATTGATATTAAATTGGCAGTTTCCCTCAGAAAAGCATAAGAGGTTATCATAGATAGCTAATTCAAGGAACATACAATTCACAGTACTGCAACAGGGGCACTCTCCTGAGCTTGGGGCTGAGGCACATCATTGTGGCTACTCTGCATTTAACTGTGCTGTATCTGAACTTGATGTGCCTGAAGTGTAAAAGCATTTCATTCCTCTGCATTGATGTATCTCTTTCAAAGAGCACAGGCACAATGGTCTGAATGGTCTCCTTCTGAGCTGTATCATTCTATGATTCTATAATTTTAGGATCTCCCCTCCATAAACATGCCAGGAAATCCCCAGAGAACTGTTCACTCTAGTGCCACATGAATATATAAAGTAGATCAACAGATCATTGCAAAAATTAGATTAAATTTGTGAAGAAACAACTGTCACTTTTTTATGCCAATATCCCCCAAGATGGATGTATAAGAGGTTTGGGATCAAGAAAGGACAAATAACAAACTGTCATACTGTGTATTTGTAGTGCTCTGTATAAACATAATGAGGCCAGAATTCCCTGGGGGTTCCACCAGTCCTTATCTGTAACTTTGGCAGGAGACCAGTGGAACCCCCTGGAAAACAACAGAAACTGGTTGCGCTGTGTCTCCGACATTTCAGGGAGTTTCCTATTTAATTGAAAGAGCCGGAAGTTCTGTCAGGCTCTTACAAAGCAAATGGCACCAAGGAAGCGGCGCCAGCAGCAAGGACACTATGTCAGGATTTCCCACTGCACTGGCTCAGTCAGGACATGGTGTATTATTTATATTGAGTAAATTGAGGCACACCGACATCCAGAATGAGACCAGTGAAGTGGCTCTCAAACAATTCTCCTCGTGTTTGCGTGGGTTTCCTCCGGGTGCTCCGGTTTCCTCCCACAGTCCAAAGATGTGCGGGTTAGGTTGATTGGCCATGATAAAAAAATTGGCCCTTAGTGTTAGGGGGGATTAAATACGTGGGGTTACGGGGTTACGGGGATAGAGCTTGGGTGGGATGGCTGTCGGTGTAGGGACCGGGTGCTAGGGTTTGGATGATCAGCCATGATCTCGTTGAATGGCAGAGCAGGCTCGAAGGGCCGAATGGCCTACTCCTGCTCCTATCTTCTATGTTCTATGTTCTAAAAGGATTCCTTTTGTTGATTTAAAAAAAAGATTGATCTGCTTACATAAGGGGCCACAGAGACCATGGCCAGCATTGGGGGCAGGGAGGTTGACCTGGTTAACTCCCCTCTCAAGGGCAGGCATGCATCAGAATTTCCAGCAGCTACTGGCAGGGGAATTGGAGACACACCAGATGTGGTGTTTGGACCTACTAGTCCCATGTTAATGAGGTGCTGTCCTCCTGACCATACAAATTCTGGCAGAATCAATGCTGGAGACACAGCCTGGCGCGATCCCAGCATAACTGCCAGGATTGCGCTGTTGCATTTTCAGATTAACTTTATTTTTAAAATGAACCATGTTTTGTTCTGCTTAAGGCAGACCCTACCTTGTGTTTTGTGACATCAGTAAGAAGCAACCTTTACTGTTCTGTCAGTTAGGAGTTGGTTCTAAAAATTGTTTGTTTCAACATGTGGAGCCTTCTGCTCAGCATTTCAGTCCATGGTTCGAAAAAAATACCCATACAACCCATGTGACCAGTAAGCATCTGACGTATATCCAATATTGAATTTATTCCATGCACCTAAAATAATAAGATAACCTGGACGATTTTCTTTTGTTCCAGTAGTTCCACTGGAAATTCATGGATCCATTTCAGTCACTATCTTGGAAATTCCTTCAACGAAGGAAAAGGCATCAAACTCACAGGTTCAACTCAATGCAAAGTGCTTGGTATTGCAGCACTAAGCCATAGAGCTGGAATGAGCTTTCAGCTCTGTGCCTTGATATGAAGACAAATTGTAATGTTGGTTTTGTGACCGATGTTAGTGAGATGCTTTGTTTTGGTTCCAATCACCCAGGAATTCTGTGGGGTTCTTTGGCGACACAACCCAGAGAAAAACAGAGTAAGTGGCTAAAGATGGCAATTTATGGCATTTCTCTGGCATCTATAGTGGGATGTTGGGAGAACCCAGCGGAAATTCAGGGCCAATGAGTTTGGTTCATTCCTGCAGCAGGAATCTTCAAGGTGGTAGTCACCCACATCAGATGAGAGATGGCTTGTACAGAAATATTAATATATCCTTTACACTTGTAATAATCCCTTTTATAGCTAGGTAAAAAATATAATTGTAAACATTTGCTCAAGTTAATTAGATATACAAAATACACAGTCACAGATGAATTGCAGACATACAGACTTGAGCTGGTTTTCAGCCAATATGTACATGAGTGGTGAAGGCAAAATTATAGCCATTAGTCCAAAACAAGGAGCATTATACAGAACTGCAATTTACCTGAGATAATTTATGTGTGTGTTTACTATATTTGGAAGAAATACATACAGCTGTTTTATCTGAAAATTGGATTAGTTATTTGTTTTAGTTACAGACTGTTTCAGTTAATTGTGTTCCCGTGTTCCCTTTTCCCTTGTGACCTATTAAGTGAATCATGTAGAAGTGTTTATAGGTTGCATCTGATTGCAATTGTAGCTAAACACTGAAAAAACCCTACCCTAGATCTGTATGAAGCCTGATGCAGTCAGCCAAGCACAATTAGAGAGTTGTTATAGGATTTGAGGCTGGGAGATGGGAGAATAAAGTGACTCTGTGAGGAATCATGGACGAGGGCGCTAAGGCACCTAAATATGTGCAAGTAGAGATTATTTATCACTAAGGCATAACTACAATATTGTCTGTATTCCCCCATGGTAATTTACTATTGTTTATAAATTAAGCTGACAGTGTACAAAATGATTCCTTTTATTCTTAATATATAAACAATTACACGCCTGTTATAAATAATTATTTGCCCCACAAATAGCTGTCAATCCCATGTCATCAGATGTTTTAGCTGTTTAAAAGCTATAAAGGGCCCTTTTCATCATATGTTACCATGTAGTATTTATTACTGATATATCACAACTGCAAAAAAAATGGTTAACTTGCAAAAATCGTCTAACTTGCAGAAAAGACTTTGAAAACTACTGGCCATTTGGATCTGATAGCCGCTGACACATTGGGGGAATTTTAACCTGGAGGAGCGCGTGGGTTTAGGTGCGGGTGGGGGTTAAATCCGGTAAAAATGCCAGCACAGCTGTCAAAGTGACCACCACCCTCAACTTTTTTGCTTCTGGATCCTTCCAGTGTTCTGCCGGAGATATAGCCAGAATCACCCAGTTGGTGGCCCACAAATGCATAAGACAGGTGGCTGATGGCTTGTTTTCCAGGGCTGGCAATTATTTGAACTTCGCCTGCGACGATGCCAGTCAGAATGAGTGGGCGCTCAGGTTTGCGTCTCTGGCTGGCTTCCCACAGGTGCAGGGTGTCATCGTCTGCACACAAGTGACAATCCCCGGATCAACCAGGAGTATTCATGAACCACAAGGGCTTCCATTCCATCAATGTGCAGCTGGTGTGCAACCACAAAAAGATATTTATGCAGGTGTGCACAAGATTCCTGGGGAGCTGCCATGATGCTTTCATCCTACGGCACTCCGAGTTCCCCGATTTCTTCGGACCTGCAAGCAGACTTAAGGGATGGCTGCTTGGAGACAAGGGATACCCACTTCAAACTTTGCTGATGACTCCCATCAGAAACCGATCAATGAAGCCCAACAGTGCTACTATGAATGCCATATGACCACCAGATGTGAGATTGAACAAGGCATCAGCATGCTAAAGATGGCACTTCAGGTGCCTAGGGAGATCTGGAGGCACCCTTCAGTAATCACTAGCCAGGGTGTCCAGAATGGTCGTGTGTGCTGCGCTCTGCATAACATTGTGCAGCTGTGAGGTGTAGACTGCAGGAGGAACAAGGTGCAGAGCTCAGATCCTCTTCGGATGATTCTGAGGAGGTGGAAGACAAGGAGGAGGAAGATGATGAGGGCAATGCCCCACCAGCAGCTCACATTGCAACCTGGAATGCCAGGGATGCCCTTATTAATGCCAGGTTCACTTAGGTTGCACCAGTGGACCCATGTCAGAACCACATGCAGCAGCCACTCTTCCCACCACACTGCCCCTCCCCCCCCACCAAATGGCACTAACGCAAAGCAGTCCTGCAAACAATCAACCACCCCTTGCATATCCCCTCATTGGTCCCCATCAATTCATGTCTTCCCATTCATCATCAAGCAAGTTAAAAGGCGAGTTGTCACCCAGCAACCAAGATTGAGCAACACTGGAAAGTGGTGCAAACTAATAAATTTTATGTGATTATACTAAATAATGGAAACTTCACAACATAACATTTCTCCAACACCCATGCGCATACCCTTGTGCAACTACAAACCTTTACTCTTCCTTTTCCTAGAGCTTTTACGTGGTGCAAGCTCTGTGGCTACAGCAGAGGCAGAGTCAGGCTGCTTAGATCCCTGCTCTGACTGCTGAGATGTTCTTGGCTGATGACCTCTGGGTTTTGGAGTCCGTGTGGGCCCCACCAAAGACTGCTCCATCTGCACCTGTGCAGGGGCAGACTCGGCTATTGGGAGCCAAAGCAGCATGTGGGGTACTGACTGTGGGTGGGGGGGGGCAAAGGGTGAGAAGTGGAAGCGCTTCAAGTGAAGACTCCACTTCCAGATCCCCTTTAGCCATCACCCCTCTCATGGGTCAGTCGCACTTCACTGCTACCACTTTGCACTTTGGTGTAGATCAGTGTGGTGCTGTAAGGACAAAGCTAAGGTATCTGTCATCCTATTTATGGTGACAGACATGTTGGCATCCAGAATGTGCATGGCTGTGGTCAAGGCATGCATGGACTCATTTGATTGCCGCATTTGATGTTCCATGCAGTTGGCCAGTCTATCATGTAAGAAGACATTGTCGCAATGCTCTGTGACATCATCTCACTCATGCTTGAGGCGGACTCCTCCATTCTGCAATCAGTGTGCATCACACATTCTCTGCTGCTCCTCAATCATTCTCCTTTACATTGCTGGCTGCCAGGCTACAGCATCTGTGTCCAGCTAAGCAGAGCTTGGAGAAGCCTGTGCCCTCCAACACAGACTCTCCACTGCTGTTCCTGCCACCACTGTCTGCTCTTGAATACCCAACTCTCTGTCTAACTGGTTCCACCGAAGTGTGAGTATCTGATCTGGTGCATGGTAAGCACCCTCAGAAGGAATCAACACTGTGATAGTGCACCCTCAGAAGTAATCCGCTCCTCTGAGGATTTGTCGTCCACGGGGTCCATGGACTCCTGTTGCATGCATGAAGGCCCTGTCGGAGATAAAAAATATGAATTAGTACTGGCAAGGTAAAAATGTTGCAACTTACCATTTTGAAGATGATCATATTTCACTCCCTGCTGAAATCAAGTCAACATGACTGAGCACCATATGACATGAGTGTACATTATATTTGATTCAGTCACCAGGTTTGTGGCTGTTATGTATTGTGTGTTCTCCTCCCACCTGTGGTGGCGCTGTCACAGCAGATAAATGGTTGGGTGTTCTCTTGGTTAAGTTTAGCTCTCTTTGTTCAGAACTCGCCAGAACTTCCCTTTCCCTTCGAATAAAGCACTTCATGTTTGAATCTCTGAGTTCTGAGTTCTAGTTGTGTCTAGGTAAAAAGGTACCGACACCACAACAAGTGGCAACGAGGAGCGGATTAATCTGCGTACGTTATGGGTGCAGTGAGTAAACAGAAATTTAAATTTGAAACATGAGATGGCTACTATATTAGGAAACATTGGTGATTTTGATGAAAATGTGGAGCAATGGAGCGCTTATACGGAACGTTTTGACTATTTTGTCTTGGCGAATGCGGTGGCAAATGAAAAGGTCGTGCCTACCTTTTTGAGTGTAATGGGGCCGAAGACATTCAATTTACTTCACAGCCTTGTGCAGCCAGATAAGCCAGGAACTAAAACATATAAGCAACTAGTGGAAATTCTTGGAGCACATTTTTCACCGAAACCTCTGGTTATTGCTGAGAGATTTAGATTTCACAAACGGAATCAAGAGAAGGGGGAATCAGTGACGATGCTTATTGCTGCTTTAAAAAGGTTGTCGGAACACTGCCAGTTCAAGGAGGTGCTGAATGACACCATTAGAGACAGACTCATGTGTGGTCAGCAAAGTGCAGCCACACAGAAGCGCCTTCTTACTGAGGACAACCTTACTCTTGAAAAGGCCATTGAAGTTAGTGTCTCCATGGAGATGGCGGTAAAGGAGGCTCACCAGTTGAGTTCAACAGGGAGAGTTCACAAGGTGTCGTCTGAGCGTAAAGGTGCGCGGAACGGCACATGTTACCGTTGTGGGAAAACGGGCCATCACGCTAATGACTGCTGGTGTACGGAGCTGGAATGCCGAAATTGTGGCAAAAAGGGTCACATTGAACGCGCCTGTAGAGGTAAAAAAAAGAACAGACAGAGCTGGGAAGCATGGAAGCAAAATGTCTGTATTTGGACAAGAGAGGAAAAAGAGTGTTCATTCAGTGCAGTATGATGGAACAAGCAAAACAGAGGGGAGCGACACCTCTGAGGAGGTGCACATACTGACGGTTGCAGGTGGTTCAAATGGCTACTGGGTGTCACCACTGGTGGAGGGACAATCAGTGCGGATGGAGGTGGACACAGGCGCGGCTGTGTCCCTTGTTTCAGACACTGTCTACAACAAAATGCTAAAGCATCTTACCCTTCAGCCAACAAACATTGTGCTAAAGACGTATACCGGCGAATCTGTGGCCATGAGAGGCGCCATTGAGGTGACAGTTAAATTGAACGGACAGACTGCAAAACTGCCACTATATGTGGTAAAGGGAAATTACCCATCGCTACTGGGACATGCGTGGCTAGAGAAAATCACACTGGACTGGCCTGCAGTCCACATGATGTCAAAAGGGGAGTCAGGTCTGACTGCAGTGTTAAACAAACATGCAGAACTCTTCAATGGGGAACTTGGGAGCATGAAAAAGATCAGCGTGAGACTGGACATTAAACCTGACAGCAAGTCGAAGTTTCACAAAGCCCGACCTGTACCCTATGCAATTAGGCCAAAAGTTGAGGCTAACTTGGAGGCCTCAGTCGAGAATGGAGTCCTGGAGCCTGTGAGCGTGAGCAAATGGGCCACACCCATTGTTCCTGTCCTGAAAAAGGATGGATCTGTTCCAATCTGCGGGGATTTTAAAGTGACTATTAACCCGGTGCTGTCTGTGGAACAGTACCCTCTTCCCCTCATTGATGATCTTTTTACAGGCCTGGCCGGAGGGCAAAAGTTCAGCAAAATAGACTTATGCCAGGCTTATCTACAAATGCATGTCGATGACAAATCAAAGGAGCTGCTGACAATTGTGACACACATGGGGCTATACAGGTACTGCCACCTTCCGTTTGGAATTACGTCAGCCCCTGCTCTATTCCAAAGGGCAATGGATCAGATTTTGAGTGGACTCCCAGGAGCCCAGTGCTACCTGGACGACATCCTTGTCACTGGGACAAATGAGGAGGATCATCTTCTGAACTTGGATGCGACACTACAACGACTGAAAGCATACGGACTCAGAGTTCGTAAAGACAAATGTGAATTCTTTCAGTCTTCAGTTGAGCACCTGGGGCATGTGATTGACGCTACTGGCCTGCATAAGGCGCCGTCAAAGGTCAAGGCGATCGTGGAGGCCCCAGCACCCCAGAATGTGAGCCAGTTACGTTCATTTCTGGGGCTATTTAACTACTATGCGAAGTTTATTCCAGACTTAGCAACATTGCTGAAGCCATTACATCAGTTGCTATGTCAAGGCAAAACATGGAAATGGACTGAACTGTGCAACGAAGCTTTCGCCCAAGCAAAGAAAGCATTGCTGAAATCGGAGGTCCTGACAAACTTCGACCCAAAGCTACCCGTGCAGCTAGCATGTGATGCATCACCATATGGTGTGGGAGCAGTCATATCCCACATCATGCCTTCAGGTGAAGAGAAACCTATCGCCTTCGAATCACGCACCTTGAACAAGGCCGAGAGTAACTATGCACAGATCGAGGGCAAGGCCTTGGGAATCGTTTTTGGAATTCGAAAATTTCATCAGTACCTGTTTGGGAGAAGGTTCACACTCCTGACAGACCACCGTCCATTGACTTCAATCTTCAGGCCCCACACCGGAATTCCATCTCTCGCTGCAAGCAGGATGCAAAGGTGGGCTTTACTGTTGTCAGGACACACATACGACATCAAATATCGCAAATCAGACTAGCACGGCAACGCAGACGGTCTCTCGAGGCTACCCTTGCCTGTTACTCCCCCAGAGCCTCGTCAGATAGACATCTTCTACTTTAGACAAGTGGAGGGAGCACCTGTCACTGCAGTTCAGGTGCGAAGGTACACCCGCAACGATCCAGTCCTGTCTGAGGTAATGGACGATGTCATTCGAGGGAGAGTTATAGGAGATTCTCCTAATTTGAAACCTTACGTTTCAAAAAGAAATGAGCTCTCCATCAAGGCAGGTTGTCTTCTTTGGGGACACTGTGTCATCATTCCGCCACCTCTGAGGGAACCTATACTGCAACAACTTCATACAGGCCACAGTGGGATGGTTCGGATGAAGGAAATGGCAAGAAGCTACTTCTGGTGGCCAGGTCTCGATGGGAGTATTGAGGAGAAAGCCAAAACATGTTCCCCATGTCAAAGGGTCCAGAATGTTCCACAGCTGGCAACCCCACACCCCTGGGATTGGCCTGCAGAAGAGTGGCAGCGAGTACATGTGGACTTCGCCGGTCCTTTCGAAGAGAAGATGTTTATGGTGGTTGTGGACACTCGTAGCAAGTGGCCGGAGGTCACTGTGATGAGGTCTACCACGGCAGAGAAAACAATTGAGAAACTTGGTGAGATGTTCAGCCGTTATGGCTCACCGGAACAACTCGTAAGTGACAACGGTCCACAATTTGTATCACAGGAGTTTGCAACCTTCCTGCATGTGAATGGTGTCCAACACATCAGGTCTGCGCCCTATCATCCCTCTACTAACGGCCAGGCAGAAAGGTTCGTGCAAACTTGGAAGCACGCCTTGAAGGCATCGCAAGGTCAGGGCTCAATCCACCAACATCTGAACAGCTTCCTGTTGTCCTACAGGAACGAGCCGCATGCCACAACTAAAACTTCCCCGCTTCGCTCATGATGAAGAGGCAGTTGTGGACAAGTTTTGACTTACTCAAACCTCCAAGGGCAGAGCAGGTTGTCCATCATCAACAACAAGCTCAAGTTGAAAAGAGAGAGTAAAGAGCCAAGGAGAGACGGTTTCATCCGGGAGAGCACGTCCTAGCTCGAAACTACAACACTGGACCGAAATGGGTTCCTGCTACGGTGATCGCGCAGACGGGCCCTGTGCCTTACATGGTTGAGACTGCTGAGGACGTCGTCTGGAGAAGACACACAGATCAACTGTTGCTAGGAGCAGAGACAACCACAGAGGCTCCAACAGCTGGTTGGCCTGAACTGTTTCCGGATGATACCGCAAACCAGCATCCTTTGCCACAGTGCTCTTCTCCAACAGAGGAAGTCAAAGAAACTGTCCCACCTTTGCAAACTCCTGACTTTCGACTGATACAGGCACCTTCTCCATCTAGGCCTGTGTCAATGCCTACTGCTGTGAAAGCCAGCGATGACCGCCGGTATCCTGTCAGAGAGCGGCGGCCTCCAAGACGCTTGGATCTGTAGGCTTAGCGACTTACCCACAAGACTGGGGCAGAATAAACCCCAGGGTAAAGTCAGGGGTTGAAGCAGTCTACCTCTACCCTTGGTTAGTTGAGTGCATTGAAAGTAACTTACCTGTTGAGGAATAATGTGGACCTTCCATTTAAGAGGGGAGGAATATTTTATGTATTGTGTGTTCTATTGTGTGTTCTCCTCCCACCTGTGGTGGCGCTGTCACAGCAGATAAATGGTTGGGTGTTCTCTTGGTTAAGTTTAGCTCTCTTGTTCGGAACTCGCCAGAACTTCCCTTTCCCTTCGAATAAAGCACTTCATGTTTGAATCTCTGAGTTCTGAGTTCTAATTGTGTCTAGGTAAAAAGGTACCGACACAACAGTGGCAGCAGCAGGTTTCTTCCTCCCATTGCTCTCCGGCTCCTCACTGCCTCCAGCAGCACATCAAGGAAGGTGTCATTGAAGCGGAGTGTAGCCTTTGACTGTCCTGAATCCATTCTCACAGTCTGTCTTCTCTTGCTTCCAACTCCCAACTCCTCCAAATTCTATCTTTGGATTGGCCCTTTAAATACTCCAGTTGAGATTGTTACATGCGGGTCCTCATCACGCCCACTGCTGTGCATTCAACGGCAAACCTAGAAGTAAAATGATAAGGTGGCTGTGTTAAAATGCCACTGACAGACGCGCTGAACATACTTCCTGGTTTCCCACATGATATCCGACTCCCTCGCTCCCAACGCGCCTCCAAGTTATTATCGGGACTGGTAATCTATAGCTTCAAAGCAGCAAGTATATCTAACAGTGGCATAAGGGTGCTACTGGATTGTAACCTTCACCGTTCATGATGTTGGGAAGTGGTTGCATCTCTCTCTTTAAGTAGAAGTGTACCCATCATTTCCTCAACATGATTCAATTTCAGACTGTACAAACATTCTCTGAAAAAGGCCTGTGGTGGGGGAACTGCTCCCAACAACTACTTTAACTGCTATCAGTATGGCTGTAGAAATCAGTGATAGACATTTCAGGTTTTAACTGAATATGTAGCAGATGTCAGTGAGTGCATATTTGATGAGGCAGAAGTCCTGCACACATTGTTGCTCAATCAATAGCAGGTAATTGGTCCCTGGCAAGTAAATATTTCCAACAGTATTGTTATGTCTGACATTGGTGATAGGTACTCGATTGCCTTGGCCTGAGCACATGGAGTTTGATAGTGCTATTATCGTTGTATTGTGCCTGACATTGGATATAGGTATTCGATTGCTTTTGCCTGTAGAGTGTGTTTGGATCAGCCATTAAAAGCAGCATGAACTGAGCTCTGCTTACGGCCTCTGGATTATCTTTGCAAACGCAACAAGTATTTCTCCTTGCCTTTCATGCTCTCTCACTCCTTTAACTTGTTTGAGGCCTATAACGTCAGTGATCAAAGTGAACAATGGGCATACATGAGACATCTCTAACCATAGTCATACTATTCAATGTTTGGTCAGTACTTTTTACCTCTACTTCAGTATGACCTTGGTATCAGATACTGAGATTCAATGAGGATAGTATGGGGAATACTTTCTGCCTGGTGTGATTCTGGCTCGTGGTGTGATATTCTATTTTACTGGTTCTCTACTGCATTCATGCATTGCATGACATCACCAGAAAGCGTGTAAGTGATTGGTTGGTAAGTATTTCTCTCTTTTTTAAGCTTAAACTCTGTGGCTTATAGTTTCTAAGGTGCGATATTCATCATCTAGAATCGGAGCAGAGGGTATTTAAAAATAATATTAAAAAATTTAATTAATTACATAGAATGGGAGATCAGGTGATGTGTTGCTGCTGCAATATGTGGGAGCTGGTGGACACCATTGATGCTCACGGTGATCACATTTGCAGTAAGTGTTGGCTGCTCGAGGAATTCCGGCTCCGTGTTGAAGAGCTGGAGTCCGAGCTTCAAACACTGAGACACATCAGGGAGGGGGAGAGCTACCTGGACTCTGTGTATCAGGAGGTAGTCACACCAATTAGATTAATTAATTCAGATGTAGTCCGTGGCCAGGGTCAGGATGGCGTGACTAGAAGTGAGGCAGGTACGGGGATCCAGGAGGTAGTGTTGGAGGAGCTGCAGCCCTTGCTCTTGTCCAACAGGTTTGAGGCTCTTACTCCCTGTGAGGATGGGAACAGGGACTGCGGGGAGGATGAGCAACCTGGCCACAGCACCGTGGAGCGGGGGGCCATTCAAGTGGGGGGAGTTAAAAGAAATGTTGTAGTGGTAGGGGATAGTATCGTTAGGGGGATAGATAGAGTTCTTTGCAGCCGAGAGCGAGAGTCCCAAAGGCTGTGTTGCCTGCCCGGTGCCAGGGTTAAGGACATCTCCTCTGGCTGGAGAGAAACTTGGAGTGGGAGGGGGAGGATCCAGTTGTCATGGTCCATGTTGGTACCAATGACATAGATAGGACAAGGAAGGAGGTTCTGCTGAGGGAGTTTGAGCAGCTAGGGGCCAAATTAAAAAGCAGAACCACAAGGGTAATAATCTCTGGATTACTACCTGAGCCACGTGCAAATTTGGCTAGGGTAAAAATTTGAGAGTTAAATGCATGGCTCAAAGACTGGTGTGGGAGAAATGGGTTTTGCTTCCTGGGACACTGGCATCAGTACTGGGACAAAAGAGAGCTGTTCCGTTGGGACGGACTTCACTTGGCCAGTGCTGGGACTAGAATCCTGGTGAATCAAATAACTAGGGCTGTAGAGAGGGCTTTAGACTAATTAGTCGGGGGGAGGTTTTAAGAGAGCGAAAAATAAAAATGACAGCGGAGAAGGCAATAGAGCAAGGTAGCAGTGGGGGAATTAAAAACCAGAGCGTGTCAGGAAGGGACAGAATGTATAATGATAAAGGTAAAGTAGTAAAAGGAGTAAAAGCAGGAATAAATGATTAGAAAACATATTTGAAAGTTCTTTATCTGAATGCACGCAGCATTCGTAACAAAATTGACGAGTTGACAGTACAAATAACTATACATGGGTATGATCTGGTGGCCATTACGGAAACATGGCTGCAAGATAATCATGACTGGGAACTAAACATAAAAGGGTAATTGACAATTAGGAAGGACAGACAGGAAGGAAAGGGAGGTGAGGTTGCTATGTTAATCAAAGATGGAATCACTGCAATAGTCAGAAATGATATTGGGTCAAAGGATCAGGATAGTGAAACAGTTTGGGTGGAGATAAGGATTAATAAGGGGAAAAAGTCACTAGTGGGCGTAGTCTATAGGCCTCCTAACAGTTGCAACTCTGTTGGTCGGAGTATAAATCAGGAAATAGTTGGGGCTTGTAATAAGGGAACAGCTATAATCATGGGGGATTTTAACTTTCATATTGACTGGACTAATCAAATTGGGCATGGCAGCATTGAGGAAGAGTTCATAGAGTGTATTAGGGACGGGTTCCTTGAGCAGTATGTAACTGAACCAAACAGGGGGCAGGCAACCTTAGATCTGGTTCGGTGTAATGAGACAGGATTAATAAAAAATGTCCTAGTAAAGGATCCCCTTGGAATGAGTGACCATAATATGGTTCAATTCCAAATTCAGTTTGAGGGTGAGAGAGTTGGATCTCAAACCAGCGTACTAAGCTTAAATAAAGGAGACTATGAAGGTATGAGAGTAGAATTGACTAAAGTGGACTGGGAAAACAGATTAAAGTGTAAGACGGTACAAGAGCAGTGGTCTACATTCAAGGAGATATTTCACATCTTTCAAGATAAATATATTCCACTGAGGAAAAAGGGGAGTAAAAGAAAAGACAGCCATCCATGGCTTAGTAAAGTAATAAAGGATAGTATTCGACTGAAAACAAGGGCATATAAAGTAGCCAAATCTAGTGGGAGGATAGAAGATTGGGAAGCATTTAAAAGCCAGCAAACAATAACTAAAAGATTAATTAAGAAAGGGGAGATAGATTATGAAAGTAAACTCGCAAAAAATATAAAAACAGATAGCAAGAGTTTCTACAGCTATATAAAAATAAAAAGGGTGGCTAAAGTGAACGTTGGTCCCTTAGAGGATGGGACCGGGAAACTAGTGGTGGGGAACATGGAGATGGCAAAGACACTGAACAAATATTTTGTATCAGTCTTTACAGTAGAGGACACTAAAAATATCCCAACACTGGACAAACAGGGGGCAATGGAGGGGAGGAGCTAAACACGATTAAAATCACTAAGGAGATGGTACTCAGTAAAATAATGGTATTTAAGGCGAATAAATCCCCTGGACCTGATGGCCTACATCCTAGGGTATTGAGAGAAGTGGCGGTAGGGATTGTGGATGCATTGGTGATCATTTTCCAGAACTCCCTGGACTCAGGAAAGGTCCCGGCAGATTGGAAAACTGCTAATGTAACACCCTTATTTAAGAAGGGAAGTAGACAAAAAGCTGGAAACTATAGACCAGTTAGCCTAACATCTGTGGTTGGCAAAATGTTGGAGTCCATTATTAAGGAAACAGTAACAGAGCATTTGGATAAATATAATTTAATAGAACAGAGTCAGCATGGTTTTACGAAGGGGAAGTCATGTTTGACAAATTTGCTCGAATTCTTTGAGGATGTAACATACAGGGTGGATAAAGGGGAACCAGTGGATGTAGTGTATTTGGACTTCCAAAAGGCATTTGACAAGGTTCCACACAAAAGATTACTGATCAAGATAAAAAATCACGGGATTGGGGGTAATATACTGGCATCTAACAGAAAACAAAGAGTTGGGATAAATGGTTCATTGTCGGGCTGGCAATCAGTAACAAGTGGTGTTCCGCAGGGGTCAGTGCTGGGACCCCAACTCTTTACAATCTATATTAACGATTTGGAGGAAGAGACCGAGTGCAACATATCCAAGTTTGCTGACGATACAAAGATGGGAGGGAAAGCAGTGAGCGAGGAGGACATAAAAAACCTGCAAAAGGACATAGACAGGCTAAGTGAGTGGGCAGAGATTTGGCAGATGCAATACAATGTTGGAAAGTGTGAGGTTATGCACTTTGGCAGAAAAAATCAAAGAGCATGTTATTATCTAAATGGAGGGAAACTGCAAAGTGCTACAGTACAATGGGATCTGGGGGTCCTGGTGCATGAAACACAAAAAGTTAGTATGCAGGTGCAGCAGGTGATCAGGAAGGCCAATGGAATCTTGGCTTTTATTGCAAGGGGGATGGAGTATAAAAACAGGGAAGTCTTGCTGCAGTTATACAGGGTATTGGTGAGGCCACACCTGGAATACTGCGTGCAGTTTTGGTTTCCATATTTAAGAAAAGATATAATTGCTCTCGAGGCGGTTCAGAGAAGGTTCACTCGGTTGATTCCAGAGATGAGGGGGTTGACGTATGAGCAAAGGTTGAGTAGGTTGGTGTTGTGTATGTACCTTTAAGAGAATAACTGGTCTCAGACTGCAGTACCGGCAGTGACCACCCCTGGATAAAAGGCGCTAGAGAGCCTCTGTTTGTTAGTTTTCGCTATTGACTTCCACCAGTAAAGACTTGTTTGTTTTCACTCCTGCTGGTCCGTGTCTCAATCATTCACGGACTTAACACTGGCGACGAGTAAGAAACGAACTTACCTGCAACTCGGCAGCACCTCAGACGACATTGTTGAAGGCCGGAGCCAGAAGAAAGAAAAAAAAAAATAGAGTCCAAAGAAACTCGGGAAATGGGCGTCGACCGTCAATCATCAGTTTGAAAACTTGCAGGAGAGACTGTCCAGAGCCAGGTTGGGTTCCTCGGTCTGTGGTTTCCCAGCTAATCGGGCTGGTGGCAGGTAGTGCTCTGATCCTTCCTGGGCTGCGGCGGGCTGAAGCTCGATCGGGTGGCTTTTCAACGGGGCCGGGCAGTGAGTCGGGAAGCAAAGAGAGAGAGAGAGGGTGGAGCACACAGGGCGCGGCCGGTGCTTCGAAGCCGGGCAGCGTTCGGTCCTAAGAAGAAGAAGGGAAGTGTCCCAGAGGGTCCGCTCCACGACGGGAAAATAATAAAAGAAAAAGAATCAATATTTAACGTGCAAGAAACCGTGGAAAGCAACGCTAACAACAGCGGGGAAGAAGGCAAAGCGCGGGAGGCGCCATTTTGTTAAATCGGGGAAGAAGGCAAAGCGCGGGAGGCGCCATTTTAGATTTGCAAGATGCCGAAGACTGGCTGTATCACTGCTTTTGATAATACATTAGAGGACTGGACCACGTATGTGGAAAGAGTCGAGGTATATTTCGAGGCAAACGAAATAGCGGAGGGGAAAAAGGCATCGATATTGCTAAACTTAATGGGCGCTAGAACGTACGGCCTATTGCGGGACCTGATTACTCCAGCCAAACCGAAGGCGAAGAGTTTTAACGAAATTGTTGCTGTCCTACAGGAACACTTAAACCCTGCACTGCTGTTGATAGCAGAAAGATTTAAATTCCACAGGAGAACTCAGCACAAAGATGAGAGCAATGCTGAGTATCTTACGGAACTATGCAAGCTATCAAAGCACTGCCAGTTCGGAGCAGGACTGGCAGATACCCTACGGGACAAATTTGTCTGTGGACTCCTGAGTGAAGGAACACAGAAGAAGTTACTCTCAGAAAAAGAGCTGACGCTAGATAAGGCTTTCAGCATGGCAGTATCGTATGAAGCAGCAGCCAGGGGAGCTGCAGAAATTCAACAAAAACCACAGGAATACGGCACCCACGAAATGACACGGGGATTTACAAAATGTTATCGCTGCGGCAGAACTAACCATGACCAGAAGGACTGCTGGTCCAAAGGCAAAATATGCAGACAATGCGGGAAGATTGGACACATTGCACGAGTTTGCAGGTCTGGGAAGAAGACCAGCGACAACAAAAAGGCTACTAAGGAACCGTACAAGAAAGTACAAAAGATGACGGACAGTAGTTCCAAAGACCAGATGAGCGATAGTGAATCCGAGAACAGGAGACTAAGCTGTCTCAAACTTCACAATGTAATCGCAAAAGAGGACCACAGAACCATTTGGGTCACCCTCACGATAGCAGGGTCCCAAGTTAAAATGGAATTGGATACAGGATCAGCGCTAACCGTCATGAATCGACGAGACTACGAGCGGCTATTTTCACACATACCCTTGAGAGAGACATCCATCGTCTTGACGACGTATACGGGGCAAAAAGTATACCCCAGAGGAAAAATAAGGGTGCCTGTCGAATACAATGGCAAGAAAATACGGAAATTGTATCTCTACATACTGCCAAATGGTGGACCACCGTTATTGGGACGAGAATGGATCAGGAAGATAAACTTAGATTGGCATTCCATTCATGCAATGACGGTGGACGGTAAAAAAGATGAAGACGTCACTCCTGGACGATTGTCAACAATCTTAACTAACGCCAAAGAGGTATTTCAACAAGAACTGGGCACGCTTAAAGGCGTAACCGCCTCGATAAAAATAGAAGAGAATGCAGTTCCCAAGTTTTTCAAAGCAAGACCGGTACCATATGCAATTCGCCCAGCCTGTCATGAAGAAAACGTTAAGCAATAAGTCCGGAGAGCCAAGGAAGATTCGCATCTGTGGGGATTTCAAGGTGACGGTGAACCCTCTCCTTCACACAGTACAATATCCTTTTCCAAGGATAGAAGACATCTTCGCCTCACTGTCTGGAGGGAAGCGTTTTACAAAAATTGACCTAGCACAAGCATATTTGCAGATGGAGGTTGAAGAGTCCTCTAGGAAGTATCTCACGATAAACACTCACAAAGGTCTTTACCAGTATCATCGATTGGTATTCGGAGTAGCATCGGCTCCGGCGATATGGCAAAGAGCGATGGAACAAGTCCTGCAAGGGATTCTGGGGACTCAGTGTTACTTGGATGACATCTTTGTAACAGGTGAAGATGACAGTGAACACCTTAACAACCTAGAACAGGTGCTCACTAGACTATGGGAACATGGGCTGCGAGCCAACCGCCCCAAGTGCGAATTTTTTAAGAAACAGATATCGTATTGTGGCCACGTGATTGATGAAGAGGGGTTACATAAGTCCCCTGACAAAATTGAAGCAGTTGTTAAGGCCCCAGCACCTGAAAATGTGTTGCACCTGAGGTCATTCCTCGGATTGGTGAATTACTATCATAAGTTTTTGCCGAATTTGTCGACAATTTTGCACCCACTCAACGCCCTGCTACGAACGGGGGTAGCATGGAAATGGAGCGATGATTGTAAGAGTGCTTTTCAGAAGAGTAAGGACTTAATCACTTCAAGGGAAGTATTGGCTCACTACAACCCAGCACTGCCGATCAGATTGGCGTGTGATGCGTCTCCCTACGGCATTGGGGTGGTACTGTCACATAAGTTCCTTGATGGGTTAGAGAGGCCGATAGCTTTTGCGTCACGCTCGTTAACTTCTGCCGAGCGTAACTACGCTCAGATTGACAGAGAGGCCCTCAGCCTAGTGTGGGGGGTGAAGAAGTTCAATCACTACCTGCACGGTCAAAAATTTACTCTACTAACCGATCATCAACCTCTTGTCTCCATTTTCAACCCTCAGAAGGGTGTACCGATAATGACGGCACAACGGCTGCAGAGATGGTCCCTTTTCCTAGGGGCACACCAATATGACATCGAGTACAAAGGAACTAAACAGCATGGAAATGCTGATGGATTGTCATGCCTACCATTGCCGACGGTGGAAGAAGAAGGCCTTGCAGTGGATCCAATGGAGTTATTCCACTCGACCATAGTCGAATGTCTCCCTGTGATGAATGCAAACATAGAAAAGGAAACACGGAATGACCCGACACTATCACGGGTCTATGATTTAACGGTGAAGGGATGGCCAGCACATGGCGAACCACTGCTGCCGGCATTCTCGCCGAGAAGAGAACAGCTGTCAGTGTGCAGAGGGACCTTGATGTGTGCATCCAGAGTAGTAATTCCACCTAAGTTGACGGATAAAGTACTCAATGAGCTTCATGAGGGTCATCTGGGTGGGGTAAAAATGAAGAACTTAGCCAGAGCGTTTGTGTGGTGGCCGGGAATCGATAGAGAAATTGAAGAGATGACCAAGAGCTGTGCAGGATGCCAGAAGGTCCAAAACGCCCCACCACAAGCTCCTCTGCATCCATGGGAGTGGCTCTCATCTCCATGGCAACGGGTGCACATTGATTTTGCTGGTCCCTTCTTGGACTCGATGTTTTTAATTGCGGTGGATGCACATTCAAAGTGGCCAGAGGTAATAAAAATGTCCTCAACCACCACGGAAAAAACTATCACAGTTTTGCGAACCATATTCACCAGGAATGGGCTGCCTGAACAGATTTGCTCTGACAATGGACCACAGTTTGTGTCTGAAGAGTTCCGGAGGTTCTTAAAGAACAATGGCGTTAAGCATTACACATCTGCCCCATATCATCCAGCCACTAATGGATTGGCCGAGAGGTTTGTCCAAACATTCAAGAAGGCTATCAAGGCAATGTGTAATGAAGATATACCCCTACAACACAAGGTGGACAACTTCTTGTTTGCCTACCGGAATGCGATACATGCGGTTACCAACCAAACTCCAGCCATGATGTTCTTCAATCGAAGACTACGATGCCGCTTGGATTTGGTTAAGCCAAACGTCCGAAGAGATGTGGAGAACAGGCAGTTTCAGAATATGAATGGAAGGCCGACCAGGAGTTTTAAGATAGGTCAACCAGTTTTGGCCCGGGACTACCGCACTGAGAAATGGCAGCCAGGAACGATTTGTACACGACAAGGACCTCTCATGTATACCATGGACGTTGGGGAGAGCATTGTAAGATGCCATGCTGACCAGATTCTAGAGTCACTGGAAAATGTCAACTCCACACCACGATCTGATACACCTGGTAATGAAATTGACGTTCCAATTGCAGCTACCGCAGAACCGGTAATATTGGAAGCAGATGAACCAAACAACGACATTGATCCCGACGCAACATTGCCAGAAGAACCTGATACCCCAAAGAGGCGTTATCCAGACAGAATCAGGAAGCCTCCTCAAAGACTGAACTTATAATTGCTTAAACTTAACCAATGTATCTAGCAACAGTAATTGTGATTGTAATTCGTTATCATTTAGTTGTTAAATGAATGTTATGTACTGTTTATCTAAAAGGGGAGGAATTGTTGTGTATGTACCTTTAAGAGAATAACTGGTCTCAGACTGCAGTACCGGCAGTGACCACCCCTGTATAAAAGGCGCTAGAGAGCCTCTGTTTGTTAGTTTTTGCTATTGACTTCCACCAGTAAAGACTTGTTTGTTTTCACGCCTGCTGGTCCGTGTCTCAATCATTCATGGACTTAACAGTTAGGACTCTACTCATTGGAGTTCAGAAGAATGAGAGGCGATCTTATCGAAACATATAAGATTGTGAGGGGGCTTGATCGGGTGGATGCGCTGAGGATGTTTCCACTGATGGGTGAGACTAGAACTAGGGGGCATAATCTTAGAATAAGGGGCTGCCCTTTCATAACTGAGATGAGGAGAAACTTCTTCACTCAGAGGGTAGTAAATCTATGGAATTTGCTACCCCAGAGAGCTGTGGAAGCTGCAACATTAAATAAATTTAAAATGGAGATAGACATTTTCCTAGCAGATAAGGGAATTAGGGGTTACGGGGAGAGGGCAGGGAAGTGGACGTGAGTCTAGATTCAGATCAGCCATGATCCTATTGAATGGCGGAGCAGGCCCGAGGGGCCGTATGGCCTACTCCTGCTCCTATTTCTTATGTTCTTATGTTATTAATTCTCTAGCCAATCTTTTCGGCCTGTGTAAAGTGCCTTTGCACATTCCCAACCCGTCATAATCTTGTGCACCTCTATCAAATCACACCTCAACCTCCTTTGCTCTAATGAAAACAAATCCAGCTTCTCCAACCCGTCCTTGTAGCTAAGATCCCACATCCCCGAAACCATTCTGGTAAATCTCTTCTGCACCCTCTCAAGGGCCTTCACATCCTTCCTAAAGTGTGGTGACCAGAACTGGATGCAATACTCCAGTTATGGCCTAACCAGCGCTTTATAAAGGTTCAGCATAACTTCTCTACTTTTGTACTCAATACCTCTATTTATGAAGTCCAAGATCTCATATGCTTTGTTAACCAGTCACTCAATATGTCCTGCCACCTTCAGGGACCTATGCAGATTAACTCCCAGGTCCCTCTGTCCCTGCACGCTCTTTAAAACTGTGCCATTAAGTGTATACTGCCTCTCCCTGTTCCTTCTGCCAAAATGCATCACCTCACACTTCTCTGTATTAAATTCCATCTGCCACTAGTCTGTCCATTCTGCTAGCCTTTCTATGTCCTGCTGCAGTCGATTGGTATCATCCTCACTGTTTGCCACACCCCCAAGTTTGGTGTCATTGGCAAATTTAGAAATTCTACTCTGTATTACAATATCCAGGTCAGGGAAGGTCACCTGCACCGAAGGCGGACTGACTCTCGCCAGCCTTTTCCATTGAGGTGCATTTACCAACCCAAGTGCAGCTACTAGAACTGCCAGAAAAGAACAGCCTTCAAAAGTCAACTTTCACCAGGGTGGCATTGATGGAGTTGTGCCATATGCTGCAAGCTGAGTTGGAGAAAGCCTCCGCTGCAGGGACTACCACTAGCAGTCAAGGTCATAATCACCATCAAATCTATGCCTCCAACTCCTTCCAGGCTATCACAGGAAACCGCTGTAGCATCAGTCAATCCACAGTGCACCTATGCATCAACAACAAGAACAACAACTTGCATTTATATAGCACCTTTAACATAGGCATTGATGTCTTGTTCATCAGGGCAGACAGCTTCATCATTGTCCCTATGGAAAAGCAGCAACAGACGATGACACTGCAGTTCTTCTGGTTGTAGAATTCCACAATGTCCAGAAAATTACTGATGGCAGCAATGGGTTAAATTTTCATCTTCATGACCTGGGCAGTAACCTAGTGACAATTGGGCAGTTTCTACAATGGGCGGGCAATGCACTCCACCAGGTTACCGTCCAGGTGGTGAATACGAAAATTTACCCCAATGTGTCGTTGTTACATATGCAAGTATGGCAGCCCTTTTGTGCACAGCAAGGTCCCTTGAATAGCAATGACATAAATGACCAGTTCATCTACTTTTAGTGATGGTTGAGCAGTAAAAGTTGGCCAAGACACTGGGAGAATTCCCTGCTCTTCTTCATACAGTGACTTGGGATTTTTTATTTCCAACTGAACAGGCAGAAGGAGCCTTGGTTTAATGTTTCCCAAAAGATGGATCCTATGCAGATTCTCTGACATACCATGTACTGTGCTCTGAACATTCTCAAAAGATTGCATGAAGCCCTTCTAATAGGCAGCCCCTGTAAGGTAAGAATCTCTGATCCCTGCCATCTGTGCCTGGGTCTCCCTTCAACTGGTTCCTGCTCCTCTGCTGCTACCTCTACTGGCTGCTCCTGACCTTGACTATCTGAATCAGAATCTTAGGCCTAGAATTTCCTTGGTGAGTTATGCTACAGTTGCAACTTTAAAAAATACGGTGCCAGTGGCCTGCAAAGGGAGTTATACACGAGTTTCCTGGGTCTTCTCATTTGCAAACCTATCGATTAGTCTTTGGCGTACAACCAGTGTAAAATGGATGTAAGGAGCTAAACTACATGGAAACTTCTGTGCATCCTTTACAAAGACAGTTCAGCCTGCACTCTTCAGCAGCAGCCTGGGACACACACAAGTAAGAGAGCAATGGTGCTTGGATCTTACACTCTCAAATAACTTCATGTTATGTCTTATAGAATAATAACCACTGAAGCACCATCTGTACCCAGAGGGCACCAGGGCAGGACCCCTTTCAGGAAAAGACTAAGCTGTTACAGATGCAGACCGCCAAGCCCTCCTCAAGGAGACTGAAGACAAGAGGCATGGACACCTGGGTATCGGTGCCAACAAGCCAGCCAAGAACATAACTCGTGCACTGAGTGCCAACTTTCTCATCCCAGGACTACCAAGCAGTGCATCAAAAAATTCAACTACCTCACCAGGGCTGGCAAGTGAACACACTGGGCAATGTCTCCCTTTCTTCATTGCCCACCCTGACCACCAGCACCCTCTTCACCCTCTTAAAGCAACACTTGCACAACTAACTCTTCACTGTGCACGCTGGTTCTGAGGGACGCTAAACTGGTTTCCTACACGATGGCTACACAGCTCCCCTAATTGCAATTACTTACATGCATAACTTGAAAACCTCTACCTCCATTTTAACAGCCACAAACTCCCACCTCTCTTACTTCACCTCTCCCATACCACTTGGCACACACTCATCAACTGCTAGCCTTACCCTCATTCACAATCTGCCAAAGAAGGCATCACTACCGTTAAAACCTTCATCTCCTTTGAGAAGAAGGCTATGGAGCTAGTGAACACTCACTCGGTTCTTGCCATCAGAGATGGTAAGGTCCGTGACATCTTGCTGCTGCTAGGTTAGTGATTGAGCACCTACACTGTCGCCCTGACATCCTTCTGAAGCACTACACTTTTACCTCCTGCTCTGTTTCCTTAATGCCGAGGAGTTATGCTCACCCATTATTAGCTGCTACCATCTTTGCCTGCAGATCCAGCACAGCAATGAGGGTTGGAGGGCACTGGAGGAGGAAGATGATGATGATGAGGAGGAGAAGAAGTTGGGAAGATATTTCTCCCGTGTTGCATTGACGATGACGATGATGAGATAGAGGCATCTGAGAAATGAGACAGCTTCCCTGTGAAGCTGTGTGATCCTGCTCCATCTTTCTCTGCCCCCAAATCTATACATTGCCACCGGCAGCACTTTCTTTCGCTTTCCCAGGTGCCAATTTTCACACAGGGTAGAGGGTAGAATAAGGCACTGGGTGATTCACAGAGCACGAGGAACTTGGAGGAGTGAGGAGAGTGTGAGGAAGTGCCACCTTCGCAGTGGAGGCTGAGGAGAAGGCTGCCAAGGACTCCAGAGTCGTGGGACCCAGGACCCATGGGTACTTTTCCGAAAAGAAGGATGTTTGAGGAACATATCGCGCCTACATGCAGGCACTGTGGTCAATCTCCGAGAAGTGTGGCAACTGACAGATTTGGCTCTTGAGTCTACAGCTGTGTCTTCACATATTCTGTGGTGTATGTAACCTGTTCCACCTTAAGAGAACTTAAGCCTGTTCCACCTTAAGAGATGTACTACTTTCTCTGGCTGCTGTATACGTAATACCGGTGGTGACCACACCGGTATATAAGCACTGTGTAGTAATATTGTATTCAGTATAGTCCCGACCTCCAACCAGTAAAGACCTGTTGAATTTACTCTTGTAGTCTGTGTAGTAATTATCACTATAACACACAGACTTAACAGTGGCGACGAGTCCGATTCTTACCCTGTGGCAGTTATTTCCACAGCGGCTTCGTCCACAGACAGGAAGTCGAAGAGAGGTTTCCACCCTCATCACCCTACTGGAAGACACGTCGAGCGGCAAGCATCGAGAAACCGGAGTGCAGAAGACATCCTGACCTCGAAGCCTCCATCAGCGACTGTCAGCTTTTTTCTTCTACCTCGGTGGTGGGTAAGCCGGGCAGCGACGCGACAGAAAGTCAACTGCGTTGGCTGTACAGACGGGGCTGGGAAGACGGAGGAATAAGGGCGGTGAGATCGATCGCGACCGGAGATAAGGGCCGGGCCGCTTTCGAGCGAGAGGTGCAGCGCGGGGACATCGATCGCGACCGGAGATAAGGGCCGCATTCGGGCTAAAAGGCGCAGCGTCTGGGGAAACTGAAGGCGCGAGAGCCGCGGTGAAGCGGAGACAGCGTCGGGGGACGGTTGAAGACCGCCAAGCGCAGGAAAACCGCCATTTTTGGGCGGAGGACGACGACAAGAGCGGGAAGCCGCCATCTTGGATAACATAAAAATAGAATAAATTGCAACGATGCCTAAACATGGGAACATTAATACCTTTGATCGTGACATCGAAGATTGGGCCATGTATGTAGAAGGCATACAAAATTATTGTAAGGCAAATAAAATTCCTGATGCAGATAAAGCACTAACATTATTAAATTTAATGGGTGCGAAGACATACGGGCAATTGAAACACCTGTTATCACCAGATGAACCGGCGGATAAGACGTTCGATGAGATTGTTACTGTCCTGAAAAATCATCTAAACCCCACGCCGCTGATGCTAGTGGAACGATTTAAATTTTACGACAGAAGGCAGCTGCAGAATGAAAGCAATGCTGAATATTTGATGGAATTACGTAAGCTAGCAAAATATTGTCAGTTTGGAACGGGACTGACAGAGGCACTACGAGATAAATTTGTGTGTGGTTTATTTAAACAGGATACACAAAAGCGACTGCTCGAGGAGAATGAGCTGACGCTTGAGAAGGTGGTCACTGTGGCAGCAGCACACGAAGCCGCAGCGAGAGGCACGGCAGTAATGCAGCTACGGTCACCGGAACTCGGTACAAACAAATTGGGTTTGAGTTCTGTCAAATGTTATCGTTGTGGAAAGACAACGCACGATCAGAACCAGTGTTGGTTTAAAAACCAAGAATGCAGAACGTGTGGCAGGCTTGGCCACATAGCTAAAGTATGCCGGTCAGGAAAGAAGAGCAGCAACAAAAAGTCACCGCAAGGAAAATACGCAAAGGTACACAAGGTGACAAAGAACAGTTTGACCGAACAGAAGTCAGATTCAGATGCTAACAGTAATGAACTGGATAGCTTAAGAGTACACAACGTTGGTAAGGATGCAGATCTCCAGACAATTTGGGTCACTCTTCAGATAGCAGGAGTCCAAGTAAAAATGGAATTGGACACTGGATCGGCATTGACGGTCATGAATAAGAAAGATTACAGAAGGTTATTCCAACATATTCCCCTACAGGATACAGAGATTATATTGAAAACATACACGGGGCAAAGAGTGTACCCCATCGGAAAAATAGAGGTAGAAGTGGTCCACAAGGGCGAAGAAAGCCAAGTAATGGACTTATATGTGCTACCTGAAGGAGGTCCACCACTACTAGGACGGGAGTGGATTAGGAAAATGAATATGGACTGGCACTCCTTGAAGGCACTAACGGTAGATTCCGGGGAAACAGATGTCAAACCTAAACGATTGTCCAGAATATTGGATGATGCTAAAGAGGTGTTCCAGCAGGGACTGGGAACACTGAGAGGAATTACGGCAAACATCAAGATTGATGAACATGCACAACCAAAATTTTTTAAAGCCAGACCGGTACCCTATGCAATACGACCTACTGTTGAAGCGGAACTGGAAGCACTAGAACGTTCAGGTGTACTGTCTAAGGTAGATTGGAGTGAGTGGGCTACGCCCATTGTTCCCGTTATGAAACGTCCTGCGAGCAACAAGCCAGGAGATCCAGGGAAGGTTCGCATCTGTGGAGATTTCAAAATCACCGTTAATCTGGTGCTTCACACGGTGCAGTATCCGCTTCCACAGATTGAGGATATTTTTGCTTCATTGTCTGGCGGGAAACACTTCACCAAGATAGACCTGGCGCAGGCGTACTTGCAGATGGAGGTTGAGGAAGAGTCACGCCAATACCTCACGATCAACATGCATCGAGGGTTGTACCGGTACAATAGGCTGGTTTTTGGAGTGGCATCGGCTCCAGCAATTTGGCAGAGGGCCATGGAGCAGGTATTACAGGGAATTCCAGGCACACAATGTTACCTGGACGATATTCTGATCACAGGTGATGGTGATGAACAACATCTCGCAAACTTGGAACTGGTGCTCAACAGACTGAAAGAGTATGGACTTAGAGTAAATCGGCAGAAATGTGAGTTCTTCCAGAAGCGGATCTCATACTGTGGCCATGTCATTGACCGGGAGGGGCTTCATAAGTCTCCTGACAAGATTGAGGCAGTTGTAAAGGCTCCCGCTCCGGAGAATGTCTCTCAGTTGAGGTCGTTTCTAGGATTAATTAACTATTACCATAAATTTCTGCCAAATCTATCCACGGTACTGCACCCGTTAAACGCTCTTTTACAGAAAGGGGTACCATGGGAATGGGGCGAAAACTGTAAGAAGGCATTTCGCAAAAGCAAAGAATTGATCACCTCAGAGGAAGTGTTGGCTCACTTCAACCCGACACTGCCTATTCGGTTGGCTTGTGATGCTTCTCCATATGGTATTGGGGCAGTACTCTCACACAAGTTGCCAAATGGCACAGAAAGGCCAGTCGCGTTTGCATCCAGATCATTGACCTCCGCTGAGCGCAACTATGCACAGATCGATAGGGAGGCTCTTAGCCTTGTATGGGGAGTGAAGAAGTTTAATCATTACCTGCAGGGCCAAAAATTCACACTTCTGACAGACCATCAACCGTTGGTATCCATTTTTAACCCTAAGAAGGGTGTTTCGGTGATGACAGCGCAGCGTCTCCAGAGATGGTCTCTTTTCCTAGGGGCACATCAATATCAAATAGAATTCAAAGGTACGAAACAGCATGGCAATGCTGATGGGCTGTCGTGCCTGCCACTACCTGAAAAAGAAGACACGACAAAAGTTGACCCTGTTGAGTTATTTCATTCGACCATCATCGAGTGTTTACCAGTCACCAATGCAAGTATTGAAAGAGAAACCAGGAATGACCCGACACTGTCCAGAGTCTACGAGGTGACAGTGAAAGGATGGCCAACACGGGGTGATCCTCTGTTACCGGCATTTTCGGCAAGGCGAGACCAGCTGTCCGTCTGCCATGGTACCTTGATGTACGGGACAAGAGTGATTATTCCTCCCAAGTTAAGGGAAAGAGTTTTAAACGAACTGCATGAAGGTCATCTGGGGGGAGTTAAAATGAAAAGTCTTGCTAGGGCTTATGTATGGTGGCCGGGTATTGACCAACAGATTGAGGAGTTAACGAAAAGCTGCGCTGGGTGCCAAAAAGTGCAAAATGCACCTCTGATAGCACCGCTACACCCATGGGAATGGCCTTCAGCCCCATGGCAACGCGTACACATTGACTTTGCTGGTCCATTCATGGACTCTATGTTCCTAATCGCGGTGGACGCACATTCCAAATGGCCAGAAGTCATCAAGATGAATACCACTACTTCAGAAAAGACAATTGCGGTGTTAAGAACAATATTCGCAAGGAACGGATTGCCAGAACAGATCTGTTCGGACAACGGACCACAGTTTGTATCGGAAGAATTCCGACAATTCTTAAAGAAGAATGGAGTAAAACATTATACCTCTGCCCCATATCATCCGGCGACAAACGGGTTGGCTGAAAGATTTGTCCAGACATTCAAAAAGGCAATTAAGGCCATGACCGATGATCAGATTCCGCTGCAACACAAGGTTGACAAGTTCCTGATGTCATATCGAAACGCCGATCATGCAGTGACTAACCAAAGTCCTGCCATGATGTTTTATAACAGGAGGTTGCGGTCCAAGTTGGACTTGTTAAAACCAAATGTGCGGAGGGAAGTGGAAAACAAACAGTTTCGGCATATTAACAACAAGACCACTCGAACTTTCGACGTAGGACAACCAGTGTTGGCAAGGGGCTATGGAAATGAAAAATGGCAGTCTGGAACAATTCGGGCCAGTCAAGGACCTCTGATGTACACAGTAGATATTGGTCATAATGTGATAAGGCGTCATGCGGATCAACTGGTAGAGTCGAGAGCAAGGGTCGAACCCATGGTTGTGACAGAGACAACTGTGGAAGACGTTAATGAACCTGAAGCATCTACCTCGGCAGGGAATGTGCTTGATGATGATGACACCCAATACATTGGAAACCAAATAGAGGAGGCACCTCAACAACAAGAATCAGAGACTACTGAGAGGCGTTATCCAAGCCGCATCAGAAAGCCTCCTGAGAGACTGAACCTTTGAACTGTTATACCTGAAGTTATATATGTATATATGTTATTATGTTATGTTAAATGGGGATATGACTGTTAAGCTAAAAAGGGAGGATTGTGGTGTATGTAACCTGTTCCACCTTAAGAGAACTTAAGCCTGTTCCACCTTAAGAGATGTACTACTTTCTCTGGCTGCTGTATACGTAATACCGGTGGTGACCACACCGGTATATAAGCACTGTGTAGTAATATTGTATTCAGTATAGTCCCGACCTCCAACCAGTAAAGACCTGTTGAATTTACTCTTGTAGTCTGTGTAGTAATTATCACTATAACACACAGACTTAACACATTCCAGTGGGTTGTTTTGCTGTGCCAGGTCTATGACAATGAGGTCCAAGAACCAATATCTCGAGAGCCTCGGACCTCGCCATTCTGGCGAAGGCTACTTACCCTTCACTACCGCCACCCACCCGCCCCCTGAAACAGTTTAAACATTTTTCTCTGTAAAGTAAGTATGAAAACATTCCAAATGTGATACTAGCAAAAGATCCCATGTTATTATTTGAAGAAGAGCAGGAAATTCTCCCATGTCCTGGACAACATTCCTCCTTCAACCAACACCACCAAAAACAGATCAAGTGGTCATTAATTCACTTATGTTTATGTGCACAAATTGGCCACCGCATTTGCAACGTTACAACAGCAACTGCACTTCACAACCAACTGATTACTTTTTGAAGTGCTTAGGGGCGTCCTGATAAGCTGCTATAAAAAGCAAATTCTTTACTCTCTTCAGTTTGTTGAGTAATTAATAAATGCTTTCTGTTTCATAGCTAGTGATTATTCACAGTTAAAACAGCACCTTCCAAAACACGCAATGCATATTGCTCTCAGACTGCAGTGCTCACATTCATTAAGCAAAGGCTAGCCTAATGGCTTTTGAGGGGAGATAATGTTTCCAATGAATACAGGAATCCTGTGTTAACTGGGAACCCTGACAAAAGAAATTTTCAACATGGTGGGCAAATACCTCTGAGAAGAGATGTGAAGCTGTCCCACATGAGGTCATCAAGAATGCTAAATCATCCTTTACATTTACAATAGTCTTGAATAAAATCAAATTAAAATAATAAAACAAACATAAATATATATTATATCGCATTGATATTTGTCATATTTGTGAATGATTTCATTGTTTCCCACACCACCACTTGGATAAGTTCCATATTCAACAACTTAACATAGAGTTCTGTCTTTTTGGAATAACAAAGTTTCTTTCTATACTGAAGATTCTCCATGAATTGTTCATGTCTTGTGTGGTGAGGATTTGTCTTGGCCCATCACTCCTACTTCTGGCTACACTTTCCCTGGCACTTTCCCATGCAACCTCAGCAGATGCAATACTTATCCATTCACTTCTTTCCAAATTAATGTCAGAGTTCAAACTCTCCTTACATGTGAGACTAGTAATTAGCATATACTTCCTCCAATCTAGCATATTGCATTTTGCTATATATGGTGCAATCTCTTCTACATTGAGGAGACCAAACCTGGATTGTGCGCTTGCTTCACCAAGCAACTCTGTCCAGTCCACAAGTATGATCCTGACCTCCCTATAGCTTCCACTTCAACTCTGCCTCCCATTTCTGTTAAGTCCGTGAATGATTGAGACACGGACTAGCAGGAGAGAAAACAAACAGATCTTTACTGGTGCAAGGCAATAACGAAACTAAACAACCGAGGCTCTCTAGCGCATTTTATACAGGGGTGGTCACTGCCGGTACTGCAGTCTAAGACCAGTTATTCTCTTAAAGGTACATACACAACAATTCCTCCCCTTTTAGATAAACAGTACATAACATTCATTTAACAACTACATGATAACGAATTACAATCACAATTACTGTTACTAGATACAGTGGTTAAGTTTAAGCAATTATAAGTTCAGTCTTTGAGGAGGCTTCCTGATTCTGTCTGGATAACGCCTCTTTGGGGCAACAGGTTCTTCTGGCAATGTTGAGTCGGAATCAATGTCGTTGTTTGGTTCATCTGCTTCCAATATTACCGGTTCTGCGGTAGCTGCAATTGGAACGTCGATTTCATTACCAGGTGTATCAGATCGTGGTGTGGAGTTGACGTTTTCCAGTGACTCTAGAATCTGGTCAGCATGGCATCTTACAATGCTCTCCCCAATGTCCACGGTATACATGAGAGGTCCTTGTCGTGTACAAATCGTTCCTGGCTGCCATTTCTCAGTGCGGTAGTCCCGGGCCAAAACTGGTTGACCTATCTTAAAACTCCTGGTCGGCCTTTCATTCATATTCTGAAACTGCCTGTTCTCCACATCTCTTCGGACGTTTGGCTTAACCAAATCCAAGCGGCATCGTAGTCTTCGATTGAAGAACATCATGGCTGGAGTTTGGTTGGTAACCGCATGTGTCGCATTCCGGTAGGCAAACAAAAAGTTGTCCACCTTGTGTTGTAGGGGTATATCTTCATTACACATTGCCTTGATAGCCTTCTTGAATGTTTGGACAAACCTCTCGGCCAATCCATTAGTGGCTGGATGATATGGTGCAGATGTGTAATGCTTAACGCCATTGTTCTTTAAGAACCTCCGGAACTCTTCAGACACAAACTGTGGGCCATTGTCAGAGCAAATCTGTTCAGGCAGCCCATTCCTGGCGAATATGGTTCGTAAAACTGTGATAGTTTTTTCCGTGGTGGTTGAGGACATTTTTATTACCTCTGGCCACTTTGAATGTGCATCCACCGCAATTAAAAACATCGAGTCCATGAAGGGACCAGCAAAATCAATGTGCACCCTTTGCCATGGAGATGAGGGCCACTCCCATGGATGCAGAGGAGCTTGTGGTGGGGCATATTGGGCCTTCTGCCATCCTGCATAGCTCTTGGTCATCTCTTCGATTTCTCTATCGATTCCCGGCCACCACACAAATGCTCTGGCTAAGCTCTTCATTTTTACCCCACCCAGATGACCCTCATGAAGCTCATTGAGCACTCTATCCGTCAACTTAGGTGGAATTGCTACTCTGGATCCACATATCAAGGTTCCTCTGCACACTGACAGCTGTTCTCTTCTTGGCGAAAATGCTGGCAGCAGTGGTTCGCCATGTGCTGGCCATCCCTTCACCGTTAAATTATAGACCCGTGATAGTGTTGGGTCATTCCGTGTTTCCTTTTCTATGTTTGCATTCGTCACAGGGAGACATTCGACTATGGTCGAGTGGAATAACTCCATTGGATCCACTGCAAGGTCTTCTTCTTCCACCGTTGGCAACGGTAGACGTGACAATCCATCAGCATTTCCATGCTGTTTAGTTCCTTTGTACTCAATGTCATATTGGTGTGCCCCTAGGAAAAGGGACCATCTCTGCAGCCGTTGTGCTGTCATTATCGATACGCCCTTCTGAGGGTTGAAAATGGAGACAAGAGGATGATGATCGGTTAGTAGAGTAAATTTTTGACCGTGCAGATAGTGATTGAACTTCTTCACCCCCCACACTAGGCTGAGGGCCTCTCTGTCAATCTGGGCATAGTTACGCTCGGCAGAAGTTAACGAGCATGACGCAAAAGCTATCGGCCTCTCCAAACCAACAAGGAATTTATGTGACAGTACCGCTCTAATGCCGTAGGGAGACGCATCACACGCCAGCCTGATTGGCAGTGCTGGGTTGTAGTGAGCCAATACTCCCTTCGAAGTGATTATGTCCTTACTCTTCTGAAAAGCACGTTTACAATCATCGCTCCATTTCCATGCTACCCCCGTTCGCAGCAGGGTGTTCAGTGGGTGCAGAATTGTCGACAAATTCGGCAAAAACTTATGATAGTAATTCACCAACCCGAGGAATGACCTCAGTTGCGACACATTTTCAGGTGCTGGGGCCTTAACAACCGCTTCAATTTTGTCAGGGGACTTATGTAACCCCTCTTCATCAATCACGTGGCCACAATACAATATCTGTTTCTTAAAAAATTCGCACTTGGGGCGGTTGGCTCGCAGCCCATGTTCCCGTAGTCTAGTGAGCACCTGTTCTAGGTTGTTAAGGTGTTCACTGTCATCTTCACCTGTTACAAGGATGTCATCCAAGTAACACTGAGTCCCCGGAATCCCTTGCAGGACTTGTTCCATCGCTCTTTGCCATATCGCCGGAGCCGATGCTACGCCGAATACCAATCGATGATACTGGTAAAGACCTTTGTGAGTGTTTATCGTAAGATACTTCCCAGAGGACTCTTCAACCTCCATCTGCAAATATGCTTGTGCTAGGTCAATTTTTGTAAAACGCTTCCCTCCAGACAGTGAGGCGAAGATGTCTTCTATCCTTGGAAGAGGATATTGTACTGTGCGAAGGACAGGGTTCACCGTCACATTGAAATCCCCACAGATGCGAATCTTCTTTGGCTCTCCGGACTTATTGCTTAATGTTTTCTTCATGACAGGAACGATGGGTGTTGCCCACTCGCTCCAGTCGACCTTAGACAACACGCCCGCCTTCTCCAGATTCTCCAGCTCTGCCTCGACGGCTGGGCGAATTGCATATGGTACCGGTCTCGCTTTGAAAAACTTGGGAACTGCATTCTCTTCTATTTTTATCGAGGCGGTTACGCCTTTAAGCGTGCCCAGTTCTTGTTGAAATACCTCTTTGGCGTTAGCTAAGATTGTTGACAATCGTCCAGGAGTGACGTCTTCATCTTTTTTACCGTCCACCGTCATTGCATGAATGGAATGCCAATCTAAGTTTATCTTCCTGATCCATTCCCGTCCCAATGACTGTGGTCCACCATTTGGCAGTATGTAGAGATACAATTTCCGTATTTTCTTGCCATTGTATTCGACAGGCACCCTTATTTTTCCTCTGGGGTATACTTTTTGCCCCGTATACGTCGTCAAGACGATGGATGTCTCTCTCAAGGGTATGTGTGAAAATAGCCGCTCGTAGTCTCGTCGATTCATGACGGTTAGCGCTGATCCTTTATCCAATTCCATTTTAACTTGGGACCCTGCTATCGTGAGAGTGACCCAAATGGTTCGGTGATCCTATTTTGCGATTACATTGTGAAGTTTGAGACAGCTTAGTCTCCTGTTACCGGATTCACTATCGCTCATCTGGTCTTTGGAACTACTGTCCGTCATCTTTTGTACTTTCTTGTACGGTTCCTTAGTAGCCTTTTTGTTGTCGCTGGTCTTCTTCCCAGACCTACAAACTCGTGCAATGTGTCCAATCTTCCCGCATTGTCTGCATATTTTGTCTTTGGACCAGCAGTCCTTCTGGTCATGGTTAGTTCTGCCGCAGCGATAACATTTTGCAAATCCCCGTGTCATTTCGTGGTTGCCGTATTCCTGTGGTTTTTGTTGAATTTCTGCAGCTCCCCTGGCTGCTGCTTCATACGATACTGCCACGCTGAAAGCCTTATCTAGCGTCAGCTCTTTTTCTGCGAGTAACTTCTTCTGTGTTCCTTCACTCAGGAGTCCACAGACAAATTTGCCCCGTAGGGTATCTGCCAGTCCTGCTCCGAGCTGGCAGTGCTTTGATAGCTTGTGTAGTTCCATAAGATACTCAGCATTGCTCTCATCTTTGTGCTGAGTTCTCCTGTGGAATTTAAATCTTTCTGCTATCAACAGCAGTGCAGGGTTTAAGTGCTCCTGTAGAACAGCAACAATTTCGTTAAAACTCTTCGCCTTCGGTTTGGCTGGAGTAATCAGGTCCCGCAATAGGCCGTACATTCTAGCACCCATTAAGTTTAACAATATCGATGCCTTTTTCCCCTCTGCTATATCGTTTGCCTCGAAATATACCTCGACTCTTTCCACATACGTGGTCCAGTCCTCTAATGTATTATCAAAAGCAGTGATACAGCCAGTCTTCGGCATCTTGCAAATCTAAAATGGCAGCTCCCGCGCTTTGCCTTCTTCTCCGATTTAACAAAATGGTGCCTCCCGCGCTTTGCCTTCTTCCCCGCTGTTGTTAGCGCTGCTTTCCACGGTTTCTTGCGCGTATTCTTTTTCTTTTATTATTTTCCCATCGTGGAGCGGACCCTCTGGGACACTTCCCTCCCTCTTCTGAGGTCCGAACGCTGCCCGGCTTCGAAACACCGGCCGCGCCCTGTATGCTCCACCCTCTCTCTCTCTCCTTGCTTCCCGACTCGCTGCCCGGCCCCGTTGAAAGGCCACCCGGTCGAGCTTCAGCTCGCCGCAGCCCAGGAAGGATCAGAGCACTACCTGCCACCAGCCCGATTAGCTGGGAAACCACGGACGAGGAACCCAGCCTGGCTCTGGACAGTCTCTCCTGCAAGTTTTGAAATCGATGATTGACGGTCGATGCCCGTTTCTCGAGTTTCAATGGATTCTTTTTTTTTTTTCTTTCTTCTGGCTCCGACCTTCAACAACGCCGTCGGAGCTGCTGCTGAGTTGCAGGTAAGTTCGTTTCTAACTCGTCGCCAGTGTTAAGTCCGTGAATGATTGAGACACGGACTAGCAGGAGAGAAAACAAACAGATCTTTACTGGTGCAAGGCAATAACGAAACTAAACAACCGAGGCTCTCTAGTGCCTTTTATACAGGGGTGGTCACTGCCGGTACTGCAGTCTAAGACCAGTTATTCTCTTAAAGGTACATACACAATTCCCACTCTAGCCTTTCTACCTTTTGCCTCCTATACTGCTTCAATCAAGCTCAACACAAGTCTCAGGAACAGCAGAGTATATTTTATGAATGTGCGCGCCCAATTAATGGCCTTAAAATCCCGTTGGGCTTGCCAACCTCCACACCTGAATTCTCGATATGTGCACCCAGCAGATGAAGGTCTATACTTAGTATCTCATCCTTCTCCTAGGTACGTATTATGCATGACCTTGGTTTATTCATTAACCTTTTGCTGTAGCCCCAATTTTGCTGCCTGTTATGCCCATCTACTTTGTCGTTTGGAACTTTTGGCACTATTTTTGCCTTTAGTCATGTTTTGCATTTTTGTATTTTGTATTTGAGTGGACATCACTCAAAAAGCACAGCCTAAACCATCACTCGGATTTATAAAAAAGTAGTCTTTGACAATCCACAACATCCAAAGCCAATTAATAATGCAACCCCACATGGAATAACAAATCATTCCTTTTGTAAGCAACCTTTAACAAGAATAAAATATATGTTAATACAAAATCCAAACAATATAAATCCTATCACACGCTGCTTGACAATCTTCCTGCACTGTCTCACTCCAGGGCTGCTATTGTTTAAATAATTTCATCAGCCTTCCAGACACTAAAGCACCACCTGCCTGTTATGTTATATTAGAAATGACACTACTGTCTGATGCAGACAATAGTTTATTTGTTTAAATCAAATTTTCAGTGTGGAACAAAGTCATACAGGCCAGGAAATTCATGGGTTCAATCCCCTGAGTTAGGTGATGACACCTGGAGTAGTGAGAGGAATGTGGCAATTAGCTTCAGCACTACTGAGTTAGGGAGGGGGAAATCAACCAGCAGTCGCTGTTCTTGATTCCAGCAACCCCTGCTTGAAAGTGCTTATACATTGACATTGGGTGAAGTCCGGACTGGGCTCATGTTGAATAAGCTACCAAAACTCGCTGTCTAGTCTCACACATGCAAAATGGCAACTTGGGTGGTGAACTCTGGAACTCTAGCAGGAGTCAGCACTTTCAGTAGAGGGGTAGGGTTAACAACGAGGAAAAAGAAACAAATATTTTTAATAGGAACATCAATAACATTTTCCTCCTATAACTTTTATCATTGTGCTTTCACTAATGGCTCATGAAATCTCTTAATTTTCAAAATACTTTTAGAAAACAAACTGTGGTGATGTTAGCTCTACAAGGGACATCTTATATTAATTAAATTCTCTTACTTTGCTGAAAGTCCTGCCACAAGAGCCTGAGGCTAATTGTTTTGATTTTCCAAGCCACTTCAGACAGTGGTAATCTGCTCTCTGTCTCTACCTATTGAAAGTGTCCTAGTAAGGGCCTGAGGTTTCTTTCCCGAAACTGCTAGGTAGGAGAGCTTCCCAACACCACCAATGAACACAGGCCAATAATCCCTTCCAGCTCTTCTTCCTCGTAGATCACCATGATTCAACCATATACCTATCAATATTTGTCTCTCAGTCACCAAAACCAGCAAAAGAAATAAATGCACATTCTTCAGAAAAGCATCAAGTAATCAAAATTCAAAAAGGAAAATAATTCTTTTTCTGTTATCTTTTTAAGAAATAAACAGAACATAACCTTTGATTCTAAGACTCTGGTCCAGACTCCAGTGCCAGCAGTCAGGTCTACCCAACCATAGCTTTTAGGATCATACAATCATAGAATGGTTACAGCACAGGCGGAGGCCATTTGGCCCATCGAGCCCATCCCGGCTCTCAGCAAGAAAGCATTTCAGCTAGTCCCACTCCCTGGACTTTCCCTGTAGCCCTGCAAAATGTTTTCCTTCAGGATAGAATCATAAGGAGCTTTTGAAAACAGAGATAAGATGGCAAGGTTCAGGGCAGGAGATCCAGAGCTGGGGTCATAGTGACTGAAAAAGCAGCCAAATTTAGGTGGAGTAGAGGGAGTTAGAGGATTGAATGGTGTGTACTGTAGGGGATCACAAGGGTTGCTTAGGGCAAGATCATAAGGGGATTTGATAATAAGGATGAGGCTTTTGAAACCAATTCACTAGGGTTTGGCAAGGAGATGGGTGACGAGGGGACAGGATGTTGAGCGATATAGGTCGCACCATGGAAAACGGTGCTTATGGGACATTCTGTTACTCTGTGCTTATATGTTATTTTTTTTTAGGATTGTAACTCCAAATTTGAAATGATCTGAATTTGGATCTTTGCAAATGACCGTAAATACACAAATGTGGACAACCTTGTGCTTACAATTCAGTGCAGCACTTATGGTCACTGTTTCCTGTCCACTAACAATTGCAATCTTCTATTATTTGAAATCTCATCTTGTGTCGTGGAAAAATAACAGAATGCTGATGTTTTGCTATTTTCACAAAAATGTTGCTGAAAATATGACTTAGGAGTTTAAATTCCATCACGTATATTTGCTTTGGTATATTGTGGTGCTAAAACTCAAGTTGCTGGATTGAATGAGTTGGTTTTGAACCACTCACAGCACATTTTACGGTTATGTTTTTAAAAGACACCTCTGAAATGATCAATGTTTACTTCTCAATGCTTTCCTTCTCATGCACACAGCTGTCAGCTCTGTGTCTGCAGGTTATTTTAAAGGAGATTTTGGATGATGATGAACAAACAAGCTTTGCTGGAAGCAATCACAGACGCAGTTTAGTGCTGTCCCAAATGTCATCTCGAGCACAGATTAGCTTCCTGTTGCGTGCTCAAAGCAGAGTCGAGAGTGATTTCATAATGCTAACCACAATGGTTTGTATATATACACAGAATCTGAGTGCTGTAACCTAAGAAGCTTTATTTTAACTGAAGCATATGTTCACACAATCAATGCTGATTTTGCTCTATATGTAAAGATGAGAGCTATTTGAAATGATTCTTAAATAAAATGGAATGTGTGCATTATTAGGGCTGAGACAAATTAAATATATTAACCTGTGATCCTTCAGAAATATAAAGCTTCCAGGCAGCAGTACAATAACGAAGACTGATAATCAAAAACATTGGGCATTGTTTCTCATCTAATAGAATATCTGCTTTGATTCTGTGGTTGTAGTTATTCTTTACCTCTGCTTATTATTAAAACATATATTTCAAGGGTCATTTATTCTCGTACGGTTCTAAATTGACAAAGCAGTAAATAATATCTGTGAATAATTATACAGTTGTCATTTAAACAACTAAGTTGCAAAAAAACATAATCTAATACAAGCAAACTGTCTCCTAAATCTTTGCAGTGTTTTAGCTGAGAGCAAGTGAGGATCCCTTTAAATACCAATGGAATTGGCTGCCTCCTGACTTGTACTGCCCACAGTTTGTGGGCTGGTTGAGGAATTAGTGGTAGCAACTTGGGTAGAGATGAAAATGATTTTGGAGTCTTAACTGCATCATTTGACCCCGATTTGCTTATATTAATGAGGTCCCTAGTTGTTACAGTGAGAGTGTTAGGCACCTAAATCAAAGTCCACCCAAAATTTAGATCGGGTGGACCAACAGGGGTAAGTTGGTGGTTCAATCTTGGTCCCACTGCCTCCTTAGGCAGCAACAGGTGAGCATTCCCTGTTTCCTTGCATTAGCAGAAACAAGACAATAATCGACCCCAATCTCTTCTTCATCTGGTTCTTCTTCAGCTTTCAAACTGCAGCACAGATCACGTCATTGACACAACTGAAGGGTGAGATTTGTTGAAATCACATCACATCAGAGCATTTCATCAGGATATCCTCATTTGAGCCTGCCTAGCTGCAAATAAATTTGAATCAACAACAGGAGGCTATTTTCAAACAGTAGAAGGAGATTTCATGTACTGAATAGTGTTTTTCCATTTATGTGAACATTCTTCGGGTGCTGAAAGAAATTAAACTTAATGATCTCATGAGGAAAGCAATAGAATTAGGCAATTACCAGTAAGTGTTGGCATTAATCCACACTTGCGGTGTGCCAAAAGTATGTCCCATGGATTATGAGTCGATATTTGTGATTTATGTAATATATGATTAAGTCCTCAAAAATTGGCCATTCTCAACAAGTTAGATTGGACGGTGAACTCTCAATGAGGCTTGCTGAGTTCAAGAACTACTGCTGCACCCAGGGCATGAGTAGACAACTGGATAATGTTTATATGTCTTATAACTGACTTTCTTTGGCATAGAAATTGCACATCGCTAAAAACCTGCTGGTGCCACCACAGGCTGGAGTTAACAGCCGCCGAAATGATGGCGCTGGCAGAACCGGTAAATTGGCGCTGGTGGATATTTACATTAGCCCAGTGGTCAGTAAGAGAGGGAAGGTAAGGTGTGGGACAAATGTTGAAAGGGGAATTGGGGTTGTGGTCATTGGTACCACAGGCAGATGAATCCATCCCTGATATCCCAGCCAGAAAGGGGCTGTCTGGGTTGCATCCTTCATTCTGCTTCCTCCTCTTCTGCATCTTCCTCTTCCCTCTGAAACATAAAAACATAGAAACATAGAAGATAGGAGCAGGAGTAGGCCATTCGGCCCCTCGAGCCTGTTCCACATTTAATGAGATCATGGCTGATCATCCAAATTCAGTACCCTGTCCCTGCTTTCTCCCCATATCCCTTGATCCCTTTAGCCTTAAGAAATATATCTAACTCCTTCTTGAATATATTTAATGAATTGGCCTCAACTGCCTTGTGTGGTAGAGAATTCCACAGGTTCACCACTCTCTGGGTGAAGAAATTCCTCCTCATCTCAGTCGTAAATGGCTTACCCCTTATCCTTAGACTGTGGCCCCTGGTTCTGGACTCCCCCGCCACCGGGAACATCCTTCCTCCATCTCATCTGTTTAGTCCTGTTAGAATTTTACAAGTTTCAATGAGATCTCCTCTCATTCTTCTGAACTCTAGCGAGTATCAGCCTAATCGACCCAATCTCTCCTCATACGTCATTCCTACCATCCCAGGTATCAGTCTGGTGAATCTTCACTGCAGTCTCTCCATGGCAAGAACATCCTTCCTCAGCTAAGGTGACCAAAACTGCACACAATACTCAAGGTGTGGTCTCACCAAGGTCCTGTACAACTGCAGCAAGACATCCTTGTTCCTGTAATCGAATCCTCTCGCTATGAAGGCCAACATACCATTTGCCTTCTTAACCGCCTGCTGCACCTGCATGCTTACCTTCAGCAACTGGTGCACAAGGACACCCAGGTCTCGTTGCACTTCCCCTTTTCCCAATCTATTGCCGTTCAGATAATAATCTGTCTTCCTGTTTTTGCCACCGAAGTGGATAACCTCGCATCTATCCACATTATACTGCATTTGCCATGCATCTGCCCAATCACCCAACCTGTCCAATTCATACTGGAGTTTCTCTGCATCCTCCTCACAGCACACACGCCCACCCAGCTTTGTGTCGTCTGCAAACTTGGAGATATTTCATCTAGTTCCCTTGTCTAGATCATTTAAATATATTGTGAATAGCTGGGGTCCTAGCACCGATCGCTGCGGTACCCGCTAGTCACTGCTTGCCACTCGGAAAAAGACCCGTTTATTCCAACTCTTTGCTTCCTGTCTGCCAACCAGTTCTCTATCCAAGACAATACCTTACCCCCAATCCCGTGTGCTTTAAGTTTGCATGCTAATCTCTTATGCAGGACCTTATCGAAAGCCTTCTGAAAGTCCAAATACACCACATCCACTGGTTCTCCCTCATCTATTCTACCAGTTACATCCTCAAAAAATTCCAGTAGATTAGTCAAGCATGATTTACCTTTTGTAAATCCATGTTGACTTTGTCCGATTCTGTCACTGTTTTCCAAGTGCACTGCTATTACATCTTTTATAATGGACTCTAGCATTTTCCCCACTACTGATGTCAGACTTATCAGTCTATAATTCCCCATTTTCTCTCTACCACCTTTTTTAAATAGTGGGGTTACGTTAGCTATCCTCCAATCAAAGGGAACTGTTCCAGAGTCTATAGAATTTTGGATGATGACCAGCAATGCATCTACTATTTCTAGGGCCACTTCCTTAAGTACCCTAGGATGTAGATTATCAGGCCCTGGGGATTAATTGGCCTTCAATCCCGTCAATTTCCCTAACACCATTTCCCTACAAATACTGATTTCATTCAATTCCTCCCTCTCATTAGAACTTATGTTCCCCGACATCTCTGGGAGGTTAGTTGTGTCCTCCTTTGTGAAGACAGAACCAAAGTATTTATTTAATTGGTCTGCCATTTCTTTGTTCCCCATTATAAATTCCTGATTCTGAGTGCAAGGGACCTACGCTTGACTTCACCAATCTTTTTCTCTTCACATATCTATAGAAGCTTTTACAGTCAGTTTTTATGTTCCCTGCAAGCTTACCCTCATAATCTATTTTCCCCCTCTTAATTAATCCCTTTGTCCTCCTTTGCTGAATCCTAAACTGATCCCAATCCTCAGGTTTGCTGCTTTTTCTGGCCAAATTATATGTCCTCTCCTTGGATCTTATGCTATCCCTAAATTTACTTGTTAGCCACGGTTGAGTCACCTTTTTTGTTTCATTTTTATGCCAAACAGGGATGAACAAATTCTGTAGTTTATCCATGCGATCTTTAAATGTTTACCATTGCCTATCCACCATCAACCCTTTAAGTAATGTTCCCCAATCCATCCTAGCCAACTCATGCCTCATACCATCATAGTTTCCTTTATTTAAATTCAGGACCCTAGTCTCTGAGTCAACTACTTCACTCTCCATTTTAATGGAGAATTCTATCATATTATGATCGCTCCTCCCCAGGGGGTCTCGCTCAACAAGATTGCTAATTAATCCTTTCTCATTACATAATACCCAGTCTAAGATGGTCTGATCTCTAGTTGGTTCCTCGACATATTGGTCCAGCAAACCATCCCACATACCCTCTAGGAATTCTTCCTCCACAGTATTGTTACTAATTTGGTTAGCCCAATCTATATGTAGATTAAAGTCACCCATGATAACTGCTGTGCCCTTATTGCACGCATCTCTAATTTCCCATTTAATGCCATCCCCAAACTCAGCATTACTGTTTGGGCATCGGTATACAACACGCGCTAACATTTTCTGCCCCTTGGTATTTGTCAGCTCTGCCCATACAGATTCCACATCATCAGAGCTAATATCTTTCATTACTATTGTGTTAATCTCCTCTTTAACCAGCAATGCTACCCCACTGTCTTTTCCTTTTTGCCTGTCCTTCCTGAATATTAAATACCCCTGGATGTTGAATTCCCAGACTTGGTCATCCTGGAGCCATGTCTCCATAATCCCAATTATATCATATCCGTTTACATCTATTTGCACAGCTAATTCATCCACCTTATTATGAATGCTCCTCGCATTAAGACACAAAGCATTCAGGCTTGATTTTTTAACACTCTTAGGCCTAGAAATTGGGTTGGTAGCGCCGGCGCTGAGCGCCTAAAGAGACCTAGAATTGGGGCGATGCCCTATGTTGGGGCGAGCACTATGAAGATAGCGCCAACTCAGATATTGACTATACATTTAGTGCCTGCGCTAAGTGTTTGCGCGCGCCCGCGAGCGCAAGCAGCTCATGACGTCATTTCAGTGTGCAATGCCTTTCAGGAGCACCTGAGCGCATATTGGGTGGTGCCCGGAGCCTTAGCGCCCAGCGCTATTAGTGACAGTTCGAGGGAGGGCTAACAGGCCCTTCTCGGAGTAGGGCGGCGCTATTTAAAGGGGACAGCTCTAGTGCAGAATCTTCTGCCACTTGGCCTGCTCATTGCGATCGCTGCTACAGAGAGTTGGCGAGCTAATGTGGAGCGGAGTTCTGGGAATTTAGCTTTACAGTACTTGGGACCTTCAACCCTGTCCGAACCACTTGCACCACTACACCTAAAAGCCTTTTGACCAACTGGCATCGGAATGGGAGCTTGTTTGGAGGGTGACGGCCTCATCGCCCAACACTGTGAAGGGGCAGAGAGACGGCGGGAGAGAGGGCCGGGATTGGCCAGAATGAGGAGGGGCAATGGAGGTCGCCCAATCCGACGGGATGCTGCGAGGGTCTTTAGGCAGCAGGTGACAAGCCTTGACATGTCGGAGGAGCAGTGTTTGCGAAGGCTGCAAATCTGGAGGGACATTGTTACTGATCTGTGCCACCTGCTTGGTCAGCATCTGCAGCCGCGTGAACGCTGCAGAACCTCTCTGTCCGTGATGGCTAAACTGACTGATGCCCTCCATTTTTATGGCAACAGATCCTTTCAGTCAGCCATTGGGGACAATGCGACTGTCGCTCAGGCTGCAGTCCGCTGTTGCATCCGGCAAGTGACAGATGCCCTTTATAGGCGAACGCGTCAATTCATTACCTTCCCTCGGACCCTGCACAAGCAGGCGGAGGAGGAGGAGTATGAGGAGGAGGAGGAGGAGGAAGAGCAGGTGGAAGAGGAGGAGGAGGAGGAGGAAGATGGAAGGGCTGCTGAAAGTGGAAGGTCCATTCGTCAGAGGCTCCTCTGGACTCGTGTCGACACCCCTGTGGCGGAATGATGAGAGTCTTAACTCATGCGCACTTTGGATGTTTCAGGGCCTCTGAATGCCAGCATCACTGAAAGTAGTCACATGCACCATGCAACATTGAAACTTCTGTTTATTGACACAAAAGTCTTTCATTACAGCTAAACAACGTAATGTGAGCACAAACCATAACTTTCAAAATAACTGTTAACTGTTCGGCCAAGCCGCAAAACTCAACAAACCTCAGCAAATATAACAGCAAATATATAATATGTCCTTGAATTTGGACAAACAAACGTCTCAGCACCTCCCTGTACAACTGGCCCCTTCAGGGAGAACGGCTTCTCTTCTGCGCCCGGCCCCATCCCTCCCTGCTGCTCCTCCGTAATTGGACCCCAGTGGCGGGCTCAAGGCTGGGGGATGCCTCCTGACTGTTTGGAAGTGCGGAAGCCCCTGAGGGAAGGCCTGGCCGATCTCTGGGCTTGGAGGGTGCGGACGCAGGATGCTTGCTGTGACCATGGCTGGGAGCAGTGTGGCCTGCAGGTGGTGGCAGCTGCAATGCAGGCGTCCCAGCGCTGGCATGTGCAATGCTCTCCTGCCGAGAGAGGACACCTGCACCATGGTCGGATGACACACTGGCTATCTGAGGGGAGCGGCTCGGCTCATCCACCACAATCGCATGCTCCACTGATTCCTGGCCTTGTACGGGAGTGGAAGGGCCCGGGTGATCCTATCTGCTGCAGAGAGGGTGGCTGCAGTGAGAGATCGCGTTGCGTCAATCTGGCTGTGGAGGGGCCCAGCAAGTGACTGCGTGGCAACAGTGAGGACCTGTGTGCCAGGTGCCAGTGCTTCGGAGAAGGCCTGGACAGTTCTTCCCATGGCTTCGGACAAGGCAGGTGCCGACCGCTCCACTGCCTCGGACAAGCCCTGCACAGACCTTTCCAGGGATTGTCCAAAGCCCTGAACAGTCCTTTCCATTGCCGACTCAAAGCCGTGGACAGTCCTCTCCATTGTTGGGCTGAAGCCCTGGATAGTCCTGTCCATTGTGGCCCCGAAGCCCTGGCTGGACCTGTCCATAGTTTCCCCGAACACCTGGAGAGTCCTCTCCATTGTGGCCCCAAAGCCCCGCAGAGTCCTCTCCATTGTTGCCCCGAAGTCCAACATACTCCTAGCCAATGAATCTATTGACTCAGGCATCTTCTCCACTGCAGCCATCAGCTCTGTGTGTCTGACCCGGGCCTGTTTGCTCATCTCAGCCAGGCGACGGACCTCATCTGCACTCTGTGCAGCAGTCATGAGGACCTGCCTTGCCCTGCGGGGAGACGGTGGTCGAACTTGCCTATCCCCCGTGCGCTGCTGCATGCCGCTTGGTCCGGCAACTGGTTCATCCTCAGAGCCACCCCCCCTCCCCTCCAGGGGACTACTATCCCCACACTGCAGATGTCTCAGCTCCCCGGATTCTGTAGCGGCTGGTCTGGATTCCTCCTGGTCCTCGCCTCCGGTGGCACTGGCACTGGCAGCTTCAGCGCATTGAGCCTGAGTTGGTGCTGCTTTATCTGAAAGTGGGAGGTGGAAGAGTGGCTTTAACAAAAGGACAGCTTTGCTGAAAGGCATGCCAGATTGCGGCAAGGCTCTGACATGGCTGCACACTGCGGATGCATGCTGGCGGGGGGACCAAGTGGAAGGCAACAGGTGAAAAAGCTGAGAGTCTTACCCTCACTGTCGGTAATGGGGTCGGCAGATGCAGTGGTCACAGGACCAGACAGACGTCCTCCAAGTATCTGGTGCACTCTCTCCTCCAGATCCGTGAGAGTGACCACTTGTGCAGGTCCGCCACTGTTTCGACGCTGCTCCTTTCAAATCATCGCCAGCTTGGCCTGCAGGGGAAAGAAGGGGAGGTTCTGTTACATGAGGCCTTGAGACCTCATCGCATGCCCCCCATGGTGCAAGAGCCCTTACATGAGGCCTTGAGACCTCATCGCATGCCCCCCATGGTGCAAGAGCCCTTACATGAGGCCTTGAGACATCTGTCCATGTGTGTGCCCAGAAAGGGCCATGGGTGCATACTGACAGATGGCCATTGGCGCATCATTGCAGCAGGGTGCCCGAAGTCAGCTGCAGATGGAGGGAAGCACAAGTTTGGTAAACCATCACTTACCCTAACGATCCGTGTGAGGTCATTGAATTTCTTCCTGCACTGAACAGGGGTCCTGGTCGCCATGCTGCTGGAGTTCACCCTCACAGCAACCTCCCACCAAGATCGTCGATAAGCCTTCTGATTCGGCCTCTTGCCATTATCCGGATACAGGACCTCTCGATTGTGTTCAACTGCAGCCACCAAGTGGTCCAGAACCTCAGTGCTGAAGCGCTCTGCTCTCTGCCTAACCTTCTCCATGATGAACAAGTTTGTACCGCCAGACAAGGGCGAGCACCGAATCTGAGGCCTACAGGGCGTTGGGTGTTGAAGCTCAGGCTGACTGACCCACCCCTTTAAGAGCCGGCCGGCGCCTGGAGGTCTCATGCTTTCCCGTAATTGAGTTCACCTGCGCTGCGCCCGTCTGCGGTGAAATTGAGTAGCGCCTGACCTTTTGCGCCTTAAGAGCACCGTGCAACGGCTGATTTAGCCCCTCAATCCCCTTTGGGGGCGATGCAACCCAATATCGCGCCAGGCGGCGATAAGTTTTGTCTGGCTATAAACTTTGCGCATCGCCAGTTCTAACGCCTCAAGCGGGGCTATACCCAATTTCTAGGCCTTAGTCCTTTTAGAATTATTATTTACTGTGGCCCTGTTTGATTTACAACCTTGATTTCTCTGCCTTCCACTTTTGCTTTTCTTCTTCCTGGCTTTTGTTTCTATCCTTGCTTCCCTTTCCTCTGTGTCCCTGCACAGGCTCCCAACTCCCTGCCATTTTAGTTTAAGCCCTCCCCAACAGCACTAGCAAACACTCCCCCTAGGACATTGGTTCCGGTCCCGCCCAGGTGTAAACCGTCCAGTTTGTACTGGTCCCACCTCCCCCAGAACCGGTTCCAATGTCCCAGGAATTTGCATCCCTCCCCCTTGCACCATTCCTCTAGCCATGTATTCATCTGAAATATCCTTCTATTTCTACTCTGACTAGCATGTGGCACTGGTAGCAATCCTGAGATTACTACCTTTGAGGTCCTACTTTTTAATTTACCTCCTAACTCCCGATATTCAGCTTTTAGGACCTCATCCCGTTTTTTACCTATATTGTTGGTACCTATATGCACCACGACAACTGGCTGTTCACCCTCCCCCTCCAGAATGCTCTGTGAGTGGATGCTGGAAATCTGAAATAAAAGCATAAAATGCTGGAAATACTCAGCAGGTCAGGCAGCATCTCGACCTGAGATGTGAACTCTGCTTTTCTCTCCATAGATGCTGTCTGACGTACTGAGTATTTCCAGCATTTTCTGTTTGCGTAGAGGCCTTTCTTTACTATCCGAGGCCTTGCAAGCATCCAACAGGACACACTGCACTCCCTGCACAGTTAATAAACTTTTAACAGGTATTGCACCAAGCCACTACTTAAATAAAATTCAAAAAATCTAGTCCGGAAGCTTAAATGCACACTTACCTGAAAGATGTCTGTATCCCTTTAATAAGTGCTGACAGCGGGCTCGATTTTGCCAGGCCTGAGGAGGCGGGATTGGAGGCGTGTGAGGTGTTAAAATCGCAAAAACTGGCGGGCGGGCCTGATCCCGCCTCCATCCCGCCTCTGATCAATTTTCCCACATGTGAGTTTTCTGACCCCGTCTCCATCCCGCCCCCAAGAGGTGGAATAGGCCCTTAACAACCAGTTAAGTGCCTCCATAATCCCATTTTGAGAGGCCTTTCCGATTTTAACAGTTTTCCCATGTGCTGCACGCCTCGTCTGAAACACGCCAGTGAAACCTGGCGGCAGCACAAGTGGATTGCTTACTAACAGCTGCAGCTCCACCATTAAAGAGGAGTTTTCACCAATCATCATTTTAGGTGGCAGAACTTGTTGTCTCAGGTCTGGGGGAACTTTTAACAGGCCTACTCATTGTTGTGGAAGTTTGGAGCCTGACACCCATCTCCAGTGTGACCTCCTGGGAAACCCCTCTCCCCACCTTGAATGAGCGCTTCCTCAACTGAGGTATATACCAAAAGAATGGGAACCATTTATTTCCTTTCCTCCTGGACATCAGATTCGGATGAAGACCAGCCGCGGCAGCAGCAGAACCCTGAACAACAGCAGCGCCAACTGCAGGAGCAACAGCAAGAGCTCCAAGCTGCTGCTCACCCACCTGAAGCTGCACAGGCCAGAAGGCGCCAGCGCATGGAAGCTCGTCAGCGCAGGAGATACCCCCCAAACAGGGTCTACAGACAGAGGATCAGCTACCTCAACATGACTGAGCAGCAGTGCCAAAGGAGGCTCAGACTTTCGCTAGAGGTAGTGGGTGACATCTGCGCAATGCTGCAGCAAGACCTGGAGCCCAGAGGAGCAGGTGGACACCCCTTATCAGTGGCCGTCAAAGTCACCACCACACTCAACTTTTTTGCTTCAGACTCATTCCAGGGATCAGCAGCAGACATCAGCAGCGTCTCCCAGGCGGCCGCACACACTTGCATCACGTAGGTAACCGATGCCCTCTTTGCCATCGCGCACAATCACATCCATTTCTCCAAGGATCAAGCCAGTGTAACTGCGTGTTCAGTTGGATTTGACAATCTGGCAGGCTTTCCAAGGGTGCAGGGCATCATTGACTGCACACATGTGGCCCTTAAGGCACCCCATCACAATCCAAGTATTTTTGTCAACCGCAAGGGCTTCCACTCCCTCAACGTACAGCTGGTGTGTGACCACAAGAAGGACATTTTGCATGTTTGTGCCAAGTCCCCTGGCAGTTGCCATGACTCCTTCATACTGCGCCAGTCTAGTGTGCCTCCGCTTATCAGTCCGCCAGACCAAATTAACGGGTGGCTACTTGGAGACAAGGGCTATCCCCTGAAGACATGGCTAATGACGCCGTTGAGGAGCCCATCCAACGAAGCTGAGGAGAGCTACAACTCCAGCCACATTTCCACCAGATCCATAATCGAGCAAACCATCAGCTTGCTGAAGATGCGCTTCAGATGCCTGGATAGATCAGGTGGAGCCCTGCAGTACTCAGCAGCCAGGGGCTCCAGAATCATCGTGGTTTACTGTGCACTTCACAACATGGCACAGCATTGTGGCTTGCAGATGCCTGAGGAACAAATGGCTCATCACATAGCCTCCTCAGATGAGGAGGAGGAGAGCAACAACGACCAGCTTGCAGAGGTGCATCAACCAGCGCCAGCACCATGCGAGCACATTGCTGGCCGGGATGCAAGGCACGCACTCATCTTGGCCAGATTTGCTTAGCCTAGCCAATCAAGCACTTTTGCCTCGCAGCTTCTTACCAGAGCATCGACAATGGCCAAGAACCTGCGGTTCCTACCACTCTGACCACCATACTGACAATTGCAAGTCATTCTAAGCCCTCAATGTGGAAGCCCCATTAGCGATATGACACACACCACAACTACAACAGTTGACATCAGAATTTTTAATGACATTAAACATAACATTTCACCCAAGTGACTACCCTTGTGACTACTTGGGCATTATCTTCATCTTACGTGTGCTCCTATGTAGTGCTTCCCTTGTGGCTTCAGCAGATGTGGAGGCCCCTGGCTCACTTTCTTGCTGCTCCTGTCTCGACACCTTTGGTGGGTGTCCTCTGGGGTTGCGAACCTGTGAGGGCTCGGCAACAGTCTGCTGCTCCTGCGGCTGTGCAGGGGTTGAGACGCCGATCTCAGTTGGGTGGGGACTCTGGTGGGGCTCTGACCGAGGGCTCTGCAGTGGCATGGTCGTGTGAGCACTTGGAGTGGAGCCCCCACTTCCTTGTTGTATGCCACCAACATCCCTCTCATGGGTCAGCCCCACTTCAGAGCTAGCAAGTGGCTTGACAGCACCTTGCTGCAATTCAGGGGGGCCATGAGGACCCATTTCTGTACTGGAAGTCCTACTCCCGAGGACTTGCCTAAAGGTTTGGTTTGTTTGCTCAAGAGCTGACCATCGCTCCTCAAGAGATGTCAGTCTATTCTGAACAAATACCATGTTTTCCATACCCTGGCGACTAAGCTCCTCCACGGACGTAGCCATCCTCTCCTCTACTGTAGCCATCCTCTCCTCTATGGTAGCCAGCCTTACCATGGAGGTAGCCATCCTTTCCACGGAGGTTACCATCCTTTCCGTGGTGATGCGTTCATGCGCCAACGCCTCCACAAAGGCTCTGCTCATGTTAGCGATGGACTCCTCCATTCACTCCACACTCGCAGCAACCCTAGAAACAAAACCTGCCAGAGACTCCTGCACCTCTTCCTGGAGTTCCAGCACCACTCTTCTTCTGGATGGACCCGGAGGCAGAGGGTCGACATGCAGCTGAGCCGAGCTGGGAGAGTCCTGCGCCCTCCGACTAGGTCTCTCCACTGCTGTCCCTGTCTCCACCATCTGCTGATGCTCACTTGTGAGCTGTGATACACCAGGTGACAACACTACTCTATCTCGCAAAGATACCACTGAAGTGTGAGTGTCTGCACTGGTGCTGTGTGCGCTGAATTCTGCTGACTCTGCACCCTCAGGGGTTGCAGCTTCCTCTGAGGAGTCTGGAGGCTCAGGCTGTTCCTCCTGGATAGTGGGGACGGGGGCTTTTGATGGTCCTGTGGGGGAGTAAAGGAAAGAGTCAGAGATGTGAGGCCAAGGTTACATGCACATTGAATATTGCAGATGATGAAAAGTCAATCTGTTAGAGCATCAGATTCATTATCAGTGACTCATGCAATGTCAATGAGAGAGATGATAAACTATTCTGTCACCAGCTTGCTCTGATGCACCCGTCTGTCCCTCCCCCACTTGCGCATCCTCCTCCACTCCCACGATCTCCAGGGCCGCCTCCTCCCAGGGGGTGAGCTGGGCTACTGAGGGTGGCCCTCCTCCTGTCCTCACTCTTTCCCTCTTATTGTGAGCTCTCTTTTCCTGCAATGAGGGAGACAAGTGGAGTTTGAGTGAGAATGAAGGAGTGAGTGTAGAGAATCCATATCATTGATGGTTAGAAGGAGACAAAGATGGAGTGAGGTGGCAAGACCAAGGGCCCTCCCTGTGTGTTGTAAGTTGTTATCATAGCATCACAGCGATAGGGAGTGTGAGGGCTGCATAGTCGAATAGTTAGGTAAATGTGACCATAGAGAGAGAGGGAATGGGTAAGGATGCAGGGATATCAGTGCCAACTGGGATGTGGAGGAAGAGGTTGTCAAAGCTGAGTGCTGGTGAGGAGAGGCAATGGGGATCAAATTGAGGGTGATGGGAAAGCCATACTCACTTTTCCAGTGCGCAGAAGGTCATGAAACCTTTTCCTGCACTGCAGCCAGGTTCTGCGGCACATAGACAAAGAGTTGACCTCCTGGGCCACTTGCATCCACACAGCTTTCGTCTGCTGGGAAGGCTTCTTCCTCCCTGAGGAAGGGAAGAGCACCTCCTTATTTCCTCTTGCTCCCTCCACCAGAGCTTGCAGGGCAGCGCCATCGAACCTTGGTGCAGACTTTGGCCTACTGCTGGACATATTAGCTGGAAGAATCTATCATAGCAAAGGGCATAAGGTTTGCAGTCTGCAGAAGAAGCAAGGCTGCTTGCAGGCCTTAAATCCAGCAGCACTGATGATGTCATCGGAGGCGACTTTCAGGATGGAAAGACTAAGTGGGCTAGGGGTTCCCACATGCTGGAAATCAATTGCCCAATTAGGGGAAAATTGCATATTTTTCCCACATCTAATTGGAGTCGGGTGGCTAACACGAAAAGTGGCTGACAAGCCCCCAGCCCGCACCAATGGCAAAACCGAGCCCAGCGTCTCTGTCAGTCTGCTGCCATTCATGTTTCAGAGCGAGCTTAGGACCCAGAGCTGAACTCAGCGCTACGGTCGAAGTTCACAGAACATGAAGTTAAGTCGGCGTTGCACGCCAACTGATGTCATGCTCTCGCTATTTGCAAATCCAGGGCCAGCGCTGCTATTGGCAGCGCTAAGGCCCTCACCAAAATGGCGGCTGCCGAGTCCCACGCCAGAGAAGGGCATTATTGTGGCGGCCGCCATTTTTCACCAGGATTGCGCCGCTAACTCGTGGTGATAAGGTAGGGAATTTCTGGGTCTTTTTCTTTATAGAGGGCCATTGCTCTAACTGTGATGTGCAGGATAGTACTATCACACCTTCAGAACAACATCATTGGCTAAAACTCCGGGTAGTTTGCGCCACCCGTTAACACCATGAAATGTCGAAAAAATGGCGGCCGTGCTCTTCCACCAGCTGGTCACGGCTCTCATGGCGGGTGCCACTTTGTAAGGGCCGATAGCGCTGGTGGTAAACACAATCGTTGGAGGGATTTAAATTGACGAGATTGTGACATCAGTGAGTGTGCAATGCTCACTTGACGCCCGATCTGCAGCATTTGTTTGCGCTGTTTAACTTCCTGGCATGTCTAAACAATGACAGGGACAGCAGGCATCCAACAGCAGGAAGGAGGCTCCAGCAGCGGTATTTAAAGGGATCATCAGCAATTAGTTGCACCAGACATGTTTGTTCAGTTTGAGTGGCTCTGTGCTACTTTCTGCAACTCCAACAGCTTTCTTTACTTATTTCAATGTTCTTTAATAACAGGGAATGTTGTTGTAAGTGCAGAACTCCCTCATTATTTTTTAAAGGCTTCTGCTCACAATACTTGCTCACAGTCATGGGGGCTGTACTGGCAGTCGACCTCGCCCTCCAGGAACTATGTGTGATGAAATATGCCATTCATCACTCATCTGTATTCTCTGTGTGTGATTGTGTCTGTGACTGTGGTTTAGTTTCAGTTTCATTTCCCTTACCTCAGTTCCATTTCCTCACCTGTATTTTATTGTGTGTAGGGCGCCGCCCATACCTGGCCCCTACTTAAGCAGGCCCAGCGTGTCTCACATCCAGTACAGCCGACCTCTGGATGGGAGACTCTTCTCCACTGTGTGTTACCTTCTAAGTTAATAAAAGCCTTGCTTTGTTCAGTTAACATTGAGTCTCGGATTTATTGAGGCACATCAATTTTATTAACTTATTTTTCAACACAATGGATCAACTCTTGAAACCTGAACGTTTGGATTTGGACCAGCATGCTTCAGACGCATCGGCACGCTTCGGACACTGGTTTAATTGTATGGAATTCTTCCTGGACAATTCCGCAGCCATCACAGGCGCTACGGACGCTGAAAGTATGAAACTCGGAATCCTGCGGAATTGGGTAAGCCACCGGGTTTACCCCCTCATCCAAGACGCCTACACGTACCCGGCCGCCTGCGACATCTTAAAGGCGCATTACCAGCAGCCTACGAATGAGGTGTATGCTAGGCATCTGCTCGCTACTCGCGCACAGCGACCTGGGGAATCGCTGGATGAGTTCCTAGTCACCCTGAAAACGCTTGGCAAAGACTGCAAGTGCCAAGATGTAAAAGCCGCAGTGTACACTGACGAGTTTGTTCGTGATGCCTTTATCACAGGCCTCAGCTCCACTTACATCCGGCAGAGACTACTGGAGAAAACGGGATTGGACCTGAAACAGGCTGTGGACACAGCGCGATCCCTGGATGTGGCCCAGAGAAACTCGGACGCCTACTCTTCAGTCCGCGCCGCCCACGCCGCCACGTGTGCACCAAGGGCGCCGCCATCTTGGAAGGCACCTTCCCCGCCCGGCAGCCCGACACCGTCGGGGCCCCGCTCTCCCCCCAGAAGCCCTACGACAGCCGCGACGCGTCGGGGCCCCAACCGCTACTTCTGCGGACAGCCGAAACACACCAGAAACCTGTGCCCGGCGAAAGGCACCACCTGCTTCAAGTGCGGTAAGAAGGGGCACTTCGGGAAGGTGTGCAGAGGGAACCCCGCCGGAAAACCCGCCACCGCCGCGTGTGCGCCGTGGGAGCGGCCATCTTGGACACCATCTTGCCCGACCTCGTGGGGTCCGCCATCTTGTGAGCAGACAGCGTGGACGCCATCTTGTCTCGATCAGGGCCCTACAGTGGCATCGGTCACAGTGGACCAGACCAGGCCGCACCCGCTATCCAAATCAATGGTGGACATCGAGGTAAACGGGTGCGGGGTTAAAGGTTTAATTGACAGTGGAAGTACGGAGAGTTTTATCCACCCTGAACTAGCACAACAACTCTCTCTAATGGTGGTCCCGACTCGGGGTACCATCTCTATGGCTGATAAAACCCAGACATCGACCATTATGGGTTACTGCGCGGTACAATTGTCCGTTAACGGAACTGTATACGATAATTTTAAATTACGAATCATGAAGAATCTATGTGCGAGCGTGATCTTGAGCCTGGATTTCCAGTGCCACCACCAAAGCATCACGCTCAATTACGGTGGGTCCCAGCCGCCCCTCACAGTGTGCGGCCTGGCTACCCTGAAGGTAAAGCCGCCTTCGCTATTCGCGAATCTTACCCCTAACTGCCGGCCAATAGCGACCAAAAGCAGGAGGTACAGCTGGGAGGACAGGCGGTTTATCGCGACCGAGGTAGACAGGCTCCTGAAGGAGCGCATTATTGAACGCAGCAACAGCCCGTGGCGCGCCCAAGTGGTGGTGGTGAGGGGTAGCGAGAAGAAACGGATGGTGATCGACTATAGCCAAACGATCAACAGGTACACCCAACTAGACGCCTACCCGCTACCCCGCATATCAGAAATGGTGAACCAAATCGCCCAATACCGGGTGTTTTCCACCATCGACCTCAAGTCAGCATACCACCAGCTCCCTATCAGACCAGAGGACTGCCCGTACACCGCCTTTGAGGCGAACGGACGCCTCTACCAATTCCTCAGAGTCCCCTTTGGGGTGACGAATGGGGTCTCGGTCTTTCAGAGGGAGATGGACCGCATGGTCGATGACCACCACTTGTAGGCAACCTTCCCCTACCTCGACAACGTCACCATCTGCGGTCACAACCAGCAGGATCACGACTCGAACCTTGAGAGGTTCCTGAAAACCGCACAAAAACTCAACCTCACTTACAACGAGGACAAGTGCGTTTACAACACCACGCGCCTCTGCATACTAGGCAGCGTGGTGGAGAATGGGGAAATCGGACCAGACCCCGACCGATTGCGCCCCCTACGGGAGCTGCCCCTGCCCAATACTCCCAAAGCCCTGAAAAGGTGCCTGGGGTTATTTTCTTATTATTCCCAATGGGTCCCCAACTACTCCGACAAAGCCCGCCCCCTCTTGAAAGCATCCTCTTTTCCGTTCTCTGCTGAGGCCCACGCCGCCTTCAAAAGCATTAAGCGGGATATTGAGCGGGCCACGCTACAGGCAGTGGACGAGAACACTCCCTTTCAAGTGGAAAGTGATGCGTCTGACTTTGCCTTGGCGGCCACCCTCAACCAGGCGGGGCGGCCCGTAGTTTTCTTCTCGAGGACCCTCCAAGGGCCCGAGATCAGACACTCCTCCGTGGAAAAGGAGGCCCAAGCCATCGTGGAGGCAGTGCGCCACTGGCGCCACTACCTAGCCGGCAAACGCTTCACCCTACTTACCGACCAGTGGTCGGTAGCGTTTATGTTTAATAATAAACAGAAGGGGAAGATTAAAAATGATAAGATTCTTAGGTGGCGGATCGAGCTCTCCACCTTCGAGTATGACATAATTTACCGGCCAGGGGCCCTTAACGAATCCCCCGATGCCCTCTCACAAGGGATGTGTGCCAGCACCACCGGGGATCGGCTACAGACCCTCCACAACGACCTCTGCCACCCAGGGGTCACACGGCTGTTCCACTTCATAAAGTCCCGCAACTTACCCTACTCGATTGAGGAAGTTCGGTCTCTGACCAGGAACTGCCGCACTTGCGCTGAGTGCAAGCCTCGGTTCTACCACCCAGATAGAGCCCACTTAATCAAAGCTACACGGCCCTTTGAGCGGCTCAGCTTAGATTTCAAGGGCCCCCTCCCGTCAGCCGACCGCAATGTTTACTTCCTGAACATTGTGGACGAATACTCCCGTTTCCCATTCGCCTTCCCCTGCCCAGACATGACCAGTGCCACGGTCATTAAATGCCTCAACAGCCTGTTCTGCCCGTTCGGTATGCCGAGCTACATCCACACGGATAGGGGGGCGTCCTTCATGAGCGAAGAGCTACGCCAGTACATGCTGTCCAGGGGGATCGCCACGAGCCGTACCACCAGCTACAACCCCCAGGGTAACGGCCAGGTGGAGCGAGAGAACGGGACAGTATGGAAAGCAGTCACTCTAGCTCTAAGGACCAAGGGCCTCCCTATCTCCCGCTGGCAGGAAGTCCTCCCAGATGTGCTCCATTCGATACGGTCGCTATTGTGTACTGCCACTAATGCCACGCCTCATGAACGAATGCTTGTTTTTCCCCGGAAATCCACCTCAGGCGTATCCATGCCGTCATGGCTCTCCACCCCAGGTCTGGTATTTGTACGAAGGCATGTGAGGGGCCACAAGACGGACCCTCTCGTGGAGTCAGTGCACCTACTCCACGCCAACCCCCAATACGCGTATGTCCGGCACGCCGACGGAAGGGAGGACACCGTGTCCATAAAAGACGTCGCCCCAGCCGGTAACGACAACAACCACAACAACGATCACAGCAACTCTTATCCACCCACTACTCTTTCATCACCCCCGGAAGAACATCGACCAATGGTACCCCCACCAACCACCCCTTCAACAACCCTGGCGGCGCCCCCGGCAGAGACCCAGGTGGCCACCGGGGACACCCAGCCAACACCTGCGGCACCACAACAGCCACGTCGGTCACAGAGGACTATCAAACACCCGAACAGACTAAATCTATAGAAGGGGTGAATGTGATGAAATATGCCATTCATCACTCATCTGTATTCTCTGTGTGTGATTGTGCCTGTGACTGTGGTTTAGTTTCAGTTTCATTTCCCTTACCTCAGTTCCATTTCCTCACCTGTATTTTATTGTGTGTAGGGCTCCGCCCATACCTGGCCCCTACTTAAGCAGGCCCAGTGTGTCTCACATCCAGTACAGCCGACCTCTGGATGGGAGACACTTCTCCACTGTGTGTTACCTTCTAAGTTAATAAAAGCCTTGCTTTGTTCAGTTAACATTGAGTCTCGGATTTATTGAGGCACATCACTATGGCAGAGGGAACGGAGGCAGCGAGGAAGATAGGAACATGCGCGCAGAGGGAGGTGGAGGAGGGCCATGAGGGCTCTCAACAGGAGGCCTTACCCACCTAGGGTCTTCCGAGAGCACTTCTCCTACCTCCAATTAAGTGAGGAGCAGTGTATCTGGAGGCTACGCTTCACCAAGGAGGTGGTCACAGAGCTCTGCCAGCTCCTACAACCAGACCTGCAGCCTCAGAGCAGGGCAATCACAGCTCTGCCATAGCAATCAAGGTCACCGTGGCCCTCAATTTCTTCACAAGCAGATCCTTCCAGTCTGCAGCAGGAGACATAGCTAACATCTCACAGTTTGCCGTTCTTCACTGCATCCAGAAGGTCACAGAGGCTCTCTACACCAGGAGAAGGGATGACGTTGGCTTCTCTTTCAGCAGAGAGAAGCAGGACAAGTGCATATGTGGCTTTGCCAGAACAGTGGGCTTCCCCATGGTGCAGGGCGCCATCGACTGCACCCACCTGGCTTTACGGGCTTTACATAACAATCTTGAGATCTTCCGCAGCCGCAAAGCCTACCATTCACTTAATGTGCAGTTGATGTGCAACCACAGACAGCGAATCCTCAATGTCAATGCCCACTATCCTGGCAGCAACCATGATTCCTTCATCCTGTGTCAGTCCGGTGTGCCAGCAATCTTCCAGCCACCACATCAAGCTCGAGGGTGGCTACTCAGAGACAAGGGCTATCTGCTCTCCACCTGGCTGATAACTCCCCTCCGCAACCCCAATGCTTGTGCCCAGCACTCATATAATGAGAGCCATGCTGCCACCAGGAACATCAGCGAGCAGACCATCGGGCTACTGAAGCAACGGTTCCGCTGCCTTGATCACTTGGGAGGAGCTCTCCAATAATAGGCGGAGCGGGTGTCCCAATTCGTGGTGGTCTGCTGCATGCTTCATAACTTGGCCATCATGAAGGCACAGCCCTTGCAGCAGGGATTGCATCACCACCTTAGGGGAAGGACAAGGGAGAGGAGGATGAGAAGGATGAGGAGGAGGAGCAAGAGGAAGAGGAGGGAGGGAGGAGGCAGGCATGCTGCCATCCTGAGAGAGGACAGCAGGTTCCTGCTCCACTGACCCACTGCCACTCCCCCGGGGCGGCGCCTCAGCATCCCTAGCAATCTGTTGTAGCACAGATTGCTGGGCTGCTGCGACACCCTGCAAGCCCCCGTCGATGGTGGTAAACCCAGCCACGATGGCAGCAGTTAGAGCTTGGGTGGCTTCAAGCTGAGACTGCATGAGAGCAGTTAGAGCTTGGGTGGCTTCAAGCTGAGACTGCATGAGAGCAGCCTGAGCTTCCGCTGCAGCACTAAGACGTTGGGTCACTTCCGCCTGTGCTGCAATGGAAGCTGTTTAATCATTCATCATGCACACTATCACATCTGGGTTGCCACGCTCTCTCTGGGAGTGTACCATCATTTCCAGGCTGGAAAGCCTGGGCTCCATGCTCCGCTCAGAACCTTGTGCAGTGTTGGAGGTGGACTCCTCCATGTTCCTTGGCATTGCCGAGAGGCACTCTGGCAGCCTTGCCATTGCACCCATCAATTCTGTATGCATGCCCATCACCCTTCTGCTGAAGGCCTCCCCATCGAGGTCCTCATCTGAGTCCTGTGCAGCAGAACTTGTGCGTAAACTTGCCCTCAGGGGGGCTGGCTCCCGAGCTGTCCTTTACCCCTGGCCTTTCTGCAACCTGCTCGACCCGGTGCCTCACCCTGTGCAGCTCCCGCTACTACACTAGCCTCTAAAGTACTCGTAGTGCCAGTTTCTGAGCTGGTGTCTGTGAGTAAGAGATGCAGTGACGTTGTGTCTTCGTCTTCCTCTTCTTCTCTCCCCTCACTCTCTATGGTGCCCTCAGAGACAGGCTGCTTGGGCGCTGGCTGATTATCTGAAAGCCGAAAGGCACAAGAGCCGGGTTATGGTGAGGGAGGGGTGTGGAAGCCAGAAATTCATGCGTACACCATCAGCAGCTTGAAAGTGAGAAAAGATTGGCTAAGGCAGAAGAGGAGTGTGACAAGAAGGATTAGGAATGAACATATCATTGTTGTCCCCAAGGGCTTCAAACTCACCGGTTACCAAGGCGTTGATGAAGTGGTGCCCAATTGTAAAGTCTGTAGGTTGTGCAGTAAATAACTTCAGAGACTTTAGAAGTACAAACAAAACAGGTCTTTACTATTCAGAGGTCTGGGCGATTTCTGCCCTAGTTAACGTATTCCAACCCTTATATACTGGTGTGGTCACTATCGGTATTACAGTATACATGAGCCAATAAATAGTGCCACCCTAAGTAGTGCTCTTAAAGGCGAACGGTTACATTCTATAGTTCCCTTAAAGGTAAACGGTTACATACACAACACTCCTCCCTTTCTAGCTTATTACTTACAGAATCCCGTTAAACATACAATCTTCAACTTATATAGACAGTTTGCAGATATACTCTCGATGGAGTCAACGTCATATAACTTCATGTTTAACATAACATAATAACATATATAACTTCATGTCAAAACAGATCACAGATTCAGTCTCCGTAGGAACAGTTGCAACATACTCTTAGTGGAAACAGTTTACAGGTTCAGTCTCTGTGGAGGTTTCCGGATTCTGTCCGGATAACGCCGCAGTGGTGTCGTCATTCCCAGCGGTCCAGTAGGTGTCTCTGGTAAAGTCGATTCAGCTGGAACAACAGTGTCAGGTTTATCTGATTCTAGTATTACTAGATCAGAAGTAGGTGTTCTGGGTACTTCAGTTTCAACATTACTCGGGTAAGGTGGTGAAGTCGACTGTTCATTTGTGGTGGACCCTATGATCTGGTCAACGTGGCGCCTTATTACCTTGTCCCCAATGTCCACCGTGTACATCAACGGTCCTAGCCTTTTTTTAATAGTTCCAGGCTGCCATTTCTCCGTACGGTAGTCCCGGGCCAAAACTTGTTGCCCCATCTGGAAAGATCTGGTGGCCCTTTCATTCATGCCCTGGAATTGCCGGTTCTCTACGTCCCTTCTTACGTTTGGTTTGAGCAAATCCAGCCGGCATCTTAGGCGTCTATTGTAAAACATCATTGCGGGAGTTTGATTCGTGACCGCATGTGTTGCATTTCGATAGGCCAACAAAAAGCTATCCACCTTATGCTGTAAACTTATGTCTTCATTACTCATGGCCTTTATGGCCTTCTTGAAGGTCTGGACAAATCTTTCAGCCAGTCCATTGGAGGCGGGATGGTATGGGGCTGATGTGTAATGTTTAACCCCATTGCTTTTTAGAAATTTCTTAAATTCCTCAGACACAAATTGCGGCCCATTATCGGAACAGACCTGTTCTGGCAGACCATTCCGCGCAAACATTGTCCTTAGCACCGTAATGGTTTTTTCCGTGGTGGTGGTGGTCATCTTAATTACTTCCGGCCACTTGGAGTGGGCATCTACCGCTATTAAGAACATCGAGTCCATGAAAGGCCCCGCAAAGTCGATGTGTACTCTTTGCCAGGGAGATGAGGGCCACTCCCATGGGTGCAGAGGAGCCTGTGGTGGCACGTTCTGAACCCTCTGACATCCTAGGCGATTCTTCGTTATCTCCTCTATGTCCCCATCGATGCCTGGCCACCACACAAATGCCCTAGCTAGGTTCTTCATCTTTACGCCCCCCAGGTGTCCTTCGTGCAGCTCCTTGAGTATTTTCTTTTGGAGTTTGGGTGGAATCACCACTCTAGACCCACACATCAGGGTTCCTCGACACACAGACAGTTGTGCTTTCCTCTGTGCGAATGCTTGCAGTGTTGGTTCGCACTGCGCTGGCCATCCCTCCACCGTTAAGTCATAGACTCGTGAAAGAGTCGGGTCATTCCTTGTCTCATTTTCGATCATTGAGTTCGTGATCGGCAAACACTCCACTATTGATGAGTGGAACAACTCTACTGGGTCTACTGTCCTCGCTTCTTCTACCATTGGCAATGGTAAGCGTGATAGCCCATCAGCGTTTCCATGTTGCTTGGACCGTTTGTATTCAATATCATACTGGTGTGCCCCAAGTAAGACTGACCATCTTTGTAGCCTTTGTGCTGTCATGTTGGACACGGCCTTGTTCGGGTTAAATATGGACACCAACGGCTGGTGGTCTGTCAGCAATGTGAACCTCTTACATTGCAAGTAATGGTTGAATTTCTTCACGCCCCACACAAGACTGAGGGCCTCCCTGTCTATCTGGGCGTAATTTCGCTCCGCGGGTGTCAAAGATCGGGACGCAAAAGCCACTGGCCTTTCCGAGCCATTTGGTAGCCTGTGCGAAAGTACTGCTCCAATTCCGTACGGTGAAGCATCACACGCCAGCCGAAGGGGTAATGCTGGGTTGAAATGAGCCAACACTTCTTCAGAGGTAATCAACTCCTTGCTTCTGCGAAAAGCCTTTTTGCACTCCTCACTCCACTTCCATGGTGTCTCCTTTCGCAACAGCTCATTCAGTGGATGCAGCACCGTGGACAAATTTGGTAGGAACTTGTGGTAGTAATTGATTAACCCCAAGAATGATCGTAACTGTGACACGTTCCCTGGAGCGGGAGCCTTCACGACTGCTTCTATCTTCTCCGGTGATTTATGTAGTCCCTCGCGGTCAATGATATGACCGCAGTATGAGATTCGTTTTTGGAAAAACTCACACTTATTGCGGTTAACCCTAAGGCCATACTCCTTTAACCTGGTGAGTACCAGTTTCAAATTCGTGAGGTGTTCCTCTTCATCCATTCCCGTGATTAGGATATCATCCAAATAGCACTGCGTGCTTGGAATTCCTTGTAACACCTGTTCCATGGCCCTCTGCCAAATTGCTGGTGCCGAAGCCACTCCAAAGACCAGTCTGTTATAACGGTACAACCCTCTGTGGGTATTGATAGTTAGGTATTGGCGTGACTCTTCCTCAACCTCCATCTGTAAATATGCCTGAGCTAGGTCTATCTTCGTGAAGTGTTTTCCTCCAGCCAACGAAGCGAAAATATCTTCAATCCTTGGCAGCGGGTATTGTACCGACTGAAGCACCGGGTTCACTGTGATCTTGAAATCCCCGCAGATACGGACCTTCCCCGGTCCCCCTGGCTTACTACTTGGTGAGGATTTCATGACGGGTACAATGGCCGTGGCCCACTCACTGTGGTCTACTTTTGACAGAACCCCTGATCGTTCAAGTTCTTCTAGTTCTGCCTCCACTGCTGGTCGTATTGCATACGGTACCGACCTGGCCTTACAAAACTTTGGGCTTGCATGTTCTGCAATCTTGACCTTTGCTTTAATACCTCGTAGCTTTCCCAGTCCTTGCTGGAATACCTCTTTAGCTTCGTCTAATATTCTGGCCAACCGTTCAGGTTTGACGTCCTCTTTTTCGGGCTCCACCGTCATGGTGTTTAGTGCATGCCAATCCATCTTTATTTTCCGGATCCACTCCCGTCCCAGAAGTGGTGGGCCTCCCTCAGACAACACATACAGCTCCAACCGGTGGTGAACTTTATCTTTGTATTTCACCTTGACCTCTATCTTCCCGATGGGGAATACTTTTTGCCCCGTGTATGTCTTCAGTATCAGATCCGCATCCCGTAGTGGAATATGCTTGAAAAACTTTTGATAGTCATGCTTATTCATGACCGTCAACGCCGATCCGGTGTCCACTTCCATTTTTACTGGGACCTTTTCAATCGGTAGCGTTATCCAAATAGTTTGACGGTCGGCTTCATTGCTCACGTTGTGAATTCTTAGACCGTCCAGTCCTCTGCCTTTGGCGTGTGTGTCCGACTTCTGTTCCTTCAGACTCTTCCTATTTGCGTCATGTACCATTCTGTCCCATTTTTGTGAGGACTCATTATTGTTGCACGTTGTTCCTGACCGGCACACTTTAGCTATGTGCCCGATCTTGCCACATTTCCAGCATTCCTGGTTTTTACCCCAGCATTGCTTTTGGTCGTGTGTTGACTTCCCACAACGATAGCATTTGGTGATATTACCTCGTTTAGGCATCTTCTCTTCTCGAGAACAACACAAGTATTTCTTTACTTATTACTTTTCTGAAATTCTTAATAATTTCCAAGATGGCGGTTTCCCGCTTCTTCCTTCTTCTTCAGCGGTTTTTCCCGAAAAATGGCGGCTTTCCCGCGCTTCTCGCTCTCCCTGCCCACTTCAATGGCGGTTTTCCCGCGCTTGGCGGTCTTCACCCGGTCCCCCGACGCCGTCTGTCAGCCCGAGTGCGGCCCTTATCTATAGATCCGATCGCTCTCGCGGCTCTCAGCCCTTATCTGGAGATGCGATCGCTGGCTTGCAACGCCTCCCGCTCGGCTCTGACTCCCCCGCTCGCGCGGCTCTCGGCTCTGACACTCCCGCGCCTACTCGCAGGCTCAGCGCTTCGTGGCGGCGGTTGCTGCACGGCTTCTCACATTGCCCGCGGTCCGGCTGTCACCCGACGCCGTTGGACCCGAATGCTTTGCCCTTCTCCTCCAAAAACTTCTACCCCGTTTTTTGTTTTTGTTTTAACTACTCACAGTCTCTTCGGCCGCCTTGTTTTAGGCTGATTGGCTCGCTCAAGATGTGGTAGCAGGGTAATCTGTGCCTGTTGCTGCCGCAGCTTTGCTGTTAATCTTCCAGCTTCCAGTAAGTACTATACTTTTAGTAGACGGAACCTCGTGTTTTCTTTTTGAAGCTCTCTGCTACTGGTTAGTCTTGCCGCAGGGTACGATCGGACTCGTCGCCACTGTAAAGTCTGTAGGTTGTGCAGTAAATAACTTCAGAGACTTTAGAAGTACAAACAAAACAGGTCTTTACTATTCAGAGGTCTGGGCGATTTCTGCCCTAGTTAACGTATTCCAACCCTTATATACTGGTGTGGTCACTATCGGTATTACAGTATACATGAGCCAATAAATAGTGCCACCCTAAGTAGTGCTCTTAAAGGCGAACGGTTACATTCTATAGTTCCCTTAAAGGTAAACGGTTACATACACAACACCAATGATCTGCAGTACTCACTCCTCAAGCTAGCTTATTTGTTGAATGTCCTGTCTGCTCCTGCTCACGGCGACTATGTACCAGCTTGGCCTGCAAAAGGAAGAGAAGTGTTGAGTGAGTTTAGTGCAATGTATTTGGGTGGTGTGCCTGCCATAGTTGAATAGCTGTCAGTGTGTGCAAGGTGTGAGATGTGGGTGTAAGTCTTGCAACAGTGGTAAGGTTGTGAGGGTGAAGTGAAGCTATGATTGTGAGGTCTGAGTGGTGATAGGTAGAGATTGTTGATGGGCGAGTGCTGGGGGTGTGGTGCATTGAGCAGTGTGTGAAACTTGTGGTGCAGATGGTGGGATGTGGCATTTGCTGAAGCCTTCACTCACCTTGACCACACATGTGAGGTCATTAAACTTCTTCCTACACTGGGTGTGGGTACTGGGGACAACAGTGCTGGCTGTGACGTGGTCTGCAATCTCACGCCACATGGACCGGGGATGTGTATGGCGACGGCCTCCTGCCAGTTTGTGGGTATACGACTGCTCACCTCCTCTGTACTCCGAATACCAATGCCTATAGAGCTTCATTTGAGAACCTCGGGGCTCTCTACCTTGCTCTAGGATCTGCCATAACGATTTTTAAATATCTCTTCCTTGTCCTTAACTTTGTTCAATTTGCTGTTGGGTGAATTCGACTGGCCCTGATATTGGTCCACCTGTTAAGTGTTAAGACAATGAGCATCAGTTTTAGCACTGAAATCATGACTATAATAAAAAAAAATCATGTTAATGAAGAGTGAGCACAAATTTTGCGCGCTACCTAGACCATTTTGAAGTGGCGCAGCTTAACTTCATTTAATGTTAACACTGACCATTTCTTGGCTATATCCAATTTTTAGTTCATTGTTCTTTGTGGTATTTTTCTCCCAACACAAAAAAAAACCACCATGGGGAGCTTTTCAGATTTTTATTCTTCTAGTTGCAAGGGACAGCACAGTGAGTCAGATACTGTGAATTTGCATAGTAACCTTTTTTAAGGAATTTTATGCGGGTAAATCTCTGCTAGTCTCCTCATATTCAGGAACCTTAACTTGTAATAAATTTCAACGTAATTTCAGCTTGTAATAAAAGAATCTGAAGAGTAAATTTCCATCATGGATAAATCATATCCTGGCATTTTTCTGATTAAAGATGCTAGTTCTAGCTTCAGATGTGTCCAGCTAATTTAAGGGGCTTTGCAAATTGTTCCAGGGATGGGAAACACTGCCCGATTGCCCATCAATAACTTTGTTGCAAGTTAACCAAAGCCATAAAATATTGGAGTGGCCAATGATAATATTCGAGTTTTAAATGAAAATTGTACATATTAGGCCAAAAGCACTTATTTATACGTGATCTGCATCAGCCTATTTCAGTGCAACATAGACCAACTAACTACAATCCTTACAAAAAGTGACATGCATTTTTGAGCTATTATTGTAGTATTACTTTTTTTACTCTTAACAGTTTTAAAAAGGTGGAAAAGAGAATTAAGGGATGACTTTTAGTGGGACAATAGAAGTACAGAAATCTAATAGAAGTCAGTTCTGCCAAATTCCAACTTGTTTAAGACCCTGCTCGATCCTTGAATTGGGCTGGGGCAGGCACCCGAAGCTCCCATCTCCCATTTGCCATGCCTCTGCTCCCTTTACTTTGCCCCAGGATTCCTGGGCCTTCCTCTAAGAGGATGCAGTAAAGCCTTGCAGCTCCAGTAGCTATAGGCCCAACACATGAATGCAAATGGGGCAGAGGGAGTGTTCCCAACCTCCTTCCCTTTCCTGCCATTGTGGCTCAGGGTGCCGAGATGAAAGCATGCCCCAAAAGCCCTGTAATGGGCTTGTGCCAGGTAACTCCCTGCGCCTCACCCCAGACTTGTTGTGCAATGCAGGAGGGGAGGGCAGGAAAATGGAATCAGCCTTTGCTCAGTGGTAACATTCTTGCTTCTGAGTCAGAAGGTTGTAGATTCAAGCCTGGCCTCTATAGACTTGAGCACATAATTTAGGCTGACACTTTAGTGCAGTACTGAGGGAGTGCTGCACTGTTGGAAGTGCTGTCTTTTGGATGAGGTGCTAAACCAAAGTGTCTGTCCTCCTAGGTGGACATAAAAGATCCGATGGCATGACTTGAAAAAGTCATGGGTAATTCCCCTGATGTTGTGGCCAACATTTATCATTCAGCCAACACCACTAAACAGATTGGGCCGTATTTCCCGATTGGAGGTTTCCCGCGTACGGAGGCCTCCGATCTGGAAAAAATCTACGCACTTACCTGAGGGCTCCCGAGGTCCGGACACTCCCGTTCCTGGGCCTCTCCAACTCGAAATGCGCAGAGCCCACGTATCCCAGAGGCGCATGCGGTTCGCAAGCATCCCTGGGATCACGTGGGCCATGGGGAGCCAATCAAAGAAGGGACTCTCCCTTCATATGCTTGACAGATAGACCTGTCAAATATATGAATGGAGATCACCCCAAAAACGCTGTAAAACATTAAATACATTTTTTTAAATCACATTTTTAAAATTAGTTGAAATTACAATAAATTAAATATTTTAAACAAAAGTTTAATTAAAAAAAAAATAGAATTAAAGTTTTTTACGGGACTAAAGATTTCTAAGGGTTTTCTGTGGGCGGAAGTTCTGCAGAAAGCGGAACTATCCGCCCGCAGAGGCCCTTCTCTAGGGCAGGCATCCGATCTGTCAAGAGCATTCTTCACAAATCGGAAATGCCGGTTTTCAGCGCATGTGCTTGGCATGCCTGAAACCGGCATTTCCGGTGTCCCTACGGGTGAACACACCCATAGGGATCGGAATATCCGGCCCAATATATGTTCATTTATCTCATTGGTGTTTATGGTGTTTACCTACATTACAACGTAACTACACTTCAAAAATACTTCATTAGCTGTGAAGTGCTTTGGCACCACCTGAAGATGTGAAAGGTGCTTTATAAACGCAAGTTCTTTCTTTTCTTCCTTTATGCCTTCTCCTTACTCTTCCTCTCAAAATGAATTACCTCACATTTCTCCATATTAATTTTTATCTGACATTTATCTACCAAATCTGCTAACCTGTCTAAAATCCCTTACAGTAATCACAGTTAACCATATTCCATATATTTTTATCATCAGCGAGTTTATGATATCATGCTTTCTGTACCTGAGTCCAGAGTGAGGGATGACTAATGACTCTTGGAGGAGAGCACTGTTTACAACGCTCCAGTCTGAAAAGCATCTATTAACCACTAGTCTCTGCTCTCTGTCTTTAGCCAACTTCCCAAATATACTGCTACATTCCCTTTAATACTGTGTAGAATGATTTTATTAACAAGACTCCTAGGTGCCACATAATCTGCCTTCTTTTGAAAATCCATAAATACAATATCGATTACATTTTCTTTGTGAATCCACCCTGTTATTTTCTCAAATAACTCTCTTAAATCTAGAAGCTTACCCACTAACAATGTTAGGCTGTCTGGGCTATAGTTACCCATTCTATCCTTTCTCCTTACTTGAACAGAAAGCATAAACATTAGCATTACCAGTCCTCTGGAACAACTTCCATATCCAAGGATGTTTGCAAGATTGTGATCAGAGCCTTTGCTATTTCCTCTCTGACTTCCTTCATTACTCTATCACCGCCTAGTGCTTTTTCCACTTTGCTGCCAGGGATGCCCCAATATCAGGAAGGTTTACCTCGTGTAAAACATAAAAAATGAAATGCTGTGGTCCGCTCCTACCACCAAGTCCACTGCCGCCAGCCCCCCGACCTTACCCCCACCCCCCGCCACCATCCCCCACCTTTGCACTAAATAGTCCTTTAACCAAGCATCTGTCAGATGGGTCCTGTCATGTAGTGACATTCATCATAGAACAAGTGAAAGTATGAGTTGACAATTGGGACACAATAATGGGCAAGATATGGACATGGTGCTAATCAATAAATTTTATGTGGCATTATAAAAAAAGGAAACTTAACAACATAACATTTTGTCAAACACACATGTGCATACCCTTGGTGAAGTACAATTTCTTCAACTTATGCTTCCTACTGCTTCTACGTGGTGCATCGCGTGTGGCTTCAGCAGAGGTAGAGGCAGGCTGCTCAGATCCCTGTCCTGACTGCTGAGATACTTATGGCCTACAACCTCTGGGTTTTGGAACCCCTGAGAGCCCCGCCAAAGACTGCTCCACCTGCACCTGTGTTGAGGCAGACTCAGTCTTCGGGAGAAGAGGCAACATGTCGGGTACTGACTGGGGGTGGGGGGGGGGGGGTGGTTGGTGGGGAATGGATGAGAAGTGGAGTTCCCACTTCCATGAGTGGTGTTCCCACTTCCATGTTTGCTTTCGCCAGCATCTCTCCCCTGGGGCAGCACCACATTACTCCTACCACTCTGCTGCAGACCAGATTGGTGACGATCCATCACCCGCTGTAAGGCCACGGATAAGATATCTGTCATCCTGTTTAAGGCGGCAGATAAGTTGACATCCAAAGTCTGTATGGCTGTACACATGGCCTGTATGGACTCATTTGAGAGATGTGCTTGAATCTCCATGGCTTATACTCGCTGGAGTTTAGAAGAATGAGAGGGGATCTCATTGAAACTTATAAAATTCTAACAGGACTGGACAGACTGGATGCGGGAAGGATGTTCCTGATGGCCGGGGAGTCCAGAACCAGGGGTCACAGTATAAGGATAAGGGGTAAGCCATTTAGGACAGAGATGAGGAGGAATTTCTTCACCCAGAGAGTGGTGAACCTGTAGAATTCTCTACCACAGAAGGCAGTGGAGGCCAATTCATTAAATATATTCAAGAAGGAGTTGGATATATTTCTTAAGGCTAAAGGGATCAAGGGATATGGGGAGAAGGCAGGGACAGGGTACTGAATTTGGATGATCAGCCATGATCTCATTGAATGTCGGAGCAGGCTCGAGGGCCCGAATGGCCTACTCCTGCTCCTATCTTCTATGTTTTTATGCTTCTATGAAGCGTTCAGTCACTCCGTGGCAGACAAACTCGCAAGTCCCTGCGCCACCAATCCACTCGCGATTGAGTTGGACTCCTCCATCCTCTCTGCTGTTGTGGAGAGTGTGCGCGGCACATCTGTCAGTACCTGGCTAAGTTGCTGATGCACCTCCAGCATTCTCCTTCTCAAGGATAGTCCCCCTGGAGTTCAGCATCTGTGTCCAGCTCAGCAGAGCTTGGAAGGGTTGTGCCCCCCGACATACTCTCCACAGCTGTCCCTGCCACCACTGTGTGCTTGTGGTCACTTGCAAGGTGTGAATCACCAGGTGAAAATCCAATTAACTCTCTAAGTGGACCCACCGAAGTGCGAGTGTTTGCATTGGTGCATGGCTGTGCATCCTGTGACGATGCACCCTCAGAAGAAATAGGGTCCTCTGAGGAATTGTCCTCATGGATGTCCTGCAACACTTGGTGTACTTGTGAAGGCCCTGGAAGACAAAATAAAGGCATATGATTTCGTCATAGCAGTGTCACAATCTTGACAATCACTATACTCAGTCTTCTGATAGTTCAGTCATTGATGTGTGTCAGAGATACTTGTAATTCTGTCACCAGCTATCTCCGAGCTCCCTGTTTTTCCATCTCCGATTGAGAGGGGCGCAGGTGTGCCACTTATCTCTAGGGTCTCCTCCTCTGCATCAGTGAGCTGGACTATTTATGACAGCCCACCTCCAGTCCTCTCCTTCTCACTTGCAGTTTGCACTCTCTTCTAAAAGGGGCAAAAAAAACATTGCATAAGGATTGGGGTGAGTGACAATGGTGGATTTGGTAAATGGGGAGGTGATGAAGTGCATAGAAAGTAAAGGCTGGGTGCTGCTGAAAGTTGAATGGGTGTGAGGAGTGATGTGATGGAGAACACTTGGCAAGATAGAGTGAAAGGGGTTAGGGGTTTAAAGCACAGGATGTTTGTGAATCAGCAAATGTACTCACTTTTCCTGAGCTGGTTAAGTCATTAAACCGCTTTCTACATTGCATCCTTGACCTGTGCACCATCCTCCTCAGCTACCTCCAACCACATCTTCTTGGTGAGAGCACCAGGTTTCTTCCTCACATTGCTGGGGAAAAGTATGTCCTTCCTGCTCCTGACTGGACCCAGCAGTAATTCCAGCGATGCGCCATTGAATCTGGATGCTGCCCTTACTCCATGTCCACCATTCACCCTGAACACCTCCCATTTCCATTTGTGCAAAAAATAGCACAGATCCTGGTGAATGGGAAAGATACAAAGAACAGCAAAAGGGTCACAAAACAAATAGTAAGAGCTACAAAAAGGGCATATGAAAAGAAACTTGCAAGGGATATTAAAATAAACACAACATTTTTTTACAATTATATTAGGAAAAAGAGGGTAGTCAGGAGCAATGTTGGCCCCTTAAAAACTGAAAGCAGTGATATTGTCAATGATAACAAGGAAATGGCAGACATGTTGAATAATTACTTTGCGTCAGTATTTACAGTATAGGAAGAGGATAGCATGACGGAAATCCCAAGGAAACTAAATCAAGGACAGGGACTCAATGAAGTTAATATAAGTAAAATAACAGTAATGAAGTAAATAATGGTACTAAAGAGTGACAAATCCCCAAGACCAGATGGTTTCCATCCCAGGGCTTCAAAGGAAGTAGGTGAGTACATTCCAAATGCCCTAACTATAATCTTCCAAAGTTCTCTTGATTCAGCAACCTTTCCTTTAGATTGGAAAATTGCACTCTGCTGTTTAAAAATGGTGAGAGAGGGAAACCAGGGAATTATAGAACAGTTAGCCTAACATCAGTTGATGAGATATTGCTAGAGTCTATCATTAAGGATAGGGTGACTGAACACCTTGAATATTTTCAGTTGATCAGAGAGAGCCAGCATGGATTTGTGAAAGGTAGGTCATGCCTGACAAATCTGATTGAAATTTTTGAAGAGGTGACTAAAGTAGTGGACAGGGGAATGTCTATGGATGTTATTTATATAAACTTCCAGAAGGCATTTGATAAAGTCCCACATAAGAGACTGTTAACTAAGGTAGAAGCCCATGCAATTGAGGGCAAATTATTGACCTGGTTAGGAAATTAGCTGAGCGGCAGGAGACAGGGAGTAGAGGTAATGGATAGGTACTCAAATTGGCAGGATATGACTCGTGGTGTCCCACAGGGATCTGTTTTGGGGCCTCAACTATTCACAGTATTTACTAACTGTGGTAAACCACTGTTATTGTTGTTCACCGTTGTTGTTGTTGTTGCACACTGTTGTACCTATGCATGCCTCAGCATGTCTCTGCTGGCTCCGCCCCTGGCTCCACCCACAGGCCCAGGTATAAAGGTGACCGCTCTGCAGCCCCCTGCCTTCTTGGAACCCAGTCAACCACGAGAGGCATGCTCTGTTCTTTGCTAATAAAAGCCTTTAGTTACTCTCCTAACTCTCCGTCTTTTATGAGTAATTGATAGCGCATCACTAACGACTTAGATGATGGCATAAAAAGTCATATATCCAAATTTGCCAATGACACAAAGATAGGTGGAATTGTAAGCAGTGTAGATGGAAGCATAAAATTACAAATGGATATTGACAGATTAAGTGAATGGGCAAAACTGTGGCAAATGGATTTCAATGTAGGCAAATGTGAGATCATCCACTTTGGACCTAAAAATTATATAACAGGGTACTTTCTAAATGGTGAAAGGCTAAAAACAGTGGAGGTCCAAAGAGACTTTGAGGTCTAGGTATATAGATCAATAAAATGTCATGAACAGGTACACAATGGGATGCTGGCCTTTATATCTACAGGACTAGAATACAAGGGGGTAGAAGTTATGCTGCAGCTATACAAAACCCTGGTTAGACCACACCTGGAGTACTGTGAGGAGTTCTGGGTACCACACCTTAGGAAGGATATATTGGCCTTGGAGGGAGTGCAGCAGAGGTTTACCAGAATGATACCTCGACTTCAAGGGTTAAGTTACGAGGGGTGATTACACAAATTAGGGTTATATGCCCTAGAATTTAGAAGGCTAAGGTGTGATTTGATCGGAGTTTTCAAGATATTAAGGGGAACAGATAGAGTAGATAGAGAGAAACTATTTCCACTGGTTAGGGATTCTAGGACTAGGGGGCATAATATAAAAATTAGAGCCAGGCCTTTCAGGAGTGAAATTTGGAAACACTTCTACACACAAAGGTTGGTAGGAGTTTGGAACGCTCTTCTGCAAATGGCAATTGATGCTAGATCAATTGTTAATTTTAAATCTGAGATTGATAGCTTTTTGTTGACCAAATTTATTTGGCCCAGAAATTCGGGTCGGGGGCTTCCCGCAGGTGCAAGCCTCCGACCTGCACTTACCTTGCGCGCCGACCATTGAGCTGTGGGCCCCCGTGGAATTCCGATCCTGGGCCTCCTCCAACTGCCGGCGCGTAGTGCTTGCGTATCCCAGGGGCGCAGTTAGTTTGATGCGTCCCCTGGGATCACGTGGGCCATGGAGAGCCAATGGTAGCAGGGAATGCTACATTCATAAGTTTGACAGGAATTGTCAAACCTATAAATACTATAAGCCCCAAAACATCATTAAATCTTCAAATAAATTTTTAAAAAACATCACATTTTTAAAATAAACTATAAATTACATGAAATAACTATTTTAAACAATAATTAAAATTTTTGAAAAATTTAATTACATTTTCTAACGGGGCTAAAAATAAACTTACCATTCTTTAAAGTATTTAAAAATAATAAACCTGTGGAAAAAATGCTTTAATTTTAATTAATTCACCACTTACCTTGTAAAAAGCAGGCCTTGCGACTGCTTTTTACATATCTAACTTCTGGAGACTTACCCTCCCGGGAAAACCTGCAAAAAAAAACGTAAGTTCGATGCGCACGCGCTGCCTCTCCTGCGCACGTGTTTGACCTCTGAACCCCTTCGTTCAGGGGAACGGAAGTGCCGGTTTCCCGCGCATGCGCAGTGCATGCATGAAACTGGCACTTCCATTGGGCTTACGGGTGAGTACCCCGTGCGTACTCACCCGTGGAGACCCGAAATTCTGGGCCATTAATAACTAGAGGCCATCAATATAAGATAGTCACCAAGAAACCCAATAGGGAATTCAGACGAAACTTCTTTATCCAACAACTGGTGAGAATGTGGAACTCGCTACCACAGGGAGTGGTTGAAGCGAATAGTATAGATGCATTTAAGGGGAGGCTAGACAAGCATATAAGGGAAAAGGGAATAGAGGGTTATGCTGATAGATTTAGATGAGGAAAGACGGGAGGAGGCTCGTGTGGAGCATAAACGCCGGCATGGACTGGTTGGGCCGAATGGCCTGTTTCTGTGCCGTATATCCTATGTAAGGGATATAGGCCAAAGGTAGGTACATGGGGGGAGAAATTCGGTATCGCCCCATTTGGGGCGCAATTATCGGCCGGGTGCAAAGATTGGCGCCTGGCGCTAATTATCGCCTCCAGCTGCAAACTTGGCTTTTATCGCCCCTGGAGGTGATTGGAGCGCTAAATCAGGCGCTACACAACTCTCTTAAGGCGCTAAGGACGAGGAGCGAAGCGCTAGCTCAGAGGGCGGGCACAGCGCAGTTGCTGTCAGTTAGCGATTGAACACAGACACACTGGTGCCGGTCAGTTCTTAAAGGGGAGGGTCGATCTTGCTCTGCAGCCACACCCTGCTCACTGGAGCCTTGAATCTCGGCCTGCGAGCGGGCTTTGGAGGCTCTGGTTCGCGGGGTGGAGCACAGAAGATCCATTCTGTACCCAGAGAGTGACAGGAGGCCGTTGCCACGCAAGTACAGAAGAGTGTGGAGGGAGGTGGCTCAAAGCGTTTCCTCAAGCAGCATGGTGCCTAGGACCCATGTGCAATGTAGGAAAAAGTTCAACGACCTCACTCGGGTTGCCAGGGTGCGTGCCTGTTATTCAAAACCTCTCCATCCCTCCATCTCAACCTCACTTTATGGCCAGAGGGTCTTGAAAGCCCCAATGCCCAACACTCATCCAACACCTATGGCCCTTTCATCAAACACACATGCACATTCCACACTTTGCATACAGTAAGGGCTATTCAAGTATGGGAAGCATATCAGGCAAGACCATGGCTGTATATTTACTCAGACGGCGTCCTTTTTCTTGCAGGCCAAGCCGTCTCATAATAGGAGACAGCAGCAACGGACCGGTGGAGGGCGGCCTCAGCTTCAATCCCTCAGCGATCTTGAGGAGCGCGTCCACAGGATTGTGGCAAGCCGGGTGATTGGTCCCGTCGCCACTGGAGACGCCGACCCCATTCTGGACAGCAATGGTAAGGTCATCACCTTTTTGTCCTCTCTCCTTCCACTTGTTCCTCACAACAGCAGCCTTTGACACTTTCAATCCAAATCACGAAATCGCTGCGCTCATGCCTCCCTTGCTGCCACCCTGTCCTCACGCTAAAGCCACTCTTGTAGCTCCCTGCTTTCAGATGGTGATTCACCAGGTGAGGAGACGGGCCCTCAAGCTGCCAGTGAGAATGAAGCTGAAGGCGAGGAGGAAGAGGAAGCCGGACCATCAGCGCCACCCTCAACTGAGGCAGCCCATGCCCATACTGGGGACACACCTTCCCTGGAGGGGAGCAGGGGGGAATGGTCTGATGAGGGTGAAGCTCCAGGACCCAGCGGGCTGCAGCAACGCGGTGGGGGTAGGGAAGCTTGGGGGTCTTCTCCCCGGAGGGAGAGTATGGCCTCGAGTCCAGCTGCACTGGACGTAGACGAGGAGCGGGTCCTCGCTGAAATGAGTGCCCAGGTGGAGCAAAGGCACACTGAGCTCATGGCTGCAGTGGCAAGGTTGCCCGAATCCATTGAATCACTGGCAAGGAGTGTGGAGCGCTTCGCTGTAGCACAGGCAGCTGCCACGCAAATGCTAAGTGCTGCAATGCAGTCAGTGGCTGGTCTCATGCAGACACAGATTGAGGCCACGCGAGCACTGACTGCTGCCACCCTCGCTGGATCAGGCACATTTCCCCGGGCTCTCACCGCGCCGCAGCAGGCCAGCAATCTGTGCTCCATCAGATTGCTCCGGATGCTGAAGTGCTGCCCCATGGGAGTGCCAGTGTGTCAGTCGAGCAGGGAGTTGCTGTCCTCTCTCAAGATGACAGCATTCCTGCTGCCACCACTGGCGCTTCTCCACTACAGTTGCCACCACCTGTAGGACAGACTGCTGCCGCCCATGCAGAGTTGCAGTCAGCAGCCGGGCCCTCCAGGCCCAGAGCTGGTCCAGGCTGTCCCTCAAGGGCATTTGCAGTCTCAGTTTCTGACACTCAGCAGCCTTCCCCCAGCCTTGCTCCAGCCACTGGGGTCCCATTACGGAGGAGCTGCAGGGTGGGAAGGGGGTAATTTCGCAAGGGAAGCAGATCACCCTTGAAAGGCAAAAAGTAGGAGGTGTGGCAAAATGTTTTTCATAGTTTTATTGAAGGCCGAGGCTCGTGGTTAAATTTTTGTTACTGTTTTGGACATTGTCTCCAGGTTGTGAGAGCCAGTTATGTGAATGACTGCTTTTTTTGTGTTTCTTTCTATTACTTTGTTATGCAGAACTGAGACACACAGAGTTTGTGAAATAAAGAAGTGTCTGTATTCAAAATGTACATGTTTGGTCTTTGCACTCATTGTTGCCTTGACCGGCTTAGGGGTTGCGGGACGGTTTCATTCAGGTTGTTTGAATGGCAGAAGCCATTCCCTCAGAGGGGGCCGAGAAGCGACTTGCTATGAGCCTTTGACGGACAGCCCTTCTACTTTGTGCCTCCCTCCCACCTTGGTGCTGCTGATGATCATCATCCTCATCTTCCTCCTCCTCCTCCTCCTCCTCCTCCTCCTCTGGTGGTGCTCCAATGTCTGGTGGCATTGGCTGGGTCCTGAGGATTGCAAGGTTATGCAGCATGCAACACACAACAACGAAGTGGGAGACTCGCTCAGGCGAGTACTGCAGGACTCCTCCAGAATGGTCCAGACAGCGGAACCATTGCTTGAGTACGCCGATTGTGTGCTCAACGATGTTCCTGGTAGCTTGATGGCTCTCGTTGTACCGCAGCTCAGCAGGGGTGTTGGGCGTTCGGAGCGGTATCATCAGCCAGGTGCACAAAGGATATCCCTTGTCCCCGAGAAGCCAACCTCCTGGGTGATGCAGTGCCTGGAAAAGGTCTGCCACAGAAGTCTGGCACAGGATGAAGGCATCGTGGCTGCTGCCTGGAAAGTGGGCATTGACAGCAAGTATCAGCTGTCTGTGATCACAGACCAAATGGACGTTTAAGGAATGGAAGCCCTTTCGGTTGCGGAAATCCTCGGCATTCTCTTGCGGCACCCGCAAAGCCACATGCGTGCAGTCAATGGCGCCCTGCACCATGGGGAAGCCCACTATCCTAGCAAAGCCCATTGCATGTTCTTGCTGCTTGTCCGTGGTCATGGGAAAAGAGATGTACTCTCGTCTCCTTTTAAAGAGGGCATTTGTTACCTGATGGATGCAGCAATGCGCCGCGAATTGGGAGGTATTGGCGATGTCCCCAGTAGCTGATTGAAATGAGCCGGTGGCATAAAAGTTGAGAGCTACTGTTATCTTCACTGCCACTGACAGAGACGTCCTGCTCCTCAGTTGAGGCTGCAGATCTGGCTGAAGCAGGTGGCAGAGCTCAGTGACCACCTCCTTGCTGAATCGCAGCCTTCAGACATATTAATGTAGGAGAACTGTTGGCGAAAAACCCTGGGAGGGCAAGGTCTCCTGTACCGAGGCCTGTTGGCCCTCCTCCGTCTGGCCATGATTGTCACTCTCTCTCTGCGTCTCTGTGACCTCCGAATGTGATGGAGAAGGACAACGTTCCCATCCATTGCAGCACCCATAGTATCTGGGCAATCAAAGTTATGAAGGTCAAAAAGCAAAGTACCTGCAAAGTTATGGTCAGAAGCCAAAACGACCTCAGACAGCATTAACTCAATGCAGAAGTCTCTCTTTCTCTCTTTGTCTCTCTCCAAATCTCTCTCACTCTCTCAGAACAAGTGGTGCAAAAATAGCTACCACACAAAAGCCAGGAAGAGGCCCCCTTTACATAGCGCCCCCCCAGCCCCACAGCGACTGGGATGCATTCCAGTCAACCTGTTGTTGGTAGCGCTAGGCGGAAAGGAGGGGGGCGCCACTGAATTTCCGGTCCGGGGCACCCCAAGGGCGTTGCACTCTCGAATGACGTCAAGATCTGCGTGCGCAGGAGATCGGGTGGTATTGTTTAGCGCCGCCACAAAATGTCCGGTCAATTTCACGAGAGGCGCAGATATCGCCGCGCCCGGGCGCTAGTTGGTTTGCGCCCCACTTAGCGCCCTCTTAAGGCGCTAATGGGTGGCGCTACCAACTGAATTTTTCCCCCATGGAGTTAGGTCGCAGATCAGCCATGATCTCATTGAATGGCGAAACAGGCTCGAGGGGCTGAATGACTTACTTCTGTTCCTATGTTCCTATGCATTGTCCCTTTAAATACAGCTGAGATTCCATCATGTGGGTGTGCATCACGCCCGCTGCACAGCTTGGAGACTTAAAACCCGGAAGCCAACATTAATTGATACAATTGAGTTGAGATCGCAGATTCTGACCCACTGATTTGACTTCCGGGTTTCACCCACACAATTCCAACCCCCTGAAGGGAGGCCACTTTCACAATATTGGGGCCACTGCATCCAATTCTTGGCACCACACTTTAGGAAGGATGGCAAGGCCTTGGAGAGGGTGCAGAGGAGATTTACTAGAATGGTATGAGTAATGAGGGACTTCAGATATGAGCAGAGAGGTTAAGGGGAGATTTAATAGAGGAGTTCAAAATTATGAGGTGTCTTGATAGGATAAATAGGAAGAAACTGTTTCCACTGGCAGGAGAGTCAGTAACCAGAAGACACAGATTTAAGGTAATTGGCAAAAGAACCAGAGGTGAGATGAGGAGACATTTTCTTACGCAGCGAGTTATCATGATCTAGAAAGCACTGCCTGAAAGGGTTGTGGAAGCAGATTTATTCGTAACTTTCAAAAGGGAATTCGATAAATACTTGAAAAGGAAAGATTTGCAGGGCTATGGGGAAAGAGCTGGGGAGTGGGACTAATTGGCTAGCTCTAACAAAGAGCCAGCACAGGCACGATGGGCCAAATGGTCTCCTTCTGTGCTGTAAGGTTCTATGATTCTATATCTATTCTGTATCCTACTCATCTACCTGTTCCAACATTTCCCAACTGTTTATCCACTGTCTTATCTGCCAACCTTTTGTTTCAATTTATCTGGGCTAATTCCCGTTTTATCTCATTGAAGTTGGCTTTTTTCCAGTCAAGTACTTATATCATTGATTGTTTCTTGCCCTTTTTCAATTTTTAAATTGAACCTAATTATGTTATGATCTCTGTGTCCTTCATGTTCCCCTACCCTTATCCCTACTTGCCCCACTTCTCTAGAACTAGATTCAGCACCGCCTTGTTGGACTAAAATCATCCTGATCTTTCTTTTTATTTGTTCCTGGGTCGTAGTGACCCTGGCAAAATTGTATTTATTGCTCATTCCTGGTTGCCCTGTGAAAGTGGTGGTGGGCCTTTTCCATGAATCACTGCAGTCCTTGAGGCGATGGTACTCCCAGAATGGTGCTAAGTAGGAAATTCCAGGATGCTGACCTAGCGATGATGAAGGAATGATAATGTATGCGCAAATCAGGATGGTGTGCAACGTGAAGGGGAATTTGGAGGTTGTATTGTTCCCACGACATTGCTGCTCTTCTCCTCAGTCTTAAAGATCGCAGGGGAGGGAGGTTCTGTTGAAGTTATTTTGGTGAGTTACTGCAGTGCATCCTGTAGTTTGTACATACTGCAGCTGCAGTGATAGAGGAGGTAGATATTGTCCAGTGGCAGGGGCACTGAACAAGTGTACTGCTCTGTCCTAGGTGGTGTTGAGCTTCTTGAGTATTAGTTGGGCTGTACCCACCTTGGCGAGTGGTGAGTATTCCATCACATTCCTGACTTGAGCCTCATAGATGGTGTAGAAGCTTTCTGGAGTCAGGTGGTGAGCCACACATCACCGAGTACCCAGCCTCTACCCTGTTGATAAAGTTGGACCAGTTGAGCTTTTGGTTAATGGTGACTCCCAAGATGTTGATGCTAAAGGGCTCGGCAATGGTTGTGCAGTTGAAGGTCATGAGGTGATGGTTGGGCTTTCCCTTGTTTCAGATAGTCATTACCTGGCACTTACATGGCATGTTTCCTGCCACTTATCAGTCCAAGACTGATGTCACCCAGGTCCTGCTGTGAGTTCTTATGGGCTGCTTTATTCTTGGTGGAGTTGTGAATGGAACTGAGCTAAGTGCAATTATGAGCAAATAGCCCCACTCTCAACCTTATGACAGAGGGAAGGTCATTGATGAAGCAGCTGAAGATGGTTGTGATAAAGACACTTCCTTAAGAAACAGCTGCAGTGATGTTCTATGTCTGTGATGACGGGCACCTGACAATCACAAACATTTTCCTTTGTGTCAACTATGATTCCAGCCATTGGAAGGGTTTCCCATGGACCTCAGTTTTTGCTATGGCTCCTTGGTGCAGTATTCGTTTGAATGTTGTCTTGATGTTGAGGGCAATTACTTTTACCTCTCCTAAAAATTATTATTCGCAGGGATGCATATGTTCAGTCATCAGTCACTCACGACTATGTAATTGTGCAAAGGCCACTTCTGTAACTTTTTCAACCCTGTCTGCTTGTATGTGATCCTCTGATACAGCAGAAGTGCAAGACATAACCTTCTCCCTTGTTTGTATACAGTAATTTCACTGGGTTATTTTCAACTGCTTGAACAACGCAGTTTGCACTGTATCTGGAAATGCTGAAAGTCCCAGCATGCTCGATCTCTTTACAATGCACTGAAATAGGCCTTCCACCCCTTCTATAAACTTATCTTCGTTCTGTATTTTGCATCTGGCAGAATATCATTTTCATAAATTATGTGACACATAAGTATTTGGTTCAATCCAAAATTCATACAACACTGGTTGTTTAGTTTGGATTCTTGTTATTTTACAGGATACAGAGATCATAGAGGCAACGAAGCTGAATAGGAGCTGATTCATGGCCAGTGAGGGAAAAAGCAACTTCATTATAGTTCTTTAGTGAACACTGACAACTTTATTTATTTAAACAGATGTTAATTTCAGATATACAGGCTGATTTTTTTATTAAATTGAACTCTTGCACTACCCCTGTTTCTTTTGCTCTTTTCACATCCCCATTTTGGCTCAGTTGAATGGCACTGTAGGAATTAACGAATTCCTACGAATAACGGAGATCGACGCAAGAGAACAATTAAACAGGTCTTTACTCAATGGAGATGCCATGAGGACTGCCTGGGCAGCCCCGTGGTTTGCGACGTGACGTCATCACGTTTACCCGCGTTTTCCCGCGCTCTTAAAGGGGCCACGTCCCGTACATGCAAACTCTATATACAAAACACAGTAATTCCTAACACAATGGTACAGGTTTAGGCTGGTGTTAGAACATCGTTAAAGAGAATTATATACAGCTAGCCAGAGTCATTCAGTGGTTCTGCCACATGCGCCCCCCCAGAATTCGCTTTAACGGACAAAGTCAAGCGGTGAGGGGGTCTGACGAGCCTGTCAGAACGACTCCTGTACTCTCGAGGCAGAGGCCGCTGGTCGGCTGGCGGTCTGGCGGGCGGTCGCACTTGGTCTGCCATAACGACGATGGGTGGCCGACCCCGTCTCAGCGGTTGTGCTGTCTCGACGGGGCGGTCGAGGTCTAAATGTGCTGGCTTTAAGCGGTCGACCGAAATGTGGTCCGGTTTACCACCGACATCTACCATGAAGGTTTTGTCCCCTGCTTCCAACACGCGGAAGGGACTGGTATATGGGGCCTTGAGCGGATCCCTATGTGCGTCATGGTAAATAAAAACATATTCAGCTTTGTGAAGCTCCATGGGAACGTGTGACCTCTGCAGCCCGTGGTGCGAAGTGGGCACCGGTGCAAAACATCTGGCCACCTCTTGGTGACTAGCAAGCTGGGCAGACGCGGACCATGGCTCTGTGGATGTTGGTAGGAAGTCCCCCGGGACTCGCAGCGGCTGACCATACACAAGCTCCGCTGATGAAGAGTGAAGGTCTTCTTTGAGGGGCCGTGCGAAGGCCCAACAGGACCCACGGTAGCTTGTCTGCCCATCCAGCGTCCTGGAGGCTGGCCCTCAGGGCAGCTTTCATTGACCGGTGGAAGCGTTCACAGAGGCCATTCGCCTGTGGGTGGTAGGCTGTGGTGCGGTGCAATTTGACACCGAGTCCTTGGGCCACTGCATTCCAGAGTTCGACGCGTCGGTGGTGAGGGTGATGGTGGCTCCTGGAAGCTTGTGCGCCAGCATAGTCGCATTGGCTAAGGCGCTTTTGGTGTTGGCGAACGCTCGGGCCATATCATCCGTCCAGTCTACCGGGTTCTTGCCAGTCTTGCCCTTGAGGGCCTCATACAGGGGCTGCATGAGTAGTGCCGCCTTAGGCACGAAACGGTGGTAAAAGTTTACCATGCCTAGGAATTCCTGCAGGGCCTTTACATTCTGCGGGCGTGGAAAGGATGTCACTGCCTCTACTTTCGAAGGCAAAGGAACCGCTCCCTCTGAGGTGATGCGATGCCCCAGGAAGTCAATTTGGTGCAGGCCAAACTGACACTTGGCCGGGTTGATAATCAGGCCGTGTTGGCTGAGGCGTCGAAAAAGGGTGCGTAGGTGACAGGTATGTTCTTCCTTAGTAGGACTGGCAATTAGAATATCGTCTAGGTCGACGAAGAGGAACTTGAGGTCCCGCAGCATGGAGTCCATCAGGCGTTGGAAAGCCTGGGCAGTGTTCTTTAACCCAAATGGCATTCGTAAAAACTCGAAGAGGCCGAATGGGGTGATGACTGCGGTCTTCTGGATGTCTTGTAGATGAACTGGGACCTGGTAGTAGCCCCAGACGAGGTCGACTTTTGAGAACACGGTGTTCCCTGTCAAATGGGCAGAGAAATCCTGAATGTGGGGGATCGGGTACCGATCAGGAGTGGTGGCGTCGATAGTCTCCGCATGGCCGCCATCCGCCGCCAGGCTTCGGGACGATATGGAGGGGTGAAGACCAGGGACTATTTGACCGGCGAATAATCCCTAACCGTTCCATGGTTGCGAACTCCGCCTTTGCGACCGCCAGCTTGCCAGGTTCCGGGCGCTGGGCCCGCGCCGTTGGTGGTGATGTGATGTTCCACACCCTGTTTCATGGCTGTGGAGGAGAACGTGGGTCTTGTCAGGTCGGGGAATTCGCCGAGCAGGTGAGCGAACTCATCAGGAGTCGGGAACGCACAGGAGACGGTGCGCGACGTAGTGTTACTGCGGTAACACGGAAGAGAATTAAAAGTTGATGCGTTGATCAGCCGCCGGTTCCTAACGTCGACCAGGAGGCTGTTGGCGCACAGGAAATCCGCGCCGAGGAGGGGCTGGGAAACTTTGGCCATAACAAACTCCCAGTGAAAATGTTGCCCCCCGAGGCATACCTCCACTCGCCGTCTGCCGAAGGTCCGAATTGTTCCGCCATTGGCCGCTTCAAGGGCGGGGCCGTGATTCCCCGTCTGCACATCGAGGGCAGACGCGGGTAAAATGCTGCACTGCGCTCCGGTGTCACATAGAAAACAACGACCGGAGAGAGTATCAGTGATGAACAGCAATTTTCCCGCGTTGCCAACCGCCATCGCGGCCGCGGGGTGCCCGTTAGACCCGTTCCTCGGTGGTCGCAGTGTCCATTGTGGTTTTTTGTGTTGGGGAAAACTGCAGGGAGGGCGGCAACGCTTCGCCTTCGCGCCGAACTGCGCGTGGTAGAAACACAGCCCAGCAGGCTGATGAGCTGGGGCGGCGTCTGCGGGGGATGGGTGCCTCATGGCGGCGCAGTGCTGCCGAGTTACAGCGAAAATTTTGTCAGCCTCCGCAGCGAGTGTTGCGCAGTCTTCGATTTTAGAACTGGCCAGGGCAGCTTGTACCTGTTCAGGCAGTTGGCTGAGGAAAATCTCGCGGAATAGGAAACATTCCCATTCTGAGCCCAGGAGTGTGAGCATTTGGCTCATCAACTCTGAAGGCTTGGAGTCCCCGAGCCCGGGCATAGCGAGTAATCGATGGACGCGCTCCGATTTTGTGAGCCCGAAAACCTGCAGTAACCGCGCTTTGAGGGTTTCATACTTGCGCTCCGTTGGGGGGTTTTCGAGGAGGCTGACGATCCGAGAGGCGGTAGAGCTGTCGAGTGCGGAGACCACATAAAGGTACTTGGTCTGATCCGCATCGATGTTCCTCAGGGTGAACTGGGCCTCAACCTGAATAAACCATGAGGGCACTTGCTGCTCCCAGAACTGCGGTAGCTTTAGCAAAACGACGTTTGCTTCCATGCTGTGCTCTTCTTTTGTGAAAACGTTCACAAAAATGGGGTCACCAATGTAGGAATTAACGAATTCCTATGAATAACGGAGATCGACGCAAGAGAACAATTAAACAGGTCTTTACTCAACGGAGATGCCACGAGGACTGCCTGGGCAGTCCCGTGGTTTGCGACGTGATGTCATCGCGTTTACCCGCGTTTTCCCGCGCTCTTAAAGGGGCCACGCCCTGTACATGCAAACTCTATATACAAAACACAGTAATGTCTAACACAATGGTACAGGTTTAGGCTGGTGTTAGAACATCGTTAAAGAGAATTATATACAGCTAGCCAGAGTCATTCAGTGGTTCTGCCACAGCACAACTGTTCAGGATTATATCATACACCCAGACTTCTGAACTCTCTTGATTCGGTGTTGCTGTGTTTCCCTGCTTGGGACCTGAGGAACAATACAACCAAGCACACCAATGTGGGGAAAATAATAAATGGCTATGACAAAATTCAAATTGGTTACATCCAGTGTAGAGGTGATTGCTCTATCACACGTGACTGCTGGCTCATTGTTTAACTTATAATGACAGCAGTGCACGATAGCTGTCATATTTTTAAGTGTAACATACAGTTAGGCATTATCACAAAAGTTCCTGTGCATGTACCAAATGTGCATGTTCCTGTGCATGTGCATGTCCTATTTTCAGAATGTAATTTTCCACTCAGTGGAATAGTGCACTTTTGGTGTTAAGGGTAGTTTTCTCGGTGTGACCATCACTCTCCATTTTGTGATCTGAGTGATACAGTGATAACTGCTTACAAATCTGATCCGGCTTCTTTTATCCACCACCAACCATCTCCTTAAGCCCCACTCACCTGCTTCCTCCACCCTCACCTCCAACAACAAGTGCAGGGATCTCATGTCTTATTTATCACTAAGATTGAAACCATCCCTTCAGCTGCCTCTGTGCCTTTCCCACTTCCCCTTGCCCACCCAGCCAACCCACCCCCAGGCTTTCTCTTATGCCTTGGACCTGAACCCAAGTTTTTTCCAGTTTCTCTCCTATCTCTCCTACCTCCTACTCCCTTGACCACTTACCACTAAACTACTGATCACCCAACATCCAAGTTAACATTGTAAATGGTTCCCTCTCCTCAGGTACTGTCCCTCTTGCTTTCAAAAATTCTGTCATCACCTTCCCTTCTCAAAAAGCTCACCCTAGACCCCTCTGTCCTTGAAAACTACTGTTCCATATCCAACCTCCCTTTCCTCTCCTAAGTTCTTGAAAATGTTGCCACCTTCCAAATCTGTGCCCATCTTATCTACAATTCCACATTTGAATCTCTCTAATCAGGTTTCCTTGCTGCCACAGCACGGAAATGGCCCAAACCAAAGTCACAAATGATATCCTCTGTGAATGTGACTGTAGTGTATTATCCCTCCTCATCTTCCTTGCCATCTCTGCAGCCTTTGACATGGTCGACCACACCATCCTCCTTCAACACCTTTGCTCCATTGTCCAGCCTAGGGGGATTGTCCTCACTTGATTCCAATCTTACCAATGCAATTGTACAAAAGAGCATCTCAAGCAATGGTTTCTCTTTCCAAACCCACACCAATGCATCCAGAATCCCCCAAGGATCTGTCATTTACCCACTCTTCATTCTCATCTACCTGCTGCCCCTTGGTGACATCATCCACAGACATGGGTCAGCTTCCATCTGCATACCGACAACACCCAATTCTACCTTTCCACAACCTTTCTCGACCCTTCCAATGCCTCTGTGAAGCCATCTTCTTTGGTCCCACTACAAATTCCATACCCTCACAACCGATACTAACCCACTCCCCAGCCACTGTCTCAGGCTGAACCAGGCTGTTTGCAACCTTGTCATCCTATTCAACCCCAAGCTGAGTTTCTGACCACGTATTCCTTCCATAACAAAGACTGACTGCTTCCTCCTTTGTAACACTACCCAACTCCACCCCTGTCTCAGTCTATCTTCTGCTGAAACCCTCTTCCATGCTTTTGTCACTTCCAGACTCGACTATTCCAATGCTCTCCTGGCCAACCTTCCATTCTCCACGCGCCATAAGCTTCAGCTCATCCAAAACACTGCTACCCGTATCCTATCTTGCACTGTCCTGCTCATCCATCAACCTGTCCTTGCTCACCTACATTGGGTCCCAGTGCCCCAGTGCTTCAGATTTAAAATTCTCATCCTTGTGTTTAAAGCCCTTCATGTCCTTGTGCCTTGTCTATCTCTGCAACTTCCTCTACCCCTCCACCACCCTCAGAAACTCTCCATTCCTCTGACTCTGGCATCTGGTGCACCCTCCCGTCCCACTTCACCCCACCATTGATGTTCATGCCGTCAGCCATCTTGGCCCGGTGGTCTGAAATTCACTCCCTAAATCCCTCCGCCTCTCCACCTCCCTCTCCTCCTTTAAGGCCTTCCTTAAAACCCACCTCTCTGACAAAGCTTTCCCCTCCTAATATCTCCTTCCTTGTCTTGGTGTCAATTTTGTCTGATCAACAGTACATGAAGCTCTTTGGGACATTTCTCTGTGATAAAGAGACTATGGCCCTAATATTGACAGGGGCGGGTTTTCCAAACCAGGGTTGCAACTTCAGGTTTGCACGCACGCTGTGGAGTTTTAACTCCACAGCATGTGTATTTTCTTTGACAGGATCCCTGCCCAGAAGTCAGCCTGATTGACAGGCTTGGCTTCCAGTTTGGCGGAGAGCACTCTGAAGCAGGTCACAGCCGCAGCCGCAGGTGAGGAGCCTACAGCTGATAGTGGGGTGGGGGGGGTGTCCGATCCCTAACCTGGGAGGAGGTCCAATCCCCAACCCCAGGGGGCTCTTTGGATGGGGGGGTTCTGACGGGGGTGGTCTGATCCCAGGGAAGCAGGTAAGCTTGGTGGGCTGGGGGAAGCACTCCTGCTCCTCCTGGCCCACAAGCAGTGCTGTAAAGGCAGGTTAATTGTGAGGCTGCCAGCCTCAGTATAATATTTAATTAGCCAACCCACCTCCCGGGAGCGGGTTGGCTGCCCACCCCTTGTCCCGCCTCCGTTAAACCTGGAATTGGGCAGGTTTGGGTGAGATTTAAATTTTTTAAAATTTTTACATCTCACCTGACCCCAACCCACCCATTTTTGGGGGTTAAAATTCACCCCTATATAAATGCAATGTTGTTGTTATTATTTATAGCACCTACAGCGTGACCAACAAGCAATTTCCCTGGATCAGCCTCATTACATACTCATGGTGAGCTTCTGGCCCGGATTGGTGTCACTGGATGGATTTGATACTTGGGGAGTAATTATGATCTTCACTGCCTAGGCAGCAACCTGGCGGAGCACATTACTCACCTTTTTTAGACCCCGCCCAATTTGCATTCCTCTGATTTCAATTTGTAGCATTCACTCCATCAGCAATAAACACCTGGACTGCACAGGCTTCATTGCATCTGTGCTCTGCTGGTCTTCGTGGCTGTTAGGAGGCAGTCAGAGTTGTCCTTGCAATCTTGTTTCTCTGTTAAGTAGTCTTGCACCGTAGATTGCCTTAAAATGATGGCATTATAACTGCTGCCTGGGAAATAGATGACATGCACGTTGATAGAGTTGAAGTCCTTGCGGTTCATGTCGCGAGGAAATTGTGCAGAGGGACCTTTGGGCCTTATGGGTGCAAATCAATGATACCCTGGACTTGGGGGAATTCCACCATGTGAAACAAACTGCACAGCCATTTCATCCTGCTACCAACTGCCCACAAGGAAAGTGATGAAATTGTTTGCCCTGGAGAACAATGCATCAGCCACCTGCTTGTTACATCTGTGTTGTGCAGATTCACTGATGTTGCTGATGTCCTCTGTGTCAGCTTGAAAAAAGCCAGATGGAGAAAAGTTCTGTGCTATGATGCACTTGGCATCCACTGGCAGTGCCATCCCTGTGGTGGAGATTATTTGGAGGTCAAATTCCAGGATGGGTGTCGGCAAACCGCCACTGATGCAGTCTGCTCTACTTCACATCAACTTCTTTGTTCCTCTTCCTCCAAATAGCACAGCTTATCCCCTTGGGAAGACTAGTTTTAAAACTTGGAATTGTTGCAACTAAAACTGTGGCAGCCAAAACTGGTGAGCAAAAAACAATCCTACAAAAAAGTACTGAAAGTAACACCTAGTGGAAATCTAAATCTAAATTACCCTCTCAGATTTTTTTTCCCAAAACAACTGATACACTTTTAAATGCATCCTGTCAGCCCTGATTATGCTTGTCCCCTGTGTCAGGTTGGAATAAACCAGCAACATGAATATTTTTGGGCTGTAGTGACCTTAACAGCCACTGGCAGTGCAGTGCCATTGCTGTGGTGGAGATTGTCTGGAAGATTTATACAGGGAAACTGAAGGCACATTGCATTCCTGATGAGAATAATGAGAAATTCACAGGAACTTGTGCATGTTCTCATAAGTATATAATTCCAATACATATTTAAACAAAGCTCTTACCTGTTTTTGATAAAACTTACCTTAAGGCCTGATGGAAGCTTGCAAGTGGCAAAGAATGCGCGGAGATCTAGAGAGATCGATCTCTGTCAAGTTTTTCAACCCTCCCCCACCACACTCAGTACCTTATCAGCACCACCAGAAATGTCGACCAGAAAATTACCAATCAAGTTCCAATCGAATTTATTGACACCAACTAAATCAATACACTTAGTGGGAAAAATTCAGTTGTTTGCGCCCCCCGTTAGCGCCTTAAGAGGGCACTAATGGGGCGCAAAGCAACTAGCGCCCGGGGGCAGCGATGTTTGCGCCGCTCGCGAAATTAACTAGACATTTTGCGGCGGCGCTAAACACTACCGCCGCGATCACCTGCGCCAGCAGATCGTGACGTCAGTCGAGTGCGCAACACCCCGGTAGCGCCTGGACCGGATATTGAGTGGTGCCCCCTGCCTTACCGCCTGCCGCTAGCAACGACAGGTTGAGGGGAGCGTTTTGCAGTCAGGAAGGGACTGGGGGAGCGCTATTTAAAGGCGACCGCTTCCTGCCTTTGTTTGTTGGTGACATTTTTGCACCACGCATTCTGAGAGAGAGAGAGAGACTTCTGGAGAGATTCAACACTGTGTGAAGGAGTTTTGCATACTGAGCTTTACTTTGCTGTTTCATTTTGATGTGCCCCTCCTTGTAGCTATTTAGAAGAGACTGTGGGGGCTGCACTCTGAGCTCTTTCCATGGGTCTCTCCATTGTTTTTTCCAGCAGATTTGATGTACATGTCTCTCCAGGCTGAGATTCAAGACTGCAATGAGCAGGATGTGGATGGAGAGCAAGATCGACCCTTCACTTTAAGATAAAAAGAGAAAATGCTGGAGAAACTCAACAGGTCAAGCAGCATCTGTGAAGAGAGAAACAGAGTTAACAGCCTCGATTTTAACTGACCCGTGGAGTCGGGATTGGAGACGAGCGGGGGGTTAAAGTCCCGAATTCGGGGGTCCCGACACCATCGTGCCACCAACCCGCCTCCATGTAAGTTTCAAAGGAAGCGGGTACCCGCCCCGCACTGGGACCCGCCTACCTGAGGCGGGAAGGGATTAGTGACAATTAACTGCATGTTAACAGGTAGTTAACAGGCAGTTTTTAGCCTAATCCCTATTTTTAATCTTGAACTGTGGGATTCCCGACGGCTCCAAACCACGCCAAGTTAGAGGAGTCGGGCCGTCGGGTTGAAGGACTTGGAGGGCTTGAGATGTTGGTGTTCAGGTGAGTGATGGGTGCATGAGTGCAAAGGTAAGTGTGTTTGGTGTGTCTAAAGTGTGTAAAGAAGTTTAAATTACCTGTACTTACCTTTTTAGCCTTCCTTCCTCTAGGTTTCAGGAGTCCGTCATCTAATCGGCATAGAAAGCAGAATAGCTGCGAACTGTCAAAAGTGACAGCCTGCAGCTTTCTGTGCCGGAGAGGTTTCTAACTGAGTCTGTGTAGAAGGACTCAGGTTTGACAGCTTCAAACAGCTGTGAAACACTGATATTTTGGGCTCAATTTTAACTCAGGTGCGAGGAATTGTCGGGTTCCCCGAATTTGGTGTTTCCCACACGAATCTAAATGGGTCTGTGAGATTGATGCAATTTTCACTCAATTGGCCAATTGATTTCCAACGTGTGGGAAGCCTTGGCAATTGAGTATTTCCAGTCAGAATGTCACAGAATATGATGTCATCATTGCTGCTGCTTTTAAGGTCCACAGCAAGCCTTGCTTCTTCTGCAGGCTTCCAAACTTCACCATTGAGATGGCACAGGAGCCTGCAGGAGCAACGGCCAGCGGGAGGGCAAGAGCTGCCCCCAAATTTGATGAGGCTTCACTCCAGGCATTGCTGGGTGGTGCTAGGGCCCACAGGGAGGTCCTGTTCCCTTCTTCAGGGAGGAAGAGGCCTCCCAGTCAGACCAAGGCTGTGTGGCTACAGGTGGCTGGTGAAGTCAGCTCCTTGGGGCTCACATGGCGCACCTGGATGCAGTGCAGAAAACGATTCCATGACCTTCATCGCACTGGAAAAGTAAGTATGAAGTTTCCATCAACCTCAATCTGATCCCCATTGCCTTTCCTCACCAGCACTCAGCTTTAGCAATCTCTTCCTCCACATCCCACTTGACACTCACATCCATGCACCCTTACCCATTCCCTCTCTCTCTATTTTCACATTCACATAACTATTCCACCATGCAGCCCTCACACTCCCTATCACTCTGATGCTTTGAACACAACTGACAACACACAGGGAGGGCCCTTGGTCTTGTAACCTCACTCCATCTTTGTCTTCTTCTAAGTATCTAGGCTATGCAATCTCTGCACTCACTTCTTCATTCTCACTCAACCTCCACTTGTCTCCCTCATTGCAGGAAAAGAGAGCTCACAACATGAGAGAGTGAGCCAGGACAAGAGGAGGGCCGCCCTCATTAGCCCAGCTCACCCCCTGGGAGGAAGGCGTCCTGGAGATTGTCGCAGCTGACATAGATGCAGGAGTTGGGGAAGGAGAGACAGGTGCATCCCCGCAAGTTGGTGACAGAATAGTTTTCCATCTCTCTCATTGGCATTGCATGAGTCGCTGATAATGATTCTGAAGCTACATCATATGGACTTATGATCATCTGCAAAATGCAATGTGCATGTAACCTTGGCATCACATCTCTAACTTTTTCCTTGACTCCCCCACAGGACCATCGAGAGCCCCCGTCCCCAGTGTGCAGGAGGAAGAGCCTGAGATTCCAGACTCGTCATAGGAATCTGTAACCTCTGAGGGCGCAGTGTCAGCAGAAATAAGCGCACCCAGCACCAGTGCAGAAACTCACACCTCGGTGGGACCTTCGGGACATAGAGTAGAGTTGTCACCTGGTGTATCACAGCTCACAAGTGAGCATCAGCAGATTGTGGAGACAGGGACAGCAGTGGAGAGTCCTCGTCGGAGGCCGCAGGACTCTGCCAGCTCGGCTCAGCTGCATGTCGACCCTCTGCCTCTGGGTCCATCCATAAGATCAGAGGTGATGGAACTCCATGCACAGATGCAGGAGTCTCTGGCAGGTTTTGTCTCTAGGGTCGCTGCGAGTGTGGAGCGAATGGAGGAGTCCATAGCGAACATAAGCAGAGCCTTTGTGGAGTCATTGGTGTTGTGTGTGTACCTTTAAGATTCTATACTGCAGTACCGGCAGTGACCACCCCTGTATATAAAGCCATAGCAGGCTTCTGCCTTCAGTCTTGAATTACTCTCTGTTCAGTAAATACCTGTTTTATTGTTCTCCTGCAGTCTGAGTATTATTGATCCTCGGACATTACACTGGCGACGGGCAGGTTTGAACTCACCTGCAGTACTGCATCACCTCACGGGGATCTTATCCCTGAAGAGAAGCTTCTTGGAGGTCGAAGTCAGAACGGCGGGCGTCGACCGCGGGCAACCGCCCAGGGATCCATCGGAGAGTTGCAGGGGAGGCTGTGGAGAGCTGGGCCTGGCTCCCCAGTCGAGGTGTTCCAGCAAGTCGTGCTGGTAGCAGGTAGTGCGCTGACCCTTCCGGACTGCGGTGGGCTCGGGCTCGATCGAGCGGCTCTGCAAAGGGGCCGTGCAGCGTCGTCGGGAGGAAGAGAGAGAGAGAGGGTGGAGCGCACAGGGCGCGGTTGGTGCTCAAGAACAGGGCAGCGTGGAGAGGATAGAACGTGGGGAAGGAAAAGTGAGACGCGCCAAAGCCGCGGGTCACTGCCATTACCCTGTAGAACGCTAGGAGCAGCGTGGCAGCAAGGGGAAGAAGGAAAAGCGCGGGAGGCGCCATTTTATTCCATTGGGGAAGAAGGAAAAGCGCGGGAGGTGCCATTTTATTACATTGGGGAAGAAGAAAAAGCGCGAGAGGCGCCATTTTAAATCACCCAAGATGCCGAAGAGTGGCAGTATCACTGCTTTCGACAACGAGGTAAAAGACTGGACCACATATGTGGAAAGAATTGAAGTGTACTGCAATGCCAATGAGGTGGCTGTAGGAGTCATGAAAGTTTAAGAAAGAAAATACTTTAAAATATTGGTTAAATAGTATAATACAGTTAATTTACCTGACTGACTTATTGTATTGAGAAACCCCCTCTTTTCTTGTTACAATAGTATAGGCTGAGTGACCCCCTTTATTCTTGCTACAATGGTACAGTCCTTAAGCTTGTCACATGGTATCCAGCCATTTTACAGCTCAAGCACCACGAGGCTGGAGGAGGCAGAAGCTTTGAGGGCTGGAGCAATACAGTTTTTGACCGTGTTCGTTTAAACGTGTTTTGCTTTGTAATTCTGTTTGTAAGGTGTTACAGTAAACAGTTTAAAGACAAAGTTATGGTTTGGAATGTTTTATTTCATCACGCGTCTACTCATTGCTAAAGCCTCAAAGCTCAGTGGCTGCATGTTTGGAAATTACAAAGCGCCACTACATTAGTCAAAAACTAGCTCCCTAAGAAGGAAAGGACGGAATTGTCGGCGAACGTATATACATGAATGGTCATGGAGACAGACGACAATATACGAAAGCGAAGGTACAGTGACTGTTACTTGCCTTGTTCATTCTATTGAGAAGCTAAATAAGAGCTGCGGGTAAAATGGCCGAGGCCTTATGGAGCCGTGAGGAGCTTCCCCCAGCCAGAAGGATTGTTGGCCAAAAGAGGGAAGTAAAGCTCACCACAAAGGCAATGGAAGAGAAGTTACATAGAAGCATAGGTGCAAGGAGAGCTAAATTAGCTCAGATAACTGGAAAAATGAAGATAATTGATTGTCTCATGGAAGATAATGCTAATATTAAGAAAGTTGAAGACATAATGCATTATGATTTCTCCAAGTTGCATGAAGAATTTAATGTACTCAATGAAGATGTATTAGCACTTCTGTCTGAAGAAGAGGGAAACGCTGATCAGCACAACTGGTTTGATCTTAAATCATCCAGCATTAAGGACTATGTCAAGGCCACAGAACAGTGGATGTTAAAGATTCGTCAAGATGCTGATACAGCAGAGAAAGATAAAGATGACGATGAAGTCGGACCACATGATAGCATTTCAGAGACTTCAGCCAGACTGAGCAAAAATCAAAAAGAAGGTAGCTCTGTTTCTGGACACAGGTCAGTCACTTCTACCACATGCTCGTCGCGACGCATGAGAGAGGAGGTTGAACGGGCAGCGTTGATGGCGCGCGCAGCATCTTTAGTGGAGAAGCAAGCTCTAGAATGGGAAGAAGCCCAACTGCAGGCCCAAGAGGCCCAACTGCAGGCCCAACAGGCCCAAGAGGCCCAACTGCAGGCCCAACTGCAGGCCCAACAGGCCCAACTGCAGGCCCAACAGGCCCAACTGCAGGCAAAGAAAGAACAGCTGGAGCTAAAAACAGCTACTGTGGTCTCAGATGCCAAGTTGAGTGTGTATGAAGATTATGAAGGCTCACAGGATGGCATGAACGAATACTGCCAGTCAATGTTGTCACACAGAGTTGGATCCAGGGCACCTTCAAGAGTTAAAAGAGAGTCTGAAGGCCATCTCCTGGCATTACAGCGTGGAAGAGAGGCCTCTCCACTAACAGGAGCATGTGATGCTACCCCAGACATCAGACGGTCTAGACTAGACCCTGCTGATGACCACCAGAGGCCTGAAGACACAGGGAGAAGCCTATACCGAGTGATGCAACGTCAGAACGAAATTACAGAGATGCTTGTAAAACAACAGAATCTGTTTCGACTCCCTCAAAGAGACATACCAGTGTTCCAAGGCGACCCACTCAAGTATAAGCCCTTCATCAGATCCTTCGAACAAGCCATTGACTCCAAAACAGAGAGCAGCAGTGATAAGTTGTACTACCTGGGACAGTACACCAGTGGTAAACCACAAGACCTGGTCAGAAGCTGTGAACACATGAGACCGGACCGGGGATACATAGAAGCCAGGAAGTTGCTGCAGGAGCACTATGGTAATGAGCTGAAGATAGCCACTGCATATATTGAAAAGGCTATCAAGTGGCCACAGATCAGATCGGAGGACGGGGAGGCATTGAACACATATGTTCTTTTTCTTATAGGATGTCGCAACACCATGGAGGATGTTGAATTCATGGAAGAGATGGACAATCCTACGACTATGAGAATCATCATCTCTAAGCTTCCTTACAGGATAAGAGAACAATGGAGAAGAACAGCCTTTGAGATAATGGAGAGACGGAAAAGTAGAGCCAGGTTTGCAGACTTAGTGACTTTCATAGACAAACAGGCTAAAATTCCTAGGGACCCATTGTTTGGAAACATCCAGGATGTCAGCCCAACTACTGATGGAAGAGTGAAAGCCAAGCCTGCTGAATCAAAGACTCTCAGGAAAGGTGGTTCCAGGGGAAGCAGCTTTGCAACTATCATCACTCAGGCTGGGGAAGAAAAGTCTCAGAACTCATCTCCCAAAAAGAGCAGCACAGTGACGCCTGCTAATGCCTTTCAGAAGCCATGTTTATTCTGCCAGAAGAATCATACATTGGATTTCTGCAGTGGCATCAAAGCACAGCCACATAAGGACAGAATCGAATTTCTGAAGTACAATGGCCTATGTTTTGGATGTCTCTCTCAGGGGCACCTGAGTAGAAACTGTAAGCAAAGAACAACATGCAGAGAGTGCACTCGGAAACATCCCAGTCTGCTGCATATCCACAAAGAAGAACAAGTCTCTAAGAAGAGTGAAGAAAACAATACCGACGAGAAGGTTGTTTCAAGTGCTCTGGTGTCGCTAGAACCAGAGACTTGTGGATTCACTGGGGCCGGTGACAGTGATTGTATTCTTGCCATTGTACCTGTAAAGATCAAGTCTAAGAGGAGTGAGAAGTTTGTGGGGACTTACGCCTTCATGGATCCAGGTAGTTCAGCAACGTTCTGCACAGAATCACTCATGCGACAGCTGAACATTAGAGGCAGAAGAACAGAAATCCTATTACGCACCATGGGTCATGAGAAGTCAATGCAAAGTTATATCCTCAGACTTAGAAGTGTGTGGACTTGAAGAGAAGGACTTCATAGACCTGCCTAATGTTTTCACACAGAGAGAGATTCCTGTTAAAATAGGGAACTTAGCCCTGCAGAAGGATGTGGAGAGATGGCCTTACCTGGAAAAGGCGCGTCTCCCATATATTGAAGCAGAAATTGGCCTATTAATTGGAACCAATGCCTACAAAACTATGGAGCCATGGCAGGTGATAAACAGCAAGGATGACGGACCCTACGCCGTCAGGACAGCCCTTGGATGGGTAGTCAATGGACCAGTAAGGAGAGATGATGGCAACAAGTCGAACAAGGAGCAACGACAAAATGTAACAGATAATCGTATCTCTATCGCAAGCATTGAAGAGCTGTTGATACAGCAGTTCAACGCAGACTTTTCAAAACGCAGCTGTGAGGAAAAGACAGGGATGTCACAAGAAGACCATCAGTTCATGGATTTGATGACAAGGTCTACACAGTTCATTGATGGCCACTATCACATTGGTTTGCCACTGAGAAGACAGACCGCGAAGATGCCGAATAATCGCTGCATAGCAGAGCAGCGCGCCATCAGTCTAAAGAGAAAGCTGAACAAGGACCCCGACTTTCACGAAGACTACAAAGGCTTCATGAGAAACATCATAGCGAAAGGCTATGCTGTAAAAGTGCCCGAGGAACAGTTGAACAGAGAAGATGGAAGGGTCTGGTACATTCCTCATCACGGTGTGTATCACCCAAAGAAGAAAAAGGTCCGTGTAGTGTTTGACTGCACCGCCTCATTCAGAGGAACTTCACTGAATGATCAGCTGCTTCAAGGTCCTGATCTTACTAATACCCTCATTGGCGTCTTGACGAGGTTTAGACAAGAGCTCGTTGCCATGATGGCAGACATAGAATCAATGTTCTACCAAGTCAGAATCCCTGATGAAGATGCTGATCTTCTGCGTTTCCTTTGGTGGCCAGATGGCGACATTAGTCAAGCTATGGTGGAATGTAGAATGGCTGTACACTTGTTCGGAGCCACATCATCTCCCAGCTGTGCAAGCTACGCTCTCAGAAAAACTGCAGAAGATGGCAAAGGCAAGGCACCATCAGAGGCTGTGGAGACAATCTTCAGAAACTTTTATGTCGATGACTGTCTGAAGTCCGTGTCAACAGAAGATGATGCCATTGCACTGTCAAGAGACCTTAGAACTCTGTGTTCGAATGGAGGATTCCATCTGACTAAGTGGATAAGCAACAGCAGAGCCATTCTAGCTTCTATCCCAGAAAAGGAAAGGGCCACTGAAGTCAAAGATCTGGACCTGAGCCACGATGTCCTTCCTATCGAGAGAGCTCTTGGTGTACAATGGTGCATTGAGTCAGACACGTTCAACTTCAGAATAATGGTGAACGAAAGACCATCCACAAGACGAGGGATTCTCTCCGTGGTCAGTTCCATCTATGACCCTCTTGGATTCCTGGCACCACTCATTCTGCCGGTGAAGCTGATCCTACGAGAGCTGTGTAGAGACAAGAGAGGTTGGGATGAAGATATCCCAGAAGATCAAGCTCAGAGATGGCTCAGATGGTTGACAGATTTGCAACAACTTTCTAGCTTCAAAGTCAGCAGATGCATCAGGCCTGTGAGTTTTGGAGTTACAAAGACGGCTCAACTACATCATTTCTTGGACGCCAGTGAGGACGGCTATGGCACGGCTACTTACCTCTTGCTGATAAATCAAAAGGGCCAGAAACATTGTTCCTTCCTCATGGGGAAATCCAGGGTGGCTCCGCTGAAGCAGGTCACCATCCCGAGACTGGAGTTGACGGCAGCGGTTGTTGCAGTTAAAATTGACAAGGTGATGCGGAAAGAGTTGGCCTAGAAATTCACTATGGCCCCGCCAGCTGCCTAGCGCCCAAAAGTTAGCGCTGGGCGGGAAGCCTATAGCGATCGTCAGATATTCATTGTTAGCGCCCCAATTCGGAAGCGGGCACTATACCAGGGTGTGCCCGCCTCCGCTTGGTGTTCTGACACTGAATATCAGCGCTCTTGGCGCCGCTGCGCCAGGCGCTGCGCAGCGGCAGGCTGCGGTACTGCAGGCCTCCTCCTTCTCTTAAGGGGGAGCTGCCTGCAACGGGGAGATCGCCGCTGGATAGTGCCGGCAAATGAGCCCGGCACCTCGGAGAAGTGCCGGGCTCGCGGAAACCAGCCGGCAATGCCGCGGGGGGGGGGTGGAGGAGGCCGGGGAAGGAGGTGCGGGCAGGCGGCCGCCGCAAAAGCGGCCGGCCGCACCTTCCGCTTTAAAGCGCCCCACTAAGGCAGCAGGACGGCCCCGTTTTCTGGTCGCTGTTTGCGGCCGCTTCGGAGGAGGCGGCCGCAACTAAATATGGGGATCGGTGCGGTTTTGGGGCGGAACCGGGGCACTGCGCACACCGATGACGTCATCGATGCCGGCGCAGCGCTAATGGCTACCGCCGCCAATACCGCTCCGCTGAATATCTGCGCAAACTCATTTTTGGCGCAAAATCACCCTTTAGGCGTTAACTGGGCGCAAAGCTGGCAGCGCCTTAATGAATTTCTAGGCCTTACAGCTCCCACTAGAAGAATCTGTCTTCTGGACGGATAGCACGACGGTGCTGAAGTATATAGAGAATGAGAAGATATGCTTCAAGACCTTCGTAGCAAACAGAATCTCATCCATTAGAGAAGCTACACAACCATCTCAATGGAGGTATGTAAACACCTCATTAAACCCAGCAGATGAAGCCTCACGGGGATTGAAGGCTGAAAACTTCATGAGGAGTGAAACTTGGATACAAGGCCCAAGTTATCTGCTGGAAACAGAGAGATCATGGCCAGAAAGACCAGATATGCCAAGTCAGATTGCTGAAGACGACGTCGAAGTCAAGAGATCAGTCACAGCAAATCTCATAACTACGAAAGAGAACTTTGACACAGTGAACAAGCTTGTTAACCATTTCTCAGGATGGCACCGGTTGAGGAAAGCAGTTGCATGGTTTCTAAGGTTGAAAGAGTTGCTGCTACACCTGAGCGGTAAGAGAAAAGAGTATCGAGCCACTATCCATCAGTCTGAAAGTAACCCTGATAAGCAGAGAATGCTTCTACAGCAATATATGCACCAGCACAAGACCACATTGGGTAAGAATTCATTGACCGTGGAGGATTTGGCCAAGGCTGAGATGGAGATAGTTTGCTTCAGTCAAAGACAAAGATATCCAGAAGAAATCGAAGCTTTACAGCGAAATACTCCAATCAAGAAAGGTAGTCATATCTACAAGCTGGACCCTACACTGAAAGATGGAGTACTGAGGGTGGGAGGGCGACTAAACAAATCTGCTATGCCAGAGGAGGCCAAGCATCCTGCTATCCTTTCTAAGGACCTCCGGGTTGCTACTCTCATTCTTCAGCATATACACCAGAGTATTGGACACAGTGGGAGGAACCACATGCTTGCGAAGCTAAGACAAAGATACTGGGTTCCAGGAGCTAATTTTGTAATAAGAAAAATACTCTCTGAATGCATTGCTTGCAGACGGTTACACGACCCTGGAAAGACTGATCACAAAGCTCTGCCTGCTACAAGAAGCAGCGTGAAAGGTTCCTGAACAAAAAAAAGTGGACACTTATATTGTAAATATGTTGAACTCATTTGCTTATGACTCTTAAGAATGTTTGAGTAATTGATATGCTTCATGTGCCTAGTCAATTAGGGGCCGGAATGTAAGAGTCATGAAAGTTTAAGAAAGAAAATACTTTAAAATATTGGTTAAATAGTATAATACAGTTAATTTACCTGACTGACTTATTGTATTGAGAAACCCCCTCTTTTCTTGTTACAATAGTATAGGCTGAGTGACCCCCTTTATTCTTGCTACAATGGTACAGTCCTTAAGCTTGTCACATGGTATCCAGCCATTTTACAGCTCAAGCACCACGAGGCTGGAGGAGGCAGAAGCTTTGAGGGCTGGAGCAAGACAGTTTTTGACTGTGTTCGTTTAAACGTGTTTTGCTTTGTAATTCTGTTTGTAAGGTGTTACAGTAAACAGTTTAAAGACAAAGTTATGGTTTGGAACATTTTATTTCGTCACGCGTCTACTCGTTGCTAAAGCCTCAAAGCTCAGTGGCTGCATGTTTGGAAATTACGAAGCGCCACTACAGTGGTCAATGGAAAGAAGGCATCGGTATTATTAAATTTGACGGGCGCAAGAACGTACGGCCTATTGCGGAATTTAATTACCCCAGCGAAACCAATGGAGAAAAGTTTTGAAGAGATTGTTAATATCTTACAGGAACACCTAAACCCTACATCGCTGCTGATAGCAGAAAGATTCAAGTTCCATAAAAGAAACCAGCACAAAGATGAGAACAATGCTGACTATCTTATGGAACTACGCAAGTTATCGAAGCACTGCCAGTTCGGAGCAGGACTGGCAGACACCTTGCGGGATAAGTTTGTCTGCGGGCTCCAGAGTGAAGGAACCCAGAAACGACTACTTTCGGAAAAGGACCTGACGCTAGAACAGGCTTTCAGCGTGGCAGTATCCTACGAAGCAGCAGCACGGGGAGCTGCAGAAATACAACAGAAACCACAGGAATACAGCGCTAACAAAATGGCATATGGAGCAGAAAAGTGCTATCGCTGCGGTAGAACAACCCATGATCAGAAGGACTGCTGGGTTAAGGACAAAGTATGCAGGCAATGTGGGAAAATGGGACACATAGCAAGAGTCTGCAGGTCGGGAAAGAAAACCAACACTACAACAACTACTAAGGAAAAGTACAAGAAAGTAAAGAAATTGACAGACAGTAGTTCGGAAGATCAGGAGAGTGATAAGGACTCCGGGAGCAGGAGACTAAGTTGTCTAAAGTTACACAACGTGATCACAAAGGAGGATCACCGAACCATTAGGGTCACCCTCATGATAGCAGGGTCCCCAGTAAAGATGGAATTGGACACAGGATCAGCCCTAACTGTCATGAATCGACGAGACTATGAGCGGCTATTCTCACACATACCCTTGAAGGACACGTCCATTGTATTGAAGACATACACGGGGCAAAAGGTCTACCCCAGAGGAAAAATAAGGGTGCCAGTTGAATACAACGGCAAGGAAACACAGAAACTGTATCTATATATACTACCGGATGGAGGACCACCACTATTGGGACGTGACTGGATCCAAAAAATACAATTGGATTGGCATTCCATTCAGGCGCTAACTGTGACTGATAAAAAGGATGATGACGTCACACCTGGACGACTGTCAAAAATTCTAACTGCCGCGAAAGAGGTGTTCCAACAAGGACTTGGGACTCTAAAAGGAGTAACGGCAATGATAAAAATCGAAGATAACGCAAACCCAAAATTTTTTAAGGTCAGACCGGTACCTTACGCGATCCGCCCAGCCGTTGAAGCAGAGCTGGAGAGTCTGGAGCATTCGGGTGTGCTGTCCAAGGTGGACTGGAGCGAGTGGGCTGCACCTATCATTCCTGTAATGAAGAAATCATTGAGCAGCATGCCTGGGGAACCGAAAAAGGTTCGCATCTGTGGGAATTCAAGGTAACTGTGAACCCAGTCCTGCACACAGTACAATATCCACTTCCACGGATAGAAGATATTTTCACCTCACTATCTGGAGGGAAACGCTTTACAAAGATTGATCTGGCCCAAGCGTATCTACAAATGGAGGTGGAAGAAGCATCTAGGAAATACCTCACGATAAACACTCATAAAGGCCTTTACCAGTACAATCGACTGGTATTCGGGATAGCATCAGCCCCGGCTATTTGGCAGAGGACGATGGAACAAGCCCTGCAAGGGATCCCGGGGACCCAGTGTTATTTGGACGACATCCTGGTTACGGACGAAAATGACAGTGAACACCTTGCCAACCTGGAGCAGGTGCTCACGAGATTACAGGAATATGGGCCACGAGCCAACCATCCCAAATGCGAGTTCTTCAGGAGACAAATCTCGTATTGTGGCCACATGATTGATGAGGAAGGGTTGCATAAGTCACCGGACAAGATTGAGGCTGTAGTCAAGGCTCCAGCACTGGAAAATGTGTCGCAACGGAGGTCGTTCCTCGGGTTGGTGAACTACTACCATAAGTTCTTACCGAATTTATCTACAATTCTGCACCCACTGAACACCCTACTGCAAACTGGAGTAACATGGAAATGGAGTGATGAGTGTAAGCGTGCCTTTCAGAAATGTAAATACCTAATCACTCCAAAAGAAGTATTGGCCCACTACAATCCAACACTACCGATTTGGTTAGCATGTGATGCGCCTCCCTACGGCATCGGAGCGGTGCTGTCACACAAATTCCTTGATGGTTCAGAGAGGCCAATAGCCTTTGCGTCGCGCTCGTTAACCTCCGCCGAACGTAACTACACCCAGATTGACAGGGAGGCCCTCAGCCTGGTGTGGGGGGTGAAGAAATTCAATCACTATCTGCACGGGCAGAAATTCACCCTACTGACTGATCATCAGCCCCTGGTCTCCATTTTTAAGCCAAAGAAGGGCGTTCCGGTGATGACGGCGCAACGGCTGCAAAGATGGCCACTTTTTCTAGGGGCACATCAGTACGACATAGAGTACAAGGGTACGAAACAGCATGGAAACGTTGATGGGCTGTCGCGCCTACCGTTGCCTACAGTAGAGGAAGCACCTGCAGTGGACCCTGTTGAGATATTCCATGCGACCATAGTCGAATGTCTACCTGTTACAAACTCAAGTATAGAGAAGGAAACCCAAAATGACCCGACACTTTTTCGGGTCTATGATTTGATGGTGAAGGGGTGGCCAGCACATGGCGACTCACTGTTGCCAGCATTCTCGCCAAGGAGAGAACAACTGTCAGTGTGCCAGGGGACCTTGATGTGTGGATCCTGAGTGGCAATTCCACCCAAGTTGAGAGATAGAATGCTCAATGAGCTTCATGAGGATCATCTGGGAGGGGTAAAAATGAAGAGCCTAGCCAGGGCGTTTGTGTGGTGGCCGGGAATCGATAAAGAAATCAAGGTTATGACCAAGAGATGCACAGGATGCCAGAAGGTCCAAAACGCTCCACCACAGGCCCCGCTACATCCATGGGAGTGGCCCTTGTAAAGTCTGCGCCTCAATCATACACGGACTTCGGGAGAACAGTTTAACAGGTACTTTACTGAACAAGAGGCAGCTTGAAACTGAAACTACAGAAGCCTGCTAGGGCCTTTTATGCAGGGGTGGTCACCGCCAATACTGCAGTCTAAGACCAGTTATTCCCTTAAAGGTACATACACAACAATTCCTCCCCTTTTAGATAAACAGTACATAACATTCATTTAACAACTAAATAATAACTAATTACAATTACAATTTTCTCAGTAATATATACATCAACTGAAATAGTCATTTATAAGTTCAGTCTTTGAGGAGGCTTCCTGATCCGGACTGGATAGCGCCTTTCTCGAGTATCCTGTTCTGGCGGTAGAGTCAATTCTGGCTCATTGTCATTGGTTGGTTCGTCAGCTTCCAATACCCCTGCTTCTGAGGTAGACGCAATCTGTACTTCGGGCTCATTACCAGGTGCACATGCTTGTGGTACATGTTTGGCTTGTTCCTGTGACTCTAGAATCTGGTCAGCATGGCGTCTCACGATGCTCTCTCCAATGTCCACTGTGTACATTAGTGGTCCCTGCTGTGTGCATATCGTGCCTGGCTGCCATTTTTCTGTTCGGTAGTCGCGGGCCAAGACTGGTTGCCCTATCTTGAAGCTCCTGGTTGGCTTCTCATTTATGTGCTGGAACTGCTTATCCTCAACATCTCGTCTTATGTTTGGTTTGAGCAAATCCAAGCGACATCTTAGTCTCCGGTTAAAAAATAGTACGGCTGGAGTTTGGTTGGTTACTGCATGTGTTGCATTCCGGTAAGCAAACAGGAAGTTATCCACCATGTGTTGCAGTGGTATGTCGTCATTATACATTGCCTTTATGGCCTTTTCAAAGGTCTGAACAAACCTCTCAGCCAATCCATTTGTGGCTGGATGATATGGGGCAGATGTGTAATGTTTCACCCCATTATTCTTCAGGAACCTCCGGAAATCCTCAGACCCAAACTGTGGGCCATTGTCGGAACAGATCTGTTCTGGCAACCCATTCCTGGCGAAGATGGTTCTTAGGACTGCAACAGTTTTCTCCGTGCTGGTGGAGGACATTTTAATGACCTCTGGCCAATTCGAATGGGCGTCCACAGCAATTAGAAACATTGAGTCCATAAATGGACCAGCGAAATCAATGTGTACCCGTTGCCATGGAAATGAGGGCCACTCCCATGGATGTAGCGGGGCCTGTGGTGGAGCGTTTTGGACCTTCTGGCATCCTGTGCATCTCTTGGTCATATCCTCAATTTCTTTATCGATTCCTAGCCACCACACAAAGCCCTGGCTAGGCTCTTCATTGTTACCCCTCCCAGATGAACCTCGTGACGCTCATTGAGTACTCTATCTCTCAACTTGGGTGGAATTACCACTCGGGATCCACACATCAAGGTTCCCCGGCACACTGACAGCTGTTCCCTCCTTGGCGAGAATGCTGGCGACAGTGAGTCGCCATATGCTGGCCATCCCTTCACCGTCAAATCATAGACCCGAGAGAGTGTCGGGTCATTTCGGGTTTCCTTCTCAATACTTGCGTTTATAACAGGCAAACATTCGACTATGGTCGCATGGAATATCTACACAGGGTCCACTGCAGGTGCTTCTTCCGCCGTAGGCAACGGTAGGCGCGACAGCCCATCAGCGTTTCCATGTTGTTTCGTACCTTTGTACTCTATGTCATACTGATGTGCCCCTAGAAAAAGTGACCATCTTTGCAGCCGTTGCGCCGTCATCACCGGAACTCCCTTGTTTGGGTTAAAAATTGAGACCAAGGGTTGATGATCAGTCAGTAGGGTGAATTTTTGCCCGTGCAGATAGTGATTGAACTTCTTCACCCCCCACACCAGGCTGAGGGCCTCCCTGTCAATCTGGGCGTAGTTACGCTCGGCTGAGGTTAGCGAGCGCGACGCAAAGGCCATTGGCCTCTCTGAACCGTCACGGAATTTGTGTGACAGCACCGCTCCAATGCCGTAAGGTGACGCATCACATGCCAACCGAATCGGTAGTGTTGGGTTGTAGTGGGCCAATACTTCTTTTGAAGTGATTTGGCATTTACATTCCTGAAAGGCATGCTTACACTCATCACTCCATTTCCATGTTACACCAGTTTGAAGGAGGGCGTTCAGTGGGTGCAGAATTGTAGATAAATTCGGCAAGAACTTATGGTAGTAGTTCACCAACCCAAGGAACGACCTCAGTTGCGACACATTTTCTGGTGCTGGAGCCTTGACTACAGCCTCAATCTTGTCCGGCGACTTATGCAACCCTTCCTCATCAATCATGTGGCCACAATACGAGATTTGTCTCTTGAAGAACTCGCATTTGGGACGGTTGGCTCGTAGCCCATATTCCTGCAATCTCGTGAGCACCTGTTCCAGGTTGGCAAGGTGTTCATTGTCATTTTCACCCGTAAGTAGGATGTCGTCCAAATAACACTGGGTCCCCGGGATCCCTTGCAGGACTTGTTCCATTGCCCTCTGCCACATAGCCGGGGCCGATGCTACCCAAAATACCAGTCGATTTTACTGGTAAAGGCCTTTGTGAGTGTTTATCGTGAGGTATTTCCTAGATGCTTCTTCCACCTCCATTTGTAGATACGCTTGAGCCAGGTCAATCTTTGTAAAACGTTTCCCTCCAGATAGCGAGGCGAAAATATCTTCTATCCACGGAAGCAGATACTGTACTGTGTGCAGGACTGGGTTCACAGTCACCTTGAAGTCACAGAAACATAGAAGATAGGAGCAGGAGTAGGCCATTCGGCCCTTCGAGCCTGCTCCACCATTCAATGAGATCATGGCTGATCATCCAAATTCAGTACCCTGTCCCTGCCTTCTCCCCATATCCCTTGATCCCTTTAGCATTAAGAAATATATCCAACTCTTTTTTGAATATATTTAAGGAACTGGCCTCCACCGCCCTCTGTGGCAGAGAATTCCACAGGTTCACCACTCTCTGGTTGAAGAAATTCCCCCTCATTTCAGTCCTAAATGGCTTACCCCTTATCCTTAGACTATGACCCCTGGTTCTGGACTCCCCGGCCATCATAAACATCCTTCCTGCATCTAGTCTGTCCAGGCCTGACAGAATTTTATAAGTTTCGATGAGATCCCCTCTCAATCTTCTAAACTCCAGTGAGTATAAGCCCAATCGACACAATCTCTCCTCATACGTCATTCCTGCCATCCCAGGTATCAGCCTGGTGAATCTTCGCTGCAATCCTTCCATGGCAAGAACGTCCTTCCTCAGGTAAGGCGACCAAAACTGCACACAGTACTCAAGGTGCGGTCTCACCAAGGCCCTGTACAACTGTAGCAAGACATCCTTGTTCCTCTTGCTACGAGGGCCAACATACTATTTGCCTTCTTAACCGCCTGCTGCACCTGCATGCTTAACTTCAGTGACTGGTGCACAAGAACACCCAGGTCTCTTTGCACTTCCCCTTCTCCCAATCTATTGCCATTCAAATAATAATCTGCCTTCCTGTTTTTGCCACCAAAGTGGATAACCTCACATTTATCCACATTATAGTGCATTTGCCATGTTTCTGCCCAATCACCCAATCTGTCCAAATCGTTCTGGAGTTTCACGACATCCTCCTCACAGCTTACCCTCCCACCCAGCTTTGTGTCGTCTGCAAATTTGGAGATATTACATCCAATTCCCTCGTCCAGATCATTAATATATATTGTGAAAAGCTGGGGTCCTAGGACCGATCCTTGCGGTACCCCACTAGTCACTGACTGCCACTCGGAACACGACCCGTTTATTCCAACTCTCTGCTTTCTGTCCGCCAACCAGTTCTCTATCCAAGTCAATACCAAGACCCCAATCCCATGTGCCTTAATTTTGCACGCTAATCTCTTATGTGGGACCTTATCGAAAGCCTTCTGAAAGTTCAAATACACCACATCCACTGGTTCTCCCTTATCTATTTTACCAGTTACATCCTCAAAAAATTCCAGTAGATTAGTCAAGCATGATTTACCTTTTGTAAATCCATGTTGACTTTGTCCGATCCTGTCACTGCTTACCAAGTGCTCTGCTATTACATCTTTTATAATAGATTCTAGCATTTTCCCCACTACCGATGTCAGGCTTACCGGTCTATAATTCCCCACTTTTTCTCGACCACCTTTTTTGAATAGTGGGGTAACATTAGCTACCCTCCAATCCATGGGTACTGTTCCAGAGTCTATCGAGTTCTGGAAGATGACCAGCAATGCATCTACTATTTCCAGGACCACTTCCTTAAGTACCCTGGGATGTAGATTATCAGGCCCTGGGGATTTATCGGCCTTTAGTCCCATCAATTTTCCTAACACCATTTCCCTACAAATACTGATTTCTTTCAGTTCCACCCTTTCATCAGGCCCTATGTTCCCCGGCATCTCTGGGAGGTTATTTGTGTCCTCCTTTGTGAAGACAGAACCAAAGTATGAATTTAGTTGGACTGCCATTTCTTTGTTTCCCATTATAAATTCCCCTGATTCTGACTGTAAGGGACCTACGCTTGTCTTCACCAATCTTTTTCTCTTCACATATCTATAAAAGCTTTTACAGTCAGTTTTTATGTTCCCTGCAAGCTTACTCTCATATTCTATTTTCCCTTTCTTAATTAATCCCTTTGTCCTCCTTTGTTGAATCCTAAACTGCTCCCAATCCTCAGGATTATTGCTTTTTCTGGCCAATTTATATGTCGCCTCCTTGGATCTTATGCTATCCCTAATTTCCCTTGTTAGCCACGGTTGAGTCACCTTTTTTGTTTTATTTTTATGGCAAACTGGGATGAACAAATTCTGTAGCTCATCCATTCGGTCTTTGAATGTTGCCATTGCCTATCCACCATCAACCCTTTGAGTGCCATTCCCCAATCAATCCTACCCAACTCGCTCCTCAGACCATCGTAGTTTCCTTTATTTAAATTGAGGACCCTAGTCTCTGAGTCAACTACTTCATTCTCCATCTTAATGAAGAATTTGATCATATTATGATCGCTCAGACCCAAGCGGCCTCATACAACAAGATTGCTAATTAATCCTTTGTCGTTACATAATGCCCAGTCTAGGATGGCCTGATCTCTGGTTGGTTCCTCGACATATTGGTCCAGGAAACCATCCCGTAAACACTCCAGGAATTCCTCCTCCACAGTATTGTTACTAATTTGGTTGGCCCAATCTATATGTAGATTAAAGTCCCCACGGATGTGAACCTTCCTTGGCTCCCCAGGCGTGCTGCTCAATGCTTTCTTCATTACAGGAATGATGGGTGTGGCCCATTCGCTCCAGTCCACCTTAGACAGCACCCCCGAACGCTCCAGACTCTCCAGTTCAGCTTCCACAGCTAGGCGTATCGCGTATGGCACCGGTCTGGCCTTGAAAAATTTTGGGGTTGCGTTATCCTCAATCTTGATGGTTGCCTTTACTCCTTTTAGAGTCCCAAGTCCTTGTTGGAACACCTCTAATGCGTCAGATAGAATTTGTGACAGACGTCCAGGTGCGACGTCATCATCTTTTTTGTCAGTCACAGTTAGTGCCAGAATGGAATGCCAATCCAATTGTAGTCATCGGATCCATTCACGTCCCAATAATGGTGGTCCGCCATCTCGTAGTATATACATGTATAGTTTCTGTGTTTCCTTTCCGTTATATTTAACTGGCATCCTTATTTTTCCTCTGGGGTAGACCTTTTGCCCCGTGTATGTCTTCAATACAATGGACGTGTCCTTTAAGGGTATGTGTGAAAATAGCCGCTCATAGTCTCATCGATTCATGACAGTTAGGGCTGATCCTGTGTCCAATTCCATCTTCACTGGGGACCCTGCTATCATGAGGGTGACCCAAATGGTTCGGTGATCTTCTTTTGCGATCACATTGTGTAACTTTAAACAACTTAGTCGCCTGCTCCCGGAGTCCTTATCACTCTCCTGATCTTCTGAACTACTATCTGTCAGTTTCTTTACTTTCCTGTACTGTTCCTTAGTAGTTCTTGTCGTGTTGGTCTTCTTTCCCGACCTGCAAACTCTTGCTATATGTCCCATTTTCCCGCATTGCCTGCATATTTTGTCTTTAAACCAGCAGTCCTTCTGGTCATGGGTTGTCCTGCCGCAGCAATAGCACTTTTCGGGTCCATACGCCATTTCGTTAGCACTGTATTCTTGTGGTTTCTGTTGTATTTCCGCAGCTCCCCGTGCTGCTGCTTCGTAGGATACTGCCACGCTGAAAGCCTGTTCTAGCGTCAGGTCCTTTTTTGAAAGTAGTCGTTTCTGGGTTCCTTCACTCTGGAGCCTGCAGACAAACTTATCCCGTAAGGTGTCTGCCAGTCCTGCTCCGAACTGGCAGTGCTTTGATAACTTGCGTAGTTCCGTAAGATAGTCAGCATTGCTCTCATCTTTGTGCTGGTTTCTTTTATGGAACTTGAATCTTTCTGCTATCAGCAGTGGTGTAGGGCTTAGATGTTCCTGTAAGATATGAACAATCTCCTCAAAACTTTTCTCCATTGGTTTAGCTGGGGTAATTAAATTCCGCAATAGGCCGTACGTACTCGCACCCATCAGATTTAATAATACCGACGCCCTCTTTCAATCAGCCACCTCATTTGCCTTGCAGTACACGTCAATTCTTTCCAAATACGTGGTCTAGTCTTCTACCTCGTTGTCGAAAGCAGTGATACTGCCACTTTTCGGCATCTTGGGCGATTTAAAATGGTGATCCCGTGCTTTTGCTTCTTCCCCGACGGGACAAAATGGCGCCTCCCATGCATTTGCTTCTTCCCCTTACTGCCACGCTGCTCCTAGCGTTCTACGGGGTAATGGCGGCGACCCGCTGCTTCGGCGCGTCTCGCTTTTCTTCCCCCCCGTTTAGTTTCTCTCCGCTGTCCTATTCTCGAGCACCGACCACGCCCTGTGCGCTCCACCCTCTCTCTCTTGTTTTGTTTTCCCGGCGACGCTGCGCGGCCCGATTTGTAGAGCCGCTCGATCGAGCTTGAGCCCGCCGCAGTCCGGAAGGGTCAGCGCGCTACCTGCTACTAGCATGATTCGCTGGAACCACAGTCTCTCCCGCAATTCTCCAAACACCGATGGATTCTTTGGGCGGTTGCCCTCGGTCGATGCCCGTTGCTCAGACTACGACCTTCCAGGACCTTCCTTTCAGGCGAGATCCCTGTGAGATGATGCCACATTGCAGGTGAGTTCGAACTTGCTCGTCACCACTGTAAAGTCCGCGCCTCAATCATACACGGACTTCGGGAGAACAGTTTAACAAGTACTTTACTGAACAAAAGGCAGCTTGAAACTGAAACTACAGAAGCCTGCTAGGGCCTTTTATACAGGGGTGGTCACTGCCGGTACTGCAGTCTAAAACCAGTTATTCCCTTAAAGGTACATACACAACAGCCCTCATCTCCATGGCAACGGGTACACATTGATTTTGCTGGTCCATTTATGGACTCAATATTCCTAATCGCTGTGGACGCCCATTCAAAATGGCCAGAGGTCATCAAAATGTCCTCCACCACCACGGAGAAAACTATTGCAGTCCTACGGACCATCTTCGCCAGGAATGGCTTGCCAGAACAGATTTGCTCCGACAATGGGCCACAGTTTGTGTCAGAGGATTTCCGGAGGTTTCTGAGGAATAATGGGGTGAAGCATTACACACCTGCCCCATATCATCCAGCCACAAATGGATTGGCTGAGAGGTTTGTTCAGTCCTTTAAAAAGTCCATAAAGGCAATGCATAATGACGACATACCACTACAACACAAGGTGGATAATTTCTTGTTTGCTTACCGGAATGTGACACATGCAGTCACCAACCAAACTCCAGCCATAATGTTCTTCAACCGAAGGCTAAGATGTTGCCTGGATTTGCTCAAACCAAACATAAGACGAGATGTTGAGGATAAGCAATTCCAGCACATAAATGAGAAGCCAACCAGGAGCTTCAAGATAGGGCAACCAGTCTTGGCCCGCGACTACCGAACAGAAAAATGGCAGCCAGGCACGATATGCACACAGCAGGGACCACTAATGTACACAGTGGACGTTGGAGAGAGCATCGTGAGATGCCATGCTGACCAGATTCTAGAGTCACAGGAACAAGCCAAACCCATACCACGAGCAGGTGCACCTGGTAATCAACCCGAAGTACAGATTGCGTCTACCTCAGAAGCAGTGGTATTGGAAGCTGACGAACCAACCAATGACAATGAGCCAGAATCAACTCCACCACAAGAACAGGATACTCGAGAAAGGCGTTATCCAGTCAGGATCAGGAAGCCTCCTCAAAGACTGAACTTATAAATGATTATTTCAGTTGATGTATATAGTACAGAGAAAATTGTAATTGTAATTAGTTATTATTTAGTTGTTAAATGAATGTTATGTACTGTTTATCTAAAAGGGGAGGAATTGTTATGTATGTACCTTTAAGAGAAGAACTGATTCTATACTGCAGTACCGGCAGTGACCAACCCTGTATATAAAGCCATAGCAGGCTTCTGTCTTCAGTCTTGACTTACTCTGTGTTCAGTAAATACCTGTTTTATTGTTCTCCTGCAGCCTGTGTATTATTGATCCTCGGACATTACAATTGGCGCATGAATGCATCAACACGGAATGGATGGCTACCTACGTGGAAATGATTGCTGCCTCCGTTTGCCAAGGCTTCCCACATGCTGGAAATCAATTGGCCAATTGAGTTAAAATTGCATCAGTCTCACAGACCCATTTAGAGTCGTGTCGGAATCACAAAATTCGGGGAACCCGCCAATTCCCCGCACCTGAGTTAAAATCGACCCCATTATGTCTGTGTTCTATTGCTGACTGACATCACATGAGCTTCGCCAGCGCTCTGAGGTAGCGACTCTCTCCTCAGCCTTTGCGCCTTAAGACAGGTGTGAAGAGCCTGATTTAGCGCTCCAATCACCTCCAGGTGTGATAAAAGCCAAGTTTGCCGTTGGAGGCAATAATTAGCGCCAGGCACTAAACTTTGCGCACGGCCGATAATGGAGCCTCAAAAGGGGCGATACTGAATTTTTCCCCCTTAATTTTTTAAAATATAAGTAGCAGTTTTTTCCATAGAAGATGACTATTTAAATCTTATAGCTCCATTATAATTTAGAGTGCTGTAATGCAGATTATTTCTCCAACAATGTTGCATAGCTCGGTGTGTATAACAAATCTTTTAACACGTTTTTGTATTAATGGGGTGTTCTGAATGGAGGTTGGGAAAAAAATCTGCAATTGCCACATATTTGTAGAGGAAATAATCTACAATCTATAAATTGCAACTAGCACAAGCAAACCCACCTTTTGTATGAATGAATATATTATGAAAGCAGGGCCATTATTTCTTTCTTTCTTTTGTTCCATCTTTCTTTCTTTCATTCTTTCTTTCTTTCTTTCTATCTTTCTTTCTTTCTTTCTTCCGTCCTTCCTTCCTTCCTTCCTTTATTTCTTTCTGTCTTTCTCCCTTCCATCCATCCTTCCTTTCTTTCTTTCTTTCTTCCATTCCTTCTTTCTTTCTACCTTCCTTCTTTCTTACTCCCTTTCCTCCTTCCTCTCTTTCTTTCTTTCTCACTTCCATCCTTCCTTCCTTCCTTAATTCCTTCCTTAATTCCTATCTATCTATCTATCTATCTATCTATCTATCTATCTATCTATCT